>NC_052393.1:18538291-19178291 GCF_009389715.1 Phoenix dactylifera
CTTTCTTCTCACTACCTTCTCTTTCTCTCTCATCTTCTTTTGTTCACCTCTTCCTTTGTTTAGCTCCCACTAAAAGCACTGACAGAGTCCAAAAGTGAAATCTATCCAATTTACTTCTATTTTATCTATGGGGCCCCACTACACCCCACGACATCATATCTAAGTCGACAACTAACTCCTTAACCTCCTCTTTTCCAAAGAGTCAGACTCATTAGTCTATGCTGAAATCGGCAATTCATTATTTAGTCTTTTCACCCCTCAACAAAGAAACAAGACATAACCCCAAAAATGTCAAAATATCATATTGTTTAACACCAAACTAACCACTAGACTCCAAAAGCTTAACTTATTAGGTAAGGGGTCCAAATGTGTATCAGTTTTCCCTTAACAACATCTCAAGATAACAAATGAATGAAGAACAACTCAAGATAATAATGGGAAGGAGACTAGGAGTCAACAGAAGAAAAGATTCCAGATAACAAACAGGTGATTTATAGAAAAATGGCCTAAAGGGAGATTTCAACCCTTGACCTTCAGTTCTTATACCATATTAACTAACCACTAGAACTCAAAAGTTTAAATATCCAGGAAAGGGATCTACAATATTTGTCAGATCTTAAGAACAACTCAAGATAGTGAACTAATCAAGACCAACTCAGATAACAACCAGAAGCAAGCCAAGACAACAACTCAGCAAAACCAAAAAGTTAATTAAAGAAAAATACAACTTAAGAGGGGATTTGAACTCATGACTTTTGGCTCTAAGTTGACGTTAGATAAGCACCGGGCCAAAAAAAGCATAAGCTATTAGGAACCGCATCAATGATGTATGTCAAGCCTTAACAATAATTATTTAAACTTTCTTCTTCCAAAATCATACCCATATTCCATACCTATGTCCATGTCATGTCTTGTTAACCATGAATCCTTTGAAGTAAACAAATGGAGCATGAAAAAAATAGAAAATACTAGTTACTATTAGTCTCTAAACCACCGATCATGCTCTGTTACATTATAGTATAATGAACCCTCACATCTTTTTTTAAGTGTGAAACATTTTCGAACTTCCAAATCTCATCTAAGCACTAGCTTCGAACTTATTTTCTAGAAATAAAACAAGCATTAGAAGTCAAAATTGCCTAGAATCATATGCCACCATAAACATTGACTTAATCATGCTGATTGTCCATATAAGCAAGGAATGATTGATTTTTTACTGCCTTGTTTTGACTAAAATTAGAAATGACAATCTCTCAATTTCCCTTTTCTAAATAGCAAATGACAAAGGTGTATAACATCAATTGTGTCTGCACTTTTCCTTCTCAAATTGATGATTTCATGGTCTCACCAGTACTAAGGATGCAGCCTGAAACATGACTACTACCTAGAAAAGCCCCTCATGAGTTAACATCCTTGATCTTTACAATACATGCACATGATCTTTACTAAATGATAATCTTTCTGATATTTTCTATAAGCTACTAGAAAATTTAAAATCCATAACCTTGTAAAAAACTTCCATCAAAGGAAGATTTCAACATGCATGCAGTGTTTCTCATTTAATACTTCTCTCATTTCTTGGTAGAAATTTTGAGAAGTTTTTCAAGGGTTGAGCTTCATCCATCCACAATTTGGAGCTACTGCACATCCACACTTTCAAGTCATTTAACAAAACCTAACTGCCTCTGAAAATTCCAGATTCCCCACTTTTCTTCTTCTCCTACCGTTTAAACTTGAAGGTTTGAAATAGCTTGCTATCTTAGTAATCACACATTCTGTACTACTAAGTCCATATAATATCCAACACCCCCCCCCCCCCCCCCCCCCAAAATCCAAAATATTGACTTAAAAATTTATTATTCAGCATGCCGCCCTACCTTGTATTTTTGCTCCCTCATTGCCTCACCAAGGAAGAATTAAGACATAGAATGGAAAACAAAGAAAAAACAAGGAAAACACATGAAAATTATGAAAGGCAACTCTGGATAACTCAATGAAAGAAGAATTAAGCTTTTGATTGTAAAGAAAAATTAAGCTTTTGATTGTACTGAAAAATTTGTTATGATGAGCAGAATATTCCCCATGGGCAGTCACTACTGTCCTCCAGCCCTCAAACCCTTTCCCTGATGCTTTTAGTATTGTCCCAAAGCAAGCACCTTTATTGAATACAATTATGACAGTTTACAAGGACTAAACACCTCATTGCCAATTCCAAACATGGAAAAATCCTGTTTCAAATTGCAACATACTTATTTCCCTAAAAGAAAAAAATTGCAACATACTTGTGGTTGGACTTGTTTGATATTACTTCGTGTTGAAAGATATGCTCTAAATGATGTTATGCATCTGACTTCCAGCAGATAATAACAAAATTAGGGGAACACATGCAAGTTATACATATGTTACTGAAAAGCAACATGCAATCAAAAAGCTGTTCACAAACACCAAGAAGTTGATCGCTGTTACTAAGTAAAACTTTTTGATCATCAAAAACCCTTGCCTAGGAGGACTTACCAGTGGGCACATTGGAGGCAACATTTGAGAGGACGAGAATCACCAGAGAGAGCAGTGCAACACCACCAGCACTATCAATACGTGCATGTGGTTCAACAAGTTCCCATAAAGCACTTGGTATTCCAGTCTTGTTAAATCCATCAACGGTTATGAACATCCCACAAAAGAAAATCAATAAGGAGTATGAAACCTGCTTCTTGCGAAAGGAACAGAAAATCAGTTCAGAAAAGAGCCATACATGGGGAAAAGTAACAACAATAGTTGATGAAAACTTTCAACTTCGAGAAAGTTAGATTCATGTTCATAAAGCAGAGCATGCCGCAATGACAGCAATTGCATTCATCATATTAATTTTTCACACGACAATTTTTGTTGCAGAAGATTAAAACATGTAAATGTATAAATTACCTTCTCCAGGCACGGGCGTGCATCCTTGAAATCGAGCACCACAAGAGCAAGAGCAGCAGTAATTGCACTCCAGGACATGTTAAGTCCCATTAAAAGAGCAACTAGCATTCCCATAGTCACAAGATAGACACATGTCTTCCACCATAGCCTCTTCCACCTCTCAATTGAACCCTCCTTCTCATCTGAAGCTTGGACTGAAGCATTTTCTCTCGGAATATTTCTCAAATTGCTAGTACCTCTCAGAATCCTCCTTGAGGACACAGCTTGATCTCTTCTCAGAGAAATTGCAGCACCCTCTGCCACTTCCCTTGATGCATTTGAGGCCCTCATGGACTCAATTCCACCACTTGAGGCAGTTTGTATGTCGATATCAATGCTATTGGTCCTACTTCGTTGACTATCAGTGCGCCCAAAGTCCCCATTCAGCACAACAGCATCAATTGCTGAACCAAACTCCTGAGAATTCACAGAAGTAACATGCGACATTGTCGCCGGTGAAAACCGGTGCAAAGTCACATCATCTTCCGCCACAACATCTCCTGCTGTTGATACCACTTCTTCATCCTTCTCTATTGATAATAACTTCCAAAAGTAGACTAGGAGGATGGAGGCATTCACAAGAATTCCAACAATCATAGCTGGAAGAATTCCCCACAAGAACCGTTCAAAGGAGATTCCACTTTGAACAGCTATGACTAGATTTTGTGGGTTACCAATCGGAGTTGCAGCAGATCCAATGTTTGAACTAGAAGCAAGGGCTAGAAGAAAAGGTTGTGGTGGTAGATTGTTCTGTCTAGCAATCTTTAGGATGAACTCGGTAAGGACGACACAACAGGTATCATTCGTAAATAGAGCACTTGCTATGGCAGAGATGAGACAAATTCGAAAGAGTAAGTCTTTACCACCTCTACTCTTCCATGAGAGCAATTTACCCAGATACTTAAACATGTCAGCTCTTTCAAGAAAGACACTGACGACCATGGTTCCAAAGAGGAGGCCAAGAATTGGAAGATCGATCGCATCGTAGGCTTCATCAGGTGATATGACTCGGAAGATGACCATGAGCATCGCACCAAGGAGAGAGCCTGCAGTTCTCCCAATTGGTAGAAAGGGAACTGCAGGGAAAACAGCCAAGATCCAGAAAATCCCAAAGGCAACAGAGCCTAAGACTACTTTTACCGGACCTGCCATGGCCATTTTTATGATTTTAGAAGGTTAACCTCCTCCGGATCTAAAGCAACAGAGTGAGAGCAATTTCTGTAACTTCTAGCAAGCTAATCTTTTGCATTCGATATCCTACGATGCTGAAAAACACAACCACTCCAGTACACCCTCTAACTAAGCTGTGACAGAAGACCAAGTGCTTCCAAGACCTTAACAAAGTGGGGAAACTTAAAATCACAGCAAAATCTTTGATCAAAAAAATCGTAGTTTTCTGAAAATGGAAGTCTAAGGAAAACAAAATGACTGGAAACCTCCGCGCCCCTCCACCGTTATTCTCGAGACCATTACCACCAGTGGCTCAAAAAAAGAAAAGAGAAGGTGATGACAAGTAGAGAACTATTAAAAGAAAAGGCTCAAAGATCGAGAAAAGCTCCAGTGGCTGCTTCCATTTCCATCCTCCTGCAAAACAGAGAAGCCAGAACCCCATCAATTGAAGAAAAAGAGAGAGAGAGAGAGAGAGAGAGAGAGAGAGAGAGGGAGAATCCACTAAAAAATAAAAATAAAAACTAAAAAACTAAAAATTAATACTGCAACATAAAGAGAAATGCCATACAGAGGCATAAGAACCTTAACCAACAAGAAAAGCTCACATGAGCATCATCTCCAATCAAAGAACACAACCCCCCTTTTATAACAAATCCCAGAATCCAGAAACTCGAAACCATCGAATTTTATCCACTTCTTTGGGTCGTGTACACGCTCAAGATCCCTCAAGGGAACTAAAATGTCCCCAAGTAAATCAAAGCACAGCAATCAGTTTGTTGCAGCACTGATGTCCGCATCCCTGCGAAACGACCCCTAAACCTCTCCAAGTGGAAGAAAAAAATGAGAGGCAATGATCCAAAATCTTTGGCATTTAGTTATGGAACATATGTTCACGGAAAAGAGGGAGGAAGACGGTAGTCGCCGACTCACCTTCGAGGCCAGGGAGCCTCGCTCTAATCAGCTGCCATAAAAAGAGACTGTGAGCTACAGAGCTGTTCTGCACGTAACATTGCCGAGTGGGGTCATGCGAGCGCAAGAGCTTATCTCGCTCTCCTTGTCTCCATTCGTCGACCTTCAGCGTTAGCGCTGTCCCACTCGCGGCCATGTGAGCGTACGTACCCCCTACACCCCCAGTCAAAATCCTTCATCCATGGCCGCTCAACATATCCTACCCTTTTACTCTTGATCTCTTTGCTCTACGTTCATTAAATTAAAGTAAAAAATTATTTTTAAATTTTAAGATACCATATAAAAATATATATATATTTCTTCTATTATAAAAAATATTTTCCATTTATTGTTAAATGATTATTAAATTTTTAATTATTTATTCTAAAAATATTTTTCATGGAGTTAGTCAGTAAATTATTCTAGTAAAATTTATCTCACATTCGCATATTATATATATTAACATCGGCCCACAAATCAATCATCTTTTTTGTATACAAAGAATTATTTTTTGTCTGCTTTCCTTTTTTTGATCCCAAATTTTTAAAAAATATTTTTTTATCATGTTTCTATAAGCAAAAAAGGTGATGAAAAATTAAAAATATATATACATCTATGACAAAAATATATTTTATTTATTATTAAATATTTATTAAATTATAATCATTTATATTTTTATTGTGTTAGTTAGGATACAAATCTAATAAAATATCTCTTGCATTCATTTTATCGACCATCTTTTTGCCAACAAATCAATCATTTGATTCATATATAAAAAAATAATCTTTGTATGTGTCCTTTTCCACGACTTTTCTATCATCATCGTACGAGCAAAAAAAAAAAAAAAAAGGTAATATTGGTGCTTGAATTATTTGTTGTTGACTATTTAATAGAGACAAATTATGAATAATTGATATTCAAAAAGATATACATTTATATCTTAGTCATGAACAAGAGCATTTCATTAATTTATCTTATAGGCGTGCATGACATGTCGTCCCAATTACTAGTTCATAAAACTATGTAGAAATATTATTTCCAAAAGCTCTAGTAAAGTCTAAAAACTTGCCTTTTATTTTAATTGCTTTTATATTTGTTGCTTTGATGGGAAGAGCATGATTATGAGAGACTACAAAACTATCATACTAGTACCTACGAGTGGTGGTGGTGGTGGATTAGTCTTTTAGATGAAATAGATACTAAGCTACACCTGAACCACGACAAGAGCAACATCAAAGTTTCTGTTGTAGTATATGGTTTAGGTTTACCATGAAATGGAAACCAGAGTTTTCACTTGAACATGGTAACATCCATAGATTGCACAAAACAGATGATCCTTGTTGCTCCACCAACAAGCGATCGGCATAATCTGCCATGTACGAATCTCAAAGCTGTTTATGCATTTTGTATCAGGACTAAATTGCACTCTTGAAACATGTTAAACCACACTAACCTATGCCAACTTGAACTAAATTGACCCATGCTAATGAGCCATTGCTTCAAACATGCACTGATCCATGACATATTAATCATGTGGTTAAAGCCGTCTATATGCCTGCTGGGATTCAAAGTTGCCTCCCATTCAGTAAGGGAAGATGCCATTGGAGGATTATCATCTTTTTGGAAGACAAAGGCATCATTGTGACTATGGCTCCATTAGAAGACCTTTTTTCTATGAGAAATTATATCCTACACCACGTGCACCACATAGTCGGGCACGCTGATAATCACAGTCATTCGTTTCTGTAGCAGTGCAGCGAGATGAGCACTCGATGAATGAAGTAGCCCATAAAAACGAGTGGTTGTGATTGGCGGCGTGCATAGCCATATGGTGCATGCAGTGTAGGGTATGATTTCTTTTCTTTCTATAGTTATATCTCTTCCTTCCTATGGTTGCACTAAGCTTAAGCTCACCAAGATTCAGCAGATCTAGTAGATACGTCTGCTTGTGGCATTCCTGTATCTTGGGAGGCGCCACTAGAAATTTATCTCAGAAGTGGATAACTTGCCCAAAAATATAATTACAAGCTTTTTTGCCTCTGAATTTCAACCAAATTACTTGAAGTGGAGCCAAGCGGCTATTGTTATTAGGTATACTCATTCATAAGATATGTAAAACCTTTGCTCAGATTACCTTGATGTAAAGTAATATATTTGAGAAATTATTTAGTATATTATAGTTTTTTTTTTAATTTTCATTTTCCACTATCTGACAATAGGCTAATACATCACTGAACACTAACATCAATGTGTGGGAGCGGCGGTCAATTTTGTCTTTCTATATAAGCCGTTATCTTAATATCTCTATCATTAAGTCATTATTTTTCGGTAAAATTAAAGACAGGTGAACCAATCAACTTCACTTCATAAAAAATATGAATGATTGACAAATATCTCTGTCATCATATGTAAAGTCTTGATAATTCTAAAATTTCCTTAACCCTGTGTCTTGATTAAGATTAACAAATACTTTAGTTTATTGCAGGCTGCAGCATTCTTTTTATTAACAATGAACGAAACCATATTTGCTATTACAATTTATGTTTTAATATATCTAGTTTCATATCAGCCAAGATATGGAGTACCTTGGTCATTGTAAAGTATATTTAGCCACTAATCTTGACTGACATCTAATTTCATTGCCCATAATATTTATGGAGAAACTAGATTTTGTAATAGAATATTTTGCTTCTTATTTATAGTGTTGGTGGGAATGCAATATCTCGTTCAGATCACAACATGATATATCGAGTACAAAGGATCATCATCCCCTGATTGAAGGGAACGCATATGGTATACCACACAACTAAATTGATAGGCTCTACATGGTATGTGTTCGTTTGTTGGTTTAGGATTTAGGGTTTAGGGTTTAGAGGTTAGGGTTTTAGGGTTTGGAGTTTAGGGTTTAGGGGTTAGGGTTTTAGGGTTTAGGATTTTAGAGATTTAGGAATTTAGGAGTTTAGAGTTTTAGGGTCTAGGGATTAATGTTTAGAGGTTTGGGGTTTAGGGTTTAGGGGTTTGGAGTTTAAGATTTATGGTTTACGGTTTAGGGTTTTGGGGTTTAGGGTTTAAGGGTTTGGAGTTTAGGATTTATGGTTTACGGTTTAGGGTTTTAGGGTTTAGGGTTTTAGGGTTTAGAGTTTAGGATTTAGGGTTTGGGGTTTAGGATTATTGGTTTAGGATTTACGATTTAAGATTAGGATTTATGATTTTACAATTGAGGGTTTGAGGTTTGGGGTTTAGGGTTTTAGGGTTTATGGTTTGGGGTTTAGTATTTTGGGTTTGGTGTTTTGAGATTGGGGTTTGGGGTTTTAGGGTTTATGATTTAGGGTTTAGGGTTTACGGTGGTTTAGGATTTAGAGGTTAGGGTTTCGGGTTCAGCTTTTAGGATTTAGAGATTTTGGGTTTAGGGGTTTAGGAGTTTAGGTTTTTAGGGTTTAGGGTTTAGAGTTTAGGGGTTAGGGTTTAGGGTTTAGGGGTCTGGGGGTTTTGGATTTCTGTTTAAGATTTAGGGTTTAGGATTATTGGTTTAGGGTTTAGAGATTTAGGGTTTAGGATTTATGATTTTAGGATTTAGGGTTTGGGGTTTTAGGATTTATGGTTTGGGGTCTAGTATTTTGGGTTTGGTGTTTTGAGAGTGGGGTTTGGGGTTTGGGGTCTTAGGGTTTATGATTTATGGTTTATGGTTTAGGGTTTAGGGATTGATAGAGGAAAAAATGGATCATCCAGCCCACAACTAAAAGGCCACCCAGTTTCGGCCCAGTAAATACCAATGACGAATCACTAAACATTCACTTCGGCCCAGAGCCAGCTCATCCTCGGAACTCCACCAACTCTAGACATTCGCCGACTCCCCCGATCGAGCTCGGGGTGCCTCCCGATAAATGCCGAGCCGTCCTAACAAAGTTCGAGATGTCGACCCCATCAATGCACAGCGTACGCTCCGACCCTCAGGCTCCGAGCGCTCCCTTGAGTACACCTCAAAACCCAGAAAACCGAGCCCTCCCAACCTACAGCAGGTCGGCCTCACTAAACGCATGATGTGACTACTTAACGAGCTCGGCCTCGCCAATAATCTCATCTATGTGCAGGCCCATGCCTACCTACGCAGCCGAACTCCACCACACTACCGCATCATGCCTCCATAACCGGCCAGCAGCAGTCAGACGGCACCGTAACTACTCCGGCCATGCCCTACTTTGACTGTCAACACCCTACCGTCCTTAAGAATGGGTTGTACCACACGTCACCTGCCCATCTAGGCTGCATGCCATCCGGTTCAGAGCCATACCCCCTCATGATGGGGACTGACAGTACCTCCGACACCCGGGCCACTCCACCGAGGCTATAAATAGCTCGGTCAGGTAATTCCTAGGGGACTCTCTTTGGGCTGGTCCAAAATTTATCTGCTCTAACTTGATCGTCGGAGGACCCTCACCGGAAAAATCGGTGAGGCTTTGTGCAGGTCCATGACTGTCACACAGGAGGTGGTTTCCATCTTCCTCTCTCCACACTGGCGGCTCCCTCGGCTCAACTAGCGTGATCACCCTCGGGCCAGATTTGAACCATAACATATTTGGCGCTAGAGGAAGGGCCTGAGTTGTGATCGCGAGGATAATGAGCCAAGGGGCCCCAAATGCATCGAGCAACCGGGAATCAATGCCCGACTGCTCTCTCCAAGGTCCACCTCCTGCATCACCTGTCCCTGCGAACCAAACCTCTTAAATCCAGCCAGGATAGTTCTATTTGCTCGCCCAGTAAGTCCAAACCCTGGCCGTGGTTATCCAAACTCCTCATCCAGCTGGAGCTCCATCAATCACCGAACTCGACAAGAAGGTCGAGGAAGCGGGGCGGCAAATCCAAATGCTTTGGGATCAGATCACGGAACTCCGCGAGGAGTGTTATCGATCGAGAAGCCGGTCCCCCCAAAGATCACCTCTTCCACCGAAGTTTTGAGGAGTATACTCCTCTTACGTCCTCTCGAGCCCAAATCCTCACGGTAATCGAGGGCTGCGGCTACCTCCAATCTCCTCCGAAGATGCGACCGTCCAAATCACGGAAGCACGCGGGCAAGTACTGCCGCTTCCACCGAGACCACGGCCATGACATGGAGGATTTCTATCAGCTCCGTGATAGGATCGAAGTGATCGTTCGCCAGGGCCATCTAAGCCGATTCATCGGCAGGCCAACCAGCAGAGCGAAACCTAAGGGGCGGACTTCGGGACCATCCGACGGACCCGATGATGGACGCCCTAGTGCAGACATTACTAACGCTCCACCTATGAACCTCACGTTGATGCCGCCCTGGCCCAAAGGGGCCAGGGAGACGCCACGCTCACCTGCCTGAGGCTGATGACCATGGTTGTAAATTACACCTCCAAGGGAGGACCTTGGCCCCCTTCAAGTCAGGGCTTTCTCCCTTAGGCCGTAACCTAATGAAGTTATCTTCTGAAATTCTTTTGAGATGTCTCTAAAGAATCTTAGGAGGCTCGGCGCACATTCAACATCCCGGCAGCGCGAATCATATGACATGAGGAGCCACAAGATGTTCGGGTGGATGTCTATTCTTGAACTAATTATTTCTAAGGTGGCTTCGGTCCCTTAAGTGGATTTCTAAGTTTCGAGGTGGCTTCAGCCCCTCGAGCAATTTTTTACGTTCGGATGGATGTCTATCCCCCGAACTAATTATTCCCGAGGTGGCTTCGGCCCCTCGGGTGGATTTCTAAGTCTCGAGAGAGCTTCGGCCCCTCGAGCAAATTTTTACGTTCGGATGGATGTCTATCTCCGAACTAATTATTTCCGAGGTAGCTTCGGCCCCTTGGGTGGATTTCTAAGTCTCGAGGTAGCTTCGGCCCCTTGAGCAAATTTCTACATTCTGATGGATGTCTATCCCCGAACTAATTATTTCCGAGGTGGCTTCGGCCCCTCGGATGGATTTCTAAGTCTCGAGGTGGCTTCGGCCCCTCGAGCAAATTTCTACGGTCGGGTGGATGTCTATCTCCGAACTTATTATTCCCGAGGTGGCTTCGGCCCCTCGGATGGATTTCTAAGTCTCGAGGTGACTTTGACCCCTCGAGCAAATTTCTACGTTTGGGTGGATGTCTATCCCCGAACTTATTATTTTCGAGGTGGCTTTGGCCCCTCGAGCAAATTTCTACGTTCGGATGGATGTCTATCCCCTAACTAATTATTCCCGAGGTGGCTTCGGCCCCTCGGACGAATTTCTAAGTCTCGAGATGGCTTCGGCCCCTCGAGCAAATTTCTACGTTCGGATGGATGTCTATCTCCGAAGTAATTATTTTCGAGGTGGCTTCGGCCCCCTGGACGAATTTCTAAGTCTTGAGGTGGCTTCGGCCCCTCGAGCAAAATTCTATGTTCGGGTGGATGTCTATCCCCGAACTAATTATTCCCAAGGTGGATTCAGCCCCTCAGATGGATTTCTAAGTCTCGAGGTGGCTTCAGCCCCTCAAACAAATTTCTATGTTCGGATGGATGTCTATCCCCGAACTAATTATTCCTGAGGTGGCTTCGGTCCCTCAGGTGGATTTCTAAGTCTTGAGATGGCTTTCGGCCCTTCGAGTAAATTTTTACATTCGGATGGATGTCTATCCCCGAACTAATTATTTTCGAGGTGGCTTTGGCCCCTCTGGTGGATTTCTAAGTCTCGAGGTGGCTTCGGTCCCTCGAGCAAATTTCTACATTCAAGTGGACGTCTATCCCCAAACTTATTATTCCCGAGGTGGCTTCGCCCCTCGGATGGATTTCTAAGTCCCGATGTGGCTTCGGCCCCTCATGTGGATTTCTAAGTCTCGAGGTAGCTTCGGCCCCTCGAACAAATTTCTACATTCGGGTGGATGTTTATCTCCGAACTTATTGTTCTCGAGATGGCTTCGGCCCCTCGGATGGATTTCTAAGTCTCGAGGTGGCTTCAGCCCCTCGAGCAAATTTATACGTTCGGGTGAATGTCTATCCCCGAACTAATTATTTCCGAGGTGGCTTTGGCCCCTCGGGCGGGTTTCTAAATCTCGAGGTGGCTTCAGCCCCTCGAGCAAATTTCTATGTTTGAGTAGATGTCTATCCCCGAACTTATTATTCCCAAGGTGGCTTCGACCCCTCAGGTGGATTTCTAAGTCTTGAGGTGGCTTCGGCCCTTCGAGCAAATTTCTACGTTCGGGTGGAACTAATCTATGCCCCTGAGTTAACAGTAGCCCCTGGACAGGCTTCTATCCTTGAGACAATCTGCGATCGCTTCTTTCGCTCTCCCGGGCAAGAGTTGGAACAGCCCACACTATTAAACGAAGAGCTGCAAGCTCGTTCCTAGGGGTATACCAAACTTGAAGTTCCTCCAAGTACTAAGCACAGCTCCTGCTGTGCAAAACGGGCCCTAGTTTGGGTCACATAATTTGAATCTTAATATCCAGGCACGAGACAGAGTGCACTCAAAACACTTGCTAAAAGAAAAGGAGGACTTTATTGCAAGAAAAGGCCGAAGGCCGAATACAAGAGTGCCCGACCTCATGGCCGGAAGAGTTACAAAGGGCCTAAACGGCCAACCTTACAAAAGTAAAAATAAAAATCAATCGACGTAGACAACTTCCGCACTAATATTAGTCGCGGCCTCCAACTCAGCTGCAACTTCGGGAGCACCATCCCCGCCCGCTGCGGTGGAATTAACTCCAGGGTCGGCCTCGGGAATGACTGATGATTCCATCCCATCGACCCTTATGAAGGCAGTCTTCGACCCGATCTCGCCAGCAAGTTTGGCGGCGTCCTCTCCTTCCTTAGCGGCCCCGTCCGTGTTCGGTTCAAGGCCGCCGAGGTTGACCCCAGGGCAAAGCTGCTGAACTTGGAAACGACAATTGTCGAAATCTTGGATCATGACGGCAGCAGCCCCTTCCGCCAGTTTGGCAATATATTCCCCCGACTGGCGGAACTTCTCGACAGCCTCGTGGGCGGACGATTCCACCCGGCCCTCGAGCTTCCCGATCTTTAGCTTCCGCTTCTCCGCCTCACTCCTAAGGCGGGCTAGAGCGACTTCAAGCTCGGCAATATGGCTTGCTGAAAAAGAGCAGGCTCGGGAGTGCTTAGCCTCCATGACTTGGATCTGAGCAACCTTATCCTTTACGGCTTCGGAAGCGCGTACCTTCTTCTTGGTCTTCCGAAGTCGTTGTTCGGCGGCAGCAGCTTTCTCCTCGGCTTTGTGCCGCTGCTGCTCAGCGGCTGCCACTCGACCCTTGGCTTTTTGCCGACATTGCGCAGCAGACGCCGCCCGGCCTTCAGCATTTTGACTTTGGAGCTTGGCACACTCCGTCCTCAATCGGAGTACCTTCAGTTCCTCGCGATCGGCGAGCATGTGGGACATCAACACGTCAACCAGGTGAAGAGACTGGCACAGAAAAGGAAGTGTCAATGAGAGTTAAACGCCCACAAAACAAAAGGGATGAAAGAATGAACATCACTTACCATTATGCTCGCCGAATAGACATGATCAACAAGGTCACCAAGATCGCCCTCCATCAGTGCACGGTCGCACGGAAGTATGATGCTGCGCACGAGTCCGCGGGTGGCCTCTTCGGATTCGAGAACCGAATCGCCCTCAGGTACGCACCGCAATGACTCCCCGCTGAACTGGGGAATCATCGGCTCAATTCCCTCCAAAGTTGGAGCCTTGGAGGGAATCACGGCCTCGGCACATGCCGAGAATGTGGGAGGAACCGAAGTCCCAGGCCCACACCTCGGCTTAGAGTCTAGCCCGGAAGGTTGAGTTGCGGCAGCAATCTCTGGGACTTGGTCGGTTGGCGCGACCAGCGCTTGGGCAGGAAGATCCCCCCAGTAGTCGACTGGGGTCCCTCGGCCTCTCCTACGGGCCCCCGGCTGGGCCCGGCCAAGGCGGGAGCAACAACTCCTCCCTGCCTGACCTCATGGCCAGAAGCGACTCTCGCCTTTTTCGGCCTCCCCTTAAGACGGACCCTTCGGGGGCGGCCCTCTTCCTGTTACAGATGGCCACCAGCGTCTTGGTGTCGAAAATCATCCCTGCAATATCTAAAGACAAAAAGTCTTGTCAGTATCCTCGATGTAAAAAGGAAAGTAGAAAAAGTCAAATTGCTCTTACCCTCGGGACAGGCCGGACTCAGGCCAAGATTCACCAAAGCCTCCTCGTTGAGCAGGTCGGTAAGCCAAGGAGTCTCTTTCAATCCAAGCAAACTATCTAGGATTTTCTTCTTGGATTGCGACAACTGCAGGAGCCTATTATTTACTGAGGCCAACGGAAAGCTCCAGGTCGGATTAAATCCCCACGACCGCTCGGAAGAAATGTAAAAAAAAGCTATCCTTCCATCCATGGATGGAAGTGGGCAGGCCTCCGAATAACTTGCGACCCCCTCGAAGGGAGAAGTACCACCACCCCTTATCTATAGGGTTGCCTTTTAATATAAACCAGCTCCTGAAGACGTTCACCAAGGAAGGGAGGTTGTGCGCCAGGCAGAAAGCAAGGAAGCCGATGTTTAATCTCCATGAGTTCGGGGCAAGCTGCGCGGGCACCGGGCCATACGTCGTTAGAAGCTCGCCCACGAACCTATGAAGAGGAAACCTCAGCCCTGCTTGGAGTGTATCTATATACACTCCGACCCAACCGTTTGAGGGATTGGTAACTCGGCTCCCAAGGTCTGGGAGTTCAAGAATGAACTCCGGAAGAATGAAAAACCGGGCTCGAACCGAGCCCAGATCCTCGTCGGTCATGAGCGAGCCGGTTCCATACGAGCTCGGGCCCACCTCAATTCCGACTTCTTCCCCCTCAGAGGAAGCCAGAATTTGCGATGGATCTGCATCGAACATCGATGCCCTCGTTGGCGAGTCCATTGCCTAGGTTCTGAAACTAAAAAGGAGGAGAAAATCGAAAAACTCTCCGAGCGACCGAAAGAAAGGATAACATGCTTACCCGAAAACTCGCCGAAAAAGATGGATGAGCAAAGAAGAGGAACAACCCCCGGAAGGGAAAAACGATGGATGATGCGAAGGCTAGTCGAGAACTCCCAAGAACGCTCAGAAGAGAATTCCAACACTCCGGCAACGATAGGTAGACCAAGGCAGGAGGAAGGTCAAGTAACGATCCTACGACCCCTTCTTTAGGCCTTATATAGGCCACTGCAGCGGCTCCGATCAAGCGACCTAAATTGATCATACGGTCCGGAATCCGCTATATAACGAGCCCTAAGGCGGCCTCAACAAATCACTTCGAATCGCTTCACTAAATGCGGATCATTATGAAGGACGCTCCGAAGCTCAAAATATTGATGATTGACCTCCCGCCTTCCACCGGATGAGACGCATCGGAGAAGGGAGCATTAATGGTCGACTCTTCATGCTCCGAAAGGAATGCTTCGGAGGATGGGGAATTAATGGTCGAAACCCTTCTCGTCCTAATTCAACCACTTTCCAGAAAGAGACACCTACGTAAAACCCCAGAAAATTCCCATGGCAAATTCTACTCCCAAAAACAAATCTAGTAGCTTGGACACCAGGAATCCGGCACCGAGCTCTCAACCAAGAAGTGCGTCGAAGCCTACCCAGTCCAGTACGCGCCCCTTCTTATGAAATTAAAGTACTGGACAATCAGGAGTCCGACTACTTCCATCGTTTGAGCGGCAAGACAGCTCGACCTCGGAAGTGGGGGGCAAATGATAGAGGGAAAAACGGATTGTCCAGCCCACAACTAAAAGGCCACCCAGTTTCGGCCCAGTAAATACCAACAACGAATGACTAAACCTTCACTTCGGCCCAGAGCCAGCTCGTCCTCAGAACTCCACCAACTCTGGACATTCGCCGACTCCCCCGACCGAGCTCGGGGTGCCTCCCAATAAACGCTGACCCGTCCCGACAAAGTTCGAGACGCCGACCCCAGCAATGCACAGCGTACGCTCCGACCCTTGGGCTCGGAGCGCTCCCTCGAGTACACCTCGGAACCTAGGAAACCGAGCCCTCCCAGCCTACACCAAGCCGGCCTCACTAAACGACGGACGTGACTACTTAACGAGCTCGGCCTCGCCAACAACCTCATCCATGTGCAGGCCCACGCCCACCTACGTGGCCGTACTCCACCACACCCACGTCATGCCTCCATAACCGGCCAGCAGCAGTCAGACGGCACCGTGACTACTCCAGCCATGCCCTGTTGTGACTGTCAACGTCCTACCGTCCTTAAGAATGGACTGTACCGCACGTCACCTGCCCATCTGGGCTGCACGCCATCCAGTTCAGAGCCATACCCCCTCATGATAGGGACTGACAGTACCTCCGACATCCGGGCCACTCCATGGAGACTTAGCTCGATCAGGTAATTCCTAGGTAGGGGTGGCAAAATATGACCCGACCCGCCAACCCGACCCGTGTTCGACCCACCATAAACAGGTTTGGGTTTGGCCTAAACAGGTTCGGATCGTAAACAGGTCGATCCGTTTAACCTGTTTATTAATTGGGTCGGATACGGGTTTTAGATGTCTGACCCGTTTAAACCGTTTAACCCGTTTAACTGTTGGGCAGGTTAAACAGGTCTAAACAGGTTAAACGGGTTAAACAGGTTAAACAGGTCTAAACAGGTTAAACGGGTCTAAACAGGTCTAAACAGGTCGGGTTGGGCAGGTTAAACAGGTTGGGTTGGACAGATTAAACAGGTCTAAAAAGGTCAAACGGATCAGGTTGGGCAAACATGTTAAACAGATCGGGTCGGGTTGGGTAAACAGGTTATCTGTTTATTAAACTGGTTAAACGGGTCGGGTCGGGTTACCTGTTTAATAAACAGGTCAGGTTCATGTTTGCAATTCCTGACCCGTTTAATAAACAGGTCGGGTTCAGATTTATAGTTTTCTGACCCGACCTGTATTTAACCCGACCTGTTTATGCCTGACCCGACCCGATTGCCACCCCTATTCCTAGGGGACTCTTTCTTGGTTGATCCAAAATTTGCCTGCTCTAACTTGATCGTCGGAGGGCCCTCATCGGAAAAACCGGTGAGGCTTTGTGCAGGTCCGCGGCCGTCATGCAGGAGGTGGTTCCCGTCTTCCCCTCTCCACACCGACGGCTCCCTCGGCTCAACCAGCGTGATCACCCTCGGGCCAGATTTGAACCACAACAGGGGTTAAGGTTTAGGGTTTAGGGTTTAGGGTTTAGAAATTTTAGGTTTAGGGTTTAGGAGTTTAGGGTTTTGGGGTTTTAGGGTTTAGGGTTTAGAGTTAGGGGTTTAGGGGTTTGGAGTTTTTGGATTTCTGTTTAAGGTTTAGGGTTTAGGGTTTTGGGATTTAGGATTTAGGATTTATGGTTTAGGGTTTAGGATTTATGATTTAGGGATTTAGAGTTTTAGGATTTAGGGTTTTGGGTTTTAGAATTTAGTGTTTTAGTGTTTACGGTTTAGACTTTAGGGTTTAAGGACCACCAAAGTTGCAGCAGCCTAGAATTGAAAACTAAACCACCCACACAAGCCGATCCTAAAAATTTGCACCCAACAAACAGTTGAAGAAGAGAGGAAAGCCTCCTAACGTACCAGCAGACATTAAACAGTGACAAAGATCGCATTCGCGTGCATGCATGCCAGTCATTGATGTTTTCTAATCAGACTGATAATTATTGCATAGTGCCCTCAGTAAATATAATGACTTCAAAATATGTTAATGTCATAGAAATTGCCAACCATCTTTTTTCACTCAAAAACATGAAATAATTAGCTTCTATCATTTCTACTATTTCACATTGTTTTCTTCTTCAGCTTTTATCATAGTTGGATTTTTTTCATTGTGGTATGCTGAGACGCCATCAGCAATCCTAATTTGAAAAGGATTTGATAGACGATTTGCACCCCAACGGTCAAATCCAGCTCTCCCTCAAAAGAATGGCTGCTTCCGAAAGCATGAAAGCAGAATCGCCTCAAATGGTCCCATTTGGTTTAACATCTTGTGCATTATGTTCATTGGAAGCACCTTCTTCGCAATGGAAGATATCCATATCTCATTGCCTCGATCCGCTGAAACCCATGAGTGGAAACTAACTTCACCAAACCGTTCCTCCTTATGCTTCTATCCAAATCCTCCACCTATTTAGCTCTTTCTGATCTCTCTGCTTCTTTCCATATTACTTAGTCCTAGTATTAGACCTATCGCCTCTCTGAGTTGTTTCACATCTGAGGAACCTGAAAACCAAACAGGTTGGTTTCACGGATAGGGCTGTCAACGAGCCGAGCCAAGCCCGAGCCTGGGAGAGCTCGGCTCGGCTCGTTTCACAGAAGCTCAGGCTCGGGCTTGGGCTCGGGCTCGGTAACGAGCTCTATTTTGGACTCGAGCTCGGGCTTGCTTGGCAAAGCAAAGGCTCAGGCTTGAGCTCGTAAAGTTCGTTTCAATTACGAGCTCTAAAACGAGCCCGAGCTCGGGCTCGTAATCGGGCTCGAGCTCAGGCTCGGGCTCGATAACAAGCTATTTTTCTCTATGTGATTAGATTTTTATGAATTATGCTGCTGAAATAAGATTTTTCAGTGGAAGACTAGAGTTCGTTTGGGCTCGTGAGCTGCTCGGGCTCGAGCTCGGGCTCGGAATCGAGTGTAAACGAGCCTCATATTGGGCTCGGGCTCGGGCTCGTTTGACTACCGTGCCGAGCCCGAGCCGACCTTTTACCGAGCCGAGCCCGAGAAGCTCGGCTCATTAACAGCCCTAATCCCGAAAGCCTTTTTTGTTCGTTTTTTTTTTTTTCTCTAGGAAAGTGACTGAAGGTTGGCTTCAGTGGATAGGACCGCGAGATGACGAAGGCTTTGTCATTTGTTCGGTTGGAAAGGGAGAAAAAATAGGCCACTTGATGCTGCATTGGTTGTCCTCGAGATGGATTCGTCACCATCATCCATTCAGCACAATTATCAATTGGGCTGTCCAATTGTCACTGAGAAATCGAATGGAGAGATGTGGGAGTAATTTTTTGTGGATGAAGTTATACCATGGATTTATTTTTTTTTATTTTACTTTATTTTATATTTTTAAGATCAAATATAGGCTAATTTTCATGACCCAATCAAGCTAGCTTACGAAACTAGGGCTCTATTAATCAAGGACCAAAGTAAGAGATAGGACAATTTGTCCGGTCGAATCTCTTGTTCCTTTTTCCATGATACTATACAAGCAAGCACTCGATAGCATATTTATGCCGTAAATATCTATATAATATTTTATATATAATATATGTAAATTTAATAATCAATGTCAAAATGGGATTTTGCTATAATATTTTATGAACCTATGGAGCTACCATGCAATGTATAAAATGGTATTTAAAAAACTCAATTAGGTTGGTACTTTAGAGAAGAGTGGTTAGTCCGTATCTCACCAAACTACTACAAGCCTGATAATAATTTTTCAGATCATATCTAAAAACTCACGATTTTAGATGGATAGGCCTAGGAGTGTATGAGTATCACGACAAGGAGTGACACGTAGATTATTAAGAAGAAGGGGAAAGTGTAGAGGTCTCGATAGGCAAGAAGGATTCTTATCCAAAAACTCAGATTGTTGGATGGACTCAAAAGTATATAAGCACCACAAAAATTCTTAACCTATCTGATATGAGACTACTGTTTCTCAACAATAATAATCAACAATTGCACAAAGGCTTCTCAACCAGGACTATACTGCACACTCTCTTGAATTAAGCTGAACCATGCCCATTTGTGCCAAACTGCTTAAATCGAGCCTGCACCAATTTTGCATGATGTGAAACTGCTCAAATCAGGCCTGCACTATGCCTTAACAGTGCCAAATCATTCTACTTGAGGCCAAATGGCACAAAACTTCTTTGAACCAGGCCAAACCATGCCCCTCCCAATTTCGTTGTGCCTCATGGCCTTGAAGCTCATCCCTAGCTTGAACCCATGAGAAACCATAGGGTTTTGAGTAGCAAAATACTTCCCCCATGGTTGGTACGTATATCAATTTTCAAATAGCTGCCCTGGTCCATTTGTGTGGCATGTATGCACCATGACTGCATTTTTCTCTTGGGTAATGCAAATCAGACTATTATCTAGTGGAAGTATCCCTCATAATAATCTCTGGCTTCATCAGAATGCATTCAGAACTTGCAGTAAATCTTATGGCGGCTCAAGTTCAGGACAAACAAGCTATGCATTGGTCCAGTCTACTTCATTCAAATGTGGCTTAGCTATCTTAGTTAATCATGTTGTGATATGACCAAAGAACATTGTAGCACTAAAATGAACCATAGATATGGTCGAGTCATGTGATACTACCTACCGCCCGAGACTATGTAGTTGGATTACTCCTTCGTAGCCAAATTTTCTTCTGTATCTAGACCTCTTTTCTACTAAGAGGACATAAATCATATCTCTTTTTAGAGTCCCAATACAACAAGAAGAGAAAAAAATAATTAACTTCCAAAATGTAGTCTCATAATACATTTCTTTGTGTAAAGCACTATACTGTATTATCACTATGCAAATGCCGAATACAGTGCGACATTTAATTAATCATGAGGCCTTTACAATAGGTTCACTGCATGAAACAAAGGGAAAAAATACAAACATACGTGTCTACGTGCAGTTGGATTGGTCCTTTGTAGCCAAATCATCCTCTGTAGCTTGACTTTTTGCAACTAAAATGACATAATTATACCTCCATTAGAGTCTTGATACAACTAGAAGCGAGAAGAAAATAATGTCCAAAATCTCCCATGATACAGTTCATAAAATACTATGCTCACTACTATTATGGTCATGCAAGATACTAGTCATTTATAATTGACTAAGAGCCATGTACAATACGCTTGCTGCATCAAAATAATGAAACAAAGAACAAAAAAATGCATGTATATGTATCTATGTGCGTAGGTGGATCTAGTCTGCTAGGACCACCTAGATTCACACAGTTACAGTCATCTTTATTTTGGTCGACTAAAGGTATCATTTTACTGGTCCCTCTTGGCCTGGTTTTTGTGGTGATATTATGACAGTATCCACTCAAATAATACTTAGCCAGCTTGCCTCCCCATCGGCAGAAAGAAGCGAGTGGATCCGGAGCTAGTGTTGGAGCGTATTATCCAAAGCTAACGTATCATGGCCTGCCACATGCACTTTGGTGACTTTCTTTTTTTTTTTTTTTTTCTTTTTTTTTTTTTGCGCTAAGGCAGGCAAGACATACT
This sequence comes from Phoenix dactylifera, assembly GCF_009389715.1. NCBI lineage: Eukaryota > Viridiplantae > Streptophyta > Magnoliopsida > Arecales > Arecaceae > Phoenix > Phoenix dactylifera. The sequence goes on from NC_052393.1 coordinate 18,559,550, forward strand.
ACACAGGTACGAACACATCCAATAAAATCAGCAAACAAAATATCATGAAGGGCCCTAGGTAGCTCCTCCTTCCGGGTTCATATTGTGCCACCAGAATGGCAGGCTACATAAGCAGCCACCTAGTCTGCAGCCCTGTTGGCCTCCTTAAATACATGCTTAGCCTGTAAATCCACCCCAAATGTCTCTAGTCAAGAGGTGGTCCCTCCTGTGCCGCTCGAGCCACCCTGAATCTATCCGATCACTGTGGACGAGTCATCCTCCACTATGATCGAGCTAGCCTGCAGAGTATGCCGTGCATAGCGAAGGCCCGCCCAGGCAGCTTGCAACTCAGCACCGAGAACCGAGGTATCAGATAGCTGACATCCACCAGCTGCTACCATCTTCGAACCCGAATCCTTGATAATAAAACCAACGCCTTTTCTCCTTCCTCTATCTAGTACCGATTCATCGAAATTGATCTTGAGAAAATTCAGAAGTAAGGGCTCACAGGTGAAGAGGAGTCTCAGATATCCCGAATTATCAAAAATCTACCTGTAAAGATAATATAATTGAGCTCTGCAGTCTGTACCCAGGCAGGCTCCACTGCGACACTACACTACGTGGCCCTTTTTTTTTGGGTAAAAGCGGCTACTCATCTCATATAGATCGAACGTGAGTACAACCATCCAAATCACAGGAAAGTAAAAAGTACAAAAGTGGAGGAACGTTTGATACAGACGTCCCAAGAAAATCTCCGAAATACCTGGCGACGAAGGAGGCGACACAGTCTGCTGCCCAATTCGCCTTCCTGAACACATGTACCACATAAAAGTCAGCCAACATCTGAGTCGTCCTACGAGACTCCCGGATGAGGGGATGACCATCCCCATACCGATCCACCCTCCGAATCCAATCGATCACCACAGATGAATCATCCTCGAGGTACATTCGCTCGACACTAAGTACCTACCTCATATAGGATATACTCTTCCAAACTGCTTGCAACTTTGTTCGCAACCACGTGGCTCTTCCCTCCCCACTTGAGGAATGGATTTGGCCGGTTGCCAAAACCCCGGCCTGCACGGTGGCCACGTCGATGAGGTGATAAGGATACACGGCCAGAGACACGTGTCAGATAATCAATGTCCATCCGGACGACTGCCCCTGCGCACCATGGACGGCGCTGTAGCTATTAAACTGCGAACGTGGGTGGTGTCCACATTGGATCAAGTACAGCTGTGCGGCTGATGCTGGGCTCCTTAAGTTTTTTAAAAATAACAACATTCTAAAATAATGGAGCCACTTTGAAAATTTTTATTTTTCATAATAACTAAAAAAAATTGTTTTTTAGTTGTTTTTTAGTTGTTATAACTTATAACGGTTCTCATTAGCCATATCTAGTGGTAAACAATAGACCAAAAGAAAAAATTATGATATCTTTCCTATGCAAAGATATTGTTTGTCGAGCCAATAATTGAGAAGCATTTTTATTACTAACATACATGAACAGGCACATTTTTGTTTTATGTTGTAGAATTATATTAGATATTGTAGTACAATAAGAGAGAAATCATCTTATTAAAAGCATATGATGGGTAGATTGCGTAATCTATAAATTAATTTTTTGAATTGATCTGCTGATCTCTGATCAATAAGCTCCAAAATAGATGTAGCCCTCTTCTGAATACCTCTAGTAAAGTTGTTGGCTGCCTATAGTGACATGTAATGACTCATAGTAGTATGCCATTGATACATTCAAATCAAAATAATATTTTAATAAATTAATAATATTAGATATTGTAGTACAATAAGAGAGAAATCATCTTCTTAAAAGCATATGATATGTGATTGCGTAATCTATAAATTAATTTTTTGAATTAATCTGCTGATCTCTGATCAATAAGCTCCAAAATAGATGTAGCCCTCTTCCGAATACCTCTAGTAAAGTTGTTGGCTGCCTATAGTGACATGTAATGACTCATAGTATTATGCCATTGATACATTCGAATCAAAAAATATTTTAATAAATTAGTAATATTAGATATTGTAGTACAATAAGAGAGAAATCATCTTCTTAAAAGCATATGATGTGTAGATTGCGTAATCTATAAAATTAATTTTTTGAATTAATATAGTGATCTCTGATCAACAAACTCCAAAATAGATGTAACCCTCTTCCGAATATCTCTAGTAAAGTTGTTGGCTGCCTATAGTGACATGTAATGACTCAGTTGTATGCCATTGATACATTCGAGTCAAAATAATATATTAATAAATTAATAATATTAGATATTGTAGTACAATAAGAGAGAAATCATCTTCTTAAAAGCATATGATGTGTAGATTGCGTAATCTATAAAATTAATTTTTTGAATTAATATGCTGATCTCTGATCAATAAACTCCAAAATAGATGGAACCCTCTTCCGAATACCTTTAGTAAAGTTGTTGCTGCCTATAGTGACATGTAATGACTCATAGTAGTATGCCATTGATATATTCAAATCAAAATAATATTTTAATAAACTAATAATATGATAGATACATGTGGAAAAATTAATATGAAAAAAATTGAACATGAAAATGACGCACTGTCGTTACTTGTTATGGATGTGGATGAGAGTGGGGAAGGTTCACATACCCTGGATTTGTCTTTCACTTTAAGAGAATATCAACCTCATGTGCATCCCCATTTCATTTAAGATCATGGTTTTATCTATACTTTGAGCCCACCAACATTCCAGTGGACTACAATATTGTAGGAGGAGGGAAGAAGAATCCCCCAAGCTAGCAAAACATAACGACATTGCCAACCTTCAAAGGATTTAGTAGGCATTTCCATGGAAATAACCTGGGCCTACCAACCATTATTTGGATCGATTTTGATTGATAAATTTGTTGCCACGAACACGATAGAAGGAAGTACTTAATTAATGGACATTAATTGGACGAACCTCGCATCCATTTTAGATGAAAAATTGACCACAGATTCTCCACGGTCAAAGTTACTTTAAACCATGGTATACAATAAACTAACAAGGATTGACATGGAATGCCATAACATAGTTTCAATATGATTGGGTATATAAAATGTCATTCAGTCAACTATACTATTAGCTTTTCTGTAGATGCAGAAAACTTTAATAAAAAATAATGTACGCATCAATCGCTAGCAATTCCGTAGACGGGAATAAAATCTAATTTTATCAGGCGGTGAATCTAAAAGCTATCTAATAATTGTTACGGAGTCTCCCTCCAAACCTGGATAACATGGTTTCAATCCTAAGGATCAAACTAAATTTTTAATAAAATCACATTTTTCTAAAATCATATTTGACTACATACAACACATATGAGCGATCCTCCATGCCCAATATTTGCTTAACAATTTAGAAGCATCATGTGCCATGCTTTGCCACAAATTTTTATGTTTTAACGCAGCCTCACCTAATGCCAGCACAAGCCATGACCACAGGTTTGTCGAACCCACAATTACATGTTCTTTTTTTTTCTTTTTTTTTTTTGTTTGCTTAAGCGGACAGTTTATATCACTCGGATACAAACACACCCAATAAAATTAGAAAACAAAATATTTCGGAGTGCCCTAGGCAATTCTCCCTCAGTCGCCCATAGCGTACCTTTTGCGTGATTGGCCGCGTAAGCAGCAACCTAGTCCGTAACTTCATTTGCCTCTCTATATATATGTTTGGCCTGAAAGGCCACCCTATTACTGCTTATCTCCTAAATGTCTCGGGTCAGGGAGGGGGTGGTCTGACCCCATCCCGGTTGTGAAATACGGGCTGAAGTCAGCAGCCCCAGCCGACTTCATCCACGTCCTCTTTTGGGAAGAGCGGGAATAGAGGATTGCGATCCTCTCCAACTCCTTCGAGTGCCACCGAGGCGAAGGCGTCGCGGGCATCCCGTGGCACCCCCCTCCAGCCAATCCACGGCTGCGGATTTCACTCGGCCGCCGCGATTCACGCGGCGGAGAGCTATTACAAGGGGGTGATAAAAACCCCCTTCCTCTTCCTCCTAAAACCACCTTCAAGCCCTCCTCCCTCTCCTCCATCTTCTCCTCTTCCTTCCTTCCTTCCTCCTCCTTTGCCTGGTGACCGGCGTGCTCTCCCGGCCGAGCGCCGTCCGAATCCCCTTCGCGGCCTTCTCCTATTCTATGACCCATCCCCTTAGTTCCAAGCGCCACCGCTGTTGCTAGCTGCCGGATCGAGCCCTCCCCGATCGTAACTGCCGGTAAGCCCTCTTCCCTTATTTCTCTTTGATCTAGTCGAATCAAGCATGCTTTCCTCCCTTTGTTTTGGCCCCATGAACCGAGACTGTTCTCGGTTGATTCTCGACCCCGGCCACCGCAACGGCCGCCGGCCGCAATGTAATTTATGTTTGATCCCTATAAGAAAGATTTATTACGTAAAGGTCCTCAAATATATTATTTAGTCCCTTCACTCAAGTTCTATTATAGAACAGTACCCCGTAATTAAGTATTAATCCCTGCAATAAATTTTATTGCACTACCAAAAAACACGCGTATAGTGACGGAAATTCCCGTCACTATACCATGTTTCCGGTCACTAATACGGAATTTGTGACCGGAGCTTCCGTCACTGAATTGGTTACAAAAACACGCGTCACTAAATTCTCAATGACGGCGCCGATTCCTGTCACGAAACTCCGTGACAGAATCACCGTCACTAAACCATTACAAATCCAAAAATTAAATATTTAAAAAATTATGTATTTTCCGTCACTAACCAGTCATTGAGTTAGTGACGAAGGTAACTTGGTCACTGATTTTGTCACAGAATTCGGTCACAAATTTGGTCACAAATCTGTCACAACCTTCAGTGACAAATTTAGTCATCACAGACATGGTCACAAATTTTGTCACTAAATTTGTTATTAATTCCGTCACTGATCTAGTGACAAGGTTACCGTCACTAATTTGTCACAACTCATTGAGCAGAATCAATTTTTAGTAACCAAAATTCTATCACTAAATTTATGGCTGCTCGTCACAATACTTGGTAAACAATTCAGTAACCAAATTTAGTCACTGATCGCATTCCAATAACCTGGTACATTTGGTACATTGATTGGCTCATAATAATAATAATAATAATAATAATAATAGTAAAGGCATTCAACATTACGCAAAAAATTTTTAACATGTCATTCAAAATAGGCATCAACATGTCCTAAATCCATCAAAATCAAAGTACAAAAAGTATGTCATAACAGAGATTTTATTCCTCCTAGGAATGCAAAGACCTATCCTAGGATTGCTCTCTTGAGGGCATCCTTGCTCAGGACAAAACCCTTGGCCAGCATGCTGCTCACCACATCCTCTGCCTTCCTCACTATAGACTCAGTTGACGAGAGCTTCCCTTCCTTCTGCAGCACCAGAAAAAAAAGAAGATGGGAAGACAAAAACAGTGAAACCTTTTGAATTAATATAAGTAGGTTGAAATTACATAACTGGAACTGGAAAAAACAAAACAAAACAAAAGAACCAACAATTACAAGCCTGATAATCTCACTAAATGGTTCCCAATCCCTAAGACAGTAATATATAAAAGGTCGTTATCTCTGACATGTTCCTTCTTGTTGAAACATAACATGCAAGCAAGACCTATAATCCCAAAAATGAAAGACACAGGAAAAATTTTGGTCCACCAGTTCAGAACTTTTGTTTCTGAAAATTATCACCACAACCTACTGGTACAATTATAAAGTAACACTCGAACGATGAAACGCTAATGAACGTGGCCCACACGGCTTTGTTTTTTCATTCATTCTTTTTTCAAGGAGAAAACCACCACGTATACAAAATTAAAAGCAAAAAGTCACAATATGGCTTTCATGTCATGCAGAAATCTGAGAGTCAGATGATGAAGAAATCTATTAAATATTCACAATTTTCTCTTATATTTCCCTCCCACCTGAAATCCAGGCCTCATAACAAGAACAGATCTTCCATATTTGTCAAAGTAGTCAGCCCGGTAAATCTTTCCAGTAGCAGCTTCATGGGCAACATCTTCCTAGTAGTCAACAAGAAATTACATCAGGAAACAGAAAGCTACAAACAAACTTATAATCATGTAGGCTTTACCAAAATATCAAGAATGAGTGGACTCTAAAAATTCTATGCAGTTGATAAATAGCAACTTATCTGCACTTTCTTTCAAAATAAGGGCTTTGAAGATATAAAAATTTGATGCAGATTCTTCCTTCGTACAGTTGAATGATGGCACACTAATAAACTAAATGAAGGAGGTAGATCACTTAATCTTTGCGTTCTGTCAATTTTTGTTTCGCTCTTGCCAAATGTGGGCAAATGGTCATTGTGTCTTTTTGATTTAATGTTTTAATAAATCTAGCCTCTTCTTAGATTTGTGAGGAGTTAAAATTCAGAAATAATTTGATTGGTCAGTGACCAACTTGTGTTAAACTACAGTTCTTCAAGAACATAAAGAACTCCACCCATACCCAGCGAATGGCTTCTGGCTTGTATTTCAATCTCCATTTCACAGTCTCTTTCAGCATTTTACTTGCCTTTTCTGCATTCCAGTTTCTTGACCGGAGGTACCTTGATATTGAAGCATCTGAACAAAAGTCTGGCAGTGCTTCCGACAATGGACCAATCATCCTTCGAACTTCATTTATCTGCTTGGAAAAGGCATCAACATTACCTATATATGATAAGCATGATACAACAGGAACCCCTTAACAATGTTGTGAGACATAATATTCCATAAAGATCTTAACATGCTTTCTCAGAAAAATGAAGGAGCTTAAGATGCTCTTCAAGTGAAAACTATAAGATGCTTTTCAAGTGAACACTATAAGATGCTTCAAGTGATAACCAAAATTCGGAATGAAGATGTCATGCATAAAACTTAAGAGGCATAAATAGAAGCATTTAGTTGGTTAAAATGAGTATGTTTACCTTTGCTTGCTGTTCTTCAGGAGACAAGGCTTTCTCAACAGCACTTGATCTTGATTTTCTCAAAGGCATTGTTATATAATTTAGCAAACTTCTGGAAGATCTAAAAATTAAATTAAAATGAGTACATCTGTATACCAGTAAGAAGATCAATAACAAAGATTGAATTTGCCTGTGAGGGAAATTTATAGCTAAATGAATCAGCAGAATCAATATATTTTATTTCATAGAAGAGAGTCTAGCTCCTATGTAAATAACTTTAAATACCCAAATGTAGCCTATCTGGAAGAAAAAGAAATTAAGTTTCATTGATGTACATGATGCTGTTAGATATATGTTTTACATGATTCAGGGCTTATCTATCTTGTGCTGAGATTATTTTTCCAACAAAGCAATGAAATGTTTAGAATCAATTATAAAGAGAGAAAATCATACAGCCATCAATTCTTACACAGATACAGTAAATTGACTAAAGAGAAGCATATTCAAATGACATGTTAGACAAATTAAGAAAAACACGAACATTTAATTAGACTTACATCTTGTAAGGATCGGCACCAGTGAAACCAGTAGGTTTTGGTATCGGAATCAACACCTGTGCACAAAATCAAAAGAAAAACAAACAAATAAAGAACGAATCATGAGGGCAGAAAACCCTAGAAGTATGAACTATAGCGCTAAACAAATATCTCTACTGTATATCCACAAATTGCAGCCTCCTGGAAGCGGCGGAGACCTTTTTCTTCAACCAAAAAATTACCCCATTACATCAAAAAGCACAGAATCATCCAAATCTTTGCTGTATATCCACAAATCACATCACAAGAAAAAAAAATCCCAATAAATTAAGCTTATGTTCCACCATTTTATATGAACCAGACACCGAAATCACCCAGAAAAAAATATAAAAATAGTAACAAAGGGACAAGCACGGGTACCTCAAGCAATATCACAAGCATTTCATCAAAAATCCGAGGCGAATAGATCTTATCAGAAAGACCGCCCCGATCTTGAGCATTTCATGAGAGATACAGAACGAAATCCCGCGATGCTGGCCTCGGACGTGAGCTCTCAAAGCAAGAATCTGTATTCGAGGAGACTCGAAGAAGATCAGGTAGCTCTCGTCGGCGTAGGGAGGAGGAGAAGGGGTTAGGAAATCCGGACGGTCATCCCTGCCGTGGACAGCCTTCCGGTTAGGGATTTGTTGGATTTGGGTTGGGGGGAGGAGAAGGGGTTAGGGATCGCCCGGAGGGGGGGGGGTGTGGGTGTGGTGTGGGGGGGTTGAGGGGCGGCTGCAGGGGCTAGGGTTTAGGGGGATTAGAATTTTGGTGTTGGCGTCGGGCGGGCGGGCGGGCGGGCGGGTCGGGGGGGGATTAGAAATTAAGCGCGGCACTTAGATTTCCTCCTTTTATCTTTTATCTTTTTTTATTTATAATTGCTCAAAAATATTATTTTTAATATTTTTGGAATTAGAAATTAAATTTAGTGACGAAAATTTCTGTCACTAATCCGTCACTATCAAAAATAATCTTTTAAAAATTTATAAACATTTGGGTTGCAATTTTTGTGACGGGTGAATTTGTCACTGTCTCGTTGCAATTTCGGTTACCAGTTTTGTGACAGCTATTCCGTCACTACAGTGGTCACTAAGTTTTGGCGCCCATCCTACCCGCGTATTTTGTGACCGGTCGGTCACTAATCTGTCACTAAGTTTACGCCACGGTGACCAAATATCTGTTTGTCACTAATCCGTCACAAATAGTGACTGATAATGGGCCGTCACTAATTTTCCGTCACTATACGCGTGTTTTCTGGTAGTGTTGCATGAATAATCCATCTAGAGGACAACTTTGGGGGCCCTATTGGGCCGGATCTATGTGGGCCCATTGGGCCGTGTTCGATGTGGGCCCTATCGGGCCATGCCCATCATGGGCCAACTTTGGGCCCTGTTGGGCCATGTCCAATAATATTGATTTTAGTTTTGCTTAGCTCTGAAATTAACAAATAAATTAATTAAACAGGTGTATCTGACATGTTGGCCTGAAGTGGGATTTAAAGCAAAAAGAGATAAGCAACTTAATGCTTCAATATGCATTTTTCTAAATTATTTGATAAAATAATTATTAGTGGATTAAATTTTGAAATATATTTTGTATTTGGTAAAATGAGTCTGGCATGTTAAATTTCATTTGAAAATTACGTTATATGCTCTGAAATCCGTAAACTATGACTAGGTAATTTATGAAATCTGTTTCTATATATATGTATTCTCAGCATGGCTATGATCTGTTCTATTCTGTTCTGGCCCCGCTAATGGGATTATACGTTGGACCTGTCGACTTGTAATCTATGAGGAACCAGTTTCGACACCGCGCCACCGGTGATTAGAATAGTGGTTTCTGGACACCGGCTGTCATCGGTGGATAAATATAGTGAATTTGACACTTGTGTGCAACACCGACTGCCATCGGTGGATAAATATAATGGATTTGGCACTTTTGTGAACACCGGCTGCCATCGGTGGATAAAAATAGTGGATTTGACACCTTGTGCAATCCATACCACTGGGTTACGTGGCCATAGCCTATTATGTTTAGATTATGATATCAGAGTTTTTGTAAAAATGATAATAAGTTTTGGAAGAGAAAAATGATTTTATTTGTGATTTATTTTTAGTTATTATTTTGTATTTTGATCTAATATGCTTTGACCCCACTCCGGGGTATTTTGTTGCTTACTGGGCTAGTGTAGCTTATTATTTTGTTTTCTCTATTTTTCAGATCCAAAGACTTGATCGTATGAGATTGGGGGAGTGCGTTAGATTTTTCAATGATTCCTTCAGTTATTGGCATTCTAGTTAGATTAGCTTGGACATTTGAATTATTTTGGCATATGCTACTTTGAAATTTTGTAAGATTGCTTCTGAATACTTTAATTATTTATGTCAATTTTAAGTATCTGTATTTGTTTTGATATAATCTGTTGCCTGTACGCCTGTGCGGTCCGCCGTGCGAGCATGCGGCGTCTGCCGCGCCTCGGGCTCGGGGCGTGGCACCAGTCGGGGGGAGGGGGGGCGTGGCCCTGGGTCCATGTTCTTCTCCTTTTGTCGGCAATCATCGTAATATTACCATGGCCCTCGTCAGTGCCCTGGTTATATGGAGTGCTGTTTTAGCAAACGTACCTTGTACTAAGATTACCAGGGCGTATAAAGCTTTGAGATGTTTTTCTCAGGAGGGGAAAAGAATAGTACGATGTGCTGCTGAACTTTAAATGCACTGATGAACAATGTGAGGACCACTCCGAGACTCTATTTTATGAATGAACGAGTCGTGTTTGCAATTCTGAGAGCAGGTTACATGTGGGTGCAGTGCTGCTCTACTTACGTTGCATGTCAGCTTAGCATCTATCGTAAATACAGCACCTAAATTTTGGTTGGATTGTTACTGAGGCTCTTTATATAATTCAGGAGATGTATCTGGGTAACAAGATTTGCAGTCTGTGAATCATGTCGAGGGCGTAGATGTATCTTAAGTTAAAAATTTGTCATGTGCTAATAGAGGTTTTTGATAGTTGTAATTAATATCTCCCGTTCATCAAGATTTTAAGGACGGGATTACAGGTATTTATGAATGGACTGCCCCTGTATGGATTGTTATTTATGAATTTTTATAATTTTTATAAAAAAATAATTTACTAAATTAATTGGGAGGTTTTATATTTAATTAGATAGCAATTGATACGCCTGAGAACTAACTATAGCTGATATGGCAGACCCACCAATAAAAACTCATCACGTTGTTGTCCATAGATGCATGCGTAGAGTCATTCAAATTTCAAACTCTCATTCACTTGATGATGGGTCGGACCATGATCGCATGCAGTTTTCTTAAGTACGCGATATATGAGAAATCCATACAGTTGAGATATGCGGGCATGATGCCGAGCAGGATACGCAGGTTGTTACTAAAACAGAAACTAGTCATGCTTGATTTGCTCAGCAACAAGTGTCGATCCTCGCTTCTAAAAACTATACCTCAAGGGATCCTCAAGTAAGTTCTCTCAACTCCATTACCACGCTATCTTTCCACAATCTCGAAACCTCCATTGTTTTCTAAATTCAACGCTTGACTTAGGCATCGGATGGTCTCTTTTTGGACACACTCTGGCAAGCAGACTTCTGTATTTTCACTATTTCAAGTTGAGTCTGGGAGATTTACGCATACGCACCGATGGTGCTCCCAGAGATCAGATGGATGATTGGAGATGGGCGATCGATTGATGTATTAGAGGATGTTTGGGTGACTGAGCAGCCATTAGGGAAGATGCCGACTATGGTCTGCCGTACCGGCCGGTACAGGCTGGTACGTACCAGTCCGGCCTAGGACCGGTACCGGATCAACATGGAATCCGGTACCAGTAGCTTATCATTGGAGAATCGGTATAGGACCGGTACGGACCGGTATGGGACCGGTCCGGGCTACCACCGGTACACCGATTGGTACTGGTATGACGGACCTTGATGCCGATGATGGTGGATTTGGTGAGGCTGTCGGGGTGCAAGGTCAACAAGCTGATTAGTGTTGGCAGATGGAACGAGGTGCTAATCAGGGATGTGTTTGGAGAGCAGCTTGCCGAGAGGGTTCTGGAGCTTCCGATCCCTCGTGGGGAGGTAGTGGATAGGTTGGTTTGGACTCCAACAGGGAGGACGAGGGTGCGTGCTAGGGATCTACAGGCATTGATGGGGAGGGAGACCACCCGACGGATGGAGGGTGGGTGGATCTGGAGGTTGTGTGTTCATCCCCGAGTGGCCTTATTCTTATGGAAAGTGGCCTGAGGATGTCTCCCGACTCGGAACGTATTGGCTAAGCGGAGTGTCAGGACTACTCCCATGTGTGAGGATTGCCCTGATGAGGAGGAGACCATCACTCATACTCTTCTTTACTGCCCTCGGGCTATATAGGTATGGAGGACTGCAGCACCATCCTTGCCGCAAGATTGGGGTTCAGCGGAGGATTTGTTACATTTTCTGAGGGTATCCATGAGGAGACCAAAGTTGGTGGAGTGGGGCGTTACCTGTGCCTACCTGGCTTACCACATATGGTTAGACAGGAATGCTGGCATCTTTGAGGATAGGAGGGCACACCCACGAGCTGCGGTGGACAGAGCCGTCCGACATGCAGCCGAGTTCATCTACTTTATCAGGGAGTCTTCACTTAGAGGGACTAGGGACACCTAGAGTTCCCACATCGCTATCACAGCGCCCAGAGTCACTTTTGTCACTTGGAAACCCCCAACCCCAGGTCACCATAAGGCGAACTTTGATGGTAGTGTGCTAGCTGGAGGAGACAGAGGAGGGACAGGATTTGTGATCCGGGATCACAATTCCAGACTGATTGCTGCAGAAGGGCGATATATCAGCGGCACGACAGTCATAGGAGCAGGGCTTAGGGCGGCATGAGAGGACATCACCTATGCGAGGAGCGTTATAGGGGCTAATGAGATCATCCTGGAAGGAGATTCCGCAATGGTCATCGATTGGATTCAGCATGCTGAGCAATATGTAGACAACCATCCTCTTCTTAGCGATATACGATGGATAGTGAGAGACTGTGACTTGTTTCAGATTGCTCATGTGTATCGAAAGGCGAATAAGATGACTGATTGGGTTGTTTCCTTTGCTGCCCATCATTTCGAAGAGGTATCATGGATATGGTTTGAGATTGTACCCCCATTTTTATGCTATGTATTGTATATTGACTTTGTTGGTTATATTCACGCTAGATTAACATGACCGTTTTACCAAAAAAAAAAAAAAGGCCTCCATCCGAGCCTAACTACTGACATCAAGTTTTTCCACCTTAGCTTGGAGACCAGCAGCAAGCCAGGGTCAACCTTGCCGCTCTGAATAAGCAACCTACCAATCTCTCACCGCCACCGATTTAGTCCGGTGCAGAGCTCAAGCCGGATTTCAATGGCAACAGATAACATAATTCTAGACTTTAACTGTTATTACAGCCCCGAAAGGTTTTGCTTCAAACTACCTTCCAAAGAAACGTTGACAACAAAATCCATACTTATCTACAACATTGAATGCATTATCAATCATTATATCATTGAAATGACTGACGTATACATTGAGATTCTTCCTTCTTTACTAAAATGAAACATTGTTGTTTTTTTAAAATTTTTAATAAGATTTTCAATCGAAAATGCCAATCAGTTATCGGCAGCTATGCATGAAATATAATGAAAAGTTTCAGTGAAATAATGGCCATATTTGATAATATTAATGTTGTCAAATATGATGTTATCTCTACAATTTATATCAAATATCTAATAATATTATTGTTGTCAATATTTAAAGAATTAAAAGTATTACTAAGTGAAAGATAAATCAAGCTAATAATATATTTATATAACCATTTATTTTTTAAAAAAAATTATAAATGCTATATAAAATTAAATAGAATTATAAATAGAATCAGATATTTGAATACAAATTGAAAAATAATCTATCCATATCCATTGTTTCAGCAACAAGGATAAGGATATGGATAAAAATATTAGCTGGATGCTCAAATTTTTATTTATATCTAGATAGATAAGGATAAAAAATAGATCCGAAAGAATGTTATCTGGCCCGCTTTCAGGTAAACAACAAAAAAATAACTTGGGTGGTCGTGACGGCAAGTGAGCGAAGCATGATGAAGCCTCCAATCCACAGCCGGGACTAAAAAGTCGTGGAGTTAAGACTATAACAAATACGAAATCGGATAGATTGAGACATGCTTACCCCACTTTGATAGGCTAATGGCATTTGCTCTTCTCATCCAAATTATTAATCAGCTAACCTCCAAAAAGGCAATTGACATTACTGAAAACAAAATTTTTCTTTCCACTTGATACTCCGACGGAAGTCTTGCTCCACCAAATCTAGCGAAGTTGCGTGCCACTAAACCCATACCTGAAGGCACCGGCAATTACGTTTTTTAGCTGTTTTCTAATCAAAATCATGGAAAAACATTGTAACACAGCTCATAGATTAAGGAAAAAGTGATGACAATGCGCATTAATATTCCTATCTTGAGGGTGCTTCAAAACAACACGTATGTGGTGGATTATTTGTTTAATCGAATCAAAACAATTCTATCATTATTGTTGTTGTTGTTGTTATTGTTGTTGTTGTTAGTGTTGGTGGCAGCTGTGGAGGTGCGGCCACATGCTTGTTATTAAATGAATTAAGGAGTTTGCCTCCTAGCTACTTGTAAACGTAATCACGAAAATGAAATGGTACCTGGATGCAAGTCCAAAATGTGCATCATCTCTTTCCTTGTCTCATTAGCAGGTAGCAAAGTTCCGAGACTTGGCCATTGATTGATTAGAACACGACAAAAAAAAAAAAAAAAATCTTCTTGCCTTCTTATACTAGGAGATTAAATAGCCTAGTACAAAGCAAACACGTATCACTTCTAATCTGTATATTTTAATAAAATTTGGCAACTGAAAACTTATGACAACAAATTAGGAGCTACCACATGTCCCTCAAGGAGTCTAACATGATATTGAACCATCTAGCCACTGTTTAGTATGTGCTTAACCTTGTAAGCTAAGGCACAGCTTTGCTTGAATTAGGCTTTCATTTCATTATATACTTGTGTTGCGATTCTTTTATCCACTAGATCTCTATCTTGGTCGTTTAAATTTAATATGTCTGAGACTTGACCCGCTATACATTTCATTGTGGCTCGAAATGAGTGTCAATAGTGTACCTAGCAATTTTAGGTTATATATATATATATATATATATGGGCTAAAACTAGATCGGATGTCAGTATATTCATATTCACATTCTTTTTTGTTTGATGAAACAGATAGAATATAGATATTAGTCAGATGCAAAAAAAATTATATTCATATTTATTTAAATAAATATGGATATAAATCGAAAAGTGAAAGTATAGATATAAATATGAATATTAGTCAGATGATGAAACTTGATGGCCACAAAATTAAAGGTATTACTAAATAGAAGGTAAATCAAATTAATAATATATTAATATGGTTATTTATTTTTTTAAAAAATTCATGAGTGCTATATAAAATTAAATAGCTTTACAGAAGAATTAGATATTCGGATATAGATCGGATAGTGGTCTATCGTATTCATATTTATTTTCTTAACATATATGAATATTAGTTATATACTCAATTTTTTATCCATACCCAAATAGATTTGGATACAAAAACAAAGCTAGACAGATATAACCAAATGCTACTATTAACGATAAAATAATTGTCATGTTTTAAGACAGAAAGAGAACTTGGCATGTTTCTTAAGAGGATATAAGGGAAATTATAATATTGTTTACATCCAAAATATTTATATAAAAAAAAAGATCGACTAACTACAATAAATGATTGATAATATTACATCAACTAATATTTAGCTTAAAAGGGCAGATATTGGCGCAATATTTAGGTTGCTCTACTGAGACCTAGATGTCATTGGTTTGAAATATAGAAATAACTTCTCCATATATAGAGATAAGAGCCTCGTTCGCTGGAACTACTCTATTCACCGGTGCATGATATATAGAGTAACCATGATTTGTGGTTTCTTATTTGTATAAGAAGGGATGTTAGAGACCACACATCATCTCCCAAGAGCTAGTTTCTGTCTGAATTATATCGACCAAAAGAGAATTCCACCAAACCTTATCCTAAGTTCCTGATGAGATATTGATGACAAATATTTCTTCCTCACGTTCCAAGCATGGTAAGAGGCTAGGTGCTCCTAATCTGTGGCTCCCATGCAGATTTAGATGCTGTTTTTTTTCGTTTTTTTGGTGGGTATAACTTCCAATGCTGTTCTCAGCGTCACTGATTTTGAGCCAGAAGAACGGTGGAATTCCCTGTCAGGCCTCGTCGTTTTCTCATATTCCAAGAGCCAGAACACCCCCATTTAGTTGTAAGCGCGGACTCCAGAGCATCAGCCCGTGTGTTCGAGGCCTAGAGAGTGTTAGCCTAGATGCACAATTATAAGTGATAAATCAATAATTGAATATTTCTAATATTCATAAATAGTAAATAAAAAAATAAATAAGTAAATTATTTACTTGAAAATAAAATAATAAAATAAATAAATAAAAGAAGATGCTATGTGGATCAAAGCACGCTGACGCGCTATTGTAAAAAAGTTTATGCCCTTAATGCACGGATCCGCTGGCACAATTTCTAGAGATACGACGATTCAGTATAGAACAACGTCTTCCCCATCAGTGCGCCTCCAGGGAAGAAAGAAGAGGACATTCACGCTTGCAGATAGCTCAAAAGCAACTTAGAAAAATAATTGAAATTATGTGGAGAAGAGAATAAGAACAAGAGGGAGAAGAGGAATTTTTCATTGTATTTGAAATGTTCCCTAGAGCTCTTTATATAGGCTCAGGCGCGTCAAAAGAAGCACACTCTCCTTCCACGGATTGATGACGTATTTTCTTGTGCTCTTTTGATCCTGCAGCTTGTTGCATCTTGGCCTTCCATACTTTGTTCCTTCTTTGGAGGGTCTTTCCATGTTAGCTCTTGCACGTGGATGCATAATACTTGTCTTGGCTTGCTTCCTTTGAGAATATTTTTATGTTTGCTCTCTTTCTTGTGCGCGGATGCTTGTCATTTGGCTGTTGACTAAGTTAAATATTTGGTTTGCTGCGGCTTGCTATGTTTGGAATGCGGTTTTCAAATTTTAAAATATTTAATTGAATTCAACAGAGAGAGCAAGGGGAAAGAGAATGAACTGCTCTCTCATCTCCCATAAAGTCTGGGTCTGGCCTTTGGACCCGCCTCCTTAAAGCTCTCGAGGAGTACTACGCTCTGCTTAAAGGTTTTATCACAGCCCAGAGCTGTGCAGACACTCAGGTTTGCGTCAGAGAAATTATAACCCGGTATATATACCATCATGGTTGCTGACGGTATATATCTATATATGTTATTACTGCTCGAAATCTGAACCGGATTGACCAGCCGATGAATAATACTGCTCTTACTCGGTTCGAATGGAAAAACATCACACCATACAGAACTTGATCTGCAACTGAAAAAACTATCTGGGAATCCTTCGATATTTAAGTTGGGTAGAATTTCGAAAAGAAATAAGAGAGATGAGAAAGAAATGGTAGAATTGAAGTATGGCATAAGCATTTTCTCATATCCAGAGAGTCTCTATGCCTGATATTTATAGAAGAAAGGATGTCGATCTGCATGATTAAGATCTCAAGATTTATGGATGAGCAACTAAGCTCTTTTCTTATCCACCAATCTGGCTGGTTATGGTTTTTCTTGTGCGTCAAGATTGCGTCATACCTTAACGGTCTTATGTTGTTATTATACTGGTCGTTCGAAGATTTGATTGATTGTTGATTTTGCAGGATATGTATCATCGTTTGATCGACAAGTTGAGCTGGCAAGAGAGCTGGAGATACGTAGATATCCGTAGAGAACTATTTTTTATTGTTAGAATGATCCGAGAGATAGTTATGACCAAAATGAAATCAATGCATGGACTCATATTTGTGAATTTCTTTTCCTTAGTGGTTCTACCGGCTGTTTACCTACAATACATTTTGGATTTAATTCTCGGATGGTGCATCCTCAATAAATTTGGCAGCTCCTTTGCCTCTCAAATACAAATAATCTTCAATTGATTCTCCTATGTTAGCATTAAAATAGTACATATATATTGTTCAATCTTCATGTCACAATATCGATCTATCAGAAGCTTGGTTTGGATGAACT
The DNA here is from genome assembly GCF_009389715.1 of Phoenix dactylifera. Taxonomy (NCBI): domain Eukaryota; kingdom Viridiplantae; phylum Streptophyta; class Magnoliopsida; order Arecales; family Arecaceae; genus Phoenix; species Phoenix dactylifera. The sequence continues at coordinate 18,577,271 of NC_052393.1, forward strand.
TTTGTTTCTCTCTACGGTGAGTTTGGGCTGCTGCAAGCTTACCAGACCATGTAAATGTTTGGGCCGAGCTCAACTTGTCATCAAAGCTGCGGCCGGTCGGCAATTCCCGGCGGTCAGCAGCCAGCAGGCTCACAAATTTGCCAAAGTGTTTTCTTTTTCTCTTTCTAATCTGAGGACAATCCGTTGCTCACAAATGCCATATTTAATGCCAACACTCAAAAAAGTGTTGGAAAACGTAGACTGTAATACTAACGATCAAGCCTGCTTCTAATTATTTGGGCGAAAAGGCTGAAGCCTACTTCCAACATGCATGCATGACTGCATTTAAGTGTCTATCTCAACCATCCCACATCCATGCACTCCTACTACACACAAGCATCCATCAGCTTAGGCAATGTTAAGGTTGAAGTATCAGTAAATCTAAAAAGGAACCAATAAATAAGATGATTTTTCTTAGAGTTTGTTAGTTTTGTAGTTACAATTGTATTTTTCGTTGCAGAGAGCCAATAATTAGGCTGATGTTACTAAGAACATATATACTTGGCACTTGTTCCAGTGCAGCCGGCTTTTTAGAAGAAATTATATTCTGCACCATGCACACCACGTGGCAGTGCACCTCGCCAATCATCGAGGCACAATCCTATAGGTCCCATTTATCTTGCGCTAGTCTCGATATTTGGCCTATAAACATGCATCTCGGTAATTATTGCGATGCACGGCCGCGCTGGTGCATCCAATGTAGGTAAGATTTGGTTTTAGAGGCCCCGGGTCTGGCCCAGAATTTCTAATTTGGGTAAATAAGGAAAGTCATAAAAATTAATCATGTCATCCACTTTTTTTATAGAAAAGGCAGTCTCACGATCGGGCATGAGTGTCCGGAAGTTTTCATTGTATACTCCCGCGGGTCGGAAGGCGGCGGGGGAAGGAGGGGGACGACCAGTTCATCAATCCGAAGATCGCAAGTCAGTGCAATCGGGGCTTATAGTCCGGCGATTCGTCTTGGGGAGGATCTTCTCACTCACTTTACGGGTGAACCCGGGACGAACTTTTCCCAAAAAGGCTGATAGGTTCCCCTATCATTAGTGACAATAGCCTCTCTTAAAGACAAATTTTTTTTTCCAAAGAAATACAGAGGAAAAGCCACCTTATACGTTAGCAGGCTTCAAGGTGGCTGCTCATAGAGGTCTGCAGAAAGGTCGCTAATGTAAAGAACATTACAAGGTAATCATTAAATTTATGGATCCCTGTCTTCTTGCATTTAGAGAAAACATATATACATGCATATATAACAATAAAAGGAGCTCGTAATGGCATAAATGTAGTTAATAAGCTTAAGTTTGATGCTCATGAGCTGAGTCTGAAAAGGCTAACAAGTTAGGACAGAGTCACTTGAGAGCCGTAATAAAATCATTTAGAAATTAAAAATCAGTTCTAAGGAGGCGGAGAAAGAATGTTAAGAAAGACACATGTAGCCCATTGTTGAGTTAGAAATTTAAGATTGGGCCAGAGTTTCTGCCTATTGGGCTTCTTGTTATGTTTTGGGCTTCTCGTAGGCGTGGACTTCATGGTTTGGGGACCATGTCTAAAAAAAAGCTAGCCGAAAAAAATATTTTTTGAGTTTTTTATTTTTATATAAATATTTAAAATTTTTCCAGCGAATAACTGATGTGGGACTAAATACATATCCGTATAGTCCTTATGGATATGACTTCAATATATAACTAAATGTACTCCTGAGTAAACTTCTTATAATCAAAGAGTGCTATTGAATAATTTAGAAATGGACAGGGTGAACGCAAAGGTTTGAGACAAGGACTCGGATTTGACTAGCGCATCTCAAATAAGTCCATACCAATTGGGACCTTCAAAGATTAAAGATCCTGTCTCCTTATGATCTCAATTTTTCGCATGTTTAATTCACATAGGTAATTTATTGCAGTAAAGTTTCTGAGATATCATCTATAGGACCATGGATGATACAAATCAGTGTGGATATTTCTAATTAGATTATTGAGCTCTATGTTCAGTTGGCTGAAGGCTTAAAGTCTCTACTTTTGTAGATTCTACCCCAAGAAATTAGACCAAAAAATTGGTTAAACGGCTAGAATACTTAATAGTGATACTCTGGCCTCGTAACACTTTGAGATGCTTCAACAAGTCAAGCCAGGAACAAGATGAGCTAGTGCATTGATCATAAACCAAATTTTAAGCTCACATTAGATATCAAATTTTGATAATTATAATCAAACAGCCTTCTCCCATTTATATAAGACAGCACCCCATACCAGTGTCATACTAGTTTAGTATCAGTACAATACGATATGAGATTTTTTTGCCATACTGAATATCGGTACATCATCCGTACTGGATACCGGTACCGAACCGGTATAATACGATATGCTCTGTACCATCTGATTCAGACCGGTGCAGTATATCTTGGTCTATGCATTCTCTATTAAGGTCGAGCTGACCATACTCAACCATTTGAAAAGAAACGTGAAAAAATAAAATTAAATATAAATTTGTAGACCATAAAAGTAACAAATAATTATATATACATACAGCTCTACTATTGCAATATAAATTCTGGATTTGTACTCCATCTTAAAATTCTACTCTGTTTATTTATTTATTTATTTTAGATAGTAACAATGGAGTTCCCTTGCCGTGTTTATTACTCGGAAAGCGTCTGTCGTAAGTCCCACAGAAAGCCATGGATTTCTGTACGAGATATGGGGGGAGAAGCAAGAGGGGGAAAAAATGTAGATCATGTGGAAGGGGGAAAAACAACTGATGCTTAGGAAGATCATGGAAGGATGGCAATCACAATACAGTGAGAGTTCAACGAAGGATTCGATGATACAGACCTAGGTGATGGGAATTTAATTGCATTAGGGAAAAACGTTTCATGTTCTCATCGGTATATTGGAAGAAATTATTAGATGAACCTGGTCTATCGGAGACTTACATTGAAATCATCTTAGATGGATTTACTTCATCCTATGGTGAAATTATTAAATGAATTCATTTTATTCTAATATATGCGATCGATCTAGTCCAACTAATATTTTTTTATATAATGATAGAATTAACCTAAAACTCTATTATCTCTTTGGTTAAGTTTGATGCATGCCATGCTGCACGTATTAAAAAACTCTCAACACTTTACATTGATTTTATCGAGGTTAGGCATTGGAGTTGTATTCTTGTCCTTTTATTATTTTTTATTGTTTCCACACATGAATAATGTGAAAGTCATTCACCAAAAATATGAAAAGATATTGTGAAGGTCAAAGTTAAACCTAATGTCGTTGTGACAGTCGTAACGTATGTCGTTTGTTATGTAATTTGACTCTCATATTTCATCAGAAAACAGGATCACCCAATACATCATCCTTGGAGAACTCCCTTAAATATATTCCTATATAAATTCAAGTGGGGGAAGTCCGGCAACACAATAACCGGCCTCAGCTACCCCACGGCCCCTCTGACAGCCTGACTTCCCAAGCTTCATTATTGTCTCTTCTTCCTTCCTTTACACCACCACCTAAGCATTTGGTCCTCATAGATTCAATATAATGCATCAATAATCCTATAATATTATGGTGAAACAAATTGGAATCTCTATCAATTTTTTTTATTTTGATCCAAAAGATTCTTAAATCAATGTGGATCACTTTGGCCACTATGATAGAACTAAATAGAGTCCAGGAGCAAGATCCGTCGTATCGAGAAGCTGAGTCGCAAGCCAATTTTTTAGAGATCGTAACTTGGTTATACAACGTCCGGTTGAAATGATCTTTTTTTAAATCCAGCAACTTTACCCTTTAGGAGGCAGTAGCGCTAGTGATCAGGTCGAAACTCCACTGTTTAGGGCTTGAATCAAATGGTCCAACCAAAAGATTTTTTTTCTAGTAAGATTTGACCGGTTGTATCTCTCAATCCAAGAATAATCAGGTAGAACAATGCAAAATAGATATAAAAGTTGGGATTTACCTCCTGAAGAATTTTAGCTTATTCGAGTTTGTTTCTGCTAGTCATGTCTATTTTAGAAAATAAAGTTCCATTAAAACTAAGAAGAAGAATCTGACTTAAATTGTGCATGGACAACCTCTCTCGCCATTATAAAAAGAGGTGATGTATCTTGATTTTAGATTAATTTTCAGTCTTACTTTCGTAATACTTCTATCTTCTTCTAAATTTCTTTTGAGTGATTGAAGTTGAATAGATAGAAAAAAAAATTTCTTCTCCTCGATCGGATCATATTCACTCAATTTCAAAATTCCAGCGTTTACCATTATTTTTGGTGATGCGAATAAGAACATGCAAAGGCTCCAGGGCCAGACGAAGCTAAGAGTTGCCTATGCGGATCTTCGACATGCTCAGCGTATGCTCTTAGCTAGTTCAGTCATTTTGGAGGGTGACTCGACTACGGTCATCAGCTAAATCCAGAGGGGTCCGAGGGGTCGGTGCTGCTGACCATCCCTTGATTCTCGATATCTGGATGATGATGAGGAACGGAGGAGTGATCCAGACGAAGCATATGTTTAGAAAAACCAACGGAGCTACGGATTTGGTGGCCACGTATGTGGCTAACCATGCCAGTAGTACCCTATAGGCAGGAGATGGAAAACTGCCTCGGGAGCTCCATGATATTTTGTTTTCTAATTTTATTGGGTGCATCCGTACACGTGTTATATAAATCACCCGGTCTAGCAAAAAAATAATAATAAAATAAAAAGTAAGAACATGCACTGCCAACGAGTATAGTTTTCCATCTAAGATGCTAGGGCACCTAGATGAATTCAATGCAAGTGCTTTTGATGCCACATAAGGAAATGCACTTGGAGAAGAGAGACTAGGATTGTGAAGGAAAACCGGAGAGCCAGCAGTTTACAGAGATCGCATTATAAAGTAAAATATATTTACAGACAAGGATTTGATGATGGGAAATATATTCTCATTATCTACCGACAGAACAACATGTCCCATATCTACTGAATATACTTCCGACTGACGTTGTATGCAGCCAAGCCATCTGAAGGATCTACCAAATTAGCTCAATTCACAAAGCTAGAGCCACACATATCCATGAAAATAAGCATGAAATCAGGAAAATTGACACAAACAATGTACAAAAGAGATAACCATAATAAAGTAAAACTGTGGTGTCCCCTTAGTGTCAGAAACATAAATTGAATTCCCAGGCTTCCTGGAAAAAAAAAGTCCATCTTTTACAAATACTACATGCTTTTCATCATCATGATTAGCAATTCAAAGGGTGGCTGATGCAGCACCATCACGGATGCTCCGCCGGTGACCTCCTACCAGAACATCTTTGAATCGACCTAGCGGTCCCAGCATCTTGATCACCTTCTGTCAAGTGCAATCGAATAGTCAGTGAGCAAAATACCAAAAACAGAGAACCATGTACAGCAGCAGCGTCAAACTGACCTAAAACGACACGAATTGGAAGCAGCAGATTGTCATCCATACCCAAACTTTTTCATGCTATAGGGAACAACTAAACTGCTATTTTTTGTTGTATAGGCCCCAGATAGAAGGTCATGCGACCTGATGAAATTTGGTGCACACCATCCATAGAAATTCAGAACAGTTTTGAAGTATCCCCAAAATTTTTCATGATATAGGGAACATCTAAACTGCTATTTTTTTGTTGTATAGGCCCCAGAAAGAAGATCATGTGACCTGATGAAATTTGGTGCACACCATCCATAGAAATTCAGAACAGTTTTGAAGAACCCAGGTGATATATTCTCATCTACATGGTTGTCTAAATTAGACGCTCCTCATAACTTCAAGGTTCCAAATAAAAAGAGATATCGCATTCACTTGTCCACCATGCAAGGAGATATCTATTAAGTGCCATTACAACTGGCTCGAAATGCAACTTGACAGAAGAAAAAAATAAAAAACAACGCCATGATGGTGCACAACCCTAAAACCCCTCAAATATCTCTACCGTGACTGAGATTCTGCCCGCAAGGGCCCACCACCCAAGTACATGGCCCGTGATTTCTTGCATGGATTACAATGTTGCATCATAGATATTAGTCAAACTATTTCATTTAATATTATTATCATAGAAGAGTATTTGAAAGACAAGAAATAAAAGATGCCTCATCTCTGACAGTTATAATTCTCCAAATAATAAACGCATACTACTACAGATGAAATATAGTCCAGGAAAGATTGGCCTATGATCCAATTTTTTGCAAGTAATACAACAGTCTTGCTCAATCAAAGTGACATCAGTTCAGAGCTAAGGGTGGACAGTGAATTCTCACTCAGAAGATAACATTTAACATGATAAAGGAACTGAAATAATCAATGTTTGGATAGGATCACGAGAGGCTGCCTAAACTCAATCGAGACATCAATAATATACCGAGGGACTTTTAATAATTCCAAATAAAGAAGAAAAAGTTCCGAGCACAATATCTTGTGACATTGATTACAATTAGAATGCCACTTTCATCATTGATGCCAATAAAGGGCATGCCCAGTGCACACCTGGCTATCTGATAAAGGATTAGGTGAATGTCAGTGTGGCAACTGGCCATGTAATGTGAAAGAATATAGTTGGGATTATTATTGTGCCATCTCATTGAAGAATGGACTAATTGATCATAACAGACAGCTGAGATCTCATCAAAAGAGAAAAAGGTTCATCAACATGGTTGAAATATCTTATGAGATGGGGTGGTGGATAATTATAAACAAACATTTTTTCCCTCTGGGCTTCACACTGTAAGCAGATTCACTTAGAACACAAATGGCAAACAAGACTAAACATGTTGGAAAGCATGAAACATAAATAGATCTGTGGCAAGACTAGAAACCCAAGTCTCAGTTATAAGTGTACATGTAATGCTTCAATTAACATTTCACATGTCAAACACAAATTATCACACCAATTGTTGCAAGCACGATCGGCAAAACCGTCCCTAACTGCCCTGTTCGAGGCGTCCCGAGCAGTACTGGCAGCGAACCAGGATGGTTCCAGCAAAGAAATCGAGACGCCGTCGCCGGAGGGGGAGAAGAAAACATAAGAAAAGAGAAAGCAGGCAAGGGAGAAAGGGAGAAGAAGATGGAGGGAGGCCGGCGGAGGGCCAACAGAGGGCCGGAGGGCCGACGCTGATGCAGGAGGCGGAGGCTACGGCCAGGTCCCTTGTTTCGTTCGAAACAGGGATCCTACTGCTAAATAATTTCGCAAGACTTGCCAACTTTACTTAAAAATCGAAAAAAATTGAGCGGCTAGACCCCTGTTTTGAACGAAACAGGAGACCCAGTCGCAACCTCTGCCTCCTGCACCAAAGCTGGCCTCCTTCTCTCCCCTTTCTCTCTCTCTCTCTTTCTCTCTCCCACGGTCTACGTTCGCCCTCTCCTGCGTCGATACAGGCCCAGTACGACATGGCGCAGGCCCATAACGACTCGTGCCACCGGACAACTGGTATGGTGCCCGGTACCGGCACAACAGATTATGGTTACCAAAACAATACTTTGAAGTTAGGATAAGAACCTAGCAGTCAAGGATTCAGAAATGAGAGGCTATTAAAAGTATCACATGCCAAACAGACAAATGCAAACAACTAGGTGCTAATCCAAGTAGGAGCTTGCAATAACTAAAAACAAAATTGCAAAAATAAAGATTGCATAATTGAAAAGTTAAAAAAAAAAAAAAGTGGCCACTTTCCTCCAAAGTCGCAAGAAAGAAGAAGGCAGATCCAAATCAAGAGAGTTACAAACCCACAAATATAGCACGGCTATCGTTGTGTAGTAAGATTGAACAATATAGTACTTCATGCACTTTTAGATCCTAAGTTTATTTATAATCAAGATGCACAAAAAACTCAACAGTAAAAAGAGAAAGATATTAAAGAACGAATAATGCATGAGATCAGAAGACATGAAAAGACAGCAAAATGAAAAGTAAATTCACAGGAATCTAAAACAAAATCAAAGACCAAAATACACCTTCAGTGTAAATATTATCAAGTGCAGAGAGTATAGGCAATAACCAAGCACTAATACGAGGAAAGAAGAGGATAAGCAATGGTAAAATCAAAGCATGTGGGCAAAAAGTTTGGCACTTAATTTACAATACAATGCATTCTTGTAAGGAATTTTTGCACTAGGCCAACATAAATAGGTCATGTAGAGCTAACCGGTCTACTGTTAGGACCTTACACCATACTGAGCGACTAGTGAGTTTAGCATAATCCCACTTTGTGCTGACATGGTGGCTCTTGATTGGAAGCATTCCTTAAATTCGAAACCACTTCCAATCACATACAGGGCCGGCCCGAGCCCTAGGCGACCGAGGCGGTCGCCTAAGGCTCCGGGCCAATGGAAGGCCCCCGGGAGGCTGACCAAAAGGAAGCAAAGGCCCCATATAAAACGGGATCAGGAGCTGGCTACGAGTCTTCCCCCTTGATGGAAGGGAGGTGGAGAGTTTCCTGGCCTGCAGAGGGGCAATTTGGGATGTTGGGGATAGTAGTTTTGTTTTGGGTGGGGGGAGAGAGAGAGAGAGAGGAGGGATTTGGTTGGCTTGATAGATGCCTGAAGTCACTCTTATCATTCATCCCTTCTCTTTTTTGGTTTTGGTCTTGGTTTTCCTTCCCTCACATTACTCCTGATCCAGCTGGGCCATCCGGAAGAAAGATAGGGGGATTCGAGATGGATTTCTTGGAGGGTGGAGATTCTTTTAGTTTTCTCCTCTCGGTTTCTTCTCCCCTCTTGGGTGGTAGAGAGAGAAAAGGAGGGAGGGGGTTGAATGGCTGCTGTGCTGTGATGTTGCAGTTGTTGCTTGGGTACTCGAAGGGGAGATGGTGGGACGGGACTTTTATTAATTAGATGGAGTGAATTTTCCATAATGACCCTACTTTCTCTTATAGAGAGGTTCCTTTATGGACAAATTCTTTTCTTTACCTTGACCATGAAGTGCCATGGGATGACCTTTTCCTATTCGGCTCTTGCTTGACATGGTAAACAGTATTGCCAAGCATTATCTCAGTTATTTAATCAGTTTCATGGCCCTTCATTTAAAGTAATTACTTTTATGTGCTTCCATTCAAGAATTATATTAAATTGAAACGGCTTCTTGTCTATCTTTGTTAGATTCATGTATCTTTGTTAAAATAGTGTACTTGATAGCTATCTATTTTCATATTTTTTTAAGTATTTTATATTTATTAAAAAAAATTATTATTAAAAAAAAAGGCCTCGTTCATTGGATTCGCCTTAGGCCCCGGAATGTATTGAGCCGCCCCTGATCACATACTACCACGTCAACATGTAAACTGGAGCATGCAATAAACTGTGCACAGGAATAGTATTTTCCAGGAGCTTGTCATCAATCATTAATATACTAAGAGAGTGAAACATTATTATAATACTTACTTCAACAATAACAACTGCCAGTTGTTGTAGAGTATCTTCATAAGTTTACCTCATCATTGATGCTATCCTTAAAATTTCACTTATAGTACTATTCTTGTCATATTCTTGGCAAGAATGTTGGCTTACCTCATCATTGATGCTAAACCGCCATTTAAGTTGATGAAGCTGCCATTTTTCACGCTGCCACTGCTGCCCAAGAATTACAAGCCCCATTAAAGCAGCAGCCACACAGACAGACCAAAATGTGTTAGCCTCCTTCACATGATGATACAAAGATGCTGCATGCCTTTTCCACCAAGCTTCAGAAGGAGGGCCATATTCATCTTCATCTGATCTATTCTCTTCATTCTTCTTTGCATACTCCGGAGGAGATTCTAGATTTTGGGGAGAATGTTCATAGAACTCTGTGCTCTCAGCATGAGGCAATAAGTCACTTCTGCCTGTTTCAGAATGAAAAGAACTAAATTCAGGATCCACATACATACCCTGCTCTTCCTGAACCAAATTCAGCTCTTGCAATCCCTTGCCCTCTTCATACTCCATACCATACTGAATTCCATGTGGGATATCATCAGATTTACTCCGCACATTTTCTTCATACATTTGCTTTGGTTCATTATCATCCTCAGCAAGGCTCCCCTTCTGACCCTCTGCTTCACAATGAATTTCACTGAATTCAGGTTCTATTGGTAGATTCTCGTGCTCGTTTGGTGGAAAAACAAAGTGATCAGACATAAATAACGCACCAGAAGATTCGCTTTCATTTTTGTTGAACTCCTTGTCTTTATTCTCATCAGCTGGTTCAAAAAATCCTTTTGGACCAGGTGCAGCAGCATAAGTAGATGCAGTTAGAGACACAACTTCCCATTCAGCCCCACGGGAGGGTGTGCCCTCTCTCTCTTTCTCATCATCAGCCATTTCCCAAAACCTAACTAGACGAACATCACAAGTTCAATAAGATACAGCTAAACACAATACTAATTTTGCTAGATATATTAATAAATATTGAACTGATGAAAAGAGACAGGTAAAGATGGTAACAACACAAAAATGTGTCTTTCTGAATTTGCCCAGATGGTAGACCAATTCAATCATATTAAAAATAAAAACCCTTCAGGGATTGTACTCATGTCAATCAAAATGCACCAGGAGGTATTTTATAAAATCAATAAGAAAACATACATATAGTCAGCAAATATTTTTAAAATATAGAGACCCTAACAAAGATAATCATTATATTTTCAGAATCCAACAGGAAAAAAAATACGCAGAGAGATGTACTGAAACACACCTTCAACCAATAAGGGGGAAACTTCAACCATCAAGCACTATCAGACATATCAACAAAAAGCATATTCACAAACTGTTCCTCACCACTGAAACTCCATTCTCATTTCTATGCATCCAAAAACTCAATAGAGAAATTAAAAGACAGTATTAATTATTTAAGAATCACATGCTTCTCAATAGATAAACTTCCCGACAGCCTAAAACATCAGGCAGTCCCCCTCTCAAATGATATCTTGCTCTCTAGAGTTAGCATCAAATGATACTTTACCGTCTGAGTTGACAAGGGAGTGCATCAAAAAAACAGTTGCATCTATATCCAAATACATCAAAAGTTAGATTAACTAAATCATAATTTAGTAATCCTAATGAATGTTGTTTATAAATCATACTAAGAAGAGCCGAATAAAACAGCAAATGAAGGTCACTTTTCGTTTAACTCATTTTATGTTTAGTAACTCATTCACACCATCAAATAATTACCAAAGCTTAACCAAATCCTTTCATTCCATCCAATTAATAACCTAATGAAATTTTAAACTATTTACACGAAAAAAAGATGATACCTTTCTTCCTCCGTACACGTTCAACCATCCATAATTATAAAAAGGGGTCATGCAAAAGAACCTCAATTTCTTATAGATTCAAATTCCAAAAAGGTGATCCACCTCCTATTACATAAACGCACTTGTTCCATCAACGGAAACTCGCATGAATCAATGGAAACAAATCGGAACCTATGCATCCAACCATATAAGATCGAGTAACCAGAATCAAAAAAATAAAATAAAAAATAATACAACCAAATTAACCCTAATAGATCCGCATATAATCCACGGATAATTTGGAAGCACAGCTAAGAAGAATAATCGCAAATTATGATTAAAAAATCACAGCGTTAACGGTTCCATGAACGAAAAATTGGGGAAAAGAACTACTCAGACAAATACAATCATCAAACCAACCCAATAAATTCGAGAAGAGGATATTATTACCTTTAAAGATAGATCTTCGCGCGTAAATCTATAAGAGGTCAAGAGATTGGAGAATTTTCGAGGCCCCAGACGAAGGAATCTGGGCAAGTAACACCGAACCGGAAGGAAGTTTAATACCGGATAGATCCGGAACGCACCCCAACCGGAGGTGTCCTTGGAAGACCGGCTGTAGGCGGTTGCCGGTGCCTCGGGTTTAGCCGCTGGTCTCCTTGGGAAACCGGCTGTAGGCGGTTGGCCGTGTCTCGGGTTTAGCCGTTTAGGTCGTGGCGTGTAAGAATTTTTGTCGTTATCCATTGCCCTAGTTCATGGTAGGACTTGATGAGAGAGAGAGAGAGACTTATACATAGTTATGATTTTGAAGGATGGTTATAGTCACCAAGATGGCAGTACAGATGGAAGGAAACTTTATTTTCACCGGAGTGGTCTAAATTCAAAACATGCATTGATTAAATTAGAAGACCGAATATCCGACGCACGGATGCAGTATAGATGGAACGAAACTTTATTTTTGCTGGAGTAGTCCAAGTTCAAAACATGCAAGCATCGATTAAATTCGGATACCGAATATCCGACGCCTGGATGCTTTCGGTGGGAGCGCAACTGATGACGTACTCACACGTGGGGAAGCTCACAGGTCGGAGAGGATACGCAAAAACTTGCGGCCTGCATCGAACATTCTTTAGTGGAAGGAAGATCCAGTGGGACTGTTACCCGGGTGAGGTTTCCTCTCCCCCCTCTTATTTTGCACCCAAAAAAAGAAGAAGAAGAAAAGATAGTTATAATTCTAACAAATAAAAGTGAAGAAAATAACTTAATCTAGATAAATATATAAATTAACAAGTATTTTATAAATAATTGTGATTTTATTTAGTGAAATATATGTGAACGAAGGAGGAGTATTTGTTGAAGGATAATGATGCTGTTGTAACTGATAAAAGCTCAGCTTTAACAGAGAGAGATTTGTGCAAACAGCTAGCAGCCCCCTGCCTATTCTAAAACTATAGATTCTATTTTATTCTATTAATGTGATTTGGTTGAGAAGTAAATTAGGGATAATGGCCCTTGATAGAGCATGAAACCTTTTTTGCTAACAACATATATGGTCTCCAGAAACAATAGAAAATGTAAGCCAATCCCTTGGAGTCTGATCTTGTTTCTTCAAGTAGCTTTGTATGCTTCGAACCAAATTTGAAGAGGAAAGACAAATAAAAAGGAAAAGGTTGAATTTCTTTATTAGTTATTGGTGGAAGCCAGTTAGAAATTAATTGCAATTTCAAATTCATCTGATAATTTTTATATGAAAACTCATATAAAACCAGAATTTCTTGATTGATTCATCATTATATAAATTATAAGTCTTTTTTCCTGTTGATATTTTGATTATCTTTCTTTGTTTATCATGATTGATTATTATGGTCTCTTTACTTTTTTTCGAACTCCAAAATTTATTTATTAACAAGCCTCGCCATTTTATTGCATTGGATGTTAACATGCTGGCTCGAGTCTAACCTGACCTAGTTCAGTACCTAGATTTGTTAGCTCAACCTTGATTCGGTTATTGAACCATAATCATGTAGCTTGGCATTATTAGATTTATACTCGATTTGCAAGCAAAAGTTGTGTCCACAGTGGTCAAATTGTTCTTCATGCGCCAACAAATTTTTTATGCAAATTTGAAATGAAGATTGTACAATCCTATTTGTGCGAGCTTTCTACATATTATTTAATGTATAGCTTCTCGAAGGATAAAGCAATACAATACAAATAAACAAAATAAAGCAAGCATGTAAAATCATTCATGATTTTGAATTAACCATAGACAAAATATTTAGTATCATATAATGTTGACCTCTAATAACTTAACATACTTTTTTTCTTATTTTCATTATTTACAATTTTTTATGTCTACATGCACCGTATGCAGGTAAGGATAAGCTTGATGCAATGATAAGATTGCTTAATTATCATCCGTAGGTCGACAGAGGTAAATCTATATATATCTAACTTCTTCTAGATTCTACAATAGTCGGTATACTATACAAAGAAAAAGCATAAATCTTAGCTTTTATAGCATAAGAAAAAAAATAATTATATTGTAATCCCTATATTTCAAGGATATGCGCTTAACTCACCATTCTCTTTTCCTCCTCAATCGAAACATAAATTAATTCTATCCCTCTTTTCCCATTGTAAAAATAATTCTCTCATTCGAAGAGTGAGACCCACAAAAAATGCAAGCTATTTTCCACTTATTATTCTCTTTGCAACAGATAATTATATTTTACTTTAAAAAAAGCGTTTCACCACATTGCTTGATTACCTGATTAGAGCACCAGTTCTACAAGGAAGTTGGTGATTTACACAAGTTATTAATTCCATAAATCTAAGTAGGAATGAAGGTGGTGGGGATAACAATTTTTATTTATTTATTTATTTAACATCTATTGCTATTTTCTTTTTAATAGATTTTTTTGCATAAATATTCTTCTAAAAATTTGAATTTGCGTGAATATCCACTTAAAATTTATATTTATTTTTGTACTCTTATAAAATACTGTTTTTGCATAAATGCCCCTAACACAACAATTCTTCTAATACAGTTAATAAAAACCATATTTATTTTAATTAAAAATAAAAATAAAATTTTAAAATTACTTTGTTATCCTCTATCATGATTTTCTTATAAATATTACTTTTACATATTTACCCATTAAGAATATTTTAGTTATTTTAATTTGAAACTGTTAATTTTTTTAACGGCATTAAATAGTGTAGGTACATTTGCAAAAATAAAAATAAAAAAGATAGAATAATAAAATAAGTTTTTTTACGAGAGTATACATATTAATATTAATTTCAAAAAAATATTTATGCAAAATTTAATATTTTGAAGAATATTTATGTAAAAAAAATTTAATAACCAACCTCATCGTGGAGGGCTAATTGTAATCGCAATCAAACCACCGGAGTGGTGGACCACATAGGAGACCACTTAGTCGGCTGTTTCGTTGGCTTTCCTAAACATATGTGAAGCCTAATAAGGCCCTGTTTGGGGGAGCTTTTGGAGGGCCAGAAAGCACTTTCTGGCCCTCCAAAAGTACTTTTAGATGAAAAACTGTGTTTGATAAATTTTTTAAAAAGCTGTTTCAGCTTTTGCGGGAAGCTGAAAACAGCTTTTGGGAGGAAGCTCCAATTTGGAGCTTTTGGGATGAAGTTGTTTCAGCTTTTTCGGAAAGCTATATTTTTAACCAAAATACCCCCATTTAAAAAAAAATTCCTCCCCCAAAACCGTCTCACCGCCTGTTCCTCTCCCCTCCTGTTCCTCTCCCAACCCACCTCCCAACCCACCCGCACCCCCCCCCCCCCCCCGCCTGCCTGTTCCTCTCCCAACCCACCTCCCAACCCACCCGCACCCCCCCTCCCCCCGCACCGCCGCCGCCGCCGCTGCTGTGCCTCCCTCTCCCCCGCCGCCGCCGCCGCCGCACCCCCTCCCTCTCCCACGGCGCCGTTGCAGTGCCTCCCTCTCCCCCGCCGCCGCATCCCCTCCCTCTCCCCCGCCGCTGCAATGCCGCACCCCCTCCCTCTCCCCCGCCACCGCACCCCCTCCTTCTCCCCCGCCGCCGTAGTGCCGCACCCCCTCCGGCGCCGTCGGCCACCGAGACTGCCGCCGGCCACGGCCCGGCCCCCTCCCGCGGCCGCTGCGGCCTGGCCCCCTTCCGGTGCAGCCGGCCGCGCGGGAGGAGAAGAACGGAGAAGGGGGCAAAGGAAGGAAGGAGAAGAAGAGAAGAAAAAAAGAAAAGGAAAAAAAAGAAGAAAAGAAAATAAAAGAAAAGAAAAGAAAAGAAAAGAATAAATAAATAAATAAATAAATAAATATTTATATAAATGAATGAATGAATGAATAAATAAATAAGATAATAAATAAATACATTTCAATGGATAAAATAATAATTAAATAAATGCATAAATAAAAATATATATACGAATGAACGTATAAATAAATAAATAAATAAAAAGAAAAATAATGAGTGAGTGGCAAATAATTTGATCCTTATGATATTGATAAGTATAGTGAATTTGTCGCCATTGCAAATAGTTAAATAAAGAGATAATCTATTAAACAGATAAATGCTTATTTATTGTTGTATTATACTATAGATATATTATTATATTACATTATATCATAATACATTAATATGTAATGTTAAATAATTTAATATTATGTTATATTATGAGAAATTAATTTATACTAATAATATATTATTTTATACTTTTATTATTGTATTATACTATACATATTGTATTATATTACCTTATATCATAATACATTAATATGTTATTTTAAATAATTTAATATTATGTTATATTATGAGAAATTAATTAATACTAATAATTATAATATTTTATATCTTTATTATTGTATTATACTATAAATATAATATATATTACATTATATCATAATACATTAATATGTTATATTAAATAATTTAATATTATGTTATATAATAGAAAATTAATTTACTCTAATAATTATATTACCATTATGCTATGCAATATCATATTACTATATTATAATAATAATATTTTATATTACAGTAATATTATACTATATCGTATATTATGTATTAATATATGTTATGTTTTATCATGCTCTATTGTATAATACTATGCAATATCCTTTATGGTAATTTTGTCATATAAAAGTACTTTCTCAGTTTGTTTACCAAACATATGTTAAAGTGCTACAGCACTTTAAAAATATAGTTACCAAACAACAAATAGCTTTTTATAACAGCTCTACTTCAGATAGCTCTACTTCCAACAGCTTCCCAAACAGGGCCTAAGAGTTACACTCTTCTATCAACCTACGAATCTAATGGATCAACGGTCAGTCTTTAACAGTGCGTTTTCGTCTTTGGATACAGTCTTGGTGTTCGTGGCCCTTGATTTGCTGCCTTCTTGTGCACACGTTAGGGATTTAGCCGGACAAGATTGGACGGAAACGGCAAACCGGAGAGAAAGTCCGGACTCCACGGTCTTCTGTCCAGCCAGGCGGCCCTAAGAAGAAGAGAAAAAGGGGACGATACGAGAGATTGAAGCAAGAAGGGTGGACCGGCGGCCGCTCGCCGTTGGCAACGGAGGCATCGAGCGGCCTTCCGTAAGTTCAAATTTTTTTCCCCTCTTCTTTACCTCCCCCTTCCCTTCTTTCCTCCTCTCCACCGTTTCCTCTCTCTGTTTTTTTCTTCGCAGCAGCAAAAGCGAGCATTTTGTTTCAAAAAATAAAGAAAATCACGATGTTATAGGATTTTTCTGTTGCCGTGGCATCTTCGCTTCAATTTGTTCCATCATCGTTGCAATATTTTGGCCAGAGAGAAGGAAAAAAAGGGGGTTATCGTTTGCATGATGCAAATGCAAGTAGTTGTGTAAAAATATATTTTGCTGCAAGGTTTTGTTTAGATTGTCTCATGCGTGAAGGGTTGCTGCTAGTTATTTTGTTCTTGGGCGTGGAGATGAGATAGAAAAGGAGTGGGATTCCGGCTTCCCTTGGTCCCTGGGTAAAGGGAGAGCGAGGGTGAGGAAGGGAGATTGGGATGCCAGTATCTGTTTCTCCTCTTTTGGTTAATATCCTATTTGTTATTAGTATGTAGTTTAAACGTAAGGTATGAAGGACCAGTAACCTAGAAAGCCATTCTATGTAAAAACCTAAGATGCATTTGTGACATGCATATGACAGGTAAGTTACTTGATTCATGTGCATATCTGGAGGCATGCATTTGTTTATTGCAAATTGACATTCTGTGCAATGCGCTGACCAGAATCCCCGGAAGTTGATGTAGTTGGTAGATTTTTATCGAACATGGATTCATGAAACTTATTTTCTCAAAAAAAAGGGTGTTAGATGTCATAGGGTATCAGTTTGATGTATATATTAATGCCTAACCAATAAATCAAGTCGTGCCTTGTTTCCTATTTGCTAGACTTTTCCAATTTCCGAATTACTTTTGAGAGCAGCTTTTGTTTGCATGACCTAGAACTGCATAATCAATGAAATAAATTTCCTACTTGTAATCTGCCTTTCTATATTTTATGGTATGCCTTTCTCCTGCCTTATGCTGCACTAGATAGGAATGTTGGCTCTAGTTTGGTGGGTTGGCATCAAGCTTGATAGCCCAGGGTAGAACAATCTAAAACTTTGATGGATCGCACCATAATACATTAAAGTTAACCCAAATGTTTGGGATAAGGATTTCCAGTATTGGGTAAGACAACTCTCTCTCTCTCTCTCTCTCCCTCTCTCTCTCTTTCACACACACACACACTCAGCTCACTCCTGTTACCTCTCTACCAACACACACGCACATACTAGTGATATGGAGAATTTGAGATTTTTTTTATCAACATTGGAAAGAAATGCATTGCTTTTTTTTGTGCATGTTGCGGTTGTTTGTATTAAAATAGCAACAAAACTTACCTTCTTTGTGTTTTATTATTTTGCATGCTTGGTAAAAAAAATAAATCCCCCCTTTTTTTGTAAAAAAAAAAATCTTAGGTGTTATGAGATATCTAGGGGTTGTCATTTCTCTCGGAATTAGGTTTCCATTTATCAAATATAGATCTCTTTTGAACCTTTTGCAGTCATGTGATCCCTTCCAAAATCCTTCCCATGGCTGGAAAGGATGCTCGTGTTCTTTCTTATCCCTCTCCTTTTCTTCCTTTGCTCCTCCACTTGTAGAACAATAGGTAAGAGCCCATATTTGTTTTATTCCTCTTCTCATTGTCTTCTCGTTTTCCTTCAACCTCAGTATGTCGTGGAACCATGGACAAAAAAATCTATATGGGTATCTATATTTGTCATCTCCTACTTTTGGATGCTGAGAAGAATGTTCAGTGAGGCGTGTGCGGCGAGGGATGCACTATGAAGCATATTGGGCATATTACATTATGGTACAAGATACAGATTAATGGAGTATCAACTCAATTGGATCTAGGATGTTATTGCAAATGTCTTTTTAGGTTCAAAGAGTTCATTCTCTTTTGTGATTGCAGAAATTTATTATCCCCTTCTATTCAAATAAAAAATTGATTCTGCTATTTTTTCCATACCTGCATGTAAATCAAGGATCGCCAAACTGATATTGGTAGGTGTACCGGTCAGCCACCTGATCGGTTCGGTATCGGCTCGGACCGGTTCGAACCGATACCGAACCGATACTACTGGTTCGGCCTGGTTCACGCATTCAAAAGCCCAAAAAAATTTGGCTTAGCCGATACGGGCCGGTACCCTTTTTTTAAAACCGAACCGGACCGATTTGGTACGGGCTGAACCGGCCGATACGGGCCGGTTCCTTGATATAAATAGCCCGTTGTGGGCTTAAAATTAATAACATCTTCACCATTGAGAGTAACAATCAGCTGAAGAATGCTACACATTGATGACAAATGTTATTCTTTTGAGGGGTAGTACAAAGAACATATTGGAAACATACTTAGAAAAGTCTGTAGTCATGTATTAAAATTAACATTACCCTCTTTTTAAGTGTCTTCCTCTTTCTTTCTTGATTTTGTTATGCCTTGACTGTGACATATTAAATAAGTTTGCGCCCCAAAAATGTTTTGATAAAATTTAGGTAAGCAATGACCAAAGAACTCCTTAATGCATTGATTGAAACACTGAAATACTTCCATTTTGATAAACCTATGCTATAACCTACATCAATTGTTCCAATTCTATCAGGAGGGAATTTCTCAAATATTTAAACAGAAAATTTTATAATTTATATATGTATTGGAGAAAATGTTACTACTTATATATACATTGGAGGAAATTTATCTGTACATCTGCCTGAAAGTGTGGCCCTAAACAAAGCGGAATGGAAGATAATGATTCATATAGCCAACCCCAACTAGTTTGAAATTAAGGCTTCGTCAAGTTGTATTGCAGAAAGAGTATTGTTTTTTTTTTTGTGTGTGTGTGTGTGGCGGGTCGGGGGGGAGTTGGCTCATAATAAACTTAGGGGTGTAGCATTGAAATGTGCAATTCATCTAATCTTTGCATTCTCAAGGAGGCAAATGGTTCTCCTATCATGGTGCAAAAACCTATTGGAACTTCAAGCTTGAACACCTATCAAAAGGAAGGCTAGGAGATTACTAACTGTATTTACAGAAGGCTCAATCCTAAAGGATCCATCGTAGTCTGTATATATCGATTTCAGATACTGTTACCTCACCACATTTATCTCTGAACAAAATGCAGCCTTGATGTGTTATTGGTTCATTGATTCACTTCTACTTCAACACGTAAAGGTCGAAAGCACTAACCTCTCTAGCAATACCTGTCTTGAAATCACAAACTTGTGTTCTTATGGAAAATCCATTGCTCTACAAGGATGGGAGATCTTGATATTGCTGCTCATGTGAAGCATCCGATCGTACAGGTGGTTAGCTTCATTGGCGCAAACTTTAGGTTGGGCCAGCTAGGCTCATGGTTGAGGTCCTTCCCCACATGATGTCCTTGGACCATTGTTTCTTATTGGCTCTTGAAGGAAGTGGTGGAAGATGCTGATAAAGGCCTAGTGCATGAGCTCCTCTTGGATGAACCTGGAAATCCTAATCAAGTTTGATTAAATAAGCCTACAAATTAGGATCCTCTTGGATGGACCTGGAAATCCTAATGGAGTTGGATTAAATAAGCCCACGGATTGGGAAAGTGTTTGGAGATTAGCCTCCTTGTAGTTGGACCTGAAGATATTTGATAAGTTAAAGATGCTAGGACAAATTTAAGCTCATAATGAAACAGCTAATGCGGGTTGGATATGGCAATGCTCTGAAAGAAGGAAGGGGGGGGAGTGGGGGGATCTTTGGTAGAGTATGGAGCGGATTAGAAATTGGGATCAAGGATTCTCTCTAGGATTGGGGTGTCTGCTCAATGGAAGAATCAGTGCCTCTAGTAGAAATGCCCATTTGTGGTGGTGTAACTGGTTATGAGATTTTATCAGTCAGAAGAATTGCTAAGAGAAAATACCTCTCTTTGTGGGGGCATATACAAAAATAGGGAGGGCAATCTCTTTTTCTGATATCAGCATATTTAGATTAATGAATCAGGACCATTGTTGACCGGAAATGGTATTGCCGCCCAGTAATCATATAGATACTGTGTCTTTGTATGTACATTAATTTATTAATGAATGGTTTGGTGGTTTTTTTTTGCCCTTGGACTCTTAGGGAAAAGGGTTATGGGCATGGCTTTTTGGCTTTCCATGCCTGTATAATATCAGGACTTGCCACCCCAAGGCTGCTTTATGGCCCTCGATGCTTCTTTGGAAACTTGGTTGATCTATAAATTCACATTCTGATTCTTTCTTTGTAATTATTGTTGGATCTTAATAACCTAAAAAGCAAGGTTCGCCGTACCGGTCGCCTACCGGACCGGTACGAACCAGCCAACTCTTCTCCGCCGGAGCTGGGGAAGAAGAAGAGAACAAGAGAGAGTGCAAGGAAGAGAAAGAGGGAGGAGACCTGTGGCCGCCATCGGAGAGCCGTGGAGGGGCGGCGGAGGCTGAGGGGAGGCGGCGAAACCTGCGGGGGCGTGGCCGCAGCTTTTTAATTTGAAAATTTTAAGTGAAGTCGGCAAATTCGTTGCCGACTTCACTTAAAATTCAAAAATTAAAAAGCCACGGCTGCGGCCTCGGCCTCCGCCGCGCCCCCGAGGGCCCCCCCCCGGCCTCCGCGGCTCTCCGATGGCGGCTATAGGTCTCCTCCCTCCTTCTCTTCTCCGCGCTCTCTCTCTCCTTCTCTTCATCTTCTTCGTCTCTGGCACAGAACTGATCCATACCGGTTTTCATTGCTCCGGCGTACCGGTTACAAGCCGGATCGGTCCGAACCGGCCGGTACGGGCCGGTTCGTCAGACCTTGCTAAAAAGTGTTGTGGAACTAAGTGTTGCTCCCGTAGGAACATATTCGTAGAGCTGCAATCAATTCTTGGCATATCAGAAATTACAAGAATGACAGCAATTAGTCTTTGTCCTGCTTGCCTTTTTAGGTGTTGATTAAAATCATGATTTAAGTTCGGGGCTAGTGAGAATATGGTGTTATGGTTTTACAATTAAGAATGCCTTATAGTTTGTTCTAATGTTGTGTGAAAATCCTCCATTGCAAATCTGTGCATGAAGAGTTGCAAAGAATTCCAGTATACTGTATATTCCTTGTGCTTTTCTGTAAGAAGAGCCCCCCACACCCTACTTGAAATGCTTCATAGTAAGATTTCTGAAGTAAACTAGAATTTATAATGTTACATCGTTGTGCATATAATTGTTGGTCCAATTTTTAGTTGATTGTTATCTCTTTTTTCAGTACAGTAACCTGTTTATACTTGTACCTTGGTTCTTCAAAATTTGAAGTATACAAACTGAAAGCTCTTATTTTGTGGGAGCAATGAATTTTTAAAATTTTTCCTAATTCTAACTCTGCTTCCTCTCTCTCCCTCTCTCCATCTCTTTTTTTCAACTTATTAATTTATATAACTTTTTGCATCCTGTGCAAGTGCATGCAGGTTTCCACTGATAAAAACTGTGCTATACTGATCTGCCTAGTGAGTTCAAAACTTTCTCAACCCCCACCATTGTAAAGTTTAACTTTGTGTTAATGCCATATTTTCTCATCGCATGTATTTCTAAACAGACATTTGGATATGGGAACAGGGAATTCTTTGTGGCTTCTCACAAAGAAGACTCTAACAGGTGCACTAATTGGTGTCACCATTTCAGACAGATATGTGACAGCCTCTCCTGTAAGGGGCAGTTCTATGCATCCTACATTTACAGGGAGTTCTACTAGCTTTCCTGGTTCTTTGAAAGGTAACTTATTTTTAAATCTAATTAATCAAAATTAGTTTGGTTAGAAATATATTAGCTGGTGTCCTGTGTTGAATATTATGTCTTATCTATATATGCTGACTAGTAGCTTGATTACAGGCGATGTTATATTAGTTGAAAGATTCTGCCTGCAAAAGTATAAGTTCTCGCATGGGGATGTGATAATTTTCCGGTAAGTTGCCAAATATGGCTCTGTCATGTAGTATTTATCTTAGGTTAGCGTATACCTAGAAAAACGTGCCCAATCTTTAAAATACAAGATGAAGGCCTACAAGTTTGTCTATATGATGTTGTTTGTTGCAATGGACTTAGCACCTGTATGCAACTGTTCTCTGACTCATGTTTGATGATATGCAGGACTCCAACTAACCAGAAGCAGTTGTTTGTTAAGAGATTAATTGCTTTACCTGGTGACTGGATCCAGGTTCCAGAGTCATCTGAGATACTGCAGATCCCAGAAGGGCATTGCTGGGTTGAAGGTGACAATCCAGCTTCTAGTTTGGACTCAAGATCTTTTGGCCCTGTAAGTTCTCATAATTGCATATCATTTGGCCCTGTTTAAGTCAAATAGTGCATATGCTTGCTTGGGAGTAGTTTCTGGTGCTCTGATGAAAGGGTCCGCATGTGCAAATTAAATAACAAAAAGATTATGCGGATTGGGATTTTGAGAAATTGTCAAAGATGATAGCTGTTGCAGGTGGTTCTTATGCCCATACCTGACCTCTAAAATCATGGCTAGTCCAGTGATCGCACAATTTTCAGACACAACTGCTGTGTTGCCAAATGGCTTTATAACATGGAATTGAGGTTGAACTGAACTAGCGATTCTTGGTGAAACAATGGATACAGAAACAATAATTAGAAGAGAAACCTTCATTGATAATGGAAAAAACCTCTGAAGACACCTTTACATAGAAGTCTACATTCAAATTATTTAATATGAAACCAAATACATATAAGTCCATCATGTCCATGTATGTACAAAGGCTCAATGCTCTTTTCATGAATTTTACCTTTGCATGCATTCCTCGACCCTTGTGGGTCTGGATATATCTATATATAAGTGTCTGTCATGCTAAATCTGTCTGTGTGATTTGGATTAGTTTTCTGCCTTTTTGAAGCAAAAAGTTAGTAAAATAAGGTCTTCATTCTGTTAAACATGTTTCATGCATGTTATTAATGAGAAGAGAAGAAAATTAGAGAGGAGGATTTTTTTTTTTTCTCGGGGGGTGTCACACACACACAGAGAGAGAGAGAGAGAGAGAGAGAGAGAGAGGCCAGATGGTCATAGATGATCCTTGTGGCCCTCTTTGTGACTGGAATACCTGAGTAAGTTCTTGCACCCTTGTTTGCATGAAGAAACTAATTTCGGGCTTCAAGATGCTAGCCTATATATCATGCCTGGTTGAGATCTAAAGAAGGAATAGTTTTATCAGGGCTGATATCATTTTGGACTGGTCCACTGTTTTGAGAAAAGGGCTGCAACTTGTATTAGACATGATTTAGCAAAATTTAAGAGGCCATACATTCCACTATATGAGTGAACTCACATTTATTTTTTTGCCAAGTTTTGTTGTTTAGGATTTTCTGTCATGGCCGATTTGCCCCCACTAAGCCTGTCATTTGCACTAATGCACATGCATCCTTGCATGTCTGTGCCAATGTGCTGGTATCATGCATGTCTGCTGGTCTATGCACCTGTACATGATTTGCACCCATGTTGTGTGCTTATGCAGGTTAGCCTATGCATGCTTACTGAACCCAACCTCATACATTCTGTTTATTGCCAGCCTGTACTCATGCCTTTTTATGGCATGCAAGGCATGCATTGCTCATACACTGCCATCCTGCTAATGACATTTTGTTTCGTGCTTGAAGTCCTATGCACATATCCTATCCAATTGTACTTTCTCAACCCTTCTTTCTTTGTGTTCCAAGTTGTGTGCTTGAAGTACCATGCACATATCCTATCTAATTGTACTTTCTCAACCGTTCTTTCGTTATGTTCCAAGTTATGTGGTTCAAGTTGTTGACATAGCCTTAAAAGATCAAGTGGCTGAAGTTGTTTTTCAAGTTATGTGGTTGAATATGCGGTTTATAAAACACAAAGTATTGGGCAATCTCTGCAATACAGTACAAGTTCGCGTGAAATAAGATTACCTTTTTAGTGTGTGTTTCTACTTGCTGCTATTTGACAAATTTGTTAATGACACCTTGCATGTATATTTCTTTGCAAAAGATAATGGATTTGAAGTACTGACAACATAGGTGGCTTTGTTAATATCATCTTGTAACAATGACAGAACAAAGGAAATGCCAAATATCTTTGTAAGAGTATCATCCTATCAGGCTTGGTAACTTTGAAACTAGCATGAGAAACAAAGCAGGGACAACCTGCAATATGCAAGCATCACAAGGACATGTAGAGCACCAAATTAGAAAAGCTGAAACACTTTAATACCCTTTGACATGTTTCACGTAATCTGTGTCATATATCAGATAAAGCAATGAAATTTTGTTGCCATTAAAAAGAGTTGCAACGAGCATGAATACTGATCCTCAATAAGTAACAAGTAACTAGGGTTCGACTAATGTTTGCTTCTGTTGCAGATTCCTTTGGGTCTAGTTCAAGGGAGGGTGACCCATGTAATCTGGCCACCCCAAAGAATAGGTCAAGTAGAGAGAAAAATGCCAACAGGGAGAATTTCACCATACTGATCTGTTTTATTTAAAGATTTTCCTTCCATTTCAAGCTCTCTCTCTCTCTCTCTCTCTCTCTCTCATTTTGGTCTGCTCCATTTGCAAACCTAATGGTTCCCAATATTATGCATTGTAGGCAATTCCTGAAAATATGACATTACAAAAACTTTGTAACATTCATTCTTCTTACAACATTATTACTTATCATGTTTGTATATTTTTGGAATTTTGACCTGTGACCTAATGAACTAATTTTTCTCTTTAAAATCATTGAAACTTGATTGCTTCTGCAATTACATGAACTTGTGAAGCTGTTTGCTGTGTTGGTTTTGATGCTGGAAAATTGTAAATTCCGCTTAAATAGCTATGTATTGGATTTGTTAATTTTTATGTTAAACTCATCCATTTTATGTAAGTGCCTGTAATACTTCAAAAACTAGTTCTAGATCCCTTTGGCTTTTCGAAACTGAGTTCCAGGTTCTGTAAATATTGAACCTATAGGAACTGTGAGCAGATATGATGCAAAAGTGTGATATTGATTTGTATCAAAAGGGAGTTTCATCAATTGATAATAGTGGCTATTATGTGCACATTTTGATTGAAAAGAGAAGGGATGGCGAAGATGCCAAAGAACAAGGTGGTGGAGTCTGCTAGACAAAAGATGGCTTCTTGGGAGTCTTGGAGTTGTACTGAAATAAAGTGTTAATATACTCATGTTTACCGAACAAGTAACTGATCTTCTGAGCACCCCAAGGGCATGAGACTAATGAATATAATTAACATTAATGGTTGAGATGCGAAACATTAGAGAACATTATTGTAAAGTTTTTGGGTGACAAAAAAACAAGATGGATTTGAATGGTGTTGTGTTGCTGAAGAAACATAAAATGTGCAATATATGATGGTCTAGATAGCTTGGTTTGACAGAAGGTAATGGTTTTCTTAAAATAACAAGAAGGGGAATACAGAAATTTGATCGCATCGGACAAATTAATGGCAAGGATGGTTAAATTTTGGTAAGAAATGAAAGTTGTTTCCCGTCTTCAGTGAGATCCTATTGAGAATATTAACTATGGGGAGGTGCACAGTTAGAGAGGGTATATGGGTGATTTCTTAGCAATAAGATAACAAATGCTATAAAATATTTATTTTTTTAAAAAAATCTTAGGTGGTTATGGTAGAAATGATGTCATGACCAGTATTAAATGTAAACCAAAATGGAGAAATTGGGTTCATTGGATTGATAGTTGTCTGCTGGAATTTATAAAATAAGGAGGGCTCTTAACATTTGGAGGAGGCATGTTCTATATAAACGTATAGTATGGGGATGTCAAGAATGCATATACTGTATGCTGTTTGCTAGTTTATAAGATAGAATAAGATCGAAAGTTTTTATTGCAAGGTCCCTTGTCAAGAAATTTTTCCTTAGGCAGTTAACAGATGATCTAAAGACACCATTGACACATTTTATGATCTACATAACCATCAGTTGTAAACTTTTAACTTAAAACAAAACCTATACTGAACATATACTGATTAAAGATTCAAAATACACGAACTTATTGAAGGGATCCCAAACAGCATCCTACCTTTCATCTCTATTCAAGGAAATAAAGACCAAAGACGAGAGGGTGGACTCATTGTGTTACGTCTTTTTGTTAGGTTTAATATATGTTGTTGAAACTCAAATTTTTGGAGTCAGTCGACGATTAGTTAAACATTTTTCCTTTCTCTTAATGCCTGTTGAATGGTGACAAATAAAGTTCTCTCTGGTTTCATGGTATCTACAAGCAAATGAAAAACCTAAATCCTAGATTCTTTGTTTTCAGAAAAAAAAAACAAAATGCTAGTATTTGAAGTACCAAACTTCCAATTCCTTCTCGCTGTTTAATATCGGTCCTCCTTCGAATTTGATATGAGGCCGCATCTTTGGTCGTTCACAGCCTAGCATATTTTAATGAAAGTCCATGCTGTGCTTCCACCACTCTTTTGTTTAGAGAGAGAGAAAAGAAGCACCAATAATTTTGAACCGAGCGATGATCGCTTATATCGATCATTTATTTCGCTAAAATATTTAGATCTGTTTATCGTAAGAAAGGCCTTTTCCTGTTCTCACATGCTGCTGACGGCAACCTGTCTCGAAATGAGGAGTCTTGCAGTCTTTGCCTGCTTTGATAGGTGGAACGCTAAAATTTTAATTACAGAAAAACAAAGGTACCTCATTATCTCAAGAAATACCACTATCATCCGTCTTGTAGTTACGTATGTGAAGACTCGTATGAGCATTTGTTTTGTTCCACACCAGTTACTTGCTGGATTAATCTTGAATATTTATACAGAAACAAAAAACTCAAATAATATTTTCGGACTAACGTTTTTGGATGAAACCTTGAATTGTTACAAATGGTATTATAGCAGATCCAACCCATAATCTAAACTAGGAGACATTACAGCACAGATCTATTGGGATCAACCACGAACCAATTATAATGCTTATGATTAGATTTGAAAAAATTTGAATTCTTAACAATGATGAATACATCATAACTCAAACGAAAAAAATATGTAAATATCCTTGCAATCATATGTTTAGTACCACATCGATTACTTGCTAGATAAATATTGAATACTTATCTAGAATTAAAAAATTTAAATAATAACTTCGGCACAATGACTGTCGCTTCAGGCACTATAATCTCTTCTATCATTGTTGATGCTGTTATTGGATACTGGAGCTTTTTCTTTTCCTTTTTTTTTTTTTTCTTTTCATGGCCTCTATTTTGCCATGAAAGCTCGAAGCCAGTAATATAAACTTCAGTTTATCTTAAAGGATGAAATTTCAACTTATTTCTGATTAAATACTGCCTCTTTCGAAACTTCTGAGAAGACCATTTGTGCAGCATCGCTTAAAAATGGACCTGTAGAGTACAACGGGTGATAAGAGACTTCCACGCAATGCTTATAATATTGATGCTTGTTCTGCAAAGAGAGAGAAATCTAAAGACGGTAAAGCAGAGACAGAATAATATAGAGATTTACACACTTCCATTTGCTGCCTACATCCATATACGGAGACAAACAGAGGAAGATTCACTAGCGGCGGAGAGAATTTGAGAAGAGAACCACCAGTGCAGAAGCCCTCAAACTCACCACCACTCGAAAACCCTGAAGTACAAAGATGTCATCTTGAAATCTATAAGGCGGATGAAACATATACATCACCAGTCATGCCAGCGAAGTCTAGGAGGCTCACATCATATACATCAATAGCTATCTGATTTGTTTTTTGCAACCATAAGAACTGAAACAGCACAATTTTGGCTGACATGGTGGATGAATGTATAACTCTACTCCAAGTACACTGCATCACCGAATAAGCTACTTGCCTGTCTGCAACATGCACTTAAACATGACCAACCCTAATCTCCAGTTCAAGGAAATAAGGGCAAAGCCCAAGAAAGCAGACCTACCATTCACATTTTTCCTTTGCTTCCGGTGCCATTTTCCAAGTGACATACATCTTACAGAACCCGCTGGGGTTAACAACATCTACAGGCTCATTAAAACCTAAACCTAGACTTCTGGAGTACCATACTTCCAAGGTCTTCTCCCTGTACTACATTTTATTGGCAGCCTGCACCAGAGAAGAAAATCCGAACATTTAAAATGGTACCTATTGCAACTGAAATTGTATCAGGAAAAAAAATAATAATAAAAGAGAATAGCAATAGACATTTAAAACGAATTTTGAAAGACATTTTTCCCTGGTGTAATGATCTATAACAATTACAACAAATACAACTCTCGTTGTTGATCACAATGTGCACTCTTAGTCATGATCTAGACTAAAGAACTGACAGTTGGATCTTAACTAAGATCCTGTACCATAGAACATCTATATATAAAATGCTTTTAAGCCAAAAAAGTCAAATGATTACAAGGTTTTCCTAACACTGCATTGAGTGCTCATTCTAGAGGTTCCTTTTCCTTTTTTAGACCTGCTGAATTCTCGTTAATATTTGTTTTAATGCATAGGTTAGTGATTCTGCTATATAGCCCAGCATGTATTTTCCATTTTTGCTTTTCAATACAATGATCCATTGATCCTACCAGAGTTGAGCAATAATCCTACCAATAGGATCTGTACCATCAAATGTTAAATGCACGGACCAAAACCTAACTGTCCACACCTATAATTCTCATTTCTTTTTTTTCTTTTTTGTTTTGTGCGCATGTGTGTATAAGCGTGTGTGCATGCACTTCACCTGTTAGAGAGTGAGAAAGGTGGGGTGGCACACTGCCACACCCTATAGAAATTACTGAGGTTCGAGTGCTTGGGAGTGAACCAGCCAACACAAAGCCAGAGCCTCCTCCTTTTAGGACAGGTATAATCATGATTTAGAATATTTAAAATTTTGAAGGCCAGAAATTAAACATTTTGAATGCTATTGCCAATGCATGGAGTGGCCACAAAATGGATGCTTTTCAGTATCATCATAAATATTTTATTAGATTTTGGTTATCCAGTTCTAGCATAGCTGTCCAGTATGTGCTCTAACGTGTAAATCACAACCCAAAGTTACATTCTGAATTTGCAGGGTCTACCATACATCAGCCACCAGTGCTCCATTGTTACAATAGTGTACGATTCCCACTCAACACAGTGAAGACGGTAGTGTGTAGATACTAACAACCTTTTAATCTCAAATTAATGATGGATTAAAGAAAGTATTGCTGTGAAACAAGCATTTCATGATGTGGGAGTTTGTAAATAATTGGCTGATGTGGAAGATATGTTGCAGATTAAGGTCATCCTGGTGAAGTTATCAATAAAGAACATTAGATTGCTTGCAATCTAGACAACATTTTAGTCGCCATAATCAGACGAAAACGAGTATCCAGAATAATATTTCATCAAGGTCTTCGAAAGTGTAAAAGTTGTGATGTGGCATTCTACTCCGCACCACATGAAAAAAGAAAAAAGAAAACAAGAGTTAATTGGTCTTCTACAATGCAAAATGAACATCTGAGGATGATATGGTAACCACCAGTGTGCAATCATCTGTAGCATCACCAATTATATTAGCATTAGCATACAATAGGGGCCCAAGCAAAGAGAGCAAGGAATCAGCTGGCAAGGGGACGCACGCTGGCGATGCCATGATGAATCTTGTTTAAACATCAAAGAACAGCAATGTACTATAGCAGTTGAAGCAATGCAACCATGGAGGTATATTCTGTTCAAAGGAATCAAGGATAGGCCAAAACTACTCAACCACTAACAATCATCTAAAAGCCAAGAACAAGACCTCATGCAATGTGTAAATGATACAGATCAAATAAAATGAAGGGGCAAAAGAAGTCCAACATGCCAAATTAAGGTGAAGCAAAGTCTGATACATCAAACTCAGGTGAACAAACTCAGGATTATAAAAAAACCCCAAAAGAATGAGCCTGGTTGATTTGATTTTGATTTGGGTGGAAAAAGCACAAAAAACTATTTGAAAAATCAGAAGAGCTGAATCCAAAATCCTTTAAGAAAATGGACACGATGCAGTGCCAAAAAGCAATTTAAGGATAGAAAGCTGAGGTCTGACAAGTAGAGACAAGGCAGCCAGTTCAAAGTGATTAGGGAAGTACGTGAAAAAAACTAAAACAAAAAATAACAGATGTTTCATTGTTAAATGATCTTGTTTGTTCGGTCCCGAAAAAAACAATTTCCAACACCAAAAGCCTTCAGAAATTAGACCCTGAATTTGAATATAAGATTCATTAAATTCCAGCATCTGTCAAGTAATCAATAACAATCAGATTGTCAAACACTCAGTGAATATGATGGCAAGCAGAAAAAACAATGCAGGTGCTTCAATCCGTCATGAAGTTGGTCTGGTATTTTTCAAAGCTCTTATGCAAAGCTGAATAAGGTCTGAAATGCAATGTTACACGGAGAAAAAGAAGCAAAATGTATCATGGTGATTGAAACACTGAAATACCAATAATACAAAAACAATATGGATAGCTCATGCTAAAAATGGTGTTTGATAAATAACAATAAAATTATAAAATAAGCATCATCTACCTAGGACCTCATCTAAGTTCAAACTACTACAAGACCTTCATGAAGGGCTTCTAAAAGGATATATTCATTTGATTGTTCCTTCACAAATTTGTGATTTCTGGTATAACTGGATGCCTTCGAGATGTAAACTCTTTTATCACATGAATATAGACAAGACTAGATTTCAACATGATGGTAGCTGACCTTAACAGGAAAAAAATGGAATGTTATATAGATTGAAAGTGACAAAATTAACTGTGTTTACCTTTATACATTAGTGAAGATGCTCACAGTGCAAAACTAACCGCAATAGCCCACAAGCTTGATCAATTGATCTCTGTGTGAAACAATACAAAGACCAATAGTAGGCTGCCATATTAGCTTTCATTGACATAAGCTGCACTACCATTAATTTACCTGCAAAAGCATTTGATACATTGTTCAGATGAATAGCCAACTTAATATACACATGTATGAAGATGATATAGCTATAGTTGACATTACATTTACAGGTGTACCATCTGCTGTACATGCTGAATCACTGTAAGTCATGCTGCTGCATCAGCTCATTAATCGGTTCATCGGAAATTGCATTTATTGCTTCATTAGGAACTATACTCACCTGCTGTGATTTTGAAAAAAACAAAACAAGAAATACATCAATCAGGAAGCTCTTAACAATAAGAATGAAGTTAATGGTAAGCAGTTTTGAAATTCTTTAAAAGTTCAACCAAAGCAACGTTCCCAACAGTTTCAACATAAACCTGCTTTGTTGGACAACTCCGACTGGTATGATCACTAGGCAGCTTGCAAGCATTGCACAATCTCAACTTCCGAGAAGGCCTCTCATAACTTGCCTTGGATGGAGAATTTGAAGTATGTGTTCTTGTTCTGGATTGTTGATTAAGATGCACAGAACTTTCAACCTCGCAATACTGGTTATTATTGTCCTCTAGATTACCTCCACAGACATCTGTTCCAAGTCTGGGAACTACTCCAGAGTTCCTTTTAATAGCTGCAACCTTTTTAACAGCCTCTTGTAAAGCACGCATAGCCACATTGTAAACATCAGGAGATGCTGCTCCAGCTTCTGCATATTTCATGGCTTCACGACACAAATTGTTGTACCGTAGCGTTGGAGATTCCCGATCAGCATGGTTCAGTTCAATCTGGTTTTTTTTCTTTGAATTACCAGAAGAATGCTTTCGTTTCTGCAATTTGCGTAATTTCCTTAGAGACCCCAGTGAGTGATTATGATCTTTTTCAAATTTTGAAACAATCCATTTCCCACAATTGTTCTTCTTTACCATGAGCATCGCTTTGCAACCTACCCTTGTGGCTTCTCGAGGCCTTTTAATCTTACCATCACTACCTACATCTTTCTTCACATAGAATCCTTCTTTGGAGCACACAAATAGCCGAGATATGATTGACTTGTCACGCTTTGAGCGATAGTATGTACTCACACGCATATTAAAGCCAACACGCCTAGAGTATGCAAAATAAAATAACTTTGCAGCCTCTTCAGACTCAAATTCCATACCTTCATATGGTTCTGTTATTGCTTCTCCTTCATGTGCGACTAAGACCCTCTCAATTTTGACCATCTCATCATCCTCAGCCTCAGAGCATTCGTCATCTAATGCTGTTCTTGGAGCCAGAGCATGATTATGGTGTTTTACCAACTTTGAAACAATCCATTTTCCAGAATCTCGCTTTTTCACCATAATCATTGCCTTGCAGCCAACCCTTGTAACAGCTCTAGGCCGCTGAAGTCTTTCTTCAGCACTCTCATCTTTCTTTGCACGAAAGCCTTCTTTTGAACAGACAATTAACCGAGAAATAATTGAGTTATCACGTTTTGATCGATAGTACGAGCTAACACGTGCTCTAAATCCTACCCGCCTAGCATATTCTTTGTAGAATACTTGAGCCTCCTGCTCCGATTCAAACTCCATACCTACACATGGTTCAAGATGAGGATCCCCTTCAGGTGGAACAACCACTATTTCATTAGCATTACCCACAAACCCACCATGGGCATTAGTTTCATTTCCACTTGGATTTTCTATCACTTCATCATTCTCACGCACATAAGGATCATAATCCAACATCACCACTTTACCTTGTGTGCCAAGTACATGATTATGGATCTTTTCGAACTTCGATACAACCCATTTTCCTGAGCTTTGCTTCTTTACCATAATCATAGCTCTACAACCCACTCTAGTTATCATGCGAGGTCGTTTAGTCCTGCCTTCATTATTTGCATCTTTTGTTGAACGAAAACCCTCTCTCGAACATACAAGTTGCCGTGAGATGATTGTTTTGTCACGCTTTGAACGGATGAATGAGCTGACACGTGCTTTAAATCCCATCTGAGTGGCATATGCAATATAGAATGCCTTGGCAGCCTCTTCAGAATCAAACTCCATGCCTTCATAAGGTTCTAGTATTGGCTCAAACAAATCTCTTGCAACAGAATTGTCTATCATATCCTCTACATCACCGATACGAGGTTCCACATCAACTGGCACAAGACATTTAATAATTAGACAGCAAGTAGAAATTTTCTGATAATATAGTTATTTAAAAAAGATTTTGATGATATAAAAGCAACAGAATCAAAGAGAACTATAATTATGCGGTCAGCTAAAAACTGATAACTATTGACAATTATAACAAAAGTTAATATTTCAGTATACAAAATCTTACAATAAAGCATATGATAAATTGAAATTTAGAAGAAAATAAATTTTACCTCAGAACTATCATTTATAAATGCATAAACACATAGAAGTCACAGTAAGATATCTAAAATTGCCAATAAAAAACTCAGAAGAATCAAGAAATTTTATGGTTCATGTATCAGACACCTCTTTAACTATAAAAAGTTGACCAATTATGGTTGTACAAGTACTTTGATACGAAATATTAAGTGCAGAAAACTAAATAAAATGATATAAACCAATATCATAATTAAAAGGTCC
Organism: Phoenix dactylifera; assembly: GCF_009389715.1. NCBI lineage: Eukaryota > Viridiplantae > Streptophyta > Magnoliopsida > Arecales > Arecaceae > Phoenix > Phoenix dactylifera. The sequence continues at coordinate 18,611,595 of NC_052393.1, forward strand.
CCATCACTTATTGATACTTTGCTAGGCATGTCAAGCATTTGTTGCCAGGCATAGAGACATGAAACGTACAGCACATATTGATAACCCATGACCACGGTTTAAAGACTCAGCTTTGGTAGAAGCCGTTGAGTTTTGGGAATTTCAATTCAGGTTTTAGAATTTTGGTCAAAAAAAAATCAGAAGAGAATTTGGAAAACTGAATGAAAAATAGAAGGGAAATTTTTTTAAAAAGAAATCAACAAAACATATATCGAGTAAGTCTTGAGTACATTGTCCTTTTTGCAATCTTTTGACATGCGGTTTTGGTAATACAAATACCAAGGCAAGTAAAATATTAAAGAACAAACATAAAGTGACTTGCTACAAATATGAACTTGATAAGATGATTACAATAATATCATGCACCAAAATATATGTCACAACGAAAACAATTAGATAAATGTCATTCAATGTTTACAATATTTGAACTCAGATCTCCCAAATCCAATTCAATATCTAGGTAATCCACTCTCCAGGGGCCTTGATCTAGTCCACAGACCCCTTTCTTCTTTTCACCCTCAAAATATCTCTTAAAACCCCTAAAAATCCATTAAAATTGAAAAGAACAAGTAGATATTCTCTTCTTTTTTTTTTTTGAAACCTAACAACCAAATGCTTCCAATGTCTCGACAAAGTCAAAAAAAACCCAATTCTAATATAATGGAAATGTTTCTCTCAAGATTGGCGGGACGACAAGGGCCACCATCCTAGTGACAAGATGGGGTGAGTCGAGAAATGTACTAGGACAGGATGGGAAATTCATAGTCCCAAGCAAGGTCCGCCGTACCGGTACCGGTCGGCGTACCGGTGGCGGCCCGGACCGGTACAAAATCGGTCCCGTACCGGTGGCGTACCGGTCCGTACCAGTCCGAACCGGTCCGTACCGGTGGCGTACCGGTCCGTACCGGTGGCGTACCGGTCCGTACCGGTGGCGTACCGGTCCTTCAACAATAAATTACCGATACCAGATTTTACGCTGATCCGGTACCGGTCCCAGGCCGGACCGGTACGTACCGGCCCGTACCGGCCGGTACGGACCGGTACGTACCGGCCCGTACCGGCCGGTACGGACCGGTACGGCAGACCATGGTCCCAAGTATGAGCACATAGGGCAGCCCCTTCTCTAGAAAAACTCAAATGGCCTTGTCACAGTATTTAAAACCTTGGCTTCACTGATGCCAAATCAATCACTCAAGAGTTAGCAACCCTCTTTTTAACTCAAAAATAAGCAGCATAATGACTGAAATACAACACCAGTCATCAAAGTTTTCCTCAAGTAATAAAGAAATGACCCCAAAATGAAACTGCATATCCAGAAATTAGTTGAAGTTAAAAGTCATCACTGGTCTGTAAATTAAAACCCCACAGAAAAGGCCAAAATCATACTGAAACCAACCAGACCAAGCATGCATTGCAGTACTAGGTAAACACTAGCAGGAAAATGAAAAGACTTATACAGCTTTGAAAAAACTCTAGCGACTTCTTTTTCAATTATAAACAATGGATTGTCCACTGCGATATATAGAAAATGATCGTTTTGAATATGCTTTATGAAGTGAAATATCACAATAATTTTTTTATACATGTATAAGCAGTATCTACCGAGCCGATTGAACCGGTGTACCAGTGGGCTCCAATGTTGGTTCGGTACCGGTTGGGACCGGTGACGAACCGGAACAACCAAAAAAAAAAAGTCGACGCGCGCGCATCTACGTTTTAGTGCCACTCCGTGGCATTAATTGCCCCACACGGTCCCGCGTGGGCTCGCTGCCTTGCACGGGTCCCCGCGTGCAGGCGAGGGAAAACCGTGTGAGCGCTGGGAATCGCGTGGGATCAAGACTCCTGCGCATGGAATCACGCGCGGGACAAGCGATCCCCGCTCGCGGGCGCGTTGCCCCGCAAACGAAAATATATTTTTTTTCTTTTCTTTTTTTCCTTCCCTTATTCTTCCCCTCTCCTCCTCTTCTTTCTTCCCCTCTCTCCTCTCTTCTCCTCTCTTTCCCCCCTTCTCCCGCGAGCAAGGAAGGAACCGTCGAAAGGGCCGCGCGTGCGTCAGGGTGCTCAGGAGGGGGTTGGCCGGAGGTACGTCGAACCGTCTTCTTCTTCTTTTCCTCTTCTCTTCTTTTTTCTCTTTCTCTTCTTCTTCCTCTTCTTCTTCCTCTTCTTTCTTCTTCCCCGCTCGGTTCCAGCCCTGAACCGCTTTATGTGGTTGTACCGTACTGGTGGGAGTCGATACCGATACAGTATGTGCTGAACCGGCCGGCCGGTACGGGCCGGTTCAGCAAACCTTGTGTATAAGTAATGAGAAACAAAAAAATATCTCTTACATATCCACCTAGTTGATCGACTCTTTTAGAAATGATAGAACAAAAAATGTCTTTGAATACGACAATATATAAATATATATAATATATAAATATCTCTTTAGAAAGTAAACAAATAAACACCTAATAGTGTTCAGTGATTGCTGTACAGTACAAAGCAACACGCACACACTATTACCATGTCAGTCTGTCAACAAGTTATATTGCAGCACTATGTAAACAGTACCAGGAAAAATAAAGCAATATATACAGTTTATTCCCTTTCCTTTAAAAAAAAATCCTTAACTTGGAGATTGTGCTATACTTATTCTCAAATCCTTGTTTATACAATATTGTATGTCTGTAATCTCTCACATTCTTACCTAATGATTCATTGCCAAATCTCAGATTCGAGGGATATAAATATGAGATATTTTTATTTTCCCTACTACTACTTTATTTTAATATACCGTTTGTGCAATATTATCCTCAACATCCTCAGGTTCTTATGAGCAGAAGGAAACTTTTCTAAAATTTTCTTTTGCATATGGAAAAATAAGCTAGAAAAGATGCAAGAAAAAACTGGAAGCTACTTTTCCTTCCTCATGTTTAACATCCCATCACAAATCATTTAATAGTCACTGCTATTAAAAGAAAATTTTGAGTGTGACACTACACGATAGCAATATGTGGTCTTTTTTCTTTTGAAAAAAAATAAGTTGCCTAAATTCATGTGATACTGACACTTCTCCAAAAAAGCATAATTATTAAACACATTCATTGCCCTATATTAATAAAAAAAACAAAATCAATGTAACAATAGAATAGCATTATCACATGGTGAATTAATACCACATTGTTAAACAAATGTTGCCGTACCTTATCTGTTCATTATGGGCTTATAACTCATGCTCGCACATGTGTGCATACTCTCTCTCTCTCTCTGTCTCTCTCTCTCTCTCTCTCTCACACACACACACACACAGAGATTTATTATGGTAGAGGGCATATATAACATGGACAGGTTTATTATATGGTTTATAAAACATGTAACTGTTATAAAGGCAATCTACAGAATCAAGATAACTTACTTCTTTAACTTGTGACTGCTAATTTTGTAGTGTTTAACCAAGCAACAACAGAAAATAGTGGATGATCACAACTTTAAAAGGTGACCAGCTAACCTTAGGTACTGATAACCGCAGAACGAGCAATGAATCCCCAACGACAAACGAACCTAGGGGCGGGGCTCCTGAAGAAGCACTTTTTTTCATTTCTCGATGACCTTTCAAGGAAAAAGTCATGACACCGCATTTTCCCACTCTCTCATCTGTCTCATAGATGACTGAAAGCAGAAAGCCTTCCACTGGCAGGCGATCGTGTTTTTCAAAAAAAGTCTCAATGCCATCTGATGGGCAAAAGCCATTCCGTTTGTTTCGAAAATCGTCAAACTCGAACAACGCCAATTGAGTAGTTCCCCACTGGGGTAATTGGGAATAAGAGAACCTAGACGATAGGATTTATTTTCAATTTTTAGGGTTTTATTTTCTGTTTCATCCTATTTCAAATTGGGTTGTGGTAAGTTCATATCTTTCTGGGATTTAGTTGGCTGAGATTAGGTTTATGAATTATTGCAGGAGTCAAATATGGTCCTAACTTGTTCTTTACAATTAATCTATTTCCTTTTTAAAAAGCCCTAACAGGGCTAGGAAATTTGACCAGCAAGGCTATTAAAAGGGACATTTAAGCAGCTGGGAAAAAGCGATTCTGTGAAATTTTTATTTTAAGAATTAAAATGGTTGCAGGTCTTCTTTCTCTTTTCTTTCTTCTCCACCTATTGTTTTTCTTTTCTCCTCACTTCTCTTCTACCTTAAATTTCTGAATTACAGTGATAGAATTTCAATTCTAACGAACATATTTCTCTGAAAGTTCTGAATATTAAAACAGAGATGTTATTCCCTACATCAGAACCAAATCAGTTGCTTTCCCATTCCTTTTATAGCCTCCAAATGAGCGTCATGGCTACATCACTAACCACCTAGGGGGCACCAATACAAGAGCCAGTCACCTAGAATGTGCCCAAGCAACTTGCTGATGCCTAACTGGCCAAGGAGGGTCATACAAGTGGATTATGATTCTCTATGTCTTTCGCATCGGTGCCCAGATACTTCATTTATAACCTACCAGATTCATTAGTTCTTGACTAGTTTATTCCTAGCTTTGCATTTGGTTAACTGTCATTTGGTGAAGTTGCTTGTTGCACTAACCTACAAGAATCATTGAGCATCCCTTAGAGAAGTATGTAATTTATTAATTAATGAGACATCCTACACTAACATAGGTCCTCAATTCTATGTATGTGCCCTTTCTAGTTTGTTCATTCTCTTTTAATTTCCTTATAATTTTCTAGTTCTTTCATATTTATAAATTTTAATTGTTTTTAAAGTGTTTTTTACCACAACCTCCCAAGGCACCTGCATTCAAAACCTACCCAAAACCTAAGCATTATGCAATCCCTTAGCCACCTGCGTATCCTGATTACCTTAGAAACCTTGATGATATAGTACATTGAAAAGTAGAGTTAACATACAATTGCATGAAGTAAATTATTAAGAAGACGTATGCCGATATATACTTATAAGAGAGATAGAAGATAGAAGACATGAAGTGCTAAAGTTTCATAGCATGGACCAGTTATAGCATAAGAGGAACCGATAATACATTCCATAAATATAGAAATACAATTTACATCACGCGTTGTTCATCCACAACCCAATATCATATCTATTTCATGCTTGACTGAAAACTACCATACTAGTCAAACTCAGGAAACTAAAGAAGTTGCTCCAAACAAATTTAAGATGCCAAGGATGGGCAAACTAAACGCTACTCCAACCTAACCATTTTAAATATCATTACAGATATAAGTATTTTTTTCATTCCAGTATAAATATGTCTCGAAGTTGCCCACTAATTTTTCAGGATTGTAAGCTAGATGTGGTTAGAAGTCTGACTTAACACAGTTCTCTGTTTTTGCATGTATCTAGTCGTTACTAGGATGAAAATAAGTTCAGAAAACAATGTGACTAAGAAGTGGAAGCAAGAAATGCTTACTTTAGAAGATATGATCAACAGCTTTATATTTTGGAAGCATGCCCCGAATTTCTGAAATTGGAAGCGGAATCAAAACTATTTGGAATAATCACACAAAAATCCTGAACTAGTCAAACTCAGGAAACTAAAGAAGTTGCTCCAAACAAATTTAAGATGCCAAGGATGGGCAAACTAAAGGCTACTCCAACCTAACCATTTTAAATATCATTACAGATATGAGTATTTTTTTTCATTCCAGTATAAATATGTCTCGAAGTTGCCCACTAAAATTTTACAGGATTGTAGGCCGGATGTGGTTACAAGTCTGACTTAACACAGTTCTCTGTTTTTGCATGTATCTAGTCGTTACTAGCATGAAAATAAGTTCAGAAAACAATGTGACTAAGAAGTGGAAGCAAGAAATGCTTACTTTAGAAGATATGATCAACAGCTTTATATTTTGGAAGCATGCACCGAACTTCTGAAATTGGAAGCGGAATCAAAACTATTTGGAATAATCACACAAAAATCCTGAACTATTTGGGGGTTTTCAATTTCCACCTGAACTTTAATTTAGTGCAACCAGGTCATCGAAGTTTTAAATTCGTTCAATTCAGACCTTGGCTATGAATTCCATCTGGTTGACGTGATGGAATTGTCACATAATATCATGTGACCAACTTATATTGCAGAAGAGGATGATGCCTCATGTGACATCATGTGATAATTCCGTCACAGCACCCAAACAAAATTCATAGCCAGGGTCCAAATTGAATGAATTTAAAAGTTTTGCACTAAATTAAAGTTCAGGAGGAAATTGAAAACCCCCAAATAGTTCAGGGTTTTTTGTGTGATTTTTCCAGACTATTTTGGGAGAAGCTAGTATTTTGATAACTATAGTCACTAAACGGATTTAATGGTCAGTTTTCTAATATAGAGAAGAATTGACTGCACAGCTGTTGATTTTGGATTCTTATAGTTCTCATCAGAATGTTTTATCTGTACATGCTTGCATGCAGACCCTCGGGACAACTGATTGATTGCTTTCTTCTATTAAATCAGAGCTTCCTTATAATTTATGTAAAGAGTTTCCAAATGTTTATGTCAGGAATGATTGAAAGCTGTTTTCCACAAGACAGATCAAGGAAGTTCTAGAGTCAATATGGTTGTCACATTGGAAAATAAAGCCATATTGAGCAACGACCATCCTTGGCTTTATTACTTTTATATTTGCAGTCTATCCAAAAAGAAAAGCTTGGAGGCAAAATTCGGCACCTTCGTTCAATGAGATAGCAGAAGAAAACCTTATTATCCTATTTCTGAACTTTCAATGCCTGCTTTCTTTTTTTTTTTTTTTTAACTCCTCTGACTGAAACCTAGAACATACTCAATATCTGCCTTCTTAAAAAGTTGAAGCCAACATATGACCTGATCATGTGATGATTAGAATTGTTCTGATTTTCATTCCGCCATGATACCCATCACATATGTGATTTCATATGCAGCCAAATACAACAGATATTTAAAGTGAAATTACAGAAGTATTAACATAGATCACACTATTTACAAATAAGGGTCACCAGAAGTGCCAATCCAAATCCAGGCGAAAGGCAGGTTTATGTTGTAATTGTAGAAAATAAACTAAAAAGGAAATGAATTATAAAAACTTTTCATAAAGAAAGTAACAAAATGATTGTGACGTGTTAGGAGATATCCTAAGGATAAGACTACCAACATTCCCATGTTCACATGCCCTTGATATCAAAGAATTTTTCCTTCTTTATTCCTTTTTCTTAGCAAACTGTTAGCACCCAAAAATCTTGAACACCATCTCATAACAGGTGTTCTCTTCAAACAGCTTTTGTAAAGCCAGATTTTAATCTAAACAGGCTGTTCCTATGGCACAAGCACGGGAGTTGGATGCCCCACTAAGAATATAGTATCTAAGAAATGCATCCCAAAGGCCAATATGAAGTTCAAAGGAATACTTATTTTATTCCCAATCAAACAACATTTTCCTACACTAAGATATTTATTGTAGAGAAAACATGATTAGAAGGGATCGTCGATAAAATAACATGCATTCTTTTAGTGGAAGGATGTTTTAATATACATAGCAGATACATATATGCAATGTTACAGGGACAAATGACAGGTATCAAGTATGCAATTGCCTGTTAGAATCCGACACAGAAATCTTCCAAAACTCGGTAATGGGGATATTGTCTGTATCTTATATTTCTACGTATAAATATGCATTGATTTATGCATATAATAAATAAGAGGCTATACCTATTCTCCTTGAATTCACAAACTCTGATAAAATGATTGTTATTTTTCATGTTAGTCTTGATAAATTTCGCATATAAGAGCCAAAACTGGACATGTAATGATGATATCATTGTGATTTGATGATATAAAATGTCAAGAAGTGTTACGAAGTTTCTAAGTGTCCAAGTGTCTGACCCATGAAAACAATCCACAATTTGGAATGTCTAGGGAAAACTACAATATTATATAGATATATTCATACGTAGATGCATGCATGCATGCATACATATAGGTAGGTTGGTAGAGATATAATGTATGTATGTACGTATGTATGTATGTATATAGACATATAGGCATATATTCACATATCCAAGAATTGAGAACCAGATCCATCTTGATCCATACTAGCCATAATAAGCTGGACAGATACCAGGTCCTAGGATGCATCCAACACCTAGGTTTCTCCAAAATAGGTTGCCCTACTCTATCCTAGCTAGGACTGACCAAAACTGCTGTGTTTTGACACTTGAAATAGCCTAGCATCCCGAGTGCCAATTTTTTATTTGTTTTTGTTTCTTTTACTTTTTTCCCTATTTGTTCTTGCTTTCAAGACTGTCCTGGGGTTGTGACAAGCTGACATCAGATTGCGATGAGCCCCAGTACCGAGATTTAAACCCTGCATGCATCTATGGTAGATTATATATCTGTATACATGATTTACATGTTTCATATAGCAGCAACACCTTAATATAACATGAAACATAACTCCATTACTATTCTGCATCCACACATAAATCGCATAGATAGGCATCATTTGTAGATAAATGCAGAAATCTGGGCCACAAAAAGTTCTTAATCCTGCTTGCTTCATGTAAACAAATGGCAAGAGGGACAGCCATATCACAATTGGCTTTTCAATTTAGAAAAAAATTTAGTATGATACAATCTGGAGAGTATGTCAATGAATGTGGAGAGGCCTTCCCCTTGTATATTAGGCCCTCATGACAATACTAATTAAGGCGATTTGGAATATTTGGCATCAGAGAAATCAGATTTTAGACAGGTTCAATGTACTCTTTTATTTAATCAGGAATATCCATTGAGTATTTAATTAGGAACATCCAAATTCTGTGGCCACCATTTATTAAATCTTGAATAAAAAAAAATTGTTAAAAAAATTGAGTATGCTTTCCACCCAAATGCCCTAAACCATCTACCTTGTGATCAATTTCTTATCTTCTCTCTCAAAATCTCAATCATACCTCTCAGCCATGGTAAAATTAAGGAAGTAAAGACTAACTCGATTGGATGCATTATCAAAAGCAATCACTCCAAAATTTTCATCTCCGCAGAGAAATGCATAAGTAAATGGTTTTTTGGGCTCCCACTTTCACAAATAACAGTATTTCTGGTCCCCGGAACCTTCTTCATATATAATTCTTTTCAGAGAACATCATCGTGCTTCCCAGTTTTGGGATCCAAGCCTCATCTGAAGGTATTTCCCATGGCACATATCCTTGTGAAAACTCAGAAGATTCATCAACAGTGCCTCCAGTATCCCTAAGTCAACCTCCATGTAATGGGAGAAAAATTTTAGAAACACTATATCCAAGCCCAAATTTTCAACCATACCTATAATTCAAGTCCCACCATGACAGATTTATATCCCTGAACATTTTATCCCCAAAAACATAAATACCCTTCAAATAGTTTTAAACTGTCCTCCCATTTCCCATCAAATCTCCAAAGCCACTTGGAAACTCGAGACTTGAACCATAAACTTGCTTGTCAATACTATAAAACCATCAATTTGAAGACATACAACAAAATACTGTTTCTATGCTTAGTCAGCAACTTTCAAAAGAAGATCCTTTTCTGCTCGCATCCTCATCTATTAAAACTTTATTTATTTAGTCTTAAGGCTCCATCATGTCATATGGTTGACTACCATTAACAAGATCAGGTGTTAAACTTCACGACCTATTTAATTGTGTTTCTAAAATGACAGTAATGTAAGAAAAATTGCTTGGATTCATAGGGGTACGCAAAGAGTTCACTTTTATTGGCTTTGGACACCTTTTTTTCAACACCTTTCTTACAGGTAGTCGCTTGGGCTGGGAACTGTTTGTATGGTAGATAAGCCATAGATGACCAAAATAGACACTTCATAGAAACCGAAGCATACACATATGCATGGACAAAAATGATGCAAAAAAAACAGAAACACATGCATAACACATGCATATATTTTAAACCTTTTTCACTATAATTGACAAATGAATGCTGATAAAGGAGTTAGGAATATTGGACTGGACATAAATATCAAATTAAGTTATAAGATTTTAAACTTTAATTTTGATCTAGAAGCCATAAAGCCATGTTTGGTTCAGAATAGTTTAACCCTGGTTATGTCAATTGGTCGAACAAATTGAGGCAAAGATGGAAGGATAAAGCAAAAGACAATTCACTCTACCAATTCTAATAAATAGTTTTATCCAAGTTAGGTGGAATAAGTAAGTAGAAAGTACTTTTCCAATACCCTGCTTTTGGCCCTCTAGCAAATCCTTTAATCCATAGAGGAAATGGGCATTTGGCATGATAAAGAGAAATAACAGGTCTTATTTCAATTTATTCAGCATACTCCCTGAACCAAAAGTCCCAAAAGGTCTGTCGGTCAAAATCCTGGATTCAAGCAGCCTCCAGCATATTCCCTGAACCAAAAGGCCCAATACCTTAAAGGATCTTTATTATCAATAAACTAAGACAACAAGAATAACTTATTATTTCTATAACCAGTTCTTAGTTTTGAATGGATGATCAATTGTCAAAAAATACTCTCGAAACATATAAATCGTTCATGCATCGAGACATGCCAGAATGTCATGTTACATATCAAAATGCAGAAGTTAGCAAAAAATTAATGGAATGGCTTTGTAATAAGTTGCCTTGGGCAAGAGGCTACATACATTGCCTGAGGTTACCCAGATTAGGGCTTTGCTAAGGTAACCCAGTTTTACCAATTTTCCCTATACTAAACTACTTGCTAAATGCTAATTTAACATGGGGGGGGGGGGAAAAAGAGGTCACTCATAAATTGCACATTGTTAAACAAATGCTGAAGTGCCAAGTGGGTATGTGTATATATATGCATTGACGTACATGGTTCCTTGCTCATGTGTTTTTCGTATAATAAGTAAAGCAAGATGACAGTTTCTTTTTTTCTTCCCCAAAATCGCAATGCAACTCCATTTCAAGTTTTTAGTTTAATCTTAGTCACAAACTAAATCATAAAAATGAAAGCAAACTTTTCGATTTTACATAAGAAGCGCAAAATTAACTCAACCACCAAAAGCAATAACAAACTTCTTCCCAATCTTATTAATAGAATTGACAAATGCACTAAACAAAAGCAACTAAACCAAAATAAAAAATTAACTTTTGAAGAAAGCAGGCTAGTTATACATCTTTGCAATGCTTTGGATGCATTGTAGCAGCATAGACATTCTTCCAAGACAAACATCTAACGTGATGAATTAACCTAGAAGTTCCAACAACCTCTGCTCTTTTTTTGCCGCAAGCTTTTCACTTTGGATATCCATAAGAAGACAAATTTCAGATAAAACGAGCTTTTCATTAAGATATAAAAAAATAAAAATATAAATAGATGCTATTCCAAATTTTCTTTCTAAGAGGGGCATAAGACCAAAGGATGGCTACTTTTCTAATCTAATATCCTCAGTTCCTCCCTAAAACTTTATCCATCAATCAAACAAAGAGTTATTGGAACTATACAAAGAACTGATACTACAGACCCAAAAAAGTCAAATGACAGGCACTTAATCATTTCTAACGTCCCGCCAAGAAAAGAGGCAACGCAAGAAACTTATCGAGAATCAAGAAGATTGAGATTAAAACGAACCTGGAGAAATGATCATAGGCGTCGAAAACATGAAGCCCTCCATCGCTCCCACAAACCCTAGGTTCGAGATCTCGCGGCTGATTAGCTGCAAAGTTCGCAACTGAGACGGAGATTGACGAAGCTACGGGGAGAAAATTAGGGTTTTGGTTCGAAACCCAGGGAGCTCTAGGGTTACTGGCATCCGGATTGTCGCTGGGGAGTTGGACATGAGAAAATTTTACCGGGGGGAGAGAGAGGGAGAGAGAACGAGAGCAAAAGGGGTCTCCAGCGCACAATAAGGCCCCTTTGGCTAGCGTGAGCTTCAGTTATCCTGTGCACATGCTGCGGTTGCTCGGCATCTAAGTTAAGCGGTCTCGCGAGTGATTTTGTTAAGGTAAAAGCATGAAACTAGAGCTCGGTGATTGGAAGCCACATGATAGGCTGAATGAATGGCTGTGATTTTTTAAATGAACATAATAATTTATTAAATAGAGTTATGTCGCTTTACAAAAGTAGAGTCACATTTTTTTTTTTTGGTTTTTTAACAATGCATGCTCACACAGCTCAAACGTGACTACAGCCAACACAGTCGAAAAAAAGAAGATAGCGTAGAGATGGAGGGGCAGCTAGTCTAGAAAATCTTTTCAGAGTGTTAAGCAACAAAAAAAAATGATCCAATCTGCAGCTTTGTTCGTCTTTAAATACATATGAACGTCCTAAAAGGCGTCGCAATCTTCCGTCAGCCTACGAATATCACAAAGCACCAGATGTCCATCCTCCAACCACCCTCATCCTCACAATTTTTCTAGCCGCCACAAACAGCCGCCTAGACGGTTATTATCTTTTTCAACTTAATTTATTAATTTATTAAATAGAGTTGCACTTTTTTTATAAAATAGGGTCATAATTTTGCTGATCCCCACTAATACTGATATTGGTTATAGAAAATTATTACAATTTATTATAAAAAATTTCCACTTATTTCCTATCATCAGTACAAATTGTTATTAGCTATACAACAAGTAAATGTGTGCTATCTAAGATTTTCCTATGCAAAAAAAAAAAGAAGAACCAAATTAGCTAAGCCTTGTGTCCAATTTATTGTAGGAAATTTCAATTTATTAACCTGTGTTAATATGATGAGTGAGATTTTGTCATAGAAAATTCCTCCAATCAGGAAATATCACAAATTTCTATTAAAGTAACAAATGAGCCTTGCTCTGTATATGATTTTTCTAGAACAATCCAAACTCACCTAATTACTAGGGTCTGCATGAATTTGTTAAAGTCCATTATCCTCCTTTTCTTCTTCTTAATTAAATAAGGAATTCTTTGGGTGCTCTAAATTTCCTTGCTGGGATCTCAAGACAGTATCAACCGCATAAACTAGGCCCCAAGGTTGCATCAAAATATAAAATTAACGTGACAGTGATATGTAAAATCGTATATATTTTTAAGGGAACCAATAGAACATTGGATTTCTATTAGCATCTTTTTAAAAAGAGAGGTATTTTTAAACCTACGTCCCCGTGATGTTGAAGAGTTGGACACAAAGTCAGCTTACCAACCATGCGTCACAGAGGTCAATAAAATTCTTCCAAATAAAAATATAATAACATCCTCGCAGGGCAGGGTGGAGAGCGAGCGGTACTTTCATCAAACACCGGGTGGGTGCCCATGGCAGCCCCCAGTAGCAATGAAACAGGTGGAGGGATCTCGAGCCGACAGGTTGGACGGACGCCGGGGTAGACCGAGCCCCCATTGTGGTCCGAGGTGGCTCAAGGGGCCGAGCGAAGACCGGAGATGCCCCCCCCACCAGATCTCCGAGGTGGAACTGGCGGCGCTTGAACGTTGCTTCCCACGGGTGGCAATGGTGTCGACGGAACGACAGGAGGAGACGAGGTCGGAATGGGAGGAGAAGGCGGTGATCGTTAGGAGTTTGGGGAGGCGGCTTCCGGCGGAACTGGTGGCTCGGGAGATCAGAGGCCGGGTCAAACTCCAGCACCCGATGGATGTCCTCCCAATGGCGGAGGGCCTCATGACGATCCGGTTCGGGACCGAAGAGGAGCGGGCGATGGTGCTGGCAATGGTGCTAGCGACTGGCCCATGGGTGGTGGCAGGCCAACTCCTGGCAATGGGAGAGTGGCAGGCTGATTTCACCCCGAGAACCTAGACCGTGAGCCAGACAATGGTCTGGGTCCGGCTACCAGGTCTCCCCTTGGAATACCGGGATAGGGGAGCGATCTTCGAGATCGTGGCGGCGGCGAAGCGGCCGGTGGAGCTCGATGGCATCTCCAACGAGCGGCGGCGGATCGGGTACGCCTGGGTGCGGGTGGAGGTCAATGCCGATAAACCCTTGGTACTTGGTTCTTTTGTTCAGGGAAGGCTGAAGAGATTTTGGCAGGCATTCTCCTACAAAGACCTGCCAAGTCTTTGTTTCCTCTGCACCCGCATCGGGCACGCAACGAGCGAATGCCGGTTCCATGGACCGAAAAAGAAGATGGATCTGGTAGTTGCCGACGAGCCAGGTGGAGACTCAAAGATGCAGGCGACAAGCGGACCAGAGGGGCAGGGGCCAATGCCTTTTGGCCCGTGGATGGCTACAACTCGTGCTTGGATGCAACGGGGCAGCGGCGCTAGGGTTGGGGCACAGACGAAGAAGACGACCGGGATCCCTACCGAGTCGACCTGGGGGCCAGTCGTCACTGACTCGGCACCAAGTCCAACCAAGGAGAGGCCATCGGCGTCCGAGTCTTCACCGGAGTCTGAGGGCTAGCAGAAGACCAAGAAGTTAGCTCGGCGCACCTCGCCGGAGAAGACCAACGGTGCCAGCCAACCGGTGCTCGTAGTGGAAGAGCTTGTGACTCGGCCTGAGGGGACGCCAGGTCACACTCGGCCAAATGGTGTCCGAGACCAAACTTGGGGGCCCGCGATGGCAAGGAGGGCCCGGCTCTAGCAGGCTTGAGAAGTGGGTCAGGCCCAGTGAAACGGGCCAGGAGCCCAACGAGGAGACGTGAGGCCAACGGGCCAAGGGACCATGAGTTGACCCAGGCACTTGCAAAGCAGTCTGACTCACCTGCGACCACGGTGCCACAAGCCGGCGACCGGCGCCGATTCGGAAGCCGGAGCCTGTCGTCGGTCGTCGGGGGGTCTCTCCAAGCGGACAGCCATGCCGGCGACGGTGGAGGAGGCGGCGCCGGCAGACAGAGGGCCTCGGTAGACTCCAACATACGGTGAAGAGCGCCAGCACGTGACAGGGCAACCATGTCGGAACTACCGCCTGCGGGTGGCAGCCGCCCAAGGAAGGGCGCCGAACAGGGAGGAGACGGCCAGGCACCAACACCCAGATGAAGTTGGACCTTATCCGAGCCGGGCACGAGATACTTGGGCACGAGGGCACGGTTCCGTGCCAAGGTCGGGTGGACTCGAGGGTGATGTGGGTGAGTTGGGCTATGTGGACCTTAATGGAGTGGGCCTCAATGCTGCAGGGCCATCTTGTGGCCGGCTTATGAAGCAATGGTCCAAGAACTTAAAAAGGTGTTAGAGAAGGCTAAACATGAGGAGATGGGGGTGACTAGTGTTGGCAGGAGGGCGGCTAGACCTGAGGAGTGCAGCCTGGGCTGTCCAAACCCAATCCCATCAATGAAGATCTTATTGTGGAACTACCGAGGAGCCGGAAAACCATCATTCCGGCCGGCCTCCCGCAGACTTGTGAGTCTGCATGAGCCTGAGATTTGTGTTTTGCTTGAGACTCAGTTATCGAGAGTCAGTTTGCAACGTGCTAGGCATGCCATCTCGAGGGCATGGGGTATGTATGCAGTGCAGGCATTAGAGGACAGTGGGGGCAGTCTGTCAGAGGCAGAGCAGGGGCGGCTCAAGGGGTTACTAGCTACTCATCATTCTTTAGCCAGTAGGAGATATTCTGTAGGCAGAAATCCAGGGTCCAGTGGATCAGGGAGGGCGATTGGAGCATAAAATTTTTCCACCAGTCGATTATTATCCGGAGACAGTGGAACTGGGTGTGCAGGATCAGAGATAGTGGTGGACAGGTCTCAGAGGATCAGGAGGTAGTCAAGCGAACCTTAGAGCTGTTCTTCCGAGCCAGGTGGACCGAGACAGGGGGTGTGGATGGCAGGGCCAATGGACCAGATCTAGAGAGGCAGGTATCAGAGGAAGAGAATGCAACTCTAGTTAGCTCGATGTCAGATGTTGAGGTTCAGGAGGCTCTATGGTCCCTGGGTGAGGATAAAGCCCCAGGTCCGGATGGCTTCTCCTCGGTCTTCTTCTGACAGTATTGGCACATTGTTCGGCAGGAGGTGATAGAGGCGGTCCAGTAGTTTTTTGGATCGGCATCGATGTCAGAGGAGTGGAGACGGACGTTCATCACTCTGATTCCGAAGAAACAGAATCCAGTAGAGTCGAGCCACTACAGGTCGATCAGCTTATGCACTTCTTTATATAAAGTTATGGCAAAGATCTTAGTCTAGAGGTTGAGGGGTATTCTATCCAGATTGATCTATCCCGAGTAGGGGGCCTTCATAGGAGGACGTTCCATCTC
This sequence comes from Phoenix dactylifera, assembly GCF_009389715.1. Classification (NCBI taxonomy): domain Eukaryota; kingdom Viridiplantae; phylum Streptophyta; class Magnoliopsida; order Arecales; family Arecaceae; genus Phoenix; species Phoenix dactylifera. The sequence goes on from NC_052393.1 coordinate 18,627,757, forward strand.
TGATAACGTCCTCATCACCCACGAGTTTATGTCTGATCTTCAGAGGGCACCCAAGCGTAGGTGCTTGATGGGTGTTAAACTTGACATCGAGCGAACTTATGACAGGATGAGGTGGGACTTCATGGTGCGCTGCCTGGAGGGATTTGGCTTCCATCCACAGTAGATCAGATGAATACAAGGTTGCATTCTGACACCATCCTTTGCTCTACTAATCAATGGCTCGCCGTCTCGCTTCTTCGAGTCATCGGTGGGACTCTGACAGGGTTGTCTCTTATCACCCCTTTTGTTCATCATATGTGTAGACACTCTGTCCCGATTGCTGCAGCAAGCGACGACGATGCAGAAGATGGAGGCCTACAGCCCAACGCAAGGGACGACCCCGCTCTCACACCTCTTATTTGCAGATGATTGTATATTATTGGCTCGTGCAACGAGGAGATCGGCAGCATCCATTAGAAGGATCCTAGGGGTATACTATTGGATATCTAGTCAGTAGGTCAACTTGTCCAAGACAACCATCTGCTTTAGCCCGAAGATTGAGCCTGGGGTGAAGGCGTCTGTCATGAGCATCCTGGGAATTAGTGAGCAGGAGGAGACCCTCAAGTACCTCGGGGTCCCGATCACGGGACGCCAACTGCGCAAGGGGGAGTGTACGAGCATGGAGCAGAGCATCAGACATAGGCTGGAGAGCTAGCAGGTGGGTGCGCTATCGATGATGGGCAGAGTTACCCTGGTTCGGTCAATCCTAAGTTCCATCCCCATCTACTTGCTTTCTAATACAATGGTCCCACTTGCAACCCTACGAGGTTTGGAGAGGCTATTCAACAATTTCATCTGGGGGTGACAGGGTGGCAGGAGGGGGTGTCCACCTTATGGCTTGGGAACCATCTGTCACCGACGAGCTAGGGTGGTTTGGGTCTTCGCTCTTTGATCGAGCGCAGGGAGATACTATCGATTAGGTTGGCAGCCAGATTTTTTTGGAGTCAGCGAGTTTATGGGGTGCCCTGATGAGGACGAAGTATGGTGACCCAGTAGCTCAGGATGCCATGCACGCTGGACGAGGAGCATCTTTCACATGGCGAGAGATTTGTGCGCATGTCCCGAGGGTATTACCGAAGACTAGATGGGAGATCGGGGATGGCCAGACAGTCAGAATTCTGGAGGATAGATTATTAGCTGAGGGCACACTACAGGATTGGCCTACCATGGTCGATCACATATGGCTGGAGGGTCGGAGGGTATGCGAGCTCATCGTCAGAGAAGAGTGGAGGTGGGACATGAATCTCGTTGGGCGCATGTTCGAAAAGCAGCTGGCTGAGCGGATTCTAGTTGTGCCCATCCTTGAGAGAGTGACAGCTGACAAGAGAGTGTGGAGCATGTCTGGGTCGCCGATTGTGAGGTCCCGAGACCTCTCGGGTTGGTTCCGAGTCCCTCGACTCGACAGATGGAGAGCAGATGGATCTGGAGGCTGCGCATTCATCCTTAGGTCGCCTTACTCATTTGGAAGGTGGCCTGAGGATGCTTGCCCAGTAGAGCTGTGTTGGGGAGGTGGAGTATGAGGGTCCCTGTAGACTGTGTGACTTGCTTGGAGGTGGAGAAGACCATTTTCCACGCCTTTATAGACTGCCCACGGGCCAAACAGATATGGTGCTATACTTCAGGCCAGCCAGATCAGTGGCAGAGGTGGTTGTCTATCAAGAAGTTTCCACAATTCCTGAAGGACTTGGCACGGGGATCTGTGTTTGAGGAGAGGCGGACACATGCTGCCTATCTGGCCTACCAGTGTTGGCTGTATAGGAATGTCCGAGTCTTCGAGGGAGTTAGTCCTCACCCGAGGGTAATAGCGGCTAGAGCCCTTATGCAGGTGGCTAAGATCATCGGCATTACAGAGGTATCACCTAAGTTGGCTAGGGACATCTGAAGCCCCCATTCTGCTCATACAAAGTCTAGGACAATACTCGTCTCCTAGGTGCCCCCACCCCTGATTTTCTCAAGGTGAACTTGGACGATAGTGTGGATGATGAGGGGAGATGCAGTGGCGTGGGGTTCGCTCTCTGAGATCACGATGCCAAATTAGTTGCGATGGAAGGCCGGCAGGCTTTTGACTCATCAGTGGTGTGTGCCGAGCTCAGAGCAACCTAAGAGGGCATCTTCTATACGGGGCGAATACTAGGTGCAGACCGTATTATTCTTGAGGGTGATTCGGCCACAGTGGTTGAGTGGATCCAGGGATGGGAACGCACTGCTGAGGATCGGCAGCTGATCCTTGAGATTCGTAGGTTGATGGAGGAGTGCGATTCCCACCAGGCTTCACACATGTTCAGGGAGGCCAACAAGGCGGCCGACTGGGTGCCTCCTATGCGGTCCACCACTCTGGTGGTTTTATTTGGGTCGAGAGTGGATCTGTTCCAGGGCCATTACGTAGTATTTTATTTTCTGATTTTGTTGGCCGCATTCACACCCGCAGTGTGTAAGCCGCTGTTGCACCCAAATATATATATATATATAATAACAAGGTGGCCTTTCTTCTTTGAAAGCCCCAATACTATACTATCGCACGTGTGACACTTTTTCTAATTTAGAGTCTTGTATATATGGCAACTTCTATCGATACTAACCTCCGCGTGTCACCCTACTCTTTATCTAAACCAAATATTCCACATTCATGTCACAAACTAAAGATTATTAGAGCCCGAGGCAATAGTGAGTCATTAATTAAGCCCCGTTTGGTAGAGCTTTTGGTTATAGAGCTTTCAGAAGTAAAGCTTTTTGAAGTAGATGCTTTAATAAAAACTATTTGCTATTTGGTAACTATATTTCTAAAGTATCGTAGAATTTTAAAATATATTTCGTAAACAAATTAAGAAAGTACTTTTGTTATGACAAAATAACCATAAAGGATATTGTATAGTATTATGAAATAGAGTATAATAAAATATAATATGTATTAATACACAAATATATGATATATTATAATGTTACTGTAATGTAACATAATATTATTATAATATAGTAATATAATATTGTATACTATAGAATAATAATATAGCATAATTTGATATTATAACATAACTGTTACGGGGGAACTTAGCCACCATGCCCCACGTGACCGGCACGCGCGCCCAGGAAGACTACGGCTGCCCCTTGATCCAGCAATCCGACCTCGAGTCGAATATCTTCAGCTCTGCAGCCCGACCCCGAGTCGGCTGCCCCTTGATCCAGCAATCCGACCTCGGGTCGGATATCTTCGGTTCCGCAGCCCGACCCCGAGTCGGCTGCCCCTTGATCCAGCAATCCGACCCCGAGTCGGCAATCTCTCGACAACAACAGACTGTTCCTCTGAGGCACGCCGCGGCCCCCTGCTCCACTACTCCCTGCAACGGCCGTATCCGGCGCTGCCCCACGATCTCCTGTAACAGCCGTACAAAGCGGAGCTCCACTATGCCCTGCCATGGCTGTACCCAGCGCTGCCCCACGACGCCCTGTAACGGCCATGTCAGTGGCAGCCCCATCGTGCCACACGATGACGAATCTCCGGAAAAACCCCCCAGCCTGATATATATGAGGCTGGGGGGGAAGGGGGAGGGTAAGATATATCTTCCAGAGTATCATCTCACCTGCTACCTTCTCCTTCTCCTTCAATCTCCTCTGACTTGATCGTCGGAGGGCCCCCACTACCCCGGTGGTGGTGCGAGGCTTGCTTGCAGGTTTCACGGCGGAGGGCGGAGCGCAACCAAAGCAACTCAAAGGGAACCCCGTTCACACCGCTGTGCCAATCGTTCTCGGTTTGGACCACCAGCAATAGTTGGCGCTAGAGGAAGGGACGGATCTCAGAGCGATCGTAATGGCACGGCGAGGTGGTCGTGGAGCTTCCAATGCTTCCGGTCGCGGGCCCTCTCGGGCCACTGGCCGGGAGGCCGCTGCATCTCCAACACGCTCTCAGCAACACTCCACCGCCCCACCGCCCATTCAGATGGTCGAAGCCGCCCAGTTCGACCAGCTAACCCAGCAGGTTCGCACCCTCGCGGAGGCGGTGTAGAATCTGCAGGGTGCGATGTCCCGGGCGCCGCAGCGGGCTCAGGAGCCGCTGCTGCCTGAGCGTTCGCCTGTCCTCCTCAACCCGCGCTCCTTCCTCTCCCATGGGGAGGAGCGCCGGCGCGAGGAGGATTCTCGAGCACGGTCTATTCTGCCGGGACCTTTCCATCGGAGCTGCGCGGGGTACGAGAGGCGGGCCCGGGCGCGTTCCCAGACCCCCCAGTCCTCGAGGAACCCGCGCTCCAGTCGGTCCCCCACTCGCCGCTCCTTGTTTCCCACCCACCGGTCGCGCTCCCTGGACCGGCGGGTGGACGATCTCCACCGACAACTCCAGGTCCTGAAGGGCCATTCCAAAGATCCCTTCGCCGACTTAGAGATCTCCTCCCAGCCGGCGCTTGCCTCGAGGATCCTGCGGACCCCGAATCCCCCGGGGTTCAAAATGCCGGCGATCGAGCCCTATGACGGGGCGGCAGACCCGCGGGATCACGTCGAGAGTTTCAGGACCCTTATGCTCCTCCACGGAGCATCAGATCCCCTTCTCTGCAAGGCCTTCCCGGCAACCCTCCGTGGCCCGGCGAGGGCGTGGTTCGCCGGGCTGGAGGCTGACTCAATCCGGTCTTTCGACCAGTTCACTCGCCTCTTCATCACTCATTTCACCGTCAGTAGCCGGCGGCGACTGGTCTCCGACTCCCTCTTTGACGTCCGGCAAAACGAGGGAGAAAGCCTGCGGGATTATCTTACCCGCTTCAACAGGGCTACGCTGGAGGTCCGGAACCTGAGTCAGGAGGTAGCTCTTTCAGCCCTGAAGCGTGGCTTCCGGAAGGGCAGGCTCACCTTCTCCCTGGACAAACGCCTGCCGCGGAGCTTCCCAGAGCTGTTGTCCCGGGCGAACCAGTATGCGGACGCCGAGGAGGCGGCCGCCCACCGGAGCAAGGAGGCTGCCGAGATCCCTCCAAAGCTTGGGAAGAAAAGGCGGAAAGAGGCACGCCAGAGGAGGAGCCCGACGCCCCAGCGTCGGCGCAGAAGCCCGTCGCCGGCGAAGAACCACGGCGCCCCACGCCCTCGTTCTCCGCCCCGACGTTTCAACCGGTACACCCCTCTCCTGACTCCCCGGGCCCAGATCCTTATGGAGATCAAGGGGCGGGAGGACCTCCCGGCCCCGAGACAGATACGAAGGATCCCTGGAAAGAGGCCCTCCCGGGCGTACTGTGAGTACCACCGAGACCACGGCCACGACACAGAGGACTGCTTCCAGCTTCGGGACGAGATCGAGGCCCTTATCCGTCGGGGGCGTCTCGGTCGATATGTGAGCGACCGACGTCCCCCCGCAGACCCGCGTCCGGCCGACCCGGCTCCTCCGGGGCCTCGGGAGCAGAATCGACCCGTTGCGGGCGTGATCCACACTATCACTGGGGGCTGCTCTCGGCCCGTGAGGAACGCAGGGGGCTCGACGGAAGCGTCAGGGACGGCCGTTGTAAAGAGGCAGAGGGTCGGCAATGTAATCACCTTTTCTGATGAGGATGTAAAGGGGGTTCAAACTCCCCACGATGACGCCATGGTGATCTCCCTCACTATGGCAAACTATGATGTAAGGCGTGTTCTTGTGGATAGTGGAAGCTCAGCTGATATTTTGTTTTACGAGGCCTTCCAAAAGATGAGCTTGTCCAGACAGCTGTTGTACAAAATGTCCACCCCCCTCGTAGGATTCACCGGTGACGCTGTCCCGGCGGAAGGTGTCGTTGAGCTGCCTGTGACTGCGGGCGTCGCACCCGCAGAAGCCACGGTGCGACTCGGGTTCTTGGTCGTCCGTGTTCCCTCGGCCTACAACGCTATCCTCGGGCGACCCGGGCTGAACGCCCTTCGCGCGGTGGTCTCCACGTACCACTTGCTCATGCGGTTCCCCACGGCGGTCGGGATCGGAGAGGTCCGAGGTGACCAACCGACCGCACGGCAATGTTTTCTAGCAACCCTCAAAGGGAAGAAGCCCGTGGAAGCCCTAAGCGTCGAGTCCCTTGATGCCAGAGACGAGGTGGCCTTGCGGCAGGGGGAGCCGGCCGAGGGTGTGGTCGAAGTCCCCCTCGAGGAAGGCCGCCCCGACCGGGCGGTCCGGGTCGGCGCCAATCTCGATCCGGGAGCTCGGGCCCGGTTGGTGGAATTCCTCCGAGCCAATATCGATGTATTTGCCTGGTCGGCGGCCGATGTACCTGGGATCGACCCGGAGGTCATTTCTCACGCCCTCAACGTCGACCCGACCCACCGACCAATAAAGCAGAAGAAGAGACACTGTGCCCCGGATCGGATCCGGGTGGTCGACCAGGAGGTAGACAAGCTCTTGGAGGCAGGATTCATAAGGGAGGTAAGCTACCCCGAGTGGCTGGCAAATGTTGTACTTGTCCGGAAGGCGAGCGGGAAGTGGAGGATGTGCGTCGACTATACCGACCTGAATAAGGCGTGCCCTAAGGATAGCTTTCCGCTTCCGCGAATAGACCAACTGGTCGACGCGACTTCCGGGTATCAGCTGCTGTCTTTCATGGACGCCTTCTCCGGTTACAACCAGATAATGATGGCCCCACAGGACGAGGAGAAAACTGCCTTTATAACAGACCGGGGGCGGTACTGCTACAAGGTAATGCCCTTCGGTCTGAAGAATGCTGGCGCCACTTACCAGCGCCTCGTCAACAAAATCTTCAAAGAGCAAATCGGCCGGAACATGGAGGTGTACGTGGACGATATGCTGGTGAAGAGTCGCCATGCAGACCAGCACATCGCGGATTTGGAGGAGACTTTTACCACCTTGCGGAAGTTTCGCATGAAGCTGAACCCAGCGAAGTGCGCCTTCGGCGCTTCGGCCGGGAGGTTCCTCGGTTTCATTGTCAACCAGCGGGGTATCGAAGCCAACCCGGACAAAATCAAGGCCATCCAAGGTATGTCCCCTCCGACCAAAGTAAAGGAGGTTCAGGAGCTCGCTGGAAGGGTCGCCGCGCTTGGACGATTTGTGGCAAAATCGGCCGAACGCTGCCAACCATTCTTCAAGATGTTAAAACGCCCGAAAGACTTCCTCTGGACGGCCGAATGTCAAGCAGCATTCGACCAGCTCAAGGAATACCTGGCGTCTCCTCCCCTACTGTCCAAGCCGCAAGAAGGGGAGATGCTCTACCTCTATCTGGCGGTCTCCCCAACCGCGGTCAGTGCGGTGCTGGTTCGGGAAGAGGCAAAGCTCCAGAAGCCCGTGTACTACATCAGTCGGGTCCTACGGGATGCCGAGACGCGGTATACGAAGGCTGAGAAGATCGCCTTCGCGCTGCTGACCGCGACCAGGAGACTTCGCCCCTATTTCCAGGCCCATTCTATCACCCTCTTAACTGATCAACCACTACGACAGATCCTCAGCAACCCCGGGAATGCGGGACGGCTGGTGAAGTGGGCAATAGAACTCGGTGAGTTCGACATCCACTACCAGCCTCGACCCGCCATCAAGGCCCAGGTGCTCACGGATTTCCTCGCTGAGTGCACGGTGCAGGAGGCGGAACCTAGACCGCCGGAAACGCCCAGCCTCGACCTCCCGACCTGGATGCTTCACATCGATGGGTCGTCGAACCCCGAGGGTGGAGGAGCCGGGCTGGTCCTTACCAGTCCTGATGGAGTGATAGCCGAGTATGCCTTGAGATTTGGATTTCCAGTGACCAACAACGAGGCGGAGTACGAGGCCCTAGTCACGGGACTCAAACTCACCAGGGAGCTCGGCATCCGGCGTTTGAAGGTCTTCACCGACTCCCAGCTGGTGGTCGGGCAGGTCCGTGGGGAGTTCGAGGCCTGGAGCCCGACCATGCAGAACTACGTCCGGAAGGTGCAAGCACTCATTCCCGATCTCGGCAGTATCGACATCCAGCAGGTCCCCAGAAGCGAAAATGCTAGGGCCGACAGGTTGTCCCGCTTGGTGAGCGCAGAGGCGCACAACTTGTCGAGGGCAATCTACCTGGAGACCCTGGAGGCCCCGAGCATCGGCGAGGCTGGAGCGGTGATGGCGATTGATCCAGAGCCGTCTTGGATGGACCCGCTCGTCGCCTACCTCGCCGAAGGGATCCTCCCTGAAGACGAAGATCAAGCTCGGCGACTTGTCAAGAAGTCCGCCCACTACGTACTCTATGAAGGGAGGCTGTATCGGACCTCGTTTACCGCCCCCTCTTAAGGTGCCTCCGCCCCTCGGAGGCGGCCTACGTCCTTGGCGAAGTCCACGAGGGCGTTTGCGGATCGCACTTGGGGGCTAGGTCCTTGGCGCACAAGATCATGAGGCAAGGCTATTATTGGCCTACCTTGTTGGAGGACTCAAAGGATCATGTACGGAAATGCGACGCCTGCCAGCGCCACGCCAACGTCCAGAGAGTCCCTTCTGTCCCCTTGGCACCAATCACCGCACCCTGGCCCTTCGCACAGTGGGGAATGGATATCCTCGGACCGTTCCCCGTCGCTTCAGCCCAGCGGAAATTCTTGATTGTTGCAATCGACTACTTCACCAAGTGGGTGGAGGCAGAGCCGCTGGCCATTATCACGGAGGCGCAAGTCCGGAAGTTCATGAAGAAAAACATCATTGTCCGATTTGGGGTACTCCGAGTCCTCATCTCGGATAATGGTCGACAGTTCGACAACAAGCATTTCCGTGATTTCTGCGAGGAGTTCGGGATCGAGCATCGGTTCACATCTGTGTTGCATCCCCAAACCAATGGTGAGGCCGAGGTCACAAATCGGACAATCCTCCAAGGAATTAAGGCGCGAATCGGTCGGACGGGGCAAGCTTGGGTCGAAGAACTCGAGAATGTCCTTTGGGCGTATCGGACCACGCATCGGACCCCTACCGGGGAGACACCTTTCAGCCTAACCTATGGCACGGAAGCGGTTGTTCCCGTGGAGCTCGGACTCCCCTCGCCCCGGGTGGCCGCGCACCGACCCGAGGCCAATTCGGAGCAACTCCGAGGGAACCTGGACCTCTTGGAAGAAGCAAGAGAAATGGCGCAGGTTCGGATGGCGATGTATCAGCGGAGGGTGGCCCGATATTATAACTCCAAGGTCCGACCGAAACTTTTCAGAATCGGAGATCTGGTGCTAAGGCGAGCCAAAGCATCTCAACCCGCGGAAGGTGGGAAGCTGGCGCCAAATTGGGAAGGCCCGTATAGGGTTCGCTGGGTAAACCGACCTGGCTCCTACCAGTTGGAGGCCCTAGATGGTCGAGAAATTTCGAGGAGCTGGAATTCCGCTAACCTGCGGGCGTATTACCAGTAGAACGACAAAGCCAGGAAGACAGTTCGAAAAATGTACAATTCTTTTCATTTCAATAATTCCTGGTTACAACGGTGTGTTCGTGTGATTACAAAGAATTTCCAGAGGAGGAATTGGGCAGTAAAGAAAATAAGGAAGAGGTGGAGACTCCGTAGAGTTGAAGATCCGGGATCCCCGAACTCTCCACCCGAAGCAGCTGCAATCCCACCGGGCGTGGGTGCTTCTCCCCGGAGGCGTCATCGACGCCTCACGGAAAGGACGAAGAGCCGGCGCGGACGAAGAAGAAGTGGACGAAGGAGGAGTTCACACTGCTCCTAGAGGAACGCCACCTCCAAAGGATATTCCAGCCCTCCCCAAGAGAAGGGGAGGGAAGGAATACAAGGGAGGAGAGCGCGAGGAGGCGCGATCCCGGATGAAGCGTCTGGCGCAGAGCTCAATCGGGAGGCGGGGCTGAAAGGAGGGGGGATGTGATCCCGGATGAAACGCCTAGAGCGGAGTTCCGCCGGGGAGAACCTCCTTGTTGATCCCAGATGAAACGGCTAGTTGGCGGAAGTCGTGAGGGGCGCGCCTCCCGTTCCTCCGGCAGGGGTTTCCCAGCCACACGCCGGAGAGGAGGTCCACGATCCATGGCAACCTGAATAGCTCCGGCTTGGGAGGCTCCACCGCACCTGCACTTATATTTATAGCCAAACTGTGGCCCCCCGGTCGTTCCGATGCGGGTGGCTCCAATAAAGGCGGGCGCACCGAATCCGGAGCCGTTCCAGCTCTCGAGGCGTATCCTCCCACGATCTCCTAAGCGTCGTTCTCCTTAATTGCATTCTTCATGCAGGACACTCCGGGCGGTGTGTATCCCACGGCCCACGTATCTCCGCTCGCGCCCAGGCCGCATCCGCCTCGAAGAGCGCGCGTATCGCGGCCGCTTAACTGACACTCCTTGCAAGCAGCAACTGGCGATCCGATTTCCCAGGTAACGCCTCAATTAGCATTTAATACCCTTCTGGTGTTCCCCAAGCGACGCTTGGAGAATAGGAGAAACACGATCGTAGCTGGCCACGGAGAAATCCCGTCGAGCGGCAAGCGACAGGCGCGTGGCCAACGAGCGGAATTTCCCGAGGCTCGGCCCTCGGATGCCAGGCTAACCCGATGATCATCCCGGGAGCAGACTAGCCTGAAGCCCCGACCGGTCGCCTCGGCTTGCGCCAGCCTTGGCCGACCAACGAGCGGAATTTTCCGAGGCTCGGCCCTCGGATGCCAGGCTAACCCGATGATCATCCCGGGAGCAGACTAGCCTGAAGCCCTGACCGGTCGCCTCGGCTTGCGCCAGCTTTGGCCGACCAACGAGCGGAATTCCCCGAGGCTCGGCCCTCGGATGCCAGGCTAACCCGATGATCATCCCGGGAGCAGACTAGCCTGAAACCCCGACCGGTCGCCTCGGCTTGCGCCAGCCTTGGCCGACCAACGAGCGGAATTTTCCGAGGCTCGGCCCTCGGATGCCAGGCTAACCCGATGATCATCCCGGGAGCAGACTAGCCTGAAGCCCCGACCGGTCGCCTCGGCTTGCGCCAGCCTTGGCCGACCAACGAGCGGAATTCTCCGAGGCTCGGTCCTCGGATGCCAGGCTAACCCGATGATCATCCCGGGAGCAGACTATCCTGAAGCCCCGACCGGTCGCCTCGGCTTGCGCCAGCCTTGGCCGACCAACGAGCGGAATTCCCCGAGGCTCGGTCCTCGGATGCCAGGCTAACCCGATGATCATCCCGGGAGCAGACTAGCCTGAAGCCCCGACCGGTCGCCTCGGCTTGCGCCAACCTTGGCCGACCAACGAGCGGAATTCCCCGAGGCTCGGCCCTCGGATGCCAGGCTAACCCGATGATCATCCCGGGAGCAGACTAGCCTGAAGCCCCGACCGGTCGCCTCGGCTTGCGCCAGCCTTGGCCGACCAATGAGCGGAATTTCCTGAGGCCTAACCCTCGGATGCCTGGCCTAGCGCCGGAAGAATTTCCTGAGGCCTAACCCTCGGATGCCTGGCCTAGCGCCGGAAGAATTTCCTAAGGCCTAACCCTCGGATGCCTGGCCTAGCGCCGGAAGAATTTCCTGAGGCCTAACCCTCGGATGCCTGGCCTAGCGCCGGAAGGATTTCCTGAGGCCTAACCCTCGGATGCCTGGCCTAGCGCCGGAAGGATTTCCTGAGGCCTAACCCTCGGATGCCTGGCCTAGTGCCGGAGGAACTTCAAGAGTCAAGAGTCGGCGAGACGCAACTAAGAGTTAAAAAGAGGAAGGACGAAACTGAAATGAGGAAACACTTTGTTTGCATTAACTTTCGTTGCGTCAGGGCCGAGACCCATACAACATGACAAAATGCCAACATACAAAGAAAAGAACAAAGAAAAATACAGAGGGTCAGCTTGGAGGAACCCCTGGGTCGGGAACGGCGAGCACACCCGCAAGGGGTAGGGAGACAGTTGGAGAATCAGCAGGCAATGGCATCGAAGGGGAGTCGAGGAGGGAGACCCCACTCAGGTCAATTTCGGGGTATCTAGCGGACACCCTCGCCAGGCCTTCATCGAAGCCTAAGACAAAGGAGTCGGACCCCGCGTCCGACATGTCACGGATGAACTCGGCGGACTGACGATAGGCCTGTACCGCCTGACGCCCGATTTCCGCGCTCTTCTCGGCCAGCGCCGCCTCCGCTCGCTCCGTAATCTGAGCTTTCGCCTCCATGACCTTCGCCACAATCCGGTCGTCCGCCTCGGAGGAGACCCTCAGCAGATCGGCCCGAGCCTCCATGTGCTTCGCCTCGGCAGCAACGCGAGCAGCCTCAGCCTCCTCCAGGCACGAATGAAGCTCCTGGTTGCTCGCGCGGGACTCCTCCAAGGCCGATTCCAATTCGGCCAGCTTGGCTTCAAGAGATCGGGCTCGATTGCGGGCGTTGTCGGCTGACTGCCGGGCCTTCTCCCACCTCTCCCGGAAGTCGGCAGCCTTCCGGGACTGCTCTTCGGCCCGCTCCTCCGCCTTCCTGATCTCGCCTTCGAGACCCGAGGCAACCTTGAGTTGCTCCTGAGTCTCCAACAGTTGCCTCTCGAGGGCGGCGAAGCCGAGTACCCGCTCTTCGGCCACCTGGAGCCTCGTCTCGAGGTCCCTGGTCGTCCTCCCCGCCGCAGCCTGGCCTCCCTCCTCTACAGCTTTCAGTCGGCTCTCGGCCCTCGCCAGAAGCCTCGCCTGTTCCTCGTGGCTCTCCTCCAGACGGATCATGTACTGGGCGAGCTAAGAGATAGGAAAAATGAGGGCGTCAGGCGGGGATCAATAGAGCCTATAAATGACGAAAGCGGCCAGAAGAATACTCACCGACATGAGACAGACGCAGCTGGCAGCTCCGACGTCAGGGATCCCCATCTGCCGGACCCGCCTACGGTCACTCTCCAGCAGCACCGTCTCGATGAGGTTTCGGGCGCCGGCGAAAGTGAAGGCTGACCCCGACTTCGCCCCGGAGCCGGACGGTGGTTCTGCGGCCTTACCCTTACCCATTGCTTGGGGGAGAGTCGTGCCGACCGTGCTCGGGGCGGGGGCCGCTCCAGAAATCGACAGGGTCCCGCTCGGCCGGGGCCTCGGCGCGCTCCTTCTCGTATCATCCGAAGCCGACCGAGTCGAAGGCCGGGCTGGGGACCGATCGCGTCCGACCCGGCCGTCTCGGGCGCGCCCGGGTGACGCCTCCGGAAAAGCGGTAGTCTCATCACCGGAGGGCTGATACGGCGTCAACTGTTGGTCCAAGCCCGCGGCGTCCCCCTGACCGGTGGGTCCGGACCCGTCTGTCGGCGTCGGAGTCGCCTCCTGGCGGGACTTCTTCGCCGGTGGGACCCCGCTCGGAGGAGTCCGTTTCTTCCTCCGGACCGCTTCCAATAGGGACGCCCTACTGACAGCCGTCGCCTTGTCCGACCGCATGACGTCGTCGATTTCTGCAAAAAGGACGAGATGGTCGGAGACTGAGAAACTGATGGAAAGAAGAAACGAAAGAGGAGAAAAGAGCTAAAAAAGAAGTGGTGGCGGGCTCACGGTCGGCGGGGACCGAGCTCAGACCGACGTTCACCAAGGCATCCTCGGAAATAAGGCGGGCCACCCGGGGAAGCCGGCCCTCGACAACCAGCCCCCTCAAGACGGCAACGCCATCGGACTCCTCCCTCGACAACCTCGATAAGCCGATCGGGGACTTCATCGGCGTCTCCCAGGTTGCCCCGATTCCCCAAGAGGGATCTACGTCAATGAAAAAGAAACGCTCCTTCCAGCCGTGAATGGAGGAAGGAGCATCCTTGACGAGGCCGCACCCTCGCCGCGCCGCAAAGCACCACCACCCTCTGTCCCGAGGGTGGCCGCTCAGGCCGTAGCATTCCCAAAAGACGTTCAGGGTGGCGGAAACCTCGTGCATGCGGCAGAGGACCTGAAAGGCCGTCAGGGTACGCCATGAGTTCGGCACCAGTTGCGTCGGCGCCATTCTTAAACCCCGAAGCACCTGCACGACTAAGTCCGAGGGGGGAAAGCGGAACCCAGCCCGAAGGATGTCCTCATTGATGGCGACCTTCCCTGGAGGAGGATGGGACATCCTCTCCTCAGGCCCCGGGAGCGTAATGTTGCAGGCTTCGGGAAGGTGGTACCGGGCCACGAACCTATCTAGGTCTTCAGGGACCAGCTCCGACCGAATGCGGTCCGCCCTTACTTCGTCCATCCCTAATGGCCAGTGAACCTACGGTCAGGACGGGGTCAAGAGGGGGGAAGGCACCGGAACGACTGGAGTACACTAACACGAAAGGAGAAAGTACGGAGAGCCCTAAATTGAAGAGTGGGGCAACTCACCGAAAAGGAAGGAAGAACGGCTCCGAGAGCGTCAAAGGAGGAGCGAACGAACAGTTCGGCGGCAACGGCAGCGGCACAAGGGAGAAACTTGAAGATGCCTGTGAAGAGAAAGGCGGACGGGGGAGGGCCCCCGGTTAAATAGGCGGAAAGGCAGGTGACGCCTCGGTGACGCCAGAGGACGCCTGGCTGCCGAAAGTTTGTTCGCGCCCCAAAGGCGAATCGACGCCATTAAGGAAGGATGTCCGCCGAAATCCGCAGACCGCCAGATCAGCGACAACTGCCATACGCCATAAAGAAGGCGGGAAGCTCGGAGCGCGCGCGCCTTTCCGAGGGATGTCGGCAATCTCGAAGCATCACTCCCTTCACCCGTTCCCCTCCTGGTTCCAGGCTCGGGAGTGGGGGGCTACTGTTACGGGGGAACTTAGCCACCATGCCCCACGTGACCGGCACGCGCGCCCAGGAAGACTACGGCTGCCCCTTGATCCAGCAATCCGACCTCGAGTCGAATATCTTCAGCTCCGCAGCCAGACCCCGAGTCGGCTGCCCCTTGATCCAGCAATCCGACCTCGGGTCGGATATCTTCGGCTTCGCAGCCCGACCCCGAGTCGGCTGCCCCTTGATCCAGCAATCCGACCCCGAGTCGGCAATCTCTCGACAACAACAGACTGTTCCTCTGAGGCACGCCGCGGCCCCCTGCTCCACTACTCCCTGCAACGGCCGTATCCGGCGCTGCCCCACGATCTCCTGTAACAGCCGTACAAAGCGGAGCTCCACTATGCCCTGCCATGGCTGTACCCAGCGCTGCCCCACGACGCCCTGTAACGGCCATGTCAGTGGCAGCCCCATCGTGCCACACGATGACGAATCCCCGGAAAAACCCCCCAGCCTGATATATATGAGGCTGGGGGGGAAGGGGGAGGGTAAGATATATCTTCCAGAGTATCATCTCACCTGCTACCTTCTCCTTCTCCTTCAATCTCCTCTGACTTGATCGTCGGAGGGCCCCCACTACCCCGGTGGTGGTGCGAGGCTTGCTTGCAGGTTTCACGGCGGAGGGCGGAGCGCAACCAAAGCAACTCAAAGGGAACCCCGTTCACACCGCTGTGCCAATCGTTCTCGGTTTGGACCACCAGCAACAATAACATATCAATGTATTATGATATAATGTGTTGCCCAGTAGATACAACCCAAGAGGGGGGGTGAATTGGGTCTTTTAAAACTTTTAACCTACTTCTGAAAGTTTTTGATTAATTATGCTAAGTTGTATGGATGCACAGTGAAAGTCAAACTTAGCAACAGTTTGATGTATAGAATGTGACTTGATTGAATATGCTTGCAACTAAAGGATGCGCGGATAACAGTTAAGCAAGCAATCTATCTAAGTAAGTAAGTGTGTTAGTTAGACAATGACAAGAGGCATTACAAACACAACAAACATATAGTGGTTCGGTGCACCCCAGCACCTACATCCACTCCCCAAGACCTCTTGGAAATTTCACTATAATCCTACAGATTACAGCCGGTTGTTTTACAAGCTCACAACCCAACTTGTTGTTTTACGAGCGCACAACGAACTCGGTCGGTTTTTCCAGGCTCACCGACTAGAACCACCCCGATTGTTTTTCCGGGATCACAATCAAACCCTTACACCGTTGGTTTCAACCTAGGCTCACCAACAAACCTCTCACCGTTGGTTTTCCCTTTGGCTCACCAACAAACCTTAACCCCTTGATTCAATTCCTTGATTGAATCAAGTTACAAGATATTAAAAACAAAGTTTAAAACAAATCAAAGCTTCTTAAACAAGCAAATATAACAATATAAACAAAATAGTGTAAAGAGAAGCCCTCAACCGAGTTTTGAAGATGAAGGAGCTCGGCTTCTTCTTTACTTGACCCTCTTCTGATTTGGCACGAAGTAGAGGATCACCGAGGCAGCACACGGATGAAGAGGAAGCTTTGGAATTCACTTGGATGCTCTTCTTCTCTCTATTTCACTTTGGATGGCCCTTTTGTGCTTATGGGAGATTTCCCTTGTAATCTCTTTGAGATCTCTTCTCTAAATGTTCTTTCCCACTTCCATAAGTTCTCCCCTAGCTCTCTTCTTGTTTTTATAGTTTTAGATGGCGTGGAAACAAGAATATAGCCGTTAGAGACAAAAATAGAGCCGTTGGATATAGTCTGCACTTCCTGACAATATTACCGTTGGGATCGGAGTCGACTCGCGCGATCAGGAGTCGACTCGTCTGTTGCAGGAGTCGACTCGTGCTTTACTGGAGACGACTCGGCCACTGTTCTAAATTTGAATTATTGTGCATCCTCGACTGAGAGTCGACTCGTCTTAACCCGGAGTCGACTCGCCAACATCTGGAGCTGACTTGGCATCTTCGAAGTCGGCTCATCCCATGAATTCAGAGGACATACTTTCTGATTTTCTTCCTCGAGTCGACTCGGATTCTCTTGGAGTCGACTCGGCTCTCAGAGCCCGAAAACTGATCCTCTGTATTTTTGGCTTGTCTGGTCTTGGAGTCGACTCAAACTGTTCCGGAGTCGACTCGGCTCTCAGTTTCCGAAACACAGCCTTCTGCCATTTTGGTGTAGCGCTGCCTTGGAGTCGACTCGAGTTGTCTGGGAGTCGACTCGGATCTCAGAGTCCGAAAACTGCTCTCTGACTTTTTCCTTGTGTTCCACTGAGAGTCGACTCACGCTTTCTTTGGAGTCGACCTGCCAACCATTGGAGTCGACTCGCGTTCCACAGGAGTCGACTCGAATCTCAGGGTCGAAAATCGCTCTCTGACTTTTGCCTTGTTTTCCTTAGGAGTTGACTTGCCAGCTATTGGAGTCGACTCGAGTTCTTTAGGAGTCGACTCGCCTCTCAGGGTCCAAAATATCTTTTCTGTCTTTCTGTCTGTTACTCCCTGGAGTCGACTCGTTCTACTCTGGAGCTGACTCGACAAGCATCGGAGTCGACTCGAATTCCTCAGGAGTCGACTCGAAGACTATTCTTTTGAATTTTCCTTTGAATTTGCTCCTCCAATTTGAATCCTTTGAACTTGAGACTTGGGCCAATAAATTGTAGCTTTCTTCCAACTTTTCTTGAGAGCTTTGGAGGCCTTCTTGTGTTCTTCCAACTTGTTATGTTTCTAGCAAAATAAATATCTTTCTTCTTGCAACACAAACATTAGTAATTATACTTCAAGGTTTTGTGATCATCAAAATCAATCTTTAAATCAATCCTTGGGTCATCAGTCTCCCCCTTTTTGATGATGACAAAACTTCGAGTATATGCAATATAAGATATATTGTGTTCTAGAAGTAATGCATAGCTAAGTTGCATGAAGTAAAAACATATATATTTAAGAACATACTTCATGATAATGCTTTAGATTTAATCAGCTTAACACAATCAACATATTTCAATTTAAGCTGATTTGTATTCAATACAAAATACAAAGCATTATGAGCATATACTTAGATATTTCTCCCCCTTTTTGACAACATCAAAAAGATAGTGAAACATTAAGCACAAAGATCAGAATACTCAAATAAGATTAATCATATATGAATCATATATGAATCATATAACTCAAGGCAATAATATTAGAATCAGATTAATGAGTATAGATCAGAGCCAATTAAGATAATTTCAGAGCAAAACACATCGAATGTGATTTCAAGAAGTTTTCTAATTTGATACCACAGATAGTTTTCTAATTAAGTGTAGGTGGAATCTTTCTTAAGTTAATTCAAGAAGTACCACAAATGATATTCAAGGAAAACACGAACGGAAATCTAACCTCTCTTCAATAATAAGTATGAAAGCTTGTTCATTTAAGATCTTTTGCCCAATCTATTAAGTATTTTATCAACATGAGAGCAATTTAATTAATTTTCAGAGTAAAAGATCAAAACTTATATACTTGAAAGACATATCATCATGTTGGATCATTAATTTTTAATGACTTCAAAGTTCTTTTATGATCATAAGAGCATTGGGGCACAAGTACCAAAATATGCAGTTTTTGATACATCTTAGAGCTCTTTTACAAACTTTCTTTTATTCTTTTAGAAAATAAGCACAATTTGATATATATATAGAGATATGAATTGGCACAAAATTGAAGTTCTAAAGAGCAAGCCAATTAGGACTCATTAGTGAATTCCAAAATAGATTTTCTATGAGATACTCAAGAAAATTCAACACATTATTCTCCCCCTTTTTTATTAAGTTAGAGGCTCTTAAGATCAACTATTTGAATTATAATTTGGTTCATGATTGATGCATAGGATATACTAACCAAATAACAAGCCTCAAGGTGTATCGTAAAAATTTTCAGATTTAAATTTCAGATGATAAATATTGGAGAGCATTAAGATCACTTTTCATTTAGTATTCTTCCTCTCTCCTTTAGTTATAGATTTATG
The DNA here is from genome assembly GCF_009389715.1 of Phoenix dactylifera. Classification (NCBI taxonomy): domain Eukaryota; kingdom Viridiplantae; phylum Streptophyta; class Magnoliopsida; order Arecales; family Arecaceae; genus Phoenix; species Phoenix dactylifera. The sequence continues at coordinate 18,646,335 of NC_052393.1, forward strand.
CGATTAAGTTCCATAAAACCTCTCCTTCTGAAATTTTCTTTCTCCCCCTCAATTGATCATTCCATTTAAGAGTTTAGAATTTGAAGATAATGTTCAATAAAATTGTCAATCTCAAAAATATATTTTCTATAAGTTTCAGCTTATTTTCATAAGACTCAAGGTTTGAGATAAGATAACCTTTATAGAACTCATCTCAAGGTAATTAAAGCATGTCTTGCAATATAAGGAGGTTCATCAAAATCAATCCATAAAAATCAAGGTATGCTTCAAATTGAAGTAACTTTAGGATAAGATATCTAAAGCTCCCCCTCGAAAGATGCATACTTCTTTAATCATTCTTTTCTTTTGTTGAATTTCAGATTTTAATGTTAAACGTGAATAAACCTGAAACTCAGTAATCACTCTGTAATGATATCAAGAATGTAGAGTGATCTAGAATTATTCAAAATTTATAGTAATCACTCTTTCTAATCCTTTAAGAACAAGTTATGCTTTCTCCTAATCTTAGAGAAAAATGTATAGAAATATTAATCAGAAAATGATTCATTTGAAGCTCAGTTTCTTTCAAAGGCATTTACATTTTCTTTCTTTTAGAATCATTCGAGTGAGCTGAAATATTTCTTGCTTTAAGATCATTCACTCTATTCTGTCTTTAATAATGTAGGAGAGAAAAACATATAGATGATCATTGAAATATATATATTTATAGAACTCAATTTCTTAATCACAGTTTTTCAGCAATGTATACATGAAGCCCAATAAATTTTTTTTTTTAATATCAAAATAAAATCATATATTTAAAAATATTTGTTTACAATTAAGATCATCGAAAGACACATCATTTGGACCAATATTGGTACACTCTAAAGATAAGTAATGATATGTTTCGGATGCGTATCGGAGCAATCAACCAAGGCATCAAAATTAATTCTGTTTTTCTTAAATTAAGATTTTATTTAGAAATCATATTGAGTTTAAGCTTTTATACAAAATCAGATTCTGAATTTTTATAAGAATTTCCAAGAAGGCTCTCAAAATTTGAGATATGTATCTTCTACTTTGTAGCTCATCTTAAATTACTAAGATTGAAAACACATATTTCAATAACATTAGAGCACTTTCAGAATCTTTGTATTTAGTATTGAGTTTCGATACAAAATGGAGGATATTTTAACAAGTATTAGGATATTATGTATCAAAGTTAGGCAAGTAGAAAGATAGATCAAGATCAATTCATTTTGCCTAAATAGAGATATCTTTCTCTTCTCATTTCAACTTTCACATTTTAACGATGATTGTGAATGACAAATCTGAATTTTCTTACCAAACAAAAATTTTATGTAGTATTTCAAACAATCAGTCAAATTGTCCAAGCATGAAGCATTACAAAATATTGAGAATCCATAATTTAAAGCATCATGCCATATGCAAAATATATTATGTGTTAAGTCATGCATTAGAATATTAAGAGTAAGAATGTTAAGGATCAAAATCAATTCTTTTCAAATAAACTCCTCCTATTTAAATATAATTTTGCACTAATTTCATCCTTAAAGTGTGTTTTCAAGTGATTAAAAAATTTGACTTGATTCTTCTTATATACTTTCATTTACTTTGTCTTTCATTTATAACTTTCTTATGCTCTATACTCTATTTGCTCCCTATCCGGTGGAGTTGGGAAGGGGCACGAGGTACTACCACTAGCCTCCCTCTTGTGCCGTCCCTAATATGCCCTACACCGAATAGTTGGGTCAAATAGTGCCGGGTACTACCACTAGCCTCCCCATTGGCACCATCCCTATGATGAGCAATATAGAAAGGTTAAAATATTTACTTCAAACTCTCCCTGTTTAAGTGTAATTAATTATGGATTTTATCCCTTTCACAAGTCAAATATATTATGCTTGTTTTGCTTTTCCTTAAGATGAAGTATTTGCCTTTACTTAGATTTTACTTCTCTTGAATAATATCCATTTTCTTTTCTTTATCTCTCTCTCTTTTTGTTATTCTCAAGTAATTTACATGAAAGAGCAGAATAAAGAATTAATCTTATGTATCATATATATGTATATCATGCAAACAACATTTTCATTATGCTCATGGATTCATAACTTCTCACAAGTTATTTTACATCCAAAATTTTAAGCATATACTTGTGTATTTCATGGTTATGATATAGGCTAAGAAATCATTTAGTTTGGGCAAACCATGAAACAGTTTCTAAAAGTATAAGTCAGTCAATACACATATAGACATGATATCAAAAATTAATAATTAAAGAATTTAATCATGCCATCATAAGATTTAAGTTATTGACTTTGCTCAATTAATTTGTGAGAAAGGTATCTAAAATTACCTATTCATTATATATATTCTTCAAGCCAAACTATATTTCTTATGTGTGAACTTTTGGCTGAAGAAGATCCTCTCTGTTGTTTGCATGTGAATGTTTATTGTATCTTATGTGGAGGTGTCCTTCAAGTTGAAATCACTCATTTTCTTGCTCAAGAATTCTGCATTATTAACAAACTCCTTTTCTTTCTTGAAAGAAAGTCTTTAGTTTCTTTAAGATACAAACCATTCATCCAACATATTTCTAACTAGATGACTCAATATAAGATAAGACAATAGTTGATTATTGAGTCACTATACTCAAGAGATTGCCTAAATATAAGTAAGTACATATCACTTGAACTAAAGAGATAGTTTCATTAACCAAGATAGTTCAAGGATAAGCATGTGAGTCAATAGAAAGATTTATCAAGGTCAAATTAATTTCTTATTTCCAAAATCAATTTAGTTTAGATTCTATTTGCTTAAGATAATTATTAATAAGACATGTTAGCTAAGTTTTAATCAACTTTATCTTAAACAGTTGTTTCTATCAAAATTCTGATTATGATTTATTTGTTATCAATAAAATATGATTCATTAAAGTTAGATTGAAGTCTTGCACAAGATCACATAATGAGCATACAATCTGGTCTACTAGCTGTATGCTAAAATAATTATTCTATCATGCTTCAATACAGCTTTAAAACAATAGATCTACTTTGCTCATCCTTTTCAAATTCTACAAGATGGGGTCATAGATATACCTTCTTCATGCCAATCTTCTATAAGAGTTTTCTTGTGGACTAACGTTGGTCAATGAAGATCCCCTTTCTTGTTTATCTTAATTTGGAGTTTGAGAGAAGATGTTAATTCATTCATCATACATATTTCAAACTCACCTTACATGAGCTTAGTAAAATCTTCATATAACTCTTCATTAGTAGAACCAAAAATGATGTCATCAATGCATACTTTGAGCAAATAAGATATCACAAGTTCTTCTTTTTGATGCATAGATTTATCACTATTACTCTCTATCAAAAAGGTTACTTAAGCTTTTGTATCATGCTTTTGATGCTTGTTCCAAATCACACATTGCCTTATCATATATGTAATGTGTAATTTTTTTTTTAAAATATGGTGGTTATTTTACATAGATCTCCTTTTTAATGAAATAACCACATAGGAGTGAATTCTACACATTCATTTGACAGAATATAAAGCTCATGAAGCAAACGAATGATAATGGTGATCTTTACTTCTAGTCATGCAAGAATCTTATCAAGATCTATTTCATCTTTTCTTGATTTAGTCTTTTAGTAGTCATCAGTTTTTCTTCATTAAGTGCATTTCTGAAAAACTTAATTTGGTTATAATTATTAACAAGTTTTCAGATTGTTATATGTAAAATATTAACCATATACATACATAATTTAATTTTAGTATCTTGATAATAAATCATTAGTCTCATAAAGAATAAAATGACTTGATATTTTTGCAACTAAAAACTTTTCATTGAATATTCTATATGCATTGCTTGATGAATGATATCCAAGGATAGACATATCTCTATCAGATTTGGTATTATTTTCATAAGAGCATATCAAGCATAACATGTACGACTGAAAAATATGAAAGATATGCAATGGTTCATTTTTCATTTTTCAGAAGATCAAAATTTTCATCAAAAATAGATCTAATAGAAATCATATGTATGACAAGCAGTGATGATAGTCTTTTAAAAATTATTTAAGTAGATGACTATCATACATAATTGTCTTTTTCATTTCTTCAAGAATTCTATTAACCCTATTTTACTTATGATGTCCTTGGAGCTGAAATAATTGAATTTAATATTATTTTCTGTATAACCTTAATCAGGATTTTGGTTTTCAACACTGTGCCATGATCTTCACAGTTTGGAAACCTTTTTCATTTGAAATGCTTTTACAAGATTTAGTAAATACAGAAAAATACTTCAGTTTTATTTTCCAAGAACAAATCCAATGTAAGCTTTTGAAAACTTAGAGATGGAAACAACATCTTTAGATTTAGAAATGATTTTTGTTTGTTTCCTTAGTTAGCATGCATAGCAAAACTTTGACCTTTAAGTAGATAATCTAAGTAAGCCTATGGCAAGGTCTTTTGAGATTAAGTACATACTAGCATGAGTTGATTCTATGTGCCAAGGATGGTTTCTTTAATCTTGGTATTCATAGTGCATATATTCAAAAGCATACCAAGTACATATTATCATATCTATGATCAATAAACAATAATGCCATGGATAAAAACTCTCAATCAAGCATATAGAGAATTCATAGAATTAATCTTAATAATGATTAATCATTTAGCAACTTTATCCAATGGTGAGTAAAGTATCCTATAAAATGAAGTGATTTGATTATATTTCCAAAAATATTTTCTATATCACAAAATTGATCAACACATGCAATTCATACTTTAATCAAATACTAAAACAAAAATAATGATGAGATGCAAGGATTACTGATTTCATTATTATTATTATTTAAAATTACTTTTCATAAGTATATTTTAAGTTTCAATGTGTCTAGAATACCCATTTGTATGAATCTATTTGTTTCATGGGTATCTTGGCACATCTATGTCTACATCCTCATATTTTCATTTTGGGTACCCAAGCTTGCTTGGGTCCTTGAGAGTTAGGACATATGGTTCCTTTTGGAATCCAAATCTGTTTGATAGTAATAACTTTACCATTTGATTTAATTGTGTTAGAACGATAGGTAAAGTTGTTATGCCCATTCTTTTCATTTTTGAAATAAGTTATCTTATTTAATGGTTTGCTTGGTGAATTGATAACCTTTTTTCCTAGAGATTTATGACTAAGTGAAGGAGTCAAGCTAAATTTTGATTTATCAAAATCAGCATGTTGGCTTTCGAACATCATTTTTAATCTTTCTGAACTTACAGTGAATTTGTTAATAAAAGATCTTAATTGATTGATTTCTTTACTTAAGTTTTGATTTTCTTTAATTAAATTCTGATTTTTCTGAATCAATTGTTCTGAATTTGACCTTAAGATTTCATTTTCAGAATTTAGTTTATCTTGTATTTCATCATTAGAATTTCTTTCTTTTGAAATTTTCAAATTTAGATTCTTAAGATTTTTATTCTTCACAGCTAATTTTCTACATTCACCATACAAATCATGAAAAGCATTTAATAATTCATCATTAGAGAATTCTTCTTGAAAAATATTTGATGTAAGAGAAGATTCAGTTTTTACCTTGTCTTCTTGTGCCATAAAGCACAAGTTAGTTACTTCTTGTAGTTCCTTGGAGCTAATATCATTATTGTTGCTCCTAGCTTTTATTTCCTTGCTTGACTCTTCCTTGGTCAAGACTTTCTTCCTTTTTATCTCTTTCTTTCTTTCTTGCTTCCTCTTCTTCTTTATCTTTAGGAAGCTGATTTGCCTCGGAGTCGACTCGGTCCTTATTGGAGTCGACTCGGTTAACTTGAGGGTCGACTCTGGAATACTTGGAGTCGACTCGACTGAGGTGGGAGATTCAACACCTTTTTCTGCAATCTCATTGTTAGTAGGCAATTGAAGCACATGTGAGCTAATCTGAGATTTATCATAAATATTTTCTAAAGTATCCCAGATCTCCTTAGCAGATAAGCATGCAGAAATTTCATTAAACTTCGTTTCTTGAATAGCACAATATAATATGTTCATAGCATTAGCATTCAATTGTGCTAAGTCCTTTTCATTAATAGTTTGAGAGAGTGTGTGAAGGTCATTTATTATAATTTTCCATAAATAATAGTTTTGTGATTGAATAAAAATGCGCATGCGTATTTTCCAATGTGTATAGTTTATGCCATTAAATAGTGGAGGTGTATCAATTGATTGTCCTTCTCCTAGAAAACTATCAATTTGAGTTGTCATGATCTTTGGCTCTAGTCGGTTAAGACTACAAATAATATTTGAGCACCTGCTCTGATACCACTTGTTGCCCAGTAGATACAACCCAAGAGGGGGGTGAATTGGGTCTTTTAAAACTTTTAACCTACTTCTGAAAGTTTTTGATTAATTATGCTAAGTTGTATGGATGCACAGTGAAAGTCAAACTTAGCAACAGTTTGATGTATAGAATGTGACTTGATTGAATATGCTTGCAACTAAAGGATGCGCGGATAACAGTTAAGCAAGCAATCTATCTAAGTAAGTAAGTGTGTTAGTTAGACAATGACAAGAGGCATTACAAACACAACAAACATATAGTGGTTCGGTGCACCCCAGCACCTACATCCACTCCCCAAGACCTCTTGGGAATTTCACTATAATCCTACAGATTACAGCCAGTTGTTTTACAAGCTCACAACCCAACTTGTTGTTTTACGAGCGCACAACGAACTCGGTCGGTTTTCCCAGGCTCACCGACTAGAACCACCCCGATTGTTTTTCCGGGATCACAATCAAACCCTTACACCGTTGGTTTCAACCTAGACTCACCAACAAACCTCTCACCGTTGGTTTTCCCTTTGGCTCACCAACAAACCTTAACCCCTTGATTCAATCCCTTGATTGAATCAAGTTACAAGATATTAAAAACAAAGTTTAAAACAAATCAAAGCTTCTTAAACAAGCAAATATAACAATATAAACAAAATAGTGTAAAGAGAAGCCCTCAACCGAGTTTTGAAGATGAAGGAGCTCGGCTTCTTCTTTACTTGACCCTCTTCTGATTTGGCACGAAGTAGAGGATCACCGAGGCAGCACACGGATGAAGGGGAAGCTTTGGGATTCACTTGGATGCTCTTCTTCTCTCTATTTCACTTTGGATGGCCCTTTTGTGCTTATGGGAGATTTTTCTTGTAATCTCTTTGAGATCTCTTCTCTAAATGTTCTTTCCCACTTCCATAAGTTCTCCCCTAGCTCTCTTCTTGTTTTTATAGCTTTAGATGGCGTGAAAACAAGAATATAGCCGTTAGAGACAAAAATAGAGCCGTTGGACATAGTCTGCACTTCCTGACAATATTACCGTTGGGATCGGAGTCGACTCGCGCGATCAGGAGTCGACTCGTCTGTTGCAGGAGTCGACTCGTGCTTTACTGGAGACGACTCGGCCACTGTTCCAAATTTGAATTATTGTGCATCCTCGACTGGGAGTCGACTCGTCTTAACCCGGAGTCGACTCGCCAACATCTGGAGCTGACTTGGCATCTTCGAAGTCGGCTCATCCCATGAATTCAGAGGACATACTTTCTGATTTTCTTCCTCGAGTCGACTCGGATTCTCTTGGAGTCGACTCGGCTCTCAGAGCCCGAAAACTGATCCTCTGTATTTTTGGCTTGTCTGGTCTTGGAGTCGACTCAAACTGTTCCGGAGTCGACTCGGCTCTCAGTTTCCGAAACACAGCCTTCTGCCATTTTGGTGTAGCACTGCCTTGGAGTCGACTCGAGTTGTCTGGGAGTAGACTCGGATCTCAGAGTCCGAAAACTGCTCTCTGACTTTTTCCTTGTGTTCCACTGAGAGTCGACTCACGCTTTCTTTGGAGTCGACCTGCCAACCATTGGAGTCGACTCGCGTTCCACAGGAGTCGACTCGAATCTCAGGGTCGAAAATCGCTCTCTGACTTTTGCCTTGTTTTCCTTAGGAGTTGACTTGCCAGCTATTGGAGTCGACTCGAGTTCTTTAGGAGTCGACTCGCCTCTCAGGGTCCAAAATATCTTTTCTGTCTTTCTGTCTGTTACTCCCTGGAGTCGACTCGTTCTACTCTGGAGCTGACTCGACAAGCATCGGAGTCGACTCGAATTCCTCAGGAGTCGACTCGAAGACTATTCTTTTGAATTTTCCTTTGAATTTGCTCCTCCAATTTGAATCCTTTGAACTTGAGACTTGGGCCAATAAATTGTAGCTTTCTTCCAACTTTTCTTGAGAGCTTTGGAGGCCTTCTTGTGTTCTTCCAACTTGTTATGTTTCTAGCAAAATAAATATCTTTCTTCTTGCAACACAAACATTAGTAATTATACTTCAAGGTTTTGTGATCATCAAAATCAATCTTTAAATCAATCCTTGGGTCATCATAATGTAATATAATATTATATTTATAGTATAATACAATAATAAAGGTATAAAATATTATAATTATTATCATTATTTATTAATATTTTATTAATATAATATTTTTAAGAACTAATTTTTTGAATTTTTTTGTTGGGAGTTAGGACTTCTGTAGATTTCTATAATATAAAAGAACATTTTCTGTAATTATAATATTTTATCATATGTATTTTGTCAAAAAAGAAAAAAAATAATAAATCAAAACAACTTTTCGGTGCATGCTAAAAGTATTTTTTTGAAGAAGTTTCATTTTGGAGCTCTTCCAAGAAGTTGTTTTAGCTCTCTGACAAAGTACTTTCTATTTTAACTTTCCAATTTTTTTTACCAAACACCTCTATTTCATCCAAAAGTACTTTTTGAAGGTTAGAAAGTGTTTTTTAGCCAACCAAAAGCTCCGTCAAATGGGCCTTACTTAGCCACCTACACGAACGAGAATTTCTTGCAAATGGACATTCCGAGCTTCCACACTGACAATTTATCAAGAATTTCTCCAAATTAGATAAATAGTTATTCAACAGCCGCGAGATTTTTTTTTTCTATTTGCTTGTTTTTATTTTCCTGCCTTCCTCCTTGACATATCAATCAAATTATGGATTTTTTTTTTAGTTTCCTGTCACCGGTGCAAAGGGGTGCATGAACTATTTTCACGAATTTTGACCTGAAAATATGGTAATTGAGCATTGTTGTGGTTCAATGTTGGCCCAAGGGTGACCACGCCAGGGGAGTCGAGAGAGCTGCCGGCCGGAGCGGAGAAAGGCGAGCCACTTTTCGTGCGACAGCATACATGCACAAAGTCTCACCGATGGTTCTGGTGAGGGCCCACCGATGCTCAAATTAGAGTGGATCTTAGTTAGTCCAAAAGTTTTTTAGGCGTTACCTGATGGGACTATTTATAGTCTCCGTAGAGGTGCCCATGTGGCAGAGGTATAGCTAGTTCTCATCATGGGAGGAGATGGCTTTTAACCAGATAACGCGCAGCTAGAGCTTGCTTGAGGCACACAGCGTAGGCCATTCTTGTGAACGGTAAGGCGTTGATAGATGTGGCGGGATATGGTTGGGGCAGCATGGCATCATCCTTAGTTGTCGTTGACCAGTAAGCAAAGCATGACGTGGTGAAATTGTAATGTACAACCACGTATGCGGACGTGGGCACGCACGTGGACGTGGTCGTGAGCGAGGTTGACCTCGATGAGAGGTCGCATCATATACTCGGCGAGGTCAGCCCAGTGGGCGTTGAGGTCGAGCTCGCTCGGAGGCCGCAACATATGTTTAGTGAGATTGACTTAGCCTCCCCAATTCTGAGGTTTGCTCGGTAGGATGCCCCAAGCTCGAGGGTCGGGGCACGTTGTCGAATAGGGCGCCCCGAACTTGGCCGGGGCACATCGTCGAATATCAAGGGAGCCCCGAGCCCGGCCGGGGCGAGTTGTCGAGTATAAGGGTGTCCCAAGCTCGGGTCAAGGCGTCTCGGTGAATATAAAGATGCCCCGGACTCGGCCGAGGCACGTCGGCAAATGTAAGGGCGCTCCAAGCTCGGTCGGGGCGCGTCAGCGAATATAAGGGTGCCTCAAGTTTGGCCGGGGCGCGCTCGATTCTGAGATTTGTTCGGTAGGGTGCCTCGAGCTTGAGGGTCGGGGCACGTTGTTGGATAGGGCGCCCCGAACTTAGCCGAGGCACGTCGTTGAATATCAAGGGCGCCTCAAGCCTGGTCGGGGCGCATTGTCGAGTATAAGGGCGCCCCAAGCTCGGGTCGGGGCATGTCTGCAAATATAAGGTGCCTCGGACTTAGCCGGGGCGCGTCGACGAATCTAAGGGCGCTCCGAGCTCGGCAGGAGCGCGTCGGCGAATATAAAGGTGCCCCGAGCTTGGCCGGTTCGCGTCGTTGTATAGTCCTGCGGACGAAGGAGCTCTTTGGCTCGCAGTCGATGCAGCAGGGTGCCCCGAACTCGGGCCCGGAACGTCATTATAAGCATCAAAAGAGGTTGCTGTAGGTCGTAGCTGATGAGAGCACAAAAGTGCGACCCACATGTCACCTAAATTAGTATTATTGCTAACCGATAATGATAAATTCACTGAATTAATATTATATTTGGGTTTATCTTCATAAATTAGAAATAAAATGCACATTGAGTTCAAATTTGACTAAAGAAGGATCCCTTCCCAGATCCGACCCGGTTGAAGATCGAGTCGGGTCCGAGTCAGGTTCAGGTCCGTATCGGGTCCATTTTATTTGTGCTTTTGGAAAAGAATTTTTGGGCAAATCTAATTTGGTCATATCATAACCATGAGGTCGGGTGACCCATGACTTGAAACTTGCAATTGACCTCCAGTCAAAACAGGTGACCCGTGATCCAAATCCCAGCAGCCCAAGAGTCCACTGGCGTCCATTTTCAGCATCCCATCTCCCGTCCGTATCCATCTTCCACGACGCATCCAAGCCATGAATGCCTCTCCCGTGATCCAAGCCGCCCGCGTCCGCATCTTCAACGCCATCATCTCCGCGTTCCCACCGCGTGCCAGCAGCGCCCAAATCCCAGCTCGCTCGTCTCCCTCCTTCCGTGTCCAAGATCCCGCGATGCATCAAGACGTGCGCCCATTCCGGATTCCCAGCGAGCCCGTGATCCTTCCTTCCGCATCAGGCCGCCATCTTCAAGCATCCCACGGCACCCTCCAAAGATCCCGCGTCCGTGAAGGAAGATCCCAGCGCCTCCTTCCTTCCGCATCATCCTTCCTCTTCCGCGTGCAATCCCGGGCGATTCACCTCCCAGCAAGGAAGATCCCAGCATCAGCAGCACCCGAAGAAGGAAGCCAAGTCCCCACCTTCCGCTTCAGCTCCCAGCTCTTCCGTGATCCCGTCGATCCCGCTCCAATCCGGCACCCAAAGAAGGGAAGATCAGCGATCCAACGCGTCTCCTTCCTTCCGTTTTTTCTTCCTCTTCCGCGTGCAATCCCGTGATCGGCTCCTCCCAGCAGCCCCTCATGCCATTTCTTCCACCCGTCTGCGTTCATCAAGGAAGACGGCATCCTCCCTGCAGTCCGTGATCAACGTACGCCGAGATCCCAAGCGCCCATTCCATGCGGCTGATCTCTAGTGGGGACCTATAAAAAAGAGGGGAAGAGGAGAAGGAAGAGAGCTCGGTGGGAGGTGGAGGCCAAGAGAGGAGTCGGCTGGGTGTTGAGAAGAAGAAACAGAGCAAGTGCTCTGTTCTTGGGAAGAAGAAGAACATAAAAAAATTATTTTATGTTGGAAGTCCACCGTGGGAGTGGGAGAGAAAGAGAAGTGATTTTTTTTCTTTGTTTTCTTTTCTTTATTTTATTTGCAAAATAGGGGAGTATTAGGCCTCTAATCTCCACTTTTATTTGTAATCAGTTTTCTTTTTATGAAATCCATCAATTTTCTTTTATGCAATCTATGTTCTAAGTTTCAGTTTAATTCCTGCAATTTATTTTATTTGTACTGAAAATCTTATTTAAATATTTTTCTTTGCTGCTTGACCGCTACTCTGCATTACATTCTCAATTACAAAGTTTTCTTTCTTTTCTTTGTTTATTTTTTGAATAGAAAATATATTCTCTAATAGACTAGAGAATCATTCCACATCCCCGAAGTAATGTTTTTCTTTTATTATTCAAAAATCGATTTCAAAACCGAGTGAACGTTCTAATTTTTATGCAACTCCAATCGCCTCCCTGTGGATCGATCTCTTACAACCACTATTTTTCGAGTAGGAAAGGTAAGAGTAAAATTAAATTTAAACTTTGTTTGTCGGTTCTAACAATGATCTGTTTAGCATATTTTTAGTTAGACAGAAAAGGACGAACAAAATTTTGGCGCCGTTGCCGGAGAGGCAAATCGAGAAGCAAGAACGATCACGAAGATCAAATTGGATTTTGGATGCCCGGAGTGAACGCACTCCGGTAGTAAGTTTTTATTTTTATTAATTTTTCTTATTTTGATTATTTTAGTTAGTAATTTCGTAGTTATTAAATTCTGAAATTTGAAATTCGTAATTAAAGTTTTCTAAAAAAAGAAAGTAAAAAAAAATTAAAAAAAAAATTTTTAAAAAAAATTTCAAGAATTCAAAAATTTAAATTCAAAATTCGAATTCTGTGATTCGAAATTTGAAATTTAAATAAAAAAATAAAAATAAAAAATTAATTAAATTTAAAAAATATTATTTTTGCTAGTAATTGATAGGGTGCAATCCCCCGAGGTGATCATACCTCTATTGGGGCTCCTCACGGAGTAATCTCCAGAGCTTATTCAACGGGTATTCGGAGATTGACTGACGCATAAGGATTAGTTTTAGTTTACATTCAAGTTATTCCTATATTAAAAAAAAACAACATAAAATTTAAAAAAAAAATAAGAAAAATAAAAAAATTGCTTGCTCATTTAATCAATACAACCTAATGACATTGCATAAACTTTAAAAAATATATTGATTATTTGCTGCATTTAGTATTAAGCATTTGCATAAAGTAATTAAGGGCAAAACCCACTAAAAAGATAAGGTCGGGAAGTCATTACCTGTCCTTAGCCCAAAAATCACCACCTTGCATACTTATCCTAAGCCAAATTAAATTAAAATCAAATTAGACGTTGGCCTTAGGGTTTTCGAGCTCAATTAGGCTCTTGGAAAGAAGCGGCTGAAAGCCACTCCAGTGAGAATTTAGTAATTGGTGATGTCTAGGAAAGTTTTACAACAGTGAGAACTGTTACGGGTATTGTGGTATCGGTGTATCCCTTCTGGCACCACCACACACCCCGGGACTTTCCTGGTCACTGATTACTGGATTGCTTAACTGGTAAGCTCAATCTGAAAGGGAGATTAGGAGCTGTCTAATCTAGGAGAGAATTTCAGGAACTTTTTAACCTGATACATCTCTGTGCAACTAGATTTAAGAAGCTACTAAACCTCACTTAGTTCTAAGACTAATAGGGTCAATTTATTGTGTGGTGTTGGTTGTGGTCATCTGTGTCTAGCCCTTCTCTTCTTTTAGGATTTTGTTCATTGTAGGAGTCGAATCTAATTAAGTTGTGGAAAATGTATGCATGGTAGAAGGTCATTAAGGGATAAGTTAACCCCATTTGATCCTGAGATTGAAAGAACTTTTCATCACAACCTGCGAACTGTAAACCAACCGTCGATCTCTACAATGGGTGAACATATTAGAACCCTAAATGAATTGTTTGCACCCGCATCCGCTAGCCCGCCTACTTGCATAGTATTACCAATTAATAATGCAGCCCAATTCGAGATTCGGGCTGCAACAATAAACATGTTACCCAAGTTTCATGGGTTCGAGAGTGAACAACCCTACATTCATCTAAACAAATTTTTGACAATCTGTCAAACGTTTAGAAATCAAAATTTAGATGAAGAGGGTATTAAATTAAGGTTATTTTCCATGACTTTAGAGGATCGTGCTGCTGCATGGCTGTATTCCCTAGCTTCAAATTCCATCACATCATGGGAACAACTATCTAAGAAGTTCATGGCTAAGTTCTATCCCATGGTAAAAACTGAAAAAATTAAGGATGCAATCAGAACTTTTAGAGGAAAATCTGAGGAGGAATTTTCCCAACTATGGGAAAGATTCCATGATCTTTTGGTCAAGTGCCCCCACCATGGGCTTGACAAGGCTGACCTAGTACATTTCTTTTACAAAGGACTACCTCCGGCACATAGAAACATGATTGAGTCCATGCACAAGGGTAGGTTCATGGACCAAACCCCAGATCAAGCCTATGAATTTCTTGTTGACTTAGCCGAGAACGCCCAAAATTGGAGTAGCTATGGTGAGGAAGTAAATAGAGATGAGTTCGGATCTAGAAAACCAGGTAATTATGAAATGAAAGCAGACCCAGAACTCAAAAATGTCATGTCCAATCTGGTGACTGGAATGAACAACTTAAGCAAAAAGTTTGATGCTTTCACTGTTTCCACTAGCTCGAGTTCATATAAAGAGTTAAATCCCATCATGAAAGTGGATCACGAGTCACATAGTTTATGTATCTTGTGTAATAGTTCTGAGCATCTAGTGGAGTGCTGTCCTAGTTTATCCAACATTAAGGCTGAGCAGGCAAATGCTCTAAACTCATATAGTGCCTTCAAGAAGCCCACTCCCAATTCATTCAGCCCAGTCTACCACCCTGATAATAGGTTCCATCCAAATTTCTCATACAAGCAAAATGAACCTATTCAGCATCAAGGTGGTCCACCAGATTTTCAGAAGAATTTTTCCAAGATAGGTCCATCACAAATAAACCAATCATTGGCTCCACCTATCCCTACTTATAGTGCCCCTATCCCTCAGCAAACTACATCATTGGAAGCCATGATGGCTAACATGATGAAGCAGCAACAAGACTTCATCCAACAACAACAACAGACCAACATGGCTCAAACCCATACTAACCAATTCCATGCGCAAGCGATTGCAAAACTTGAGGTTAGTCTGAGCCAAATAGCCAACTCTCTAGGGGATAGGAAGAAAGGTGAATTGCCCAGTCAGCCAGTGCCTAACCCTAGTAGGCAACAGAATCAAGGGCCGAGAGGCCAATTTCATATTGATTCTAATGGAAACCCTAACCATGAAGTCCAGGCAATTACCACTTTACAATCTGGCAAACAAGTGGATAACAAAGTCCAACTTCCTGTGCAAGAAAAAGAAGAAAAACATGAACCAAACCCCACCCAAAAAAAGGCACAAGAACAGGGAACACAAGGAATAGAGGAGAAACCAATAGAGACTTACACACCTAAGGCTCCCTTTCCTAGTAGACTACAAGACTTAAAGAAAAAATCTCAGTACGATGAAATCATGGAAGTCTTTAAAAATGTTCAAATAAATTTACCCTTCCTAGATGCCATCAGACAAATCCCCTCCTATACAAAATTCTTAAAAGACTTAACCACGGTGAAAAGAAGAACCAGTATTCCTAGGCAAGCTGTGATGGTTGCACAAGCCTCATCTCTTATTCAACAGCAGATTGCCCCAAAATACAAGGACCCTGGTTGCCCCACTGTTGAAATTAAAATAGGAGAAACCATCATTCGGAGAGCCCTATTAGACTTAGGAGCAAGTGTGAACCTATTACCCTATTCTGTCTACACCGAACTAGGTTTGGGGGAATTAAAACCCACAAACATCACTTTGTCATTAGCAGATAGGACTGTGAAGTATCCTAAGGAAATTGTAGAGGATGTAATTGTAAAGGTAAATGAGTTTTACTACCCTGTGGATTTTGTAGTCCTCGAAACTGAACCAGTGAAAAACCCAGGAAGTCACATCCCGGTAATCCTTGGTAGACCATTTTTGGCCACTTCAAATGCTGTGATCAGTTGTCGAAATGGGATAATGACCTTAGCATTTGGAAACTTGACCGTCCAACTCAATGTCTTTCACAGTAGTAATCAACCATCTGAGATGGACGATTTAGAAGAAATTCACATGATTGAAAACATAATTAGCAAGTCCTTCGAGGAGTCAAGTTATTCTGATCCACTAGAAAGATGTTTGGCCCAATTCAGTCAAGATTGTGAGGAAGGAGAGTCGAATCAGGAGGTTAATGCATTACTAGATTCCATTCCTGTAATGGATACTAGCAGATGGGCGACTAAATTTGAATCATTACCTATACTTGAATCCCAGCTAGTACCTTCAAGTGTCAAACCTCCCCAGCTTGAACTTAAAGATCTGCCTGAAAACCTAAAATATGCATTTCTAGGGGACAACAACACCTTACCTGTTATTATTGCATCAAATTTAACTGAAGAACAGGAAGAGAAGTTGTTAAATATCCTTCAGAAAAATCAAGAAGCGATCGGCTGGTCTATAGCTGATATTAAGGAGATTAGCCCTTCTGTGGTCCAACATAAAATTCATCTAGAAGAGGATGCAAAAACCTCTAGAGAACCACAAAGGCGACTTAACCCAGTCATGAAAGATGTAGTTCTAGCTGAAATCATTAAACTCTTAGATGCAGGGATTATATACCCTATTTCTGATAGCTAGTGGGTGAGCCCAGTTCAAGTTGTACCCAAGAAATCTGGAATTACTGTGATCAAGAATGACCAAAATGAGTTAGTCCCAACTCGAATCCAAACTGGATGGCGAGTGTGCATCGACTACAGAAAGCTGAAAGCCATGACTAGGAAAGACCACTTCCCACTACCCTTCATTGACCAAATGTTAGAACGTCTAGCTGGCCACTCTCATTACTGTTTTCTTGATGGTTATTCTGGATATAACCAAGTTCCAATTGCACGTGAGGATCAAGAGAAAACCACATTCACCTATCCTTATGGCACTTTTGCCTATCGTCGCATGCCTTTTGGGTTATGCAATGCACCGGCTACATTCCAACGGTGTATGATGAGCATTTTCTCCGACATGGTGGAGAAATTTTTAGAAGTTTTTATGGATGACTTTTCTGTATTCGGATCTAATTTTAATGAATGTCTCCATCACTTGACCCTTGTTGTAGAACGATGTAAAGAGAAAAATTTAGTTCTTAACTGGGAAAAATGTTATTTTATGGTCCAATCAGGTATTGTTTTGGGACACATTGTGTCACAAAGGGGAATCGAGGTGGATAAAGCCAAAGTAGAATTAATTGCCAAGTTACCACCTTCCAAAACTGTTAGGGAAGTCAGATCCTTTCTAGGGCATGCGGGTTTTTACCGCTGCTTTATTAAGGATTTCAGTAAATTGTCAAAACCCTTATGCGATCTGTTGGCGAAAGATGCTATTTTTAATTTTTCGCCAATTTGTATAACTGCTTTCGAAAGATTAAAGTCTGAACTAACCTCAGCACCCATCATAAGGTCCCCTGATTGGAATCTGCCATTTGAAATCATGTGTGATGCATCTGATTATGCAATAGGTGCCGTCCTAGGTCAGCGAGTGGGGAAGCTTCCCCACGTGATTCATTATGCGAGCAAAACTCTGAATGATGCCCAACTTAACTATTCTACAACTGAAAAAGAGTTGTTGGCTGTTGTCTTTGCTCTTGACAAATTTCGTCCCTATCTGATAGGATCCAAGGTCCTTATTTATTCTGATCATGCCGCCCTTAAGTACCTTCTCACAAAAAAGGATGCCAAGGCAAGACTCATTCGTTGGATCCTATTGCTTCAAGAATTTGATCTTGAAATACGAGATAAAAAGGGATCTGAAAATGTTGTAGCTGACCACTTGTCCAGATTAATTGTCGAATCATCCGGAGAATCCATGCCTGTGTCTGAGACCTTCCCTGATGAACAACTAATGATGATTTCCCATACCAATGTTCCATGGTGTGCTGATGTAGTCAACTATCTAGTTACTGAACGAATGCCCTGTTCATGGACCAAACAAGAGAAATTCCGCTTCCTAGCTCGTGTAAAATGGTATTTTTGGGATGAACCATACTTGTTCAAATACTGTCCTGATCAAATCATCAGACGATGCATCCCTGAACACGATCAAAGGAATGTCCTTTTCTTTTGTCATGACCATGCTTGTGGTGGTCATTTTAGTGGGAAGAAAACTGCTGCAAAAGTTTTGCAGTGCGGATTTTATTGGCCCACACTTTTTCGAGATGCGCATGACTATTGTAAATCTTGCGATCGATGTCAACGATTAGGAAAACTTTCGAGAAAGAATGAGATGCCCCTGAACCCTATCTTAATTATAGAAATTTTCGATGTTTGGGGTATTGATTTTATGGGTCCTTTTCCTTTGTCGTTTGGGCATCAGTACATTCTTGTGGCAGTTGACTATGTATCAAAATAGATTGAGGCTATCGCGTGTAAGACCAATGATCACAAAGTGGTGATCAAGTTCCTTAAAAAATCTATCTTTGCTCGTTTTGGCACCCCTCGTGCTATCATTAGTGATGGGGGGAAACATTTTTGTAATAAAATCTTTAAAGCCCTTATGAGAAAGTACAACATTAATCACAAGGTCAGTACACCATATCATCCACAAACAAGTGGACAAGTCGAAATTTCCAATCGGGAGATCAAGACCATCCTTGAAAAAACTGTTCATACATCTCGAAAGGATTGGTCTCTTAGGCTAACAGATGCACTGTGGGCATATCGGACGGCTTACAAAACACCAATTGGAATGTCTCCATATAGAACTGTCTATGGCAAGGCTTGCCATTTACCTGTCGAGTTAGAACACAAGGCCTATTGGGCAATTAAACATTTAAATTTCGATCTTTACAAAGCAGGAGAACATAGGAAGCTTCAACTCGATGAGTTTGAAGAAATTAGAAACGATGCTTACGAGTGTGCCAAAAAGTACAAAGATCGCATGAAGATCATGCATGATAAAATGATCATTCGTAAGGAATTTCACCAAGGACAAAAAGTCCTTCTATATGATTCTCGATTACATCTATTCCCTGGAAAACTTAAATCTCGCTGGACTGGCCCATACACAGTAGAGAAAGTGCACCCACATGGTGCAGTAGTAATATGCAATACCAAGGATGGTAGGTCCTTTCAAGTCAATGGACATCGTTTAAAACCATACCTTGAGTATCTGAGTCCAGAAGTCGAGGAGACACTTCTGACCGACCCTATCTATTATGAGTAAATCGGAATTGTCTGGCTGAAGACATAAAACTTAGCGCTATTTGGGAGGCAACCCAACATGTAAGTTTCTTTTATATATATATAAAAAAAAAATCATCATCAATATATTACTAACATGCAGGTTTGGGGGATTTTGCCCCAATTTTCAATTTACCCACCCATATCAGGTAACCTCTCCTCTGTCCTCTTACTGCTTTAAATTTTCTTTAACATTGAGGACAATGTTAGATTTAGGTTTGGGGGTATTTTTACGCATTTGAAATTTTATATAAAAAAAAGTTTTAGTTAAAATTTTTGAAAAAAAAAAATATACAACACACAAGGTATATAAAATCTAAGAGCCCAATGACTCGTTGGAAGTAGTGCAAAGTGAGTTCTTTTTATTAAGTTCCTTTTAGTGAGTTGTAAGCTAATTAGTGCTTTGAATTTCACAACACATCTGGCCTGCATTTTCTAAGGTATAGGTTCGACATTGTGTTGAGAATATGGTAGCAACCTCGAATCCTGATGAACCATCTTTTTCTGATCCAAAAAAAAAAATGGTGGATTTAGTCAGGTACATCGAAAAGGGCTACCTATTGTCAAAGGTCAGCGGGCTTGTGATGAGGAACCCGAGCATAGGTCCGTAGGGGAGTCTTGATGCCCGACACCTCATGCCAACTGGTGTGAGAATTGTCGACTAATTGCTCGCTACATGGAAGAATCATCACAGGAGTAAAAGTGCACAATATATACATTATCATTTCTCTTTAATGCAAAAAAAAAAAACAAAACAAAAAAAAATGAAAAAAAAAATGTATACTGACCTTAAGAAAGACAATAGTGTGAAAGCCGTCGTTGTAAAAATTCGAGTAAACTAGAATATTACAGATAAAGCCCATGAGGTATTAAAGTAAACATCCACAGCTCTCGAAATCCTGCAGAAAAGATGATTTTGAATCAGCAAATAGGTCTTGTCCGACCAATTCTTGGAAACTACTAATTAGCGATATTTTGGAGATCCAAAACCTTAGCTTGTGCATGGTCCAAACTTCACTGAGCACTCAAGTATAAATAAGTCTTACAACTTCCTAACGGAAAACTTAATAACTTCAACTTAAATTGCATACTAACCTAGAAATTGGGCTACTTAGTAATTAAAACCTTGTGTGCTTTTGAAATTCTTATCAGTTATGTACTTGAAATAAGACTTTCATTTCACAAATCAAATTTTATTTTGGGATTGAAGTTTGTGGGTAACTTCACTGCAAACCCTCACGAGACAACACTCGTCCACTAGGGTAACCTAGGGGTTTAAAGGCTTGTTGCACGTGCTAAGTGCAATCGTAATGCTCTACGAAAGTGAGTATTTATCTTAGGATATTTATATAATAAATTACACTTTTGCACTCTTATTTTATCATTTTCGCACTAAATTGCTAGAGACTAGCAATAAGCTAGTTGGGGGGTGATCAAAATTTTGTTCGTCCTTTCCTGTCTAACTAAAAATATGCTAAACAGATCGTTGTTAGAACCGACAAACAAAGTTTAAATTTAATTTTACTCTTACCTTTCCTACTCGAAAAATAGCGGTTGTAAGAGATCGATCCACAGGGAGGCGATTGGAGTTGCATAAAAATTAGAACGTTCACTCGGTTTTGAAATCGATTTTTGAATAATAAAAGAAAAATATTACTTCGGGGATGTGGAATGATTCTCTAGTCTATTAGAGAATATATTTTCTATTCGAAAAATAAACAAAGAAAAGAAAGAAAACTTTGTAATTGAGAATGTAATGCAGAGTAGCGGTCAAGCAGCAAAGAAAAATATTTAAATAAGATTTTCAGTACAAATAAAATAAATTGCAGGAATTAAACTGAAACTTAGAACATAGATTGCATAAAAGAAAATTGATGGATTTCATAAAAAGAAAACTGATTACAAATAAAAGTGGAGATTAGAGGCCTAATACTCCCCTATTTTGCAAATAAAATAAAGAAAAGAAAACAAAGAAAAAAAATCACTTCTCTTTCTCTCCCACTCCCACGGTGGACTTCCAACATAAAATAATTTTTTTATGTTCTTCTTCTTCCCAAGAACAGAGCACTTGCTCTGTTTCTTCTTCTCAACACCCAGCCGACTCCTCTCTTGGCCTCCACCTCCCACCGAGCTCTCTTCCTTCTCCTCTTCCCCTCCTTTTTATAGGTCCCCACTAGAGATCAGCCACATGGAATGGGCGCTTGGGATCTCGGCGTACGTTGATCACGGACTGCAGGGAGGATGCCGTCTTCCTTGATGAACGCAGACGAGTGGAAGAAATGGCATGAGGGGCTGCTGGGAGGAGCCGATCACGGGATTGCACGCGGAAGAGGAAGAAAAAACGGAAGGAAGGAGACGCGTTGGATCGCTGATCTTCCCTTCTTTGGGTGCCGGATTGGAGCGGGATCGACGGGATCACGGAAGAGCTGGGAGCTGAAGCGGAAGGTGGGGACTTGGCTTCCTTCTTCGGGTGCTGCTGATGCTGGGATCTTCCTTGCTGGGAGGTGAATCGCCCGGGATTGCACGCGGAAGAGGAAGGATGATGCGGAAGGAAGGAGGCGCTGGGATCTTCCTTCACGGACGCGGGATCTTTGGAGGGTGCCGTGGGATGCTTGAAGATGGCGGCCTGATGCGGAAGGAAGGATCACGGGCTCGCTGGGAATCCGGAATGGGCGCACGTCTTGATGCATCGCGGGATCTTGGACACGGAAGGAGGGAGACGAGCGAGCTGGGATTTGGGCACTGCTGGCACGGTGGCTGGCACGCGGTGGGAACGCGGAGATGATGGCGTTGAAGATGCGGACGCGGGCGGCTTGGATCACGGGAGAGGCATTCATGGCTTGGATGCGCCGTGGAAGATGGATACGGATGGGAGATGGGATGCTGAAAATGGACGCCAGTGGACTCTTGGGCTGCTGGGATTTGGATCACGGGTCACCTGTTCTGACTGGAGGTCAATTGCAAGTTTCAAGTCATGGGTCACCCGACCTCATAGTTATGATATGACCAAATTAGATTTGCCCAAAAATTCTTTTCCAAAAGCACAAATAAAATGGACCCGATTCGGACCTGAACCTGACTCGGACCCGACTCGATCTTCAACCGGGTCGGATCTGGGAAGGGATCCTTCTTTAGTCAAATTTGAACTCAATGTGCATTTTATTTCTAATTTATGAAGATATGTGCCAAACCCAAATATAATATTAATCCAGTGAATTTATCATTATCGGTTAGCAATAATACTAATTTAGGTGACATGTGGGTCGCACTTTTGTGCTCTCATCAGTAGCAGCGGAGAGAATCGGCCGAGATCGGCTGAGCCTTCGGCGAAGTCCGAGATCGGACTGGCTCTTAGCAGGATTGAGGTCTCACCTGGTCGATTCTGAAGTCTACCCGGCTGGAATGGGATGATCCCTTATCCTAAGCAGGACGATCTATTTTGCCCCCCCATCAAGCATTGAATTAGATCTCAAGCCTTCATTCGATTCATTACCTTTCTCAGGCATGGGAGTTTCTTTATAATTATCCGTAACTACTAATTAAATACCTTCTCGATTAAAGAAGGTATAGGTTGAAAGCTCGAAGTACTTAAATCAAGCAACAAGCATAGGCTATCATGACATGGTTCTTTGTTTTAGCAATATTCTTGTCTATCTCTAATTGCCACCTATCATAAACTTGCTGAAATCATAGACACAGACAATCATCCGTTTTTGTCACAAAAATCGTCCAGCCTGTCATCCTAATAGAAAATCCTTCATCATAATTTTTACTATTTATTAGGTTAAAATAATTTTTAAGTTCATAATACATGTGCACTAATGAAAATAATAATGTTATCTCGCAAAATGCCGAAATTATATCTTGATGAAAACAACTTGAGCTAGTACCACTGTAATCTTGTGCCATTTTTAAGAGTTACCATTATAATGACTAAAGGTGACCTCTATAATCACTATTATTTTATTCTTGAAAGTATTGAATTGTTAATTTGGCAAATTAAGTCTATTATATATTAACAAAAAAAATGAAATAGGTCAAGATGCAGTTTAGGTTGCCCAATCTACCTGTCATATATATATATATATATATATAAATTGTTGAGGTAATACAGGTTGCCCCACAGCACGTGAGCACATCACGAGACATGTGATTAGGGGCGCCCGACTTCGGAACTCTCGACCTCGGATGCGCCCGACCTGGCGCCTGACTAGGTGCCCGACCTCAGAGCTCGCCACCTCGGGAGTCCGACCTCGCCACTCACCTACCGCGGTCACATCCTTCTGTAGCCCGATCAGAGACCATACCCTGCCACCGCCCCTAGCATTTAATGTGCGTGGCCTCTGCAGATCTCCGGCTTACTCCACAATTAATGCGTACCTCCGGCTTACTCCACAATCAATGTGTATCTCCGGCTTGCTCAACAATTAACGCGTGTGGCGCCTGTTATCTACGGATCTCCAGTCCTCCACGGCAAACCAGCTCAGCTGCATCCAGTCGGCCGTGGCAACTCCCTGATTCCAACCTCATCCCCTACGGCAAGGCATTAATTCACTTGATTGTGCACCAATTCATGCGATGTACTCAGTCGTACGGCAACCTCGCCCTATCACATCACAGGTAACCCAGCGCCCCTCTATAAAAGGAGAACCCCTCCACCTTAGAGGGGGCTAGAAGGCAAGAACTCTGGACACACATTATTTCTCCTCATATACGTCTGCCCCCCCTCTGACTTAGGCATCGGAGGGCCGGCACCGGAAACCCCGACCACCGGCTTTTTGCAGGTTCCCCAGAGGATGCCACCCGCCGACGGATCGCCGCCCGCCAGTGTTCGCCGGAGCTCCTCCTTCTCGGATGACCGGCCGCCCCCGGATCCAATTTTCAGCAACAGTTGGCGCTAGAAGGAGGGGACCGAGTCGCGACCATGAAGTTGAGAAGCAAGGGGGCCTGTAACGCCTCCCAGCATCTCCCACCAAGTCCGAGACACTCCGTCTAGAATTCGCCACCTTCGGCTGGTCCAGCCCTCCAAGTTCAGCCGGAACAGTTTGACATCCTAGTGCAGTAAATCCAAGCCTTGGCCACGGCCGTCCAAGGTTTGCAACGTGAGGGAGCCCCACCGGCGCCGCTTCTACAGGCCCAGGCCCTGCCAGTGCCTCCTCCAAACGGATCGGCACCTCAGGGCCAAAACCTCTATGGCTCTTCACAGGCCAATAATGAGGAGCGATGCTGCTGCTAGGGTTCAGCCCAAGCGTCCCCCCGGAGGGAACCCTTAGCGAGAGGCCTGGGTAACGGCCCACAGCCATCGGAAGCCGAGTCAGTCCCGGGATGACTTGCGCCAGAGCAAACTACCGTGGTGGACCCCCGGAGCGGAGAGCTCGACAAGAAGGTCGAGAGACTCGAGCGCCAGATTGAGGCGCTCCACAGCATGAAGGCGAGATGTGAGGGTGACTTCGAATTTACGACTAAGTCCCCCTTCTCCCACCAGATCGAGGATGAGCCGGTCCCATCAAGGTTTAAAATGCCCCAGGTGGAGCCCTATAATGACACGATCGACCCCTTCGACCATCTGGAGAGTTACGGAGCCCTCATGGCATTGCAAGAGTCCTCGGAGGCTATGCTCTGCAAGGCCTTCCCAGCAATGCTTCGGGGAGCGGCTCGACTCTAGTTTTTCGGGCTAAAGCCCAGTACAGTATCTTCTTTCGAGCAGCTCAGCAGGCAGTTCACCACCAACTTTGCTGCCAGCCGACGTCAGCGGCGGACTTCAGACTCCCTCCTCGACATCAAACAAAGGGAGGGAGAGTCTCTCAAAGACTATCTCGACCGTTTCACCGTCGCAACCTGGGAGGTCCGTGAGCTCGACCAGTCAGTAGCCATATCGGCACTAAAGACTGGGGCTCGGTCCTATAGGTTCCTCTTCTCCATCAAGAAGAGCTTTGCCGCCAACTTCACGGAGATGCTTGTCCGAGCTTGGAAGTATGCGAAGGCCGAAGAGGCCATTGCTTCCAGGCGGAGTGCGATCGAGCAGACCTCCAAGAAGCAGAAGAGACGCCGCGAGGAGCGCAGTCATCCTAAAAGCCAATCTCTTCACCGGAACAAGAACCTGCCCCGGCTGAGGAGTCCACCTCGGCCCCGGGGGCAGCCCCGACCAAGGTCCCTGCCCAGACCGAGATCTCCGACTCAGCCACGAGTACTCTCGGGGAGGTATGAGAATCACACTCCCCTCAATGCTCTCCGGACAGAGATACTGATGGAGATTCAGGGCCGGGATTATTTTCGGCCTCCACCCCCGATGAGGGACCCCGGAGCTTGGCGCAATCCTAGGAAGTACTGTCGCTTCCACCAAGACCACGGCCATGACACGGAGAATTGCTTCCAGCTCTAGGATGAGATCGAGGCGCTCATCCGCCGCGGAGTACTCAACCGATTTGTGCGGAATCGGCGCGAGGAAAGGAGGCCAGCAGAGAACGCCGCGCAATCCGAAGGTCCAAATGCCAATAGACCCATTGCCGGCACCATCAACACCATTGGAGGTGGAACCTCGGCCGGAGGACCTGCCGAGGAAAGGATTCCCCCAAAGCGCCTGCGCACCTCTGGAGCCATCTCGTTCTCGGACGAGGACTTGAAAGGAGTTGAGACTCCTCATGATGACGCTGTGGTCATCTCCATGATTGTAAATAAATTTGATGTAAAGCGTGTTTTGGTAGATAATGGAAGTTTGACGAATGTTTTGTATTATGACGCCTATCAAAAGATGGGGATGACAGAAGGCCAACTCCAGAGAATGAATGCTCCCCTGGTTGGATTTACCGGAGACTCAGTCCCGATCGATGGCGAGATCGGTCTCCTAGTCACAGTCGGCCTCCCCCCCTCGAGAAAGCACCGTAAGGATGGATTTTCTCATGGTCCGTCTGCCCTCGGCCTACAATGCCATCCTTGGACGACCAGAGCTCAACACTCTCCGAGCCGTGGTCTCGACTTGCCACCTGCTCATGCGATTCCCCACCAACCGAGGAGTAGGTGAAGTTCGTGGGGACCAATCGGTAGCAAAGCGGTGCTACATGGCTACCCACAAAATGAGGCGACCGACCAAGGCGCCAAACCAAGAGGAGCGACCAGCCGAGGCGTCAACTTCGACAACAGACCAGACGCTCTCCATCGAAACTTTGGAAGCACGGGATGGCCCACGAAAAAAGCGGGTAGAGCCTGATGAGCTTCTTACCCAGATTTCCTTACAGGAAAATTGCCCTGAGTTAACCGTGCAGGTCGGATCCGGCCTGGGTGCCCACGAAAGAGGACGCCTAATCGAGTTCCTGCGAGCCAACATGGACGTCTTCGCCTGGTCGTCCGCCAACATGCCGGGAATAGATCCCAAGATCATGGTTCACCGGCTCCAAGTGAAACCAACCTGTAAGCCCGTGCGGCAGAAGAAGCGAGGCTCTGCCCCAGAGCGACAGCGAGCAGCGGCCGAAAAAGTAGACAAGCTCCTCAAGGCCGGCTTCATCCGGAAGATATCCTACCCAGACTGGCTCGCCAATGTGGTCCTCGTCAAGAAAGCCGACGGAAAATGGCGTATGTGCATGGACTACACTGACCTGAACAAAGCCTGTCCAAAAGACAGCTTTTCACTTTCCAGCATCGACCAGCTCGTAGACTCCACCTCGGGATATCAGCTGCTGACATTCATGGATGCCTTCTCGGGGTATAACCAAATCCGGATGGCGCCTGAAGATGAGGAGAAGACAGCTTTCATCACCGACGGGGGCACCTATTGCTACAAAGTGATGGCTTTTGGCTTGAAAAATGCTGGGGTGATTTATCAAAGGCTAGTCAGCCAAATCTTTAAAAATCAAATAGGCCAAAATATGGAGGTCTATGTGGACGACATGCTGGTGAAGAGCCGGATGGCGGAGGACCATGTGGCCGACTTCAATGAAACATTCTCCAAACTGAGAAAATATCGGATGAAGCTCAACTCTGCTAAGTGTGCATTCAGAGTCACCTCGAAAAAGTTCCTTGGCTTCATAGTCACCCAATGCGGAATCGAAGCGAATCCCGAGAAGATCCGAGCACTACAAGAGATGGCGCCGCCAAGAACGGTCAAGGAGGTACAGCGGCTCACTAGCCGGGTTGCAGCCCTGGGGAGATTCGTTTCTAGGTCCACCGAGAGATGCCTCCCCTTCTTCGCAGTCCTCAAGTGGCCGAAGAATTTCTTGTGGACGGAGGAATGCGAGCAGGCTTTCGAAGACCTCAGGCATCTCCTCGCTTCCCCTCTACTTCTTACAAAATCCCAGCAGGGTGAGCTCCTCTACTTGTATTTGGCCGTCTTTCCGGTTGCAGTGAGCTCGGTCCTGGTCCGAGAAGAGGACAAGCTTCAAAGACCAGTGTACTACACCAACCGGGTCCTGTGGGATGCTGAGACCCAATACTCAAAACTGGAGAAAACCATTTTCGTCTTGGTCATCTCAGCTCGGAGACTCCGACCCTATTTTCAAGCCCACACAGTGGTCATACTGACCGACCAGCCTATGAAGCAAATCTTGCAAAGGTCGGATCGTGCTGGAAGAATCACGAAGTGGGCAGTCGAGCTCGGGGAGTTTGACCTCGAGTACCGACCGAGGCCAGCGATTAAGGCCCAGGCACTCGCAGACTTCATTATCGAGTGCACTATACCGGACAAGCCTGAGCCCACATCTGCACCAGCGGAGGAGATCCCGGGGCAGTCATGGACTCTACATGTTGATGGCTCCTCGAACTCGAGGAGTAGTGGAGCAGGCCTCATCCTTACCAGCCCAGACGAAGTAGTTGAGGAACAAGCTTTGCGCCTCGAATTTCCCGCCTTTAACAATATGGTGGAATATGAGGTACTCATCGTCGGGCTCAAACTGGCAAAGGAGCTAAAGGTGAAGGACCTAAAGGTCTTTAGCGACTCCCAACTAGTTGTGAGCCAGATCCTGGGAGACTTTGAAGCCAGAGAGCCCACATGCAGAAATATCTCCAGAAAGTGCGAGATCTCACTTCCACTTTGAGCTCCTTCAACATTCAACATATTTCAAGGTCGGAGAACCTGAGGGCCGACCAACTGTCAAAACTGGCGACCTCCCGCATGAGCGAACCCCCCAAAGCAACAATGCTCGAGTATCTCCAAATGCCTAGTACGGAGGAGCCCGAGCCGACTCTCTGCGTCGAAATCGAGCCGAGCTGGATGGACGGGCTCGTCGGTTATCTGCAAAATGAAGTCCTCCCCGACGATGAACTCAAGTCTCGCCGAATCAGGCGTCTCGCCTCTCGGTACGTATTGTACGAAGGCAAACTCTACCGCAGGTTCTTTACCTCTTCCCTTCTCAGATGTCTTCGCCCATTAGAGGCAGATTATGCCATGCAAGAGGTTCACAAAGAAATCTGTGGAAATCATTTGGGAGGCCGAGCACTAGCCCACAAAATTCTTCTCCAGGGATACTACTGGCCCACACTTCAGAAGGACGCAACGGACTTCGTCCGGAGATGCGACCGGTGCCAGCGGAACGCCAACGTTCAACGCCGACCCTCGGCCCCGCTAACTTCGATTAGTGCCTCCTGGCAATTTGCCCAGTGGGAAATTGATATTCTGGGGCCATTTCCCCTTGCAACCGGGCAGAGGAAGTTTCTGGTTGTCTCCATTGACTATTTCACCAAATGGGTCGAGGCCGAGCTGGTGGCCCGGATCACCGAGCAAAAGATGCGGAATTTTGTCTGAAAGTCAATAATCTGTAGATTTGGACTCCCCTGCATTCTCATATCTGACAATGGCCGTCAATTCGACAATGTCCGGTTCAGAAAATTTTGCTCCGAGCTCGGCATCGACCACCGCTTTACTCGGTCGCCCATCCACAAACAAATGGAAAAACCAAGGTAACGAACCGTACTATCTTGCAGGAACTCAAGGCCAGGCTCGACCAATCCAGGGGGCAATGGGTCGAGGACTTATATAATATTCTTTGGGCCTGCCGAACTACATTTCGACTACCCACTGGCGGAACCCCCTTCAACCTGGCGTATGGGACAGAGGCCGTTATCCCTTTAGAGATCGGCCTCCCCTCCCTGAGGGTGGAGCATTACAATGCTGACTCCAACTCTTCTTGGCTTAGAAACAACTTGGACCTCGTCGAAGAGGCAAGAAAAATCGCCCGAGTCCGTATGGCGAGATACCAGCAAAAGACGGCTCGCTACTACAACTCCAGAGTTAAGGCCAATCTTTTCAAAGTAGGGGATCTTGTCCTTAGAAGAGCTGAAGCTTCTCAGCCAGCCGAGCAAGGGAAGCTAGCTCCAATTTGGGAAGGACCTTACCGGATTGCACGAGTCCAGCGACCCGGAGCATACAAGCTGGAGTCCCTTGAAGGGATCCTTATCCCACGAAGCTGAAATTCCGAAAATCTCTGGATGTATTACCAGTGAAACCCTAAGGGGTCCTTGGTGATCGGAAACACGAGTCTCGTCTTCTCCTTATAATAACTCATCTACAGTTCCCTCTTAATCATGTTATGTTTCTCCTGATGTCAGAATATTTGTGATCTTCAGACTACCCGGCCAAGCTCGGATGCCCGACTTAGCTCGGATGCCCGACCAAGTTCAGATGCCCCAATCAAACCTGGAACGCCCCGCCACACCGACATCGAGCTCGGTCTCGATCTTCCTCAAAGACCCCGACTAAGTTCGGGATGCCCTGAGTGTCGATAGTGTGTACCCAGACCCCTCGACCTCGGAAAGCGTCGCAGGTCGACAGTGCGTTTTCAGACCCCTCGACCTTGCACACGATTCCTCGACTAAGGTCGAGATGCCCCGATAAATCGACAGTGAGCCCAAGCTCCCTCGACCTCAGAAAGACGGGGTAGAACCTTCACGGCCCTCCGTGGCGCTCGACATCGACAACGGGTAGTACCTTTGCGGCCCCCCGTAGCGCCTCCCCGACTAAGTTCGAAATGCTCCGTGTCGATAGTGCATACCCAGACCCCTCGACCTCGAAAAGCGTCGCAGGTCGACAGTGCGTTCCCAGACTTCTCGACCTTGCGCACGATTCCTCGACTAAGGTCGAGATGCCCCGATAAGTCGACAGTGAGCCCAAGCTCTCTCGACCTCGGGAAGACGGGATAGTACCTTCGCGGCCCTCCGTGGAGCTCGACATCGACAACGGGGTAGTACCTTCGCGCCCCCTATAGCGCCTTTCCGACTAAGTTCGGGATGTCCCGAGTGTCGATAGTGCGTACCCAGACCCCTCGACCTCGGAAAGCGTCGCAGGTCGACAGTGCGTTCTCAGACCCCTCGACCTTGCGCACGATTCCTCGACTAAGGTCGAGATGCCCCGATAAGTCGACGGTGAGCCCAAGCTCCCTCGATCTCGAAAAGATGGGGTAGTACCTTCGCGGCCCTTCGTGGCGCTCGACATCGACAATGGGGTAGTACCTTCGCGGCCCCCCATAGCGCCTTCCCGACTAAGTTCGGGATGCCCCGAGTGTCGATAGTGCGTACCCAGACCCCTCGACCTCGAAAAGCGTCGCAGGTCGACAGTGCGTTCCCAGACCCCTCGACCTTGTGCACGATTCCTTGACTAAGGTCGAGATGCCCCGATAAGTCGACAGTGAGCCCAAGCTCCCTCGACCTCGAAAAGATGGGATAGTACCTTCGAGGCCCTCCGTGGAGCTCGACATCGACAATGGGGTAGTACCTTCGCGCCCCCCATAGCGCCTTTCCGACTAAGTTCGGGATGTCCCGAGTGTCGATAGTGCGTACCCAGACCCCTCGACCTCGGAAAGCGTCGCAGGTCGACAGTGCATTCCCAGACCCCTCGACCTTGCGCACGATTCCTCGACTAAGGTCGAGATGCCCCGATAAGTTGACGGTGAGCCCAAGCTCCCTCGATCTCGAAAAGACGGGGTAGTACCTTTGCGGCCCTTCGTGGCGCTCGACATCGACAACGGGGTAGTACCTTCGCGGTCCCCCATAGCGCCTTTCCGACTAAGTTCGGGATGCCCCGAGTGTCGATAGTGCGTACCCAGACCCCTCGACCTCGAAAAGATGGGGTAGTACCTTCACGGCCCTCCGTGGCGCTCGATATCGACAACGGAATAGTACCTTCACGGCCCCCCGTAGCGCCTCCTCGACTAAGGTCGAGATGCCCCGATAAGTCGACAGTGAGCTCAAGCTCCCTCAACCGCGGAAAGATGGGATAGTACCTTTGCGGCCCTCCGAAACGTTCGAGAGCGACAGCAGTGCAGCATCTACACAGATCTCCAACGACAGCTATGTCTTCCAATATGCCGGCGTCCCTGAAGCGGACCCCAAGCAAAAGAGCGCCCTCAAAAGCTGGCCAAAGAGCAAAGCCGCCCACCTCGGCATGGGGCGCCCAACCCCAACGGTGCAGGAGGATTTCCCCCGACCAAGGTCGGGATGTTTCTCCGAATCAACCATGAGCCAGGGTCTCCTCTGCCCCGGGCATGCCTTTTCCATCGCTAATCGGCGGTGACGACCTCGGCCCTTGATACTTTGGTCGAGCTCGAAAGTGCCGAGGCACTCACCATAAAATTCCGACTCTACTCGTTGGTACTTCGGCCGAGCCCGAGGCCAACTACCGCGAAGGTCTCACCGGCAACGCAATTTCGGTCTATGATCTCCCCGGAGAGCGACCCCAAAACCTTTTGTGAGCCAACATCTGGGGAGCCGAACTCGAAGACTTGGCTAAATTGTCCAGGAGATAAATTTAAAGGCCCGACGAAACCTCTTTAGGATCCGAGGACCGGAAACAATGCCTCGGCCAAGCTCGAGGGCTTGGCAAGATTCAAATCCAAGCTTGAAAACTCAGAGGATTTCTCTAAAGTCGGAGCTTGGAGCCTCACTTAGCGAACGCGATTTAGGTCTAGGCCTATGCAACCAAAGCCTACGCACTTAGCCGAGTTCGAAGACTTAGAGAAAATTGCCGACGGGAATTTGACTTGGCTAGCGCGGTTGAAACTTAAGTCCACGGAACTTAAGCCTACGAACCCAGCCGAGCTCAAGGACTTAGTGAATTTTTCTAGGATTTGAGCCCGGCGCCTAAAACGTCGTCCTTATCAGAGCTAAGCTTGATACCTTAGCGAGTGTGCTCTACACCTAAGCCTATGAAGCCTAAGTCTGAGAGCTCAGCTGAGCTCGACGCTTAGAAAAATTCACCGGGAAGAGTTCAACTCGAGCGATCAAAGTAAAAGTTCACTTATTGCGCGAAAGAAAGAAAGAAAAGCAAGCACAAATTTGCAAAAGACGTTTTTTCATTAACAAAAGCCCGAAGGCCGAAGTAAAAAATTGAGGTCGGCCGTACAACAAATTTGGGAACCGACCTCGCTCACAACAAAAGGGAGAAAGAAAAACAACTCCTAGGGAGCTCCGGCCTCGCCAGCGCCGAGATCATCCGCGATGATCACCTGGGAGACCTCGGCAGGGATTGGCTCGGGACCTTCCTCTGCAGGAGCAGGTACAGCTCCGTCGGCAACTTCGGAAGTCCCCTCTGCGGGAGTCGCCCGAACCACTTGCTCGCCCCGACGGCTTCTCCCCCGACCTCTGCGTCGGCGGCCTCGACCTCGACCTCCTCTTCCTCCTCGAGCGGCGAGGGCAGATCGGACTCCCCCTCATCGCCGAGCTTCGATCTTGGCCGAATCCCCGAAATATCAAGCTGAGGGCAGAACCGCGCTATCTGCCACCGAAAGTTTTCAAAGCCCCGAAGGAACCCATCCACGGTCTCCTCCTCCAGCATGTCGCGGAACTCCTCCGACCCCTTGAAGAGCTCCACGGCATTTTGGACTTGCTCGAGCGCCCTCTTTTTTCGAGCCTCGAGCTGCTCGATCTTCAGGCGGAGAACTCCGCCTTCGTACTTGTATCCCGCGGCTTCGGAGCGGGACTCCGCGAGTCGCGCCTCGGCGGCGCGAAGCTTGGACCTCGTCAAGGAGTGGGCGGCTCTCTCTTCCTCGAGCTCGCTGACGATTGCAAGCCGCCCGGCCTCGGCGGCCTCCCTCCGCGCGAGGGCCTCGACCAACATGGCCTCCGACTCCGCGAGCCTCTTCTCGGCCGACTCCAGCTGTTTCTGGAATCGTCGAGATTCATTCTGGTATCCCGAGGCGATGAACACCAGAGTATCGATTTCATGAAAATGCTGCAAGGAAAACGACGATAAGTAAGGATAAAGGAAATGCTGATGGTCGAAAGCAAAGCGAAAAAGTAACCTACTTGAACGGCATTACGGTATGTTTGGTCGATGATCTCCTCAAGCCCGAGGGCCTCGAACTTGGCCTTGGCCCGGTCGGTCGGGAGCATTGCGCGGCGAAAAACCGCGCGCGCAACATCAGCGTCTTCAAGGGCCAAGCTGCCCTCGCGAATCGGGGATTTCAGGTCGGCAGGTCCTTTCCCGGGACGTCCCCTGGCCCCCGACGAACTGGGCCCGTCCGAACTCACGGTGGTAGGCCGAGATGCACTCGGAACCCCGGGACCCCTACTCGGCTCGGGCCCCGATCTCCGTAAACGGACAACAGTCCGGCCTGCCCGTTGAGCAACGGAAGCGGGGCAGGCCGAAGGTGCCGATTCGGATGCCCCTCCAGAAGCTGAGCTCGCACGCTCGGCCGTTGGGGCCTTCTCCCGGGCGGCCGACGACGTTCCGGCCCCGGAACCCCTCATCCCGGCAGGGGCGGAAATGGAGGCCGTCTTCACTCTCTTTCGGGGCTCGGGAAGAGCCCCGCCGACCTCGGCTGACCTCCGCTTCAGCCGAAAGAAAAGAGATGCGTTGCTGGTCGACATGTGTGGGATATTTGAAACAAGAAAAAGAGAAAAACTCTAAGTAAGAGGAGAAAGAAACAAATAAAACAAAAAACGAAGCAATATGACCATTCTTACCCTCGGGGTGCGCCGAGCTCAGGCCGACGTTCACCAAGGCCTCCTCGCTTAGAAGGTCGGCCAAGTTGATATCCTTCCCGAGACCCCGCAGGGCGTCGACAACCCTCTGCTCGTCCGCCGTGAGCTCGGAGAGCCTGTTAAGGGCTTTCAGTCGGAAATGCCCCCACCTCGGGTCAAATCCCCACGACACCTCGGATGCAAGAAAGAAAAATCTCCCCTTCCATTCATGAATAGAGGAAGAGGCACCTCGGAAGAGGGACATACCGCCGCGGAAGGCAAAGTATAACCACTCTCCATCCGCCGGATTGGTTTTCAATAAAAAACACCAGCGGAAAATGCTTACCAAAGCCGGGATCCCATGCACAAGGCAAAGAGACAAAAATCCGACTATGGTCCTCCACGAGTTCGGAGCGAGCTGTACTGGGACGAGTTGATACTCCACCAGCAAGTCGTTCACAAACTCGTGAAGGGGGAACCGCAGGCCGGCCCAGAGTATCTTGACATACACCCCGATCCGACCTGGAAGCGGTCGCGTTACCCGGTCCTCCAGCCCCGCGGGTTCGAGATGAAATCCGGGCCGGAAAAAAAAACCGGGAGTGAACCAGCTCCAGTTCCTCCTCTGACAGACTAGATCCGACTTCATTCGGACCAGAACCCATTTGCAGGAAAAAGAGAAGGAGAAGCAAAGGACAAAGGGAAACAAAGAAAAAAGAAAGGATGACACCCCTAACTAAAGAAGGGAGATGACCTACGGGGGGAAATCGCCTTAAGGCGCCGCCGGAAGGCTCGGTTACGACTGAGAAAGACGAACAGGAGGATAGAAGCGGAGGAAGAAAGGGAAGCAGCCAAGCAAGACCTTTTTAGGGCCAGGTCAAGGGGTTTATATAGACCTTTCGACGGCCCGGATAGGCAGGGTCGGACCCCGCCTCCCGTTCGGATTGCGCCACGTGTCGGCCCCGAAAACCGAAACAGCATATTTATTTTAGGTTGAAGCCTCGAATAAGCAATCGAGGCAGTGCCCCGTCGGATTTCGGGGCCCCATCTGAGCCCGCCTCACGAAGCGATCTCAGAGGACGAAAAGGCGTCGCCCCATCTCCTCTCATTAAAAGCGCCCTGAAACACACGAAGCGTCGGAATAATTTAAAGTCCCCCTGGCCCCCACCACAGCAATAAAGACAACTACTTCCCGCGTCCGAGTTTGCAAGCAGCTCGAACTCGAAAGTCGGGGGGTAGTGTTGGGGTAATACATGTCACCCCACAGCACGTGAGCACATCACGAGACATGTGATTAGGGGCGCTCGACCTGGCGCCCGACCAGGTGCCCGACCTTAGAGCTCGCCACCTCGGAAGTCCGACCTCGCCACTCACCTATCGCGGTCACATCCTTCTGTAGCCCGATCAGAGACTATACCCTGCCACCACCCCTAGCATTTAATGTGCATGGCCTCTGCAGATCTCCGGCTTACTCCACAATTAATGCGTACCTCCGGCTTACTCCACAATCAATGCGTATCTCCGGCTTACTCAACAATTAATGCGTGTGGCGCCTGTTATCTACGGATCTCCAGTCCTCCACGGCAAATCAGCTCAGCTGCATCCAGTCGGCCGTGACAACTCCCTGATTCCGACCTCATCCCCTACGACAAGGCATTAATTCATTTGATCGTGCACCAATTTATGTGACGTGCTCAGTCGTACGGCAACCTCGCCCCATCACATCACAGGTAACCCAGCGCCCCTCTATAAAAGGAGAACCCCTCCACCTTAGAGGGGGCTGGAAGGCAAGAACTCTGGACACACATTATTTCTCCTCATATACGTCTGCCCCCCTCTAACTTAGGCATCGGATGGTCGGCGCTGGAAACTCCGGTCACCGGCTTTTTGCAGGTTTTCTAGAGGACGCTGCCCGCCGACGGATCGCCGCCCGCCAGTGTTCGCCGGAGCTCTTCCTTCTCGGCTGACCGGTCCCCTCCGGGTCCAATTTCCAGCAACATATATATATATATATATATATAGATACATATATACATACAAATATGTATGTATGTATGTATGTTAATTGAGAGAAAGGGAAAGAGCGGCCTGTATAATTGTTTGGATTCCATTGTTTATAGATGCATCATCCAAGATTTTTCATCATAGATGAGTGATTTTGAGATTTGGAGAAATAACAAATATCAAGCGGTACACTGAGAATGTGTTGTGATGTCTTTTTCGAATCTCAAAATCTTCGCGTACGGATAAAATTTGGTTTCCATTGGTAGAGAAAACATTCTAAGCCGCATCTAAGGGTGAGAACACATCCGGACGAGCACCGCAAGTCAACGTGGCAAAATCCAACCGAACCGAGGCTCAACAGATGACTCAAAAACACCAACAACAAATCCGGCGGTCGCAGGATCTCCTGCCGGAACGCAAGACGGAGAGCCAAAGAAAGAAAACGCGAATGGCTGGGGATCTCTACGCGCTGGACTTCGACGGAGTCCTCTGCGATAGCTGCGGCGAGAGCTCCCTCTCCGCCGTCAAGGTTCTCTCGCGCTCTCTCTCTCTCTCTCTGTATCTCTCTGGGGTCTTTTTTTTTTTAAATTTTCTTATTTGTTTTATCTTTTAGGCTGCTAAAATTAGGTGGCCGTCTCTATTTGATGGAGTGGACTCGAGCTTGGAAGAATGGATCGTCGATCAAATGCACATCGTGAGCAGACATCTTGACTCTTTCCCTAGGCCAAATTCCATTTTTTTTTAGATCAGTTTCACAATTACCATCCATTCAACTTCAGCAACAACATAAAGTAAATTCACTTAGTTCGTGTTTGATTATGAGATTAGTTTTGCATGAGTTTGTCCATGGATTAACTACTTGTGCTGTAGTTTTAATTTGATGGACACATTATGTAATTGTGGGACAGTGAGTGATCATCAAACTGATGCGGAAAACCTTTACTCTTTGTAAATACTGAAGGAAAACCCAGCTTGAAGTTTCCGTAGATTAAAAGAGGGAAAGCCTTGCAATTGGTCTTTAACGCAAGACCATCTCCTCCTTATATAAATCTTTTCAAAGTTTGAAGGAGTTGTTCGAAGTTTCCTTTTGTTGGTCAATCCAGTATTAGCATGGTAAAGTGTGGCGAGGTGCTGTGGCAACCAAGGCATGGTGTGGTTGGCCTAGTCACGTATTCGATGTTTGAATCTTTATCCAAGGGCCTATCATATTGTTTTCATACTCTTTGTTTTACCAAGCTCATTAAGGTTTTCTATGATTACTTTGAACTTTATATATTCTCGTTCAATTCGTTAATTGATAGGTTGTCCGAAAGTTTTTGAAAAGATCTTGTGCTAGCATATTTGAGCTATAGTAGTGGTTAGCTCTTGCACTTTTACTTGAGTTTCATAGCCATTAATCATCTTTTGACAATGATGCTTACATTGAGAAGTAGGATAGCTAGAACTTCAAATGGTAGCAAGTCTATATCAAACATTGGCCAACTGTATTTTTATGCATTTTTAGATCACCACAAGAGCAAAGATATGTAACAAGCATCAATTTAAGGATGATGTTTGTAAGCTTCAAAAAGAAAGTTCAAGGAGCAGTATGATAACCACACGAAAATCTGCTGGATGCTATTTTTTTGCTAAAACCCATTGGATGCTATTTGATCAGCTGCCTGATATCTATTTCATGACTTCTGATCTAATGCTTTGGGAATTTCTTCATTAATAAAACAAAAATTATCGCATATATCATATGTACTGAGAACAATGGATGATGAGTTCATTGCAAAGAAGACGTGTAATCTTCAAATTCTCGTCATGGAGCTTCAGGAGAATGACATGCCATTGATTCAAAAGATTAGCATGGATGACTACTGCAAAGCCTTCTCATAATCTTCAGTTTTGGGTACATATATAATGTTGTTTAATGTTGTTTAACAATTCATTTCTTATTTAATGCTGTTTTGGGTACCTATATCATGGTTGCGCATTGGCCAAGATGTCTCCTAGGTTGATAGAATTTTGGACTTTTTGCTGGTCGATATAATAAGAGTCTTAAACCATGTAGAGAAGTGAGTCCATTTTTACCAAAACGAACACATGTTTCATTTCCTTTGTTACGAAGCCTTTTTGTTTTCTTGCTACCATTGCACTATTTCAAATGAAGTCTGGAACAATTATTTGCAATCAATTCATTTCAATTTAGTTTCTGACCTGAATCTGCTCCAACATGCAGATTCTGAACCTTCTCGAATATGGCTTCCACATAGTAGCAAAAATGAGCATTTTTTCTTATGATTGACATATTATCTTGTGTTTTCGCTTATTATATTTTTATTAAATTTGAGAAACTGTTGTGTATTGTCATGCTTTAATACTACGAGATCAAAGATGCGTGGTAGAGAAGAGCATTAGTTTGCTCTTTTCTTTGCAAATATCAGATGTAATGGATTGTCTTGCCCTTGCCACCAGCAAGTATAAAATATTTGCATTGCATAACAAAGGAGGGTGTGTCCGGAGGGAATTATGTTGCATGATCTACAACAGATTCAACTTGTGAACTATTTGATATGGCTAACCATTTTGTTTAAGCTAAAAATTCCTCTCTGTTGCAACAGCTTCGTCCTGTGGTCGAAACAGGATATGAAAACTTACTGCTGGTTAGGTTGCTATTGGAACTTCAAATGCCATCCATACGAAAATCATCGGTAAATCATTGAAATTTGATACATAATCCCATATTTTTACTCCTAATGCATATTAAAACTTAAAAATTGGTCCCTTACCAAAAAACATCATAAAATGCTTAACATTTTAACTGAAATACTGGCAGCAATACTATATGCTCAAGGAACTTGATGGATTTTAGATAATATTTTATTTGATGAGCAAGGTTGCAGATGGACTCACTATTGAAGCGATATTAAATAACTGGTCGCAACTGAAGCCTATCATTATGAAGGAGTGGAATGAAGACAGAGATGCTTTGATAGATCTTTTTGGAAGAGTAAGGGACAATTGGATGCAGACTGATCTATCAGGATGGATTGGTGCGAACAGGTATTGTAATTTCTCCCATTTTTTAAATGCTTAAAGTTTGGACTCTAGTCTGAGTTAGACGGAAAGAATGGGTGCTCTTTTATGGATGAGAAATTAAGATTGTATACTTCTAAAGGGAAATGAAATCAATCACTATATCTTCAGAATCTAAGATTTATGAAATCAAATATCCTTCTTTTACAACTTTCAATATTTTATGGAGTACGCCACAAATTTCTAATAGAACAACAATGGGACCTACTGCATGACACTTCTCTCCAGTTTGCTCCTGCCTCGCACCCATTTTTGTACAGTATGTCTACCATCTGTCCATCATAACTATTTGGTGCTATCAAGGTTCTATCAAGATTTCTTTTAGTTGTCCAATTCTGTACCCATATGGCCCTTTCATTAGTTAAATCAAGATATATAGAGTAGCTCAATGAAATGGTTATTTGGATTACTGTTTCCTGCAACGTTAAATGGGAGTTTTTGCTTGTTTAGATCACTGAACATTCTGATGATACTAGAGCTTCCTTATTCCATCTGTGTATTTTGTCAGTAGACTTCCTTGGAGTAAATATACATGCTAATCAAATGATATAGCTGTTAAATAGGTGGATGAGACGTAGTAAGACTGAAAAAATTCTGAAAAATAGGTGGAGTATTGGACAGGAGATATATACATACTACTACTTGAATTAGTTATATTCCTACTGAGAACTACTGTTCTGTAGCATAGCATTCAATGAAACTGTAATATTACCTGGCCATGAGTTCTTTTATTTTTTCCCCACTTGAGTCTTATGTTACAGTGATTATTTAATCATGTCAGCTTGCTATATGTGGTAAGGATGGTAAATAACTACCATAACTAAACCCTCTGATAGATCACCATATACAGTAATGTGGAAAGTTCTTCATTGAATAGCTCTGACTATGATCCTAAACCAGTGTTGTGTTATAAATGTAGACTTTTCGCTCAAGATTAGAAAATTATATAGTTGTGGTCTCTTCTGTTTTTACATATTTGTACTTAGTAGCACTGTTGCTTTCACAACAATGTGTTATTCCACTTGCTGTATGCAATAGTCAATAGCCCATGGATCAAGGGCAAGCCATTTCGTGAACACATTAACCTATTTTGATCCTCTCTGTACCTAATGATGGACATAAAATCACGTGAAATGCTACATATCCGAAATGAGATTGATATTTATGTTACCAAAGGGATTCCTGCTTTCTGATGATGCAATGCATAAATGCAGCTTCAGTTCCATGAATTTATCTTATTTACGAAGAGACAATTTGGTAGTTGTATGCTTACTAAGAGGTGATCCTGCAGATTTTACCCAGGTACAGGAGATGCTTTGAGATTTGCAAGCTCTCAAGTTTATATTGTCACGACCAAACAGGTATGAACTTTTTTATCCTTTGTACTGTTTCTTCTACAGCCACGAAGTCAAGATCAACATTTTTTTGAACTTCTCTAAAACATTTTAACCTGCATAAATTAGATACAAAAATAGTCTTTGGCCTTTAAGAGTATGAGAATGGTGTAAGAGATGTTTCCTTTGTATGAAGTAGAAAACATTACCTTATAGTTGCTAGGTCTCTATTTAAGATGTCAACAAATTGGACTATATGGCAAACTTTATCTGTGAAAGTTATTTGTCCATGTTGCACAAGCTGGTCTTTGACATACTCTAAG
Organism: Phoenix dactylifera; assembly: GCF_009389715.1. Lineage (NCBI taxonomy): Eukaryota > Viridiplantae > Streptophyta > Magnoliopsida > Arecales > Arecaceae > Phoenix > Phoenix dactylifera. Next base: position 18,687,013 of record NC_052393.1, read on the forward strand.
CACATAATTAACAAGAAGCTGCAGATATGTTGCATCCTCAACTTTTATATACTTTCTGCTAAGGACAACTTGTAGATGTCTCCTTTTCTCTTTAAATTTCAGAGCAGATTCGCTGATGCATTATTGCGAGAACTGGCCGGAGTAACTATTCCTTCTGAAAAGATATATGGATTAGGGACTGGGTTAGTATATCCTGTCTCCTAGTTATTTTTCCCCATTTTTAAGCAATGCATTTATATGTTTGGTAACAAGGCCTTTTTGCTTATTCATCAGGCCAAAGGTAGAAGTGCTTAAGAAGCTTCAAGCAATGCCAGAACATGAAGGTTTGACACTTCAGTAAGTTTTAATTCTCCAGTCCGACATTTACATCTTATTGTGGGCATGAAATCTTGCTGGATAAGTTGAAATGCAGACAATTTTTTAAACCATCTTTGTATTTCAATATGCATTCCTCTGTATTGGACCATGCTTTCTTGATCAGCTCATTCTTCAGGGGGCTATAACTTCAGAAGTCATAGACAAAATAATTTTACCCCTTGAATGTTTTTATTCCTTGTGTTTTCTATGGTGGATTTAAAAGAAGGCCTATGAAGTAGTTGTTCCAGTGTCTTGTGCAATTGATGTGGATGAGACATTACTTTAATGTTGTCTGTTTTATCTAGAATTTTATGGATCCTCCTAAATGTACCATAGCAGCATGAATTGCAGACTAAAAGTTCTGTAACTATCAACAAATTATGTCATGTCAATTTTCATGCACTGTGGAAAATTATATCTATTATTGAAAAGGAAAATGAAGAAAAAATTGACGAGTAATGGAGCCAGAGTATTTGCTCACTGACACCATTCTAATCAACATAAGTTCAGTTTCAGAAAAAAAAATCGACGTAGGTTATTTGGAGACCTAAGATGGGGAGGGATCAACAGTTATAGGTCTTCTAGATGAAGGAATGGTAGGTTTGCTTGGATTGTTCTGGAACCTAACTAGCAAGTAGCGAACTTGCGAACAGCATAAACAGAAGAAAATTGTCTGTTGGAGGAAGAGACATGGATCAAGGAGCCAAACTTACACACATAAGATCCAAAACTACAATCAACTTAAGTAACAAAGTGAACAAACCTGACAGATATAGGATTCTTGGAGATCACACGGTGGCTGATGAAGGTTGTATGAGAGTTTGGTCATTAAAGAATATAACTGGAGAATGAAAGGTGGCTTATCAATTTTGTAACTATCATGTCTAATGGATGCTGGGGTCTGCATCTTCTCTCCTCCCCAATTAAAAAGAAAGTAAAAAGAAAAATAAATGGGGAAAAGAAAAATCAATGGCATTTTGAATGCTTATTGGGGATGCTAAACTGCTAGCTCTGCGTTCAGGATGAGGTAGTCTGGATATTGGATGCAACAGAGGCTATTGCATAAGTTAGATTTGGAACACAGTAAGAAGGAAAAATTGAGAAGACTGCTCGTGCATATTTATATGGGACAATCTATTACTTAGAGGGGGCGTTTAGTAACCCAACAGGATCACCACGGTGATCTAAGATCTCCGGTGATCCGAATGCTGGGGTGATTTGATCCCTATTGATCTAAGATCAATGTATTTGGTAGGCCATGGTCCAGTGATTAAAAATCTCCGGATATCTATGAGTAATTTGTTTGGTATGGTACGGAGATCCAACATCACCGACCACATAATACCACAAATACCCCCGATATATCTTAGATGGATTTTTATGTGTTTTTAATTCTTATGAATTAAAAATGTAGGTCAATATGCTAATTCCTATAATAGCTCCATAATTTTGTCACATATTCTACTTTTAGTAGTCCTTATCACAAGAAAATCAGACCATATTCTCGTTCTATCAACAATACTCTTCATGACGTCAAGTTTGAATAAATTGAATTATAGTTAAATTGCTACAACATCCAACATGTTCTTATTATTCTATTAAGACTACCATGACTCGGCCCAATTGCCAAAGAATTTAGTTTTATGGTTTGGGTCCCTTTCAAAAAAATTTGTAGTCGTTACGAACTATTCAAGGGAAAGGAATTCAAGTTCTTTTCAAGATAGAATGGAAGTTATATACTCATCTAGCTGTTTCAGGTTTTACACGAATCAAATGTCTATGTGAATAAATGTGAAAAATTTGGTATACTAGTTCTGTTGGATATTATCTATATGTATAATGTCTATGTGGCCAACACATGAATAAAATAGGATAACACTAAAAATTGTAACACCCGAATCATTAGAAAGCCATAAACATCAAAACTCCACCAAATCCACAAACATCTAAAGTATTCTTTTCACTACAAACGTCCATAATAAACAAACCATAAGATTTAAACTAGGCAAAATTAAACATGAAAGTCAAATGAGAGAAACCACCACCAACTATAGCTGTGAAGAGCTCTAGGTAACATCACACTGGATCAAAATCAAATGAGGGTCTATATGCACCGCCCTCTAACTGCTTTAGCGCATATCTTCTCTGAGGCAGGGTAAAAAAGAAGTCAATTTTGGACTTTTCTTTGCTATTTTTCTTTTCCTTTCTTTTTCTTTTCTTTTCCTTTCTTTTTCTTTTCTTTTCTTTTCTTTTCTTTTCTGTTTCTTCTCTATTTCTTCTCTTCTCCTTTCTCCAGAACCTTCTCTTCCTCCCTTTCCCCACTTCTCCCGTTCCTTTCTTTCCCTCTTCATCTCCTTCACTCTCTAATGCCCTCTCTCACCCTCACACATTCTCTCTCGCTCCCCAAGCCCTCTCTCACCCTCACACATTCTCTCTTGCTCCCCAAGCCCTCTCTCTTCCTCTCTTTATTCTCCTAACTTCTTCTCCTTCTCTTTTCCTCTTTTCTCCTCTCTTTTCCTCTCTTTCCCTTAATTCTCTCAGACTTCTTCTCATCCCTTTCTTCTTCTCAACCCTCCCCTTCTCTCTTATCTCCTCACACAAGGCCAAGAAGGAGAGGTCCTTCGCACGAGAGGGGCGGGCCACGGCCGGCGGCGCCCTCGGCCGTGTTTGCGGTTGCTGCCTGCGGCCGGGCTTGCGGCTTGCCCTCGCGGCTAAGCCAAGGCCGGCGGCTCTTGCGACGTCCGCGGCCGCTCCCCGCGACGCCGGCAATGGCCGCACACAGGTGAGTCCCCATAGCCTTCTTCCCCTTTTTCTTCTTCTTTCTTTCTTTCTTTCTTCTTTTAATTTACCTATCTTCCCGAGTGGATTGGGAGGAGGAAGGGCAGAAAAAATGGAAAGAAGGTGGTCAGGAGGCTTACCTCTTTCGAGGATAAACTGCGATGGCCCTGCTCTGACGCCTCCGCTCCGACGCCTCCGTTGCCGGTTCAAAGAATTCCCTCGGAGGAAGAAGGAAGCGCACGGTGATAGGATGATGCACAAGTAACCCAAACGACTCGCAGCGAAAAAAAAGGATTGTATTTTTTTTGTGGAGTCTCCCACAGCTATGAAGGATAGTTTGGTCAACATATTTTAATCTAAGATCACCGCGCTCCGGTGATGTTGGACACCTGTCCTCAAGGACGGGTTTCCGATCACTGGACTGAACGGTGATTTGAAAAGTGGGGGTGATCCGATATCACCACCATATGGGATTACTAAGATGTAACCAAACATAGTGATTTTATCACTTTCATCCGGATCACCCTTGATCCTGGGGTTATCACCATACCAAATGCCCCTAGAGGGCTGCTTATGGGAAGCGGCTGACTCAAGCAATGTTTTAGGGTGTGGAAAGAGTCAGGTTGCCAAACAAGTCCACATGTCTCCACTCTCAGTTCTCCACTTATTCATACACAATCCCATCTTTAATAAATAATACCCTTATTTTCTACCCAATCCATGCACTCTCTAGAGAGGAACAAGAGAATATCAGATGAAGATGAGAGTCTCTGTCTTATCATCTTAATGATAGAAAACCTTTATTTTATGGTACTGGAAACCACAGCAATCCATGCTTATCTCCAATATACATTGCATGTTGAAATCTTACTAGTTGAGCAATTTTGAAATGGAATTTAGAATAGCTATTTAGTCTCGTGGAAATCTATTGCCAACAACCTTATTTAAGACCAAACTGTTTCAGTTTATAAATCCATGATCTGTAACTCACGTTTTATACTTGTGTTACCCATTTGAAGTGCATTACATAATCTTTAAATACTTTTAGGTCATGAAACAGAATTCAAAGTGAATCATGATTTTTTTTTCTTTTGAGAATGTTATAATCTAACAGCAGTAGTTGTACTTTTTCCTCACATACTTGTGGAAGATTAATGCAAAATCTCTTCCTCAAAATTCTGTCCTCATACCATTTGCTTCTGATCAGCTTCGTTGAAGATCGCCTTGCAACTCTGAAGAATGTTATCAAAGAACCTGCATTAGACCGGTGGAATTTGTACCTCGGTATCTTTGTTTTTCCTTGCCCAATTCTTTGATGGTTTATCATTTCATCTTTTGTCAGTGTGAAATATGATTTGCTTGGAGCAGGGAGATGGGGATACAACACAGAGAAAGAGAGGGAGGAAGCTCAAAGCTTTTCAAGGATTCACATGCTAGACCTCCCTGACTTCTGCAAGAAACTTAAATAGCTTCTATCTATTTTTGCTTCAAACTGGCAAATCATTTCCGTGACTTGACTCAGCCATCACACTATGAGCTGTCAATGATTTATTTGTCCAGCACTCCATGCGGAAAGTTATATTCAGTTTATCTTCTTTGGATTCATATTTAGAGATTATACCCTAGACTTCACCCAATTATCAGCTGCTGTTTTCTTGCAGATCTTTATGGCACTTTTACTAGCCTCTTGTATGATTTAAGAGCCCTCCCTCAAGGGACTGGGGCAGCTTCCATGACACTTTATATAAGTGCTCTGATACTTGTAGCAAGTACTGTTAATATTGGCATATCACTATTTAAAGATACAGCAGCAGCTAGTACCAAAACGCTCATATAAGCCAAATTTGACTGGCAAACCAAACAATTTAGTGGCATATTTTTGTGCTACTAATAATTAACTGCATACAAAAAATTTTAAAAAAACACACACACACACAGCAGTCAGTGGTGATTCAAGGGCTAATAATTGCAACATGTTTTAATTGGAATCATGACTATTGATAATTGCTTGGATCATAAATTTAGAGGTGATTCTGGTGCTACTAAAACATTCCATGTAGATTCTAGTGGCATTTTTAATAGCAGTCTTGACTACCATTAGAACTGTGTGTGTGTGTGTGTGTGACATTAGGGCAGGAGGATGGCTGGCTAAAATTGATGATCTGTGGGTCACTTTTTCAACCATTAAAGCACATTACATGATCTTTTAAATACCTTCATTTCCTGATACAGAGTTTAAAATTGATTGAGAAAATGATGATCGGATTGTAGAAATTGAAGTTTTTCCCTGCTTTTGGGAGATAAATGCAGAATCTCTGGCCAAAAATTTCATCCTCATACTGTTTGCTTATGACCAGCGTCGTGGAGGATCATCTTACAACTCTGAAAAATGTCATCAGATGACCTGCATTAGATCGATGGAGAATTCGCACCTGGGTATCTTTTCTTTCCTCATCTTGTTCTATGATTGTTAACCATATCTTCCAAGTTGATTTTAAAGCTTATATACTTGGGAGCATGGAGATGAGGATATACGACCAAGGTGGGAGAAAGCTGAAAGCTTTCCAAACATTCAGCTGCTAGACCTGTATGATTTTAGCAAGAAATTCTGGAGACATGACATTATGATCTATTAACACATGATTTGTTTGTCTAGGGATCCACATTGCAAAGTCATATTCGGTTCTTTTTAATTCATATTTGACAGATAGTCTGAAAAGTTCCATGGGCACCAAGAGAGAGCTGTGGTCTGGCCTAGCCAGTTTCTGGGTCCAAAATTGGTCCAATCCTCACCAAATAATCAACTCCCATTTCTCGCAAGTCTTTGTTGGCATTTGTATTGGTCTTTTTTATAATTATCAGAGCCTCAAGGCACCAGGGCAGCTCTTGACACTTGGAACCGGCGTTCTAAAACTTCCAGCTTATAAAGGGCACCAGCACAGGCTTCTTCTGGAGCTGAATGAGCTCAACTGCAGTTCTATTTAGAAAGAGAGAGGTATGGAGTAAAAGGGAAGCAACCCTTTCATACGAGTACGACTCCATCTAGATGTATCAAAAGTGAAGGACATGAAATAAAATAATTTATTTCTATTTTGAATGGAATAGATTTACTAATTCTTGTATTCCCATTAGTAAAAGAGATCTTGAATTAAAAAAAAAAATAAACCTAGAAACTGGTTGTGGATTATTTTCTACCAATTGAAGCTCTCTCTTCACCGTCCTCATGCGAATGGTCTACAATAAATCATTGTACCTACAATCCAATCAATTGGGAGAGAATCAATAGATTCTTTTTCAGGAACAATTCATCCTTTCCGAATGCAACATACAACCCTCCGTCGTATTGTGCTCTTCAAGAGTGCCTATCTGGCCACCCTATACATTATGTTTTTTTTTGCCAATCCAGGCATAAATCAACTACCATTTCTCATCTTCCCTCGCTTTGCTTTGCATCATGCAAATTTGAACTCATATATCATCCAATAATAGTACCAAGCAAACAATTATTTTCATAAAAACATTAGAATTTCCAAGCATATAATAATGCTCAAAAGTCACCTTTTCCCTAAAGTAAGGGTCATATCTCACAAAGATTCTCAAGCTCTAGAAGTAAGAACCAATGCAGAAATTAGGGTTTGTCAAGTATAATACAGGGCCTTTTTGCGGATTTTTTTTCAGGGTCTCGAGCAGGGCGCAGGACTAGCAATTAGCCCTACGTCACAGAGCCTCCTTTCTTCCAATTTTGGAGAAATGATTTAACCTTCAAATCCTTTTTCCTCCTGTTTTAAAATATTTAAAGCCAGACCATTTAAAAAGCCTGGCAACTTTGAGTGCAGCATGATTAATAAGAATAGATTATAAAAAGAAAAAGAGAAATAGAAATGAACGATCTCTAGAAAGGAATGGAAGCAGTCATGCGTCCATTCAATGGAGCTATTCAGCGAGACACCCCACAATCCTTGCCTAAAAGCTGCAGAAAGATGTGCACTTCAAAAGGGTACAGAACTTCAGGCTTTTCTCTTCTCCCCTTTTCTTGAAAATGCAAAGATCGGTGTCTAAAGAGAAAATAACATACAAACCAGAGAAATCTCGCAGAAACCGTAAAGCTTTTGTGTGATGCTATATTCTGTTTGTTCCCTGGGCAAAATAGAAACACAAGTGATGAAAATCTACAACTCGTCTCTGGAAATTTGCAGGTCTTCAGAGGGATCATGGCCATCAGCATCAGTTTTTTTCCTCTGCGACATCTCAAAAACTTCATCCAGAGGAGGATCTCCAGGTCTTCGATACACTTGATCTCCAATCTTCATTTCATATGCCTCTGGCTGGCTCAGGATAAACTCTTTCAACTAGCAAAATACAAAGTACAAAATTAAGCACTACATTTCCATGTAAACTACATTGCAATTTCATGCAGACTTGAATTTTTTTCTCTAGAAATAAAATGTAAAATTTCGGTTTTGGAACCTAATATACACTCATAAATACATGATAAGTACATGGACTCGAAATGCAAATAGTGCGTGAAGCTGCAATTCAGTATTTCCAAGTTGCGATGAATTTTCTGTTAGATGCTTATTGGTACCATTAATATTGCCAAACTGTCATTCAGCAACACTAGACCTCCCACTGGTTTATACCATTCACATTTTTGCATAATGAACAGGTAGCTTAAATTCACAGCATGAGACAGAAACCAAAGTAGCACTCTGAAACTGAAAAGTTTTTCAACATGTTACTGTAATATAAATGTTTATTTACATTTTACTTTAGCTGAATCCTCATAGTAACTAGTATATGTTTCTGACCCATACTAAGATTAATGTCAACCACATGAAAGTTGAAGTGAGCCAACAATATGAACAAAGTCACAAGTTTCTGATCCTAATCAGTAGAAATAGATAAATAATTTAAGTTTGATATCAATCAGAATAGGCACACCTCTTCTACATCTTGTCCCCTCTCCATCATGAACATGATGGTACTAAGATCAACAGCCATGAACTTGGCCTCAACAGATCCAGTCCTTAGAACTTTGCTCCATCTCATAGCAATCTGTGGTACATCCTCCTGAAAATCATTTGGAGTCAGGTACTAACTTGAGCAAATGAAGCTTCATCATTTACAGATGCAAGCTGATCAAACACCATGATACTAATATTGGTTACATAAAACAGTCTCATCCATAAACAACAGCCAACAAATTGTCTTTTCATCTTTTCTTTTTTTGAAGCAAACAACAGAATTGGCATTGTTAAGACGCACTGAAATTTGAAGAAGAAAGCACAAAAGTAATATTTTCTTGAAAATGTAATACTTACCATGCAGATCCATATGTCAGAGAAAATGTGCCTAAATGAGGAAACAACTTAATCCTGGCATCTACAAGAAGTTTAATCATCTCAATAACAATCAAAGACAAGTTTATCAAAATCATGTTCTCTAGTTAAAAATCAAGTATATCGGCGATCTCGATGGGTCAAGAGATATTCTCTACCAGTTGAAGAAAGAGTGACATGTTTAGGTGAATAAGTGCGCTACACATCTTGTACTTACTAAAGCTACTCAGGTTTTATAAAAAAAAAAAATTCTAGTTGACTGGCTAAGCCCGTAATAAGTTGAAGTTAAAAAATTAGAAAGAGATAAAAAATGATAGGCCATGACCTTCCAACACATGGAAATGCCTCCAAAAACAACATAAGTAACTATGGTAAACAAATATGGTAATTAACTATACCTACCTACAGTAGGTGTGTTTCACATGTGAACAAGTGTAACATTCGTTAAAGCATGTTAGAATATAAAACAAAGTAAGCCAAAAAGAATACACAGAAAACAAAGAATTTTCCCCAAAGGAAATCACAAAGAAAGATTAATATGAAGCTATATGGCACAAACACAAATTGCATGAAGAACAAATGGAAGTGAGAAAAATATGAGGAAAACCATTTTTCCACTGAGTTCAATTCCATTCAGCAAAGGAAACTGATACACCCTCCATTATCTGACGAGAATAAGGAAATGAGAGGAAAAGGTGAACTCAACCCTTAAAGAATTGATCTACTACTTGAAGACCCCTGAAGCTATGAAGATTATTAGGATTACAATGAAACAAAATAACATGGTCCAAAATGCATTAGTTGAAAAACAGATTTGTCCAGGCAGTCAATAATGATGACTAAATCATCTAGCGAACTGCCACTCTGATTAACAAAAAATAACACTGGAAAGTTATGATAATATTGTGAGGATAGAACTCTTCTATGCCAAACCAAGGAGCTTCATGCGCAATAATTTTCAGAACTCTTTGATAATGTCAAATCAATAAACAAAGTTCTTAGGAAAAGACCAACTCAAACTAGAATATGTCATGCATCACACATGGTGTGTAGACAGACAACCCAGAGTGAAGCCTCATGCACCAATTGGAAGTTCGCTTTTAATAGTAAAATAGCTCGGAAGACCTCCACAACAACAATTTACAACAATGAAATATAAAATACACATGCAAACCCGGTGTACTTATTTACAAAATTATGGGGTAATCTAAAATCAAGTATCAAGGGTAAGTATAAAAAAACAGCATTTCACTAAAAAGGATAAGAAAACAATATCACAATCCATATCTCAAATCTAAATGAATAATGATGCAAAGGAGGGGGAAAAGAACTATTTAAAACCAAATTAAAGCTCAGAATCTGTAAGCCAGAACCAAACCCAAAAACACCACATAGAAAGACATAAACACAAATTATTATATCAATGTTTTGTGCTCTAAATAGTCCATAATAACCAAGCAAACAAGTAGAATGACAAAGATATCCCATAGAATGAAGACCATACAACAACCCAATCCTTATCTAAAGTACCAGTATTCCAACAATCCAGCTTAAAATCAAAGAAAACACAAAAGCGGACATCACCACCCCCCTCCCCACGTCTCAACAAAAAGCCACTGAAGATCGGAAATGGAGAAAAAACAAAGAATCCTAAAAGATAACTTATAGTTTCATGGCTAACAATTTAATCATTTTTACAGAGTTCTATACGAAGGGAAAGAAAAATAATACTTCATTCCGAAAGAAGAAAGTTTCAAGAAAGGGAGGGGGGTGGGGGTGGGGCGGACGGGAGTGGGGAAGGGATGGAAATCAGATGACAGGAAAGAAAAGCAATAGCTTAACCTATATCTAGAATTCCAACAAAGACATTCACAATTACAACCTAAAAGTTACAACAGATAAAGAACTAGAACCCAAAATTCTCCTTCCAAAATAGATTACCACAAAAATCATATCAAACCAAACCCCATTTTAGGTGCTCCTTGCCAACATATCACATTTTTATGAAAAAGAAAAACAAACAAGAAAGAAAGACACGAAAAATCTAAAATGAAAAAAGATCCAACACAAAAGTTAAGATTAAAAAAGAGAGAGAGAGAGAAAGAGAACCCCAATACATACACAGAATTCCCTAAGAACCAAGAAATTGAATAATTAAACCCATAAAAAAGAGGATTTTTTGATCACATTGGATCAGAATAGAGCACGAAAACATAAAATTCTCCTCCTGAAGCAAAAATCCTTTATGTAACTAAAACGAGGAGATAAAAAACGGATTTTTCCCCCTTATTTTGTCACATTCTGTCGTACCCTGGTGCGTCCCGTGCCAGGCCGGAGCTTGACGAACCCGTAGGAGGGGCCAGTGTGGCGCTTCATTATCTCGGCCTGGATCTCCACCGGGTTCATCCGGGAGAAGTCCGGTGGCGGCGGCAGCGGCGCGGAAGAGCTCTTCTTCTTTCCCCATTGCTTCCAATCCTCGTCCTCCTCCTCGTCCACCACGTCGTCGAGGTCGTCGGGTATGCTCACCTTCTTCTTCCCCTCCGCGATCTCCACCGAGAGGAAGAGGAGGAGGAGGAGGCCGAGGACGAGAAAGAGAGCCCGAGAGGCTACCGTGGGACTCACCACCTTTTCCATGCTCTCTCGAGCTTCGTTTAGCTTGTCTCGTCCAAGATCTTGCGGGTTACGAGAGTGAGGTGACCGCACGTACTTAGGCCATGTTTGCTAGCTTTTGCCCTCCATAAATATTTTTAGATAAAAAATAATATTTGATAAAATTTTTGAAACGCTATTTTAGCTTTTTACGAAAAATTGAAAATAGCTTTTAAGAAGAAACTCCAATTTGAAGCTTTCTGAAAATACTGTTTTCAGCTTTATCGAAAAGCTATTTTTTGGACCAAAATACCCCATTTAAATTTTTTTTTCCAAAACCCTCATCCCACCTCTTCCTCTCTCACCCATCCTCTCCCTCTCTCTCTATATCTTCTTCTTCCTCTCAACGCCGCCGTCTTTGTTCCTTCTTCCTCTTCTTTTTTTTTTCTTTTTTTTTGGTTTTGGGAGCAGCCACTATGCCGGCCACCACCCATGACCGGTGACCCTTTTATATTTCAATAAAATAAAATAATAAATAAATAAATAAAATAATAAGTGAGTGGCAAATAATTTGATATAAATAAATAAATAAATAAAAGTATTAGTAATTATTTAACCAATTTTATCACCTAGCTAGAAAATTTGTTAGAGAGATAAATGGTCATTAGAAGGATGAAAAATTAATTTACACTAATAATTATAATATTTTAGATATTTATTTTTGTATTATACTATAAATATAATATTATATTACATTATATCATAATACGTTGATATGTTATGTTAAATAATTTAATATTATATTAAATTATTATTCTATAATATATAATGTTATAGTACTATATTATAATAATATTATATTACATTACATTAATATTATATTATATCAGATATTTATATATTAATACGTATTATATTTTATTACGCTCTGTTATATAATACTGGTAATGTCCTTTATGGTCATTTTGTCATATAAAAGTACTTTCTCAATTTGTTTACCAAATACATATTAAAGTATCACAGCACTTTGGAAATGTAGTTACCAAACAGCAAATAGATTTTTGTAAACGCTCTGCTTCAGACAGCTCTACTTCCAACAGCTCTACTTCTAAAAGCTTTACTACTAACAGCTTCCCCAAACAGGGCCTTAGAAACTTTCCGGAGGCCTACAGCTATGCGGATACGGAGATGTTCACCCACTCCGTCTATCATGAGAGTCGGTGGAGGAGTTAGGCCCATTTGGAGAGCTTTTGGAGAGCCAAAAAATATTTTTTGACTCTCTAAAAGTATTTTTAAATAAAAAATAATATTTGGTAAAATTTTTAGAAAACTGTTTCAGCTTTTGCAGGAAGCTGAAAACAGTTATTGAAGAGAAGCTCTAATTTGGAGCTTTTCAAAAACGTTGTTTTCAGCTTTATCGGGAAGTTGTTTTTTGGACCAAAATATCCCAATTTAAATCACACTTTTTTTTCCAAAACCCTCATCCCGCCTCTTCCTCTCTCACCCATCCTCTCCCTTTCCCTCTTATCTTCTTCTTCTTCTCAATGTCGCCGCCTCTGTTCCTTCTTCATCTTCTTTTTTTTTCTTTTTTTTTTGTTTTGGAAGCTCGTGGCTACCCACGGTGGTAGCCACCATGCCGGTCACCACCCATGGCCGGCGACCCCTCTATATTTCAATGAAATAAAATAATAAAAAAATAAATAAAATAAAATAAATAAATAAAAAAAATAATGAGTGAGTGGCAAATAATCTGATCTAAATAAATAAATAAATAAAAATATTAGTAATTATTTAACCAATTTTATCACCTAGCTAGAAAATTTGTTAGAGAGATAAATGGTCATTAGAAGGATGAAAAATTAATTAACACTGATACTTATAATATTTTATATATTTATTATTATATTATACTAAAAATATAATATTATATTACATTATATCATAATACATTGATATGTTATGTTAAATAATTTAATATTAATATTATGTATTATTATTCTATAATACATAATGTTATAGTACTATATTATAATAATATTATATTACATTACATTAATATTATACTATATCATATATTTATGTATTAATATATATTATATTTTTTATTATGCTCTGTTATATAATACTGGTAATGTCCTTTATGGTCATTTTGTTACACAAAAGTACTTTCTCAATTTGTTTACTAAACACATGTTAAAGTGCCACAGCACTTTAGAAATGTAGTTACCAAACAGCAAATAACTTTTTATAAACGCTCTACTTCAGACAGCTCTACTTCTAAAAGCTCTACTACTAATAGCTTCCCCAAACAGGGCCTTACTTCGGTACAAGCAATTCCCTTCGGAAGCCTAGCACTGCAGAGATCGTGGTTGCTTACTTGGCTATTATATAAAACTGGACAGAAATAACTATGTGTTTGAAAATAGAAGGTCATTAATTGTAATGGACAGAGCCTTGCGGTGTATAGCAAAGATTACTATGTTGGCCACATCGAGCTTACCTGAAAGAGCCAGAGATATTTGGGGTATTTGTACTGCTATCTCAGCGTGTTTATCTATTTTTTTTGGGTACCCTCATCTCTTGGTTATCTTAAGATAAATTTTGATGGAGGCATAGCCAGAGATGGTGCCTCTGGAAGTGTGGGTTTTGTAATCAGAGACCATGAGGACAGATTTATTGTAGCTGGAGGGCGGAGCACATTAGGTTTGACCACAATGGGAGCGGAGCTACGGGCAACCTGGGAGGGTATTTTGTATGCGAGACGGGTGCTGGAGGCCGATAGCCTATTTCTTGAGGATGATTCCTCTACGGTGATTGACTGGATCCGGAGAGCAGACAGGTACGGGGATGGCCATTCGTTGATACGGGACACCCGTAAATTGGTGCTGGAGTTGACCTCCTACCAGATAGCGTATGTTTATCGAAAGGCAAACAGTGCAGCAAATTAGGTCGTCTCTTATGTTGCCCGGCATTCTAGAGAGGTTATTTGGACAAGCTTAGCTTGTATTCCATGCTCATTGTACTGTTTACTTCCACTTGATCTGGCAGATTGTACTCACGTTAGAGTTATATGAAAAAAAATGCCGATTTGACCCCTCCCTCCAAAAAAAAAAACTTTCCAAGGTGATTTATAATTTGATTTTATAAATAAAATTATGGTTGAAACTTTTTTACAATATCTTATTTTATAACCAAATGGATTATAAGATAATAACTATTACTAAAAGAAATTCTACGCTGCTGTTGCTGCTGCTTATTCTTCTTCTTCTCTTTCTTCTTCTTCTACTTTTTTTTTTGTGCACCAGCCGCAAAAAGAGACCACTTAGTCAGCCATACTGTTCACCTCTCGGTAAACATGGATGGCCCAAAAGAAGCCACATCCTCTCACAAGTCTCTGTATGTTGTGGAGCAATGATTGTCCGTCTGCCACAGTATGTCGATCTCAGATCCACTCGATCACCGTAGCCGAATCCTCCTCGAAAAGGATGTTATGCCGCATCCAGAGGTCCTCGCATAGAAGATGCCCTCCCATGCCGCTCCATGCATCTTTTATATATATATATATATATATATATATATATATATATATAGAGAGAGAGAGAGAGAGAGAGAGAGAGAGAGAGAGCTACATGCAATTGTAACTACCATAATATAAGCCTAAATACATGCATTTCCAAGCTGCAAGTATTTATATAGTTTGGTCATAACTATAAAATATTAGGATGTGCACTCTGGTTTAGTTGTCAATGATCTGAAATAAGCTCAATAATATATAGAATCATGGGAATCCTAAATTAAGGAGAATTTTTTTTTTCCATGACCTCTTTGTGCTGTGTCAGGACAAATCTTACGTGGTCTCAGATATTTGGAATCTAATAGATGGTTAGTATTTGCATTTCAGAAGGAATATTGATAATTATTATCTACCATAATATTTATCTCTACAGAAGCTGGTGAATCCGGCAGCGCCGCGGTCGATTGATGGTGAGGAGCGCAGCGGCGTGCGACTCGAACGACAAGGCCGAGAACGCCTCCTGCGGCTCGCCGGCGGCCGGGAAACGGTCCGTAGAGCCCATGAGGAAGGTATTTTGATAGACGGCATAATTGGTATAAAATTAACAAGAATTGGTTCTCTCTTCCTTCCACTCTCACTCTGCATTCATTTAGTTTAATCATCTCCAGTGTTCTCCATTTTATGCACAAGTATGCATCTTAGAAACACATTTGATTTCATTTCCCCCACTCGAGCCACCAAATTTCTCAAATTTTAATAAACATGGGAGGATATGGTGAAGTAGGAGCATTATTGGAGTGTTAATATAGCTATTGAATAAGATATCAGTGCTGTTGATGGTCCAGTCTCAGGCCGATGTGTTCGAAAATTTTCCATATGCTAGCTTGATAACCTTATCCAGTGGCCTGCAGGCCAGCTCTGACATCAGATAATGGAATTAGATAACTGAAAACACACTGCCAGCTTCATAATTTTCTCTGACTCTTCAAAACAATTTCACCAACAAAAACAGAAGACAAAGGAGAAAAAAACGCACTCGATGACGATGAAGATACAAATACTAATTGGTCACTAATACAAATGACATCAAAGTTATAAAATAAAACATTTCACATTTGCAGATGTGATTGTTTCTGATCATACATAAGCTAGTTAACTGCCACTGGTTGCATCTTTTCAGCCTCTTGCCTTAATTCTTCAAATAATGCAGATGACAAGTACCTTTCTCCCAAGCTCGGATGAACGGTCTGGATTATATACAGCATGAGCTCAAGTCAGTGATTTCAGAAGAAGTTTTTCTAAATGAGAGGAGAATTTTAAGCATGCAGGAAACAATGGTGAAAAAAGGTAATATTCAGTTAATTCTTGTTATAGCTTCTTACTTAAACATAATTTATTATCTTTCTAAAAGAAATTCAAATCTAGCATAATCGATGTCCTTATTCATAACTTCAAATATAAACATCGCATTACTACAATTTATTTACGTTTTAACCCATTCCTCAGATTACATCCACATTTCATCAGAATATGGCCCTGTTTAAAATACCTTCAGATTCACGCATAACTAAAATGGATGTCCTTTAATGGGACATATTTATAATTACGGATTGTCTTTCAGAGTATAAAGGTTATGGTACATCGTCGGTCTAGAACAACCACTTTCCTTGTGCACGAACTATAATAAAACCAGTCAATCATGACATTTTTTACAGATAGCCAGCATTATTTACACGCGTAACATAGTATAGCAATGCCAAATCTTGTTATTGTCCTCAAAGTAAAGTTGTTTGTTGATGATAAAAGCTTCAATGAAAATTGAAACACCATATACATTTTAAAGATGAAGGAAAAGGATGCTGACATTTCAAATTTAATTGAAAAATCCAATTAATTTCTTCAAATAGTAGGCATCAAATTTCTAAGATTTGACAAACAAGTGCAAATGTTAGTGCCTGTTTTTTCAGAATAATAGTTTCAACACATTTTACTTATAAAAAAAGTTCATAATATGATCATTTAAAATTTCAGAAGAATTCATCTACAGATTAATTTTGTACCATTTATATTAATCATATTCTCTATGGTGCATGATAGAAAGTACATGCATGGAAGCACTCGTAGATGCATGTGTAGAGATGCGGATGCAAACACATGCATACAAGTATACAACATTCATCAAAATGCACACACTCAGTTTTAATGTGCCAAAATACATATCTTTGTTGATTAAGTACAACACTATTTTACTAATAACAATGTTGACAGTCATGATCATAAAGGTATACCAAAGGCCAAAGCTATTATAAAATCATAGTAACTATAGTTTTGACAAATCAAATGTCCAAATCTAGGAAGCAAAATATGTTCGATAAATTGGCAAACTAAAAATACATACCACTATAAGTTTGCCCTTGTTCTCTGGCTTTCTTGCAAGCCTGAGTGCTGCAACTGTATTAGCTCCTGAGGATATCCCAACCTGTAAAATGAAATGATACGCAGATATACAAACTTTATATTATTAGACCTTTCTTTATGCAAACAACAGATTTCAACGACAAAATATATAGGACAACTTAGTACCATATGTCCTTTCAAAAATTCCAGAAGAAGCGTTGTATGTGTTTATATGCAAATTTTCTTTTGTTTAATATATTTTTACATAGAAAAGTTAAACAGGTATGTTTTCGCTGAACAAGTATATTAAGGACAACGTGGTTAATATCTTAAAGTAAGTTCTTTTACCAGAAGACCCTCTTTTATTGCCAATTCTCTAGCCATCTTCACTGCATCATCACTAGTGACCTGCTACATTAATTGTTTGGCATTGTTAAAAATGAAAATGACAGCGTAATGACAACCTAAGAACAAAAGATTAACTTGCCTCAAGAACTTCTTCCATTACATCCATGTCCAAAATCCCAGGCTTGAAACCAACTCCATTGCCAGTAATAAGGTGAGGGCCTAGACGCAAATTTATATAAACCAAATTAAAACTTTTGAGTGGTGGGAAACTGATACAATTCATATTTTCAAAAATAGTATAAATTACAAAGTTTGTGAAATATAACTAGCAAAGAACAGTATCGTATTTCAAGATCATATTCTTGAAATCTAAATCCATGGCCATATTATGTAATATTTATTAGAATATACAAAATCTTGCATACTGCTTATCATAGAAAAGATAACCAACCACTCATGTACCTGGTTTACCACCATTCAGAACGTTCGACTCTGCAGGCTCAAGTCCATATATCTATCAAATGTAGAAGAAAGATTTTCAAGTAAGGATATAAATCAAGCACATTTTGATGAATTGATAAGGGGTAACTTAGTTTCACAATAGAGTTACCCTATGCAATACTTACCTGACTATACACAATGAATTATCAAGTATAATCGAAAACCATTAAAAAATATCCATTAACGACTAATTATGCTATATAATACCTTTACATTAGGGTTCATGGATTTGAGATATCTTCCTACACCAGTCACTGTGCCACCACTCCCAATTCCCATTACAAAGATATCTACCTTCCCCAAAGTGTCCTCCCAGATCTCAGGACCTGTAGTCTCAAAATGCACCTGACATTTTTTCTCTTTCATTAGATATTGATCACTGTGAAAAAAATAATGTAGAGAATAGTAAAATGACTTTAGATATAGTGATACTTATCAAGTTTTGATGTTGGAGCAAAGAAGACATAAATATATTCAAACAATTAAAAAGTGATATTGCATGCGTGAATGGCTCCTGTAACAAATTTGCTTATGTGATGTATAAATTTCAGACTATATACTGGTGGCATAGTTGGTATTTATCTTTTATATATATTTTCAAATTGGTATGCTCATCTCTAGTGCATCAATAATACGAAGATAGAAAAAAGAAGAATATGCAATAAGATCTAAAAATGGTGCAGGAATTCTTTATGATGCTTGACACAGAAAGAGTGTTTTTTTCCAAGAAAAATGCTTGCAACTTGATTAACATCTATAAGATAGAGCTAAAATTCGAATCTGGGCTTTTTAAAACACAAAAACCTGTTCTGATATAATTTTTCTGACACGAATTTGTAGGTAGGCAACTGTGTAGAAACTTATCAAATAAATAAGTCTCAGAGAAAGAAATGAATCATTAAAAAACAACAGTCTAAAAGATGATGAAGGAAGAGATATATGACAGAGATTAAATTTTAAGATGTCTTGGAGTGATTAAAATTGCAAATTAGTCCTATGGTATCATGTTATATTAATGTTATATCATATTAAATAAGGATAGCTGCTGTTATATAATCATAGAGGATTGCCATGATAAAATCTTGTATAAAGAGAAAGAAAAACTACCTTGACATTAGCAGGATTTTCAAATTGTTGAAGCATGAAGGCATCAGGATAAGAGTCCATGAGTTCATATGCCTTTTTCACTGTTCCTCCCATTCCCTTAGCAGGATCGGTGAGTACTAAATTAGCCCCAAAGGCCCTCATAGTGACTCTCCTCTCAAGGCTTGCGTACGAGGGCATGGTGAGCACAAGTTTGTAACCTTTTAGTGTGGCCATGCATGCTAGCCCAATCCCCATATTTCCTGACGTGGGCTCAATCAGTGTTGTCTGTCATAAGCACAAATTAATACGTACATGAATTGAATAAAGTTAAAAGCATTATATAAACTTGAATATTTCTATGGTTCTCTACAAGCATTAATCAAATGTAAATATGCACATATATATATATATATATATATATATATATATATATATATATATATATATATAAGATGTAGCTAGCCACTATCAAGTCCCTCGACAAGGGGTGGTGGAATTTCAAATCTATGGCAGGCCTCTTCATATTAGTCAAACAAGATTCATGATAAATTCCATTGCAATGGAAAGTCGGCAAGGCTGGTCTAAATAGTCTGCAATAAGTTGTAAAATACCATGCCTCACCACATAATTGTTGTGGGCTTGCTGTTCCTGGTCCACATGGTCTGCAGCAAAATGATGTCTAAATAGTGTCCGAATTACTTGGTCTACCTTCACAGGTGCAAGCAGACCAGTTAAGTTTTATCTGCCTGAATCTGATCTGACTTAGACTCGATCCATTTCCAAAGTTAAGACCAAGGGCTGCTAATGTGTCTTGAATCAGGACCCAGCTTCCAATTGAGGGTCTAATATGGACTTTCCCTGAGTAAGCCTGAAAGAGGCACTATCTGATCTACAAAGAGTAGCTTAAGAATTCAACTCTACCCTGAGAAACTTAGACCTGACATGGAAGGACTAACCCACATGCAGCCATTTTTCTTCCCACACAGCCTTTGATAGGGATGGGAAATCAGATGCCTGCACATATAATGTTTGTGGAGCATGGAATGGTGCAGATCAAAGGTAATAGAAGATTTAAGAAGGTGGATTCAGAAACTTTCTCCCCCCCCCCACCCCCCCACACCCCACCCCCTTCTTTTTGGTTTTTCTTTGATATGACAGGACTAAAGTCGAGGCTTTTGACAATCAAGACCATAGAATTAAAATGCGACTTGAGAGCTCCATCATGGCCTAAGTTTGATGAGCAATCAACTTGCACAAGTTTCTACAAGCCACCTAGTAAACATTAATCCCTACTAATTAAAGCCACAAGAAACCTAGACATGAAACCTTGAACATGCTCTCATCTGATGGTAAATAAAATTTCCCTCCATGCAAATAGGTGTGCATGTGCATGTAAGAGTACAAGAGAGAAGAGGAGAGTAGATAAATTAAAATTATAAGTATAAAATATTCATCATTTTTAATTAAAATTTACATATTGTTGTTTAAATCCATTTAGTAACTTGCTGACTAGTGATTGTTTTAAATATGATATCTACACTCTCCAATATCAAGCAACCAAATCTCAGTTTAACATCTCAGTCGACGTTGGTAATAATCTTGGTTTACCTTGACCAAGATGAAGGGCAAAAGAATTTTTAAATAATTGTGATACTTAAAGTTTTAAAAATTTTAAACATCCCAGCTTATAAGTTACAGATTGACATACTAAAATGATATGGTGAAACTGAGATTACCTAATGCAAACAACAATAAGATGTAGAAAGAAAAAATCTTGGCTGATATCTGTTGTTCATTTGAAGAATCAGAGGACCAATGTTTTACCTATACTATTAAATGCATCCAATGTCCCAACCCTTCTTTATCAGAGACCTAAACTTCAAGACTGAACTGTATGTTATGAGGAAAGAAAAGAAAAGTCAGACGACTAGCAAATGGTTTTGGAAAATCCTATCATTCTTGAACAAAAAGAAAATTTTTGAAACAAAAAAAAAGGCTTCGGTTTCATTGCCTCTCACTGTCTTATATGCATCATTGCAGGTGCCGAATACTAGCATGTTGTACACATATAATCTATGTTGGTCATTGAAATCAAGTGAGATAAAATTCTCAATCAACTTAGACATAATTATAATATGGCAGCCAATCCAGTAATGGCAGACCTTAATTTGTCCTATCAAGATCAAAGCGTTTAAGACACTGACCTTGCCCGGAGTTATCAGGCCCTTCTTTTCGGCATCCTCTAACATGGCATAGGCCGGCCTGAAGACAGACAAATATCAAAAAAAGGACAGCAACAATCAACCAGAAATCGAAAAAAAAAAAAATATTGGTTGGCTCAGGTTGACCAACTCAGCAGTGGACCAGTCTAACCACAAACTGACAAGTACAAGCATGCTTGTATTGCTCCATTTTAATTTCTTTTGGGTCTATATGTTTGTGCATGTGTACTCGTTGGTTTGTGGTTGGACTGGTCTACCGCTGAGCTGTTGGACCTGGTCCAACTAATAATTTCTTCGAGAAATTATTAAATTAAAAAAAAATAAAATCCAATTCTTTTTATGAAAGATAATAGCTAACTTAAGATGACAATTTGTCAACCATTGTGAAAAATAAAATTCACTCCTTTCAAAGAAAAATCACAATTCCAGGATCACAAAAAACATGTCATTTTTATATTGACTTTTCTCCCTTTTTTTATGAAAGGAAGGCAAGGCCACCCATTATAGCATCTATAACGTTTATCTTTGAAAAAAAGAGCATTCTTGCATACCTATCTTTGACGCTGAAAGAAGGCTGCAAGAATTCCAGCTTAGCCGCCACCCGGGCTTCACACCCTTCACATATCTTGTTCAGATAGACCAACGGGGTCCTCCCAATAAGCTGAGAATTTTTTATAATCAAAACTTTAAATCATACTGCTAAAAAATATACAAGAAAATATTAATCATCATGGAGCTGAAGTTAGTGAAAACAGCCATCTTTGAAGTTGCTGAGAGAATTTGAGGTTCAAAAAAGATGAAGCTTTTATGCAAACTTTATTCGGGATGAATTCAGAACAGTACCAGTACGTAGTTCCTCGATTTCAAAACATGGAAGACGTAATTTTTTTTTAAAAAAAAAAAAAAGTGGGCGATGAAGTACGTAAATCTACATCTTCTTTAGTGAAGAATAGTGGAAGCAAAAATTTAACAGAGGGTGAGAGAAGGGGAGAGGGCTCGCCTGTGAAGCATCCTTCTTGATTCCAGATAGATCCCCAATCTTTGGAGAGATCACCTGAGAGTCCAAGGCTTGCTGAGTGGAGAAAGAGGAACTCTTCTTGAGAAGAGAGAGTCTGCTGCTTCCCTTCCTCAATAGCTCTGTGAATCTGGCCATCTCTCCCCCTCTCTTTCTCTCCCTCTCTCTCAGGAGGCTGAAAACTCCATCAGTCCCCTCATCCCATATAAATGCAGCTCACTAGGTCAGGGATTCAGGATCGAGTACCACAAGGGGACCACCCTTTGAGCCCACGGGACACGAGCAAGGATATGGTGGGAAATGGTGGAAAGTTCATATGATAACTCGGTGCAGATTTTTCTAGCTGTGATCTTGTCGGCATTCTCGTCCCCTGGTCCGCTTTACGTCGTTGCTCTTGGACTCAATAGGCCAAGTCCACCTTGAAGAACCAAAAAAAAAAAAGATAAAGTATGTTGTCGCTTTCGATTTGGTGGCTCTGATGACCATGCAGCGAGAGGTACTTAAAGAAAACTACAAAAAAGAAGGGGGTGGGGAAGGGCTTAATTAGATCGTGGTTCAATGCACCGGAGTAGGCTTCCGGCTGCTGAGACGTTCCATGCACGTGATCTTCAAGGGTAAATGAAAAAAAAGTTTTTTTTTTTTTTGGACGATTGACCCTTAAAAATCGATTAGTGTATAAATATATATACACTTTCATAAAATACTTATTTTTCTATTCTATCTTTTATATATATATATATATATATATATATATATATATATATATATATATATATATATATCCACGCCATCTAACGCCGTTAAAAAAATAACCTTTTCTAACTAAAATGATTAAAATATTCTTAATGGATAGATGTGCCCAAAAAAAATATTCATAAGACATGATCGCAATTGGAGAACAAAAAAATAATTTCAAAATACTATTTTATTTTTAAATAAAATAAATATAAATTTTATTAACGATGTTAGAAGAACTGTTATATTAGATGTATTTGTGCAAAAATAGTATTTTATGAGGATAAAAAAATAAATTTTTTTTTACATGGATACCCTTGTAAATATAGGATTTTGCGTGGATACCCTTCCAAAATTAATATTTGCATGTATACCCTCGTAAAACTCTGTTATTGTACAAATACCCTTAATATAACGGTTGTTCTAACGGTGTTAAAATAAATTATATTTATATTAATTAAAAATAAAATTAAAATTTGAAATGACGTTATTAGCCTCATCCTTCTCACCCCCCCTCCCCCAACCCTGCACCACCACGGCGCCCGGCTTCCCACACCCACCCACCGCCCCTCGGACGGTGCGCGGCTTCCGCCCCCCCCCCCCCCCCCCCCCCCCAGCAGCTTCCCCCCGCCCGCCCGCCCCCGGCGTATCAGGATTGCGATCGCGATCGCAATGGTGAGGGCCATGGGGAGCGAGATCAAGATCCTGCAGGCCATGGGGAGCAAGGTTGGCCCGAAAACGCGATGCAGCTCGCTCGCGATCTCTTTCCTCCTTCCTACCTGTTCTCCTTCCTCATTGGCTGACATTTCCCATCCCTTTAGAGAATAAAAAGGCCATGGGAGCAAGCTAACAAGCTCCTAAGAAACCCATATCTCCTTCCTGTCTGCCTTGAAAACCCACCATAAATTCACTTAAAAACGACCAATAGGACCACCACCCACACACAAAAAAAAGAAGCGACTCTCTTGCTTGTTATCACAAAGCAAACTCATTTCTCTGAGCTTTTGCTGGATTTTAGGTGGCTTTGTGCAGCCTTTATCCTGATTTTATTTCTCTTTTTCTGTTTCCATTACCACCAACTCGATCAGTGCTGTTAAAGCCACCTACTTAGCATCATTTCTGGTCCTTAGACAAGCCACCTTCTTTCCAACTCAAACCAGCAGTCCTCTCTCTCTCTCTCTCTCTCTCTCTCTCTCTCTCGGGCCCAAGAGATTCGAAGCAGAGCACAGCTGTGTGGAGCTGCTGTCTTCTCCTTCTTCTGGCACAAGAACAGCTGTCTTCTGAAGCCGGGCACCGGGGGGTGGGGGCGCGCGCGCGCGGAGGGGAGGGGAGAGAAGAGTAAGGCACTGTTAGAACAACCGTTATATTAGCAATATTTGTACAATAACAAAGTTTTATGAGGGTATACATACAAATATCAATTTTGAAAGGATATTCACGCAAAATTCGATATTTAGAAAGGTATCCATGCAAAAGATCCTAAAATAAATATAAATTTTAAGAAGATATTAGTGCAAATTTGAATTTTTAGAAGAATAGTCAAGAAAAAAATTATAAAAAAAAAATAACACTGGTGCAGCGCATGAAGGATAACTTCCATGCAGGTTTAGTCGAGGTGGTCTAGTTAGATCATTTTGGGCTTGTGGAGCATGAAGAGACCTACATCACGCATACTTCCACATTCATGAATAGAAGATACCGAACTAAATTAAATTCGACACATCAGATACACATCATCTATTGAAGAGATGGAGCATTTCATGGATAATTGTGATTTTTATCATAGACTTGAGAAACAAACGCAATGTTTTTATTTAAGTTGTTTCATGTGGTTAACCCAGCTGATCTAATCACCAGAGCTAGGCTTGGATAAGTCCTTTTAAAATCGGATAAAATCCGAGGCTCTCAATATTATTGGGTTTGAAGTTGGCCACCCAACGGGCAGGTTGGTTAGCCTCATGGAAGACATGAGTAACCTGGAACCATCTCGGCTATACAGTGATAGTCCACATGTCATGATAGGATTGGATGGTGCTAGATGGATGTTTTGGGATGCCTTTTTCTATCCGGAAGTACAGCTAGAAACATTCACGTTAAGAAGATCATCTAGAGCACATCTATAACGAAATGCAACAAAAAAAGAAAAGACTTTAAGGCCTTAGAAATGGAGATCAGTTCAAAGGAGATGCAACTAGAGGCCTCCCAAACTGCTAGAATAATTAGATGTCCTGATGGCCGAAGTTTTAACCCATGCTCGGGATTTATGCAGCCATATCAAGGAGAAATTATTAGGCGGAATAAATCTATTTGGTAATTTCACCCGGTACGTAATGGACATAATCCATATAATAATTTCTCTATATCAAGAGGATACCAGAAGTGTCCTATTTTGCAGCCCCTTCCGTTTTAAGGAACAAGTGGGTTTGGACAAGGATAGGCACTTTTATTGTCAATGTGGTCAACATCATCAAGTGCTTGCATCTTTCCTCCTTAAGGATCGTGTCTTTATTTTAGAAAAATATTCCTATTTAGATTGCGATGGCCAAAGGTAGGATCGTCCAGCCTCAGTGTATCTGAAGTATAACATAGTGGTGCTATCGAGGAGTACAATCTATAATAGCATGAAACTAATATTACATTTAGATTTTCAAATCCATCACAAACAAAATATAATAATTAAAAGTCTAATTTCATCATCCATTAAATAAAACTAATACTGGTTTAGAGCATCTAAATCCAGACATAAATACCAAATCCATAACCCTCAATATTCAAAAAATCATTAACTACAAATTCATAGTTAATTAAAAAAGTAAAAATTTTCTATAAAATCGCCAAGCTTGCTAGCTTGAACTCCAAGCCTCGAACATTCTTTGTTTATGTCGACCCTATTCGTCTAGAAAGAGAAAAATAAAAATAGAGATATATAAGTGACATAGCTCAATAAGTAAACCTTTTACTGCCTTACCGGATCAAGCATAAGTTTTTACATGTTCAATAAATTATTTAGAAAAATGTACTACCATTAAAAAATATTTCATAATAACAATATAATTATAAATCAATCATGCTCATATGCATAAATCATGCAAATTATATAAATATAGTTCCTAATGCATAAACAAAATCATAAATGGTGCTAATTTTACAAAGTAATAAATCATTTGTCATTTTGCCATATTATAATTTATAATAACTCTTTCAAACTAAATGCTAAGATTATCTTATACCGGTGGCATGGTCGTAATTAATATCATGCCAACTACTATAGCCCATTGGTGGGGTCGTATACCAAGCTACTATAGCCCGTTGACAAAGGCCATATGCCAAGCTACTATAACCCATTAGCAAGGGCCGTTTGCCAAGCTACTATAACCCACTGATAAGGATCGTATGTCAAGCTACTATAACCTATTGGCAAGGGTCGTATATAGCTATCTGAGAGCCCATAGTCATTTTTTAAAATAATTTTTCTTAATTCATATTTTCTAAAATCATATTGTCTTAAATTATACATGAATAAATCGCTAAAAGACTATAAAGAATTTATAGTCCATAATTAAACCTTTAATAGTAGAATAATCTAAAATTATTTTTTATAACAAAATACAAATTTCATAAATATAGAGTTTATAGTTTATAAATAGTGTATAACGGTAAAATAATCATAGAACCATTATTTCACATTAAATCATGAGTTTCAAAATATCATATGCTTAATGCTTGATTTTAAGAAAACATGATATCAACAATATTTAATACTTTTTTCGTATTTTCATAATACCAAAAAATAAGTAGAAATTTGAAAACTAATAAAAAAATATTAGGATTGCTTACATCTTTTGTTTTAAACTTTCAAGCTTCACTAAGCGAACCTGCTAAACCTATTTAAAGATATTAAGAATAAGATTAATTTCCATTTGATAACTTTGATAGTATTGGAATAATAAGACAAAAGGACCGGTTGGCCAGATGACAGTGGCCCAGTTAGGTCAGGTCTAAGCAACTTAATCAATAAATCATGGGGCACAAACTCAATTAGGGCTAAGATCATTCGATAGGATTCATCATTACTATAAGATTCGCTCCGCTCCTACATCCCCCTAGCTACAGTAATAAGAACCTCAGGTAAACCATTTAAGAACCTAGCTTTCACACATACAACTGCACTAAACAAAAGGGGGCTTCAGATTTGGCTTGAGAATCGGTATCATTCCCTACCTTTGCTTCCCTTGCATGCTTTTCACGCTTAGGGCAGTTGCAGATGTTACCAACTGTTGCCCAGATAGACAACCCAAGAGGGGGGGGAGGGGGGTGAATTGGGTTTTAAAATTATTATTACAATTAAAATGTTTGTGGATAACTAATTAATACTTTTTGCAAGTTGATTAATTAGATGCTATGTGCAGTGAATGAAATGAAGGTAAGAGACAACAAAGCAATCACAAACATAAGGAATTTATAGTGGTTCGGAGCTAACCCTTGCTCTTACGTCCACTCCCCAAGCCTCACTTGGGAATTCACTATAACCCCTCGGATTACAGCCGGTTGTTTTACAAGCTCACAACCTAACTTGTTGTTTTACAAGATCACAACGAACTCGGTCGGTTTTTCCAGGCTCACCGACTAGAACCACCCGATTGTTTTTCCGGGATCACAATCAAACCCTTACACGTTGGTTTCAACCTAGGCTCACCAACAAACCTTTACACCCTTGATTCAATCCCCTGATTGAATCAAGTAAGGAACAAACGGTTTGAACAAAGACAAACAGAAAAATAAAGCTTCTAAACAAGCAGATATACAGCGATATAAATAAGAGAGAAGTTAAGAGCCCTCAAACAAATTTATGAAGATGTAAGGGAGGGCTTCTGGAACTCGGGGTCTCCTCTTGAATGTCTTGAAGACTTGAAGACTGAAGGAGACTTCTTTAATGCTGGAAAGAGTTGGTTGAATGGAGTTAATGACCCTCTTCCTTCTTTTCCTTTGAAATCCTTTGGTAGATGAAGATTTCTTGTTTTCTTTGAATGGAATGTCGCTTCTCTACCTTGCTACAGTTCTCTGTGGCTATTTAAGCCATTCCCCACGGAAACTAGCCGTTAGACACAATCTTCTAGCCGTTCTGCACATTCTGCACATCCTGACAATGTTTCCGTTGGAATCGGAGTCGACTCGCGCGATCTGAAGTCGACTCGGCTGCAGCAGGAGTCGACTCATGCTTTTTTGGAGTCGGCTCGGCAACTGTTTCGGATTTGAATTAAAGTGCTCTTCTCGACTGGGAGTCGACTCGACTTAACCCGGAGTCGACTCCCCAAAGTCTGGAGCTGACCTGGCACTTTTGGAGACGACTCGATATAAGGAATCCAGGGATGCATTCTTCAAGTTTGCTCACTCGAGTCGACTCGAAAATTCTGGGAGTCGACTCGGCGCTCAAAGTCTGAACTCCCGATCTTCTGTCTTTTGACTCGTGCCGTCCTGGAGTCGACTCGGCTCTCAGTATCCGAAAAGCAGTCTTCTATCTTTTTGAGGTAGCGCTGCCTTGGAGTCGACTCGAACTGTCTTGGAGTCGACTCGCCTCTCAGAGACAAAAATATTGTCTTCTGTCTTTTTGGGGTCGCGCTGTCTTGGAGTCGACTCGGACTTTGCGGGAGTCGACTCGGCTCTCAGTGTCCGAAAGTTGCTCTCTGACTTTTGCCTTGTATCACACTGGGAGTCGACTCTCGCTTCCTTTGGAGTCGACCTGCCAACCATCGGAGTCGACTCGAGTTCCTCAGGAGTCGACTCGGCTCTCAGGGTCCAAAATAACTTCTTTGTCTTTCTGTCTGTAACTCCCTGAAGTCGACTCGTACTACCCTGGAGTCGACTCGGCAGTATCGGAGTCGACTCGCGCTCTTCAGGAGTCGACTCGTTGACAGGTTTTGAGTTGGATCTTTCTGTTCGTCTGTCTGTTCTCAGTCGGAGTCGACTCGTAATGTATAGGAGTCGACTCAAGCCTGTGCCAGTGCTTCTGATACGCTTGGAGTCGACTCGTAATCTCCCGGAGTCGACTCGAGTCTCAGACTTTGGTTCAAATTGACTTCTTAACTTATCAAAAATGTCTTGAACCAAATCTTGAGACACTTAACCATAAATTTACAAGAATTTCACTGAAACACTAGATTGAATTTCACTCCACACCAACTCTTGATCCAGGAAGGTTGGAAAGATATTCCTTTCCCAGGAGGTTAGAAGAGAGTGATATAAGTACTTAACAGGGCTGGGGTAATTGGTCTAGTAAGCGGCCCAAGCACTAGAGTAGTTTAGGGCCTCTTTTCAGAGGTCAACTCGGGTTTGTAGAATAGGTGGATGAGACCTCTTACCAGGATCTCAGGGTCTCCTAGAGAGAGATAGAGGAAGAAAAGAGAGAAGGCAGAGAGAGAAGAAATAAGAGAGAGAGAGAGAGGTTCTTTCTCTTCTTCTTCTTTTCTAACTTTTCTTTTTGTTTTTTTCACTCTTTTCTTGTTGGTAGAGGCGGGCTAGTGGTTGTGATTATAGTGGTCCGGCAAAGAGCTACAGGTTACAGTGGCGAGTAGCAGAGAGCGGTCGACAGCGGCAGCCGGCCGGCCGAATTCAACCCAAAACATGGCCAAACAAGAGAATTTTGGCTTGGTTATCCTCAGATCCCAAGTCCGCTTGTCAACAGCTGAGGGTCCGAGCAAATGCGGGGAAGGGGCTGGGGCTCTCAGCGATGAACGTCGGCAGCGGCAGTGGGTGGAAAATGGGAAGAAGGATGGGTAAAAATAGGGGAAATACAGGGGATCTGATTTCCGATCAATTTTCGGCCGATTTCTCGGCTGGCGACTGTGATGTCAGATCGTGGAAAGAAGAAGAAGGAAAGGGGAAGAAGACTTGGGCATTACCTTGTCTCCGACGGCGTCCGGTGGCCCTGATTTTCGGCAAACACGAAGATGGGCAATTGTGAACTCAACGGGAGAAAAGAAAGAGAAATGAACTCAATAATCACCGGTGGAGGACCAAGAGAAGTGTGGAGGTGCCTATATAGAGGAAACAAGCTTTTCTTATCTCTCGGATGTCGACTTCCACTGGAAGTTGGATGGAGAAGAAAACTCCCATTGGGAGTCATCCTTTCTATTTTACTTTTTTTTTTTATATATATGAGCTTGGGCTGGGCCAAGCAGACTGGGCCTTGACCAGGCCATCACACTGCCCGGTTACAATCGCATAAGGATGCTTCAAAGAATCAGAATGGGACAGGACAAACCAAAACCTTTGACACCGAGTGAATTCAGGAAAGGCCAATGGTTGAAATATTGGCAAAAACATGAACTGGATCTCAGCACAAACTTTTCATGTGCGATCGTGCTACTGTAGTGTCAGCCCATTTAGTAATGTCTGCTGTCTAATGCTTTCAAATTTAGTACGTGCGTGCAAGAAAGTCGATCAGGTTGCTGACTTTCTCTTCCAGCAAGGTTTGTCTGCAAATTTTGGATTTTGGGCTTCTAATTTGCCTCAGCCCATTAGTGATCTTTTGAAGACTGATCTCAGTCTAGTTCTATATTAATAATACCACTCGGGCTCTATTTTTGTTGACCCAATAAAGAAAAAAAAAGAAAAAGAAAAGAAAGGAAAGCTTAAGCCTTTTTTTTTTTCAATTTTTTAAGACCAGAAAGCAGCCATCCCATTATTGGAATTTGACTCGATCAAGAATTGAACCCTAACCTTTTATGCAAGTGGCAAAAGATGATAGTACTATCCAAGCAAGCACTTGATGGACATTAGACCCACAAATGCAGTTTCGAGTTCATAATAGGCCACAGCCTTGAGAGGACCAAGGGTGTGTGTTTCACTTGAAAGAAGAATTCCTTTTTTTTTTTCATGAATCCATTGTTGGATCGTACAGTGGTCACTTCAAAATCTATACAGGAGAATGAATAAAAATGCTCGGAGTGCTTTGAGATTTGCATAGAGTGCAGTCCAACAATCGCCATAGCGGAAGAAGATCAATTATTCTTTCACGTGAAGGAGACAATCCAAACCCAATTTATTCCATATTTTCATTGATATCTCACTGGCTGAGATATCACTAGTATCTCAATGTGATTGTGAGATACTGGACTGAAGCCGGCAGCCCCAGCCGACTTCAGCCCAACACCCCTTTTGGAAGGGGCAGAACAGGGGATCGCAGACGCGATCCCCTCCGACATCTCCGGGCACGAGGACGCCGCTACACCGCGGCGGCACCACGGAGGGTCCGCGTCCACCCCGCGGCCGCAAGAGAGGCCATTGATCTTGCCCCACCGTCGTGAAAATCGCGGCGGGGAGCCGTTGAAATGGGGCGATAAAACCCCTATCTTCCTCTTTGTAAGAGCACCTCCGAGCCCTCCTCCCTCTCATCCTTCTCCTCCGCTTCCTCTCCCTTCTTCCTCTTCCTCTCCTCCCTCTGTTCTTGCCTCCCAAGTGACCGGCGAGCTCTCCCGGCCGAGTACTGTCCGAATCCCCTCACGGCCTTCCCCTGTTTCTGGATCTACCTCCTCTTCGGAAAGCACCGCCGCCACCACCGCTTGACCACCGGATCGAGCACCGTCGGCCGAGATCTTCCTCCCACTGCCTCTGCCACCACCGGTAAGCCCTCTCTTGCCTTGATTCCATGCCAAATAGCATGTTTTTTTCTCCTCTGCATCGGCCCACACCGAGACCATTCTCGGTTCTTCCTCAACGCCAGCCGCCGCAGCAGCCACCGGCTGCCACCATGGCCGGCTGACCGTCGACTGGACGACGGCCTCCGACCACCCAGGTCGGCCACCCCGCCGGCCCTCTCTCTCTCTCTTCCGTCTCTCCTTCTTCCCCTGTCTGTGGCGGGGGGTTTTGGGGAAGGAGGCCCATCACGGACCAAACTGGGCCCGTTGGGCCCTATCCATTGCAGGCCCAACTTGGGCCCAGTCCAGTCCGGTTGGGCCCAGTTGGGCAGTACCTTTGTGGGCCCAACTTGGGCCCAGTTCAGATCCAAACCCGAAACAAAAAAAAAAAAAAAAATTCGAAACCCAGTTCAGACCCGAAACCCGAAATTCAGAATCCAGTTCAGATCCGAAATCCGATCGGAAACCCAGTTCAACTCTGAACCCGAACCCGGAGCCCGAACCCAAAATTCGAACCCGGAACCCGAAATCCGAACCCAAAACCCGAAACCCGAAACCCAAAACCCGAAACCCAAAACCCGAAACCTGAAATCCGAAATCCGAAACCCAGTTCAGACCCGAAATTCGAAATCCAGAATCCGAAACTTGAAACCCAGAACCCGAAATTCGAACCCGTTTGGCCAATAAATGAAATTTTACAGTTAAGCCCTTGATAGTATACTATTGCACAAAAGAGCCTTCTGTAATTTATGTTTGATCCCTAAGAAAGATTTATTACATAAAGGTCCCCAACTATATTTATTTAGTCCATTCAAGCTTTATAGAATAGTATTCTGTAATTAAGTATTAGACCCTGCAATAAATTTTATTGCATAAATGAACCAATTAGAAGCCAACCTTGGGGGCCCTATTTAGCTGGGTCTATGCGGGCCCATTGGGTCGTATTCGATATGGGCCCTATTGGGCCATGCCCATTATGGGCCAACTCTGGGCCCTTTTGGGCTGTGTCCAATAGAATTATTTTTGGATTTTGCTTAGTTCTGAAATTAACAAGAAATTAATTAAATTTAAACAGATGAACCTGATCCGCCTATCTGAAGCAGGGGTTAAGCGAGAAGAGGTAAGTAACTTAATGCTTCAAAGTGCATTTCTCCAAATTATTTGGTAAAGTAATTTATTACTGGATTAAATTTTGAAATATGTTTTGTGTTTAGTAAAATGGGTCTGGCATATTTAATTTTATTTGAAAATTTTATTATATGCTCTGAATTTCGTGAAACATGCTTGTACAGTTTATGAAATCTATTTTTATATTTATGCATTCTCAGCATGGTTATGATCTGTTCTGTTCTGTTCTGGCCCCGCCAATGGGGATTATACGTTGGACCTGTCGACTTGTATTCTGTGAGGAACCGGTTTCGACACCGCGCCACCGGTGATTAGAATAGTGGTTTCTGGACACCGTTTCCACCGGTGACTAACAATAGTGGTTTCTGGCACTCTGTGCAACCCATGCCACTGGGTTACGTGGCCGTAGCCTATCATGTTGAGATTATGATATCAGAGTTTTATAAAAACAAAAATGATATTATTTATGATTTGTTTCAAACATTATCCGGTATTTTGATCTGATATGCTCTGACCCCACTCTGGGGTATTTTGTTGCTTATTGGGCTAGTGTAGCTCATTATTCTGTTTTCTTCATTTTTCAGATCCAGAGGCTTGATCGCACGGGATTGGGGAGTGCGTTAGATTTTACGATGATTCCTTCAGTTATTAGCATTTTAGATTAGTCTGAACATTTGGATCATGTTGGCATATGCTATTTTAAAATTTTGTAAGACTGCTTTTGAACAATTTAAATAATTATGTTATCTTTGAAAAGCTGTATCTGCTTTGGTATGATCTGCTGCCTTGCGCGCCTGTGCGGCCCGCCGTGCGGGCGTGCGGCGTCTGTCGCGCTTCGGGCTCGGGGCGTGACAGTGATCCCTAACTAGAACGAGAAGAATTGCAAGTTGAATGCACTGATGATATTTAGATGTTGCTAGGGTGATAGTATCATGCTGTCATCCCCTTGAATCTGCATAATTAGCGAACATGTTTCTTGAGGAAAAAGATTGTTAAACTGTGATGCATATATCTGGTGGGAAATTGTATCTTATATTGCAATGGCCATGTATCACACCATTATCACTAATACATGTCTAGTTGGGAAGTGTTAGGCTTGCCTACTGGGACAGTGATGGGATTCGATTTTGCATGCTATTCTTCTCTCTAATGTCGGCAGAACCAATACTGGTTGCCCAGTGGAAGGAGTCAGTATGGGCCTGCGCCGTGCCGAATCGGGCCCATACCGACATAGTAGAGGAGGTGGGGGAGAAAGGAACAAAGAGAGGAGGAGAGAGGAACAGAGAGAGAAGGGTCGTCGAAGGGAGACGACCTGAGCAAGAGGCGGAGGAAACCTCCGCAGCCGAAAAACAGGGTGAATGCCCTGTTTCGTTCGAAACAAGAGACCTACCTTGTTTTCTGACTGTGGAGCCCGAAGGAGCGTCCTCCGCATAGCTCACCGGCCTTCGTCGGCGCTCCGCCGGCCGGCCTCCACCTCGCTCTCTCTATCTTCCTTTTCCTCTCTCTTCCTTCCTCTCCCTCTCTCTTCCTTCCCCCCCTCACTCTCTTTTTTTTCTCTTTTCTTCTCTTTCTCCCTCTCCGGCAACGAATTTCGTTTCTGTTACCGGACCATGCCAGTCAGCCTCCAGGATGGCTCGGTACGACCGATACCACCCAGTTCGGGACGCTTCCGCCGACATTAGTTCTCTTACTTGGGTTCTATTGACTCTGTGCCTTGATGTCACAAAAGTTTAGGATAGAACCCTCTCTATTATCGGGAGGGTAAAAAAGGCCCACCTTAACGGAATGATATGGCGCAAAAGTTTTGAAGCCATTTCACTAAAAAAATATTTAATAGTAATATCATACCTTTCTTTGCCGAACCAAAATAAACATATTTAGATTTAGCATAAACAAATTTGGATCGTAGGATTGATTTGATTTAACTTATTTATTAAATAGACCAGGTTTAAATGTTGGAATCCTGACCTATTCAATTTGTTTAGATATATATAATAATTAGGTCAAGTCACTGCAATAACGACCTTCCATACAAGGCACGACTAAATTGTTTAGGACCTATTCAACTTACTTAACTTAACTCTACTCATTTATTAAATGAGTTATGTAAGTTCAATTGAGTTACCTATTTAATAATGAGGCCGATTTTAGTTTTTAAGTTCTGACTTGTTTAATAAAAGTTCGGTTCAAGTTGACAAATGTTTGACTCAACCAATCCATATTTGATCTAACCTGATGTAATTATCAACCCTAACCATCTGGATCCCTTGTGCAGTTTCAATATTATATAAGATACCATATAATTTACTAACGTATGAGAAATATATTTATATATAATGATGAGAAAATATATTTACTAAATCTTTAAACTCGGCATATTTTCATATTTCATGTATCCAAGTATTGAAGAACGACACAAGCCCACTAAAAATTTCCAATTGAATTCCCATCAAATTTCAAAAGGTCATAGCTTTTTATCCCATTGAAGAAAAAAAGCGAAAAATTCCTTCAATTTGCTCTTGGACCTCTCACAAGAAATAACCAAAATAAAAACATTTAAGCGCAAGATTTCAGACACCTTATGCTTTCATTAGTTAACAATATAGCCGATACATAAAGCTTTATTTATACTAATGAAAACAGTTTTTTTTGAATCCAGTACATATCCATCTTCTCGTTAAGAGAGGTGGAAAATTACCTGAAAGAGTAAAAAAAATTACCAGAGGTAGTAGCTCAGTGGAACTGGGCCTTACTTCCAACCAAGCAATTCTAAGTTCGAAACGCGCGAGCGTCGATTAAATTGTGGAGACTGGATGCTCCCTACTCGAACGTGTGGTCTGGAAGGGCTTATTGGTCCGCTGGTAGTCTCGATGGTGCTAGGTGTGACATACTCACACGGAGAGTAATCGTGCCGGAGCCCAAAGGGGTAACGAGCAGGGCCCACGGGTGGGAAGGGTATGAGTAAAACTGGCCGAAGTGTCCAACATGTTGGAAATTGTATCCTAAATGTCAATCGTCAGCATGTTGATGATTGAATTTTGTAAATGAATTGACAAATTGATAAAATATTTTTTTGGCATTATTCAACATTTTACATCTTCAAATGAACTCTTATATGATGAAGTCCTTAGGACTTATTAATGATAAAGGAGGATTTATTTTCGAGTCTTTAAACCAGTTCGCGACCAAATGATATGTTGTTACAAGGACGACAGCATTATTGAGATTAGGTCGTTGTGTAACATATACATTGGTTGTCCTCTTAACCAAGGAGTGTGGAGACACTGGTACGCCACACAGGTGAAGTGTAGGAGTATATTTCACTGAACGTGGTCAATTCCAGAACACTCTACTGTCGAGAGATATTCCGAGTGGATATGGGTATAAGTATCCCTCAGACCTGAGATCACCACAGTGATTACCAAGCAACTCACTGTACTTTGGTACCGGACTATCTGAATTTCTAATTCAGTGACGGAAGGTCACTGGGTGCAGTCAAGTACTTGCATTGTCAGTTGTGAGTCAAGATTGAATTGACCCCCCTGAAAATAGGAGATAATGTCTTGTGATTAATTTAGCAAAACCTTGGCCAGGGTAATCCCAGTGAGGAGTCACGGAATATCTAAAGTTAATCACATAATGGATGTACTAATTATAGGGTTGACAGTGAGCTCTAAGTCATCCTGGCATTAGGAGTCAAAGGGATGAATTATACAGTAACCATAGTCCAGGATTCTAGAATATTTGCTTCGCATATATTCGGCCTATTCGGACGTCGGGTACCATTGCTAGATGGTCACATCGATTAGTGTAGGAACTCATTCCTATACTACCGGCTTAGGTTTGAACCTATGAGGTCACATGCATAGAAGTTTCCTGATTGATCAAGAAGGTTGATGAATGATTAAGAATCATTCGGAGGGGTAATTTGGTCAATTTGATTGACAAATTATCTTATAAAATAATTAAAGTAATTATTGAAAGATTAATTAGTAATTAAATTACTAATAAACTTAATTTGATTGAGTAACTGTGCTAAGGATGAGCCAAATTGAATTGGATTCAACTTTGGGCTCAATCAGAGTTTTGACCTGATTGGATTAGGTCAGAACCAAAAAGACTTAAACTGATCAAATTAATTTTAAATTAATTTGTGCTTAATTGAGGATTGACCTAATTGGATTAGGTCCAACACAAAGTAATTAATTCAATTTGATTGAGTTTGGATGAGCCAAAATTGAATTGGATTCAATTTGAGCTCAATCAGGGCCTGACCTGATTAGATTGGGTTCAACCGAATTGCTTTGTTTTAATCCGGGTTTGACCAAATTTGATTAGGTGCAACCCAAGAGGATTAGGCTCAGATGATGTGGCAATTAGTGGTGACATGGAATTGGATTTCATGAATTTTAAATAACCCAAAATTAATGCATGGCGCATGAACCCATTGCTTGACACTTGGCGACATTGCTTGGTGTTTGAATTTAAATTCAAACATTAAGCAATGTATTAAATGATTTTAATCACTCAAACCATCAACCAAGGTGGTGTATGAGTTTTTGAATGGATTAAATTCGAATTTCAAGAGGTGAGTTCGAAAATATGAAGTCTTTTGCCTTGCCGCATGGAATTCTGCATTACTCCCCCCTTGCGCATGTGTTTAAATTTTGAATTTAAATCAAATCTGGTTGAGATCTGATTTGGGTTGTTCCTATTCCATTGCATGCGCCAACTAAAGGAGGATTTCAAGAGCTAATTTTTGAATTTTGAATAAAATTCGAATCCCATTAAAAGGGGTTAAAAATGGGTGCCGACTACACATGGCATTGCAGCCTTCTTCCTCACACGCCTCCTTCTCCTCTTCCTTCTCCATTTTAGCTAGGTTTTTCAGGGTGAATATCTGGAAGATTCAAGATCAGATCTGAGTCCTCTACTTTTCCTACAAATCTCATCTCTATATATTTCAAGACGATTGATCAAGAGTTGATTGAATCCCGGCGAGCAGATTTCAACCTTCAAGTGTTCTACAGCTACTAGCACTGTTGCGGAAGAAGATCCTTCAAAACTTCGCGTGTACTTCTCGTATAGGCCATTCGTGTACGTGGCTGTGAAGTCAAGGATCAGATCCACAACTTTCATCCATCATAAAAGGTATTAATCTAGCATTAATCATTTATTATGGTGTCAAGATCTAGATCCGATTCTCCGAGGTTTTACCCTCTTTTGGGGCTCCTCACGGAGATATCTCCAGAATCCATTCGATTTGAGTTCTTAAGTTTCAGATCTGATAGTTAATCATGCATAAAAGTTTTAACAAAAATGTTTAAACGATTCCGACATAATCCTATGTGTTCTTAATGTACTGATTTCTAGATTTGATCTTGCAAGTATGCATGTATTAAATTGTTTGATTCATTTTTCCGTTGCGTTTTTTAAACTTAAAAAGAACTACGTGTGGCTTGATCCCCATTGTGAATGGGTACGTAGGCAACCCGATCAGGTTCAGCCATAGTTTTCAAAAAAAAAAATTCAGTATACTAAACACTGAAGAACTTAGGATTAACTTTCACAATACACGGTCATTTTTGCCTGCATCGAACATTCTTCTAGCGGGATGAGGGCTCAGTGGTGGCTGCTACGCGGGGGTGGGCTTGTCCCTTCTTCCCCCTTCCCCTTTTGGTCTAGCAAAAAAAAAAAAAAAAAGTAAAAAAAACTGTATTAAGAAAAAAATTGTCAGCTAAATCTCGACTCCTAAATTAATTTTGTCTTCTACTTTGTCACCCATCCTTTACCTACCCACTTGTTGTTTTGGATAAAGTAGTTTAAAATCAGAAAGATTACAACGAACATAATAAAGTGACATTCAAGTTTAGTGCATGAACTAACCACCTGTTCACTGATAAAGACGATCATCCCCAACTAGAATTTGTGAAAATTCTTTGTTGATGCGTTCATCAAACAAAAATAGAACAAGAATTATATATTATATATTATACCTCTTATTCTTCTAGTTTTAAAAATGATTTTATATGGATCCATTGATGCGTTCTTAACAAATTATCTAGTGTGTATGTTTAGCTCTTGCTAGTAGTTCTTTTCACTTTTTATTCATTTGATCTCACATCAATTATAATTATATGCTCTAATTGCATCTCTCATCATCTCAAACTCATACTAGCTCCTGGCATGTCTTGATATCTTTGGTCTAGAATAAACTCCTTGTGAGCGATGTAGGTTGGTTGTCTTTGGTTTGAGGCTAGCATGATCCATATCTAATCCATCAGTTGATGGGTCTGGCTCAAATTACAATATATTTTGGATTCCTATGTTACATCTTAAGATTAGAGTGGACCATAGTTTATCTTAATTCCAAGGTTTAAAATAAACTCGTTGCTAGCGATAGCAATGTAAGTGGATTGTGCTCGGTTCGAGACTAGCACGGCCTATATTTGATCCGCCGGTTGATTGGTCTAGTCTAGGTTACAACATGTTATATGGCATCTTAAAGTTATGGTCAAATTTTTGTGAGTCAATTATAGTTGGATCCAAACTTATGAGATCCATACCCAATATGATCGAAAATTTGTTCCTAATCTGTATATTCAATCCATGATTGACTAATCTTGGGAGTAAGACATGCCGATATTGGGGGAACTCAAGGTCAGATTTAAGTTAGAGGTAGAAATTTATGACCCGGCTTATTTATGCAACCCTACACGGACACTGCCTAAATTGATACATTGGGTTCAAGAGTCAAGTAGCCAATCCCAACTTTCTAGTGGGTCGGGTCAAGTTTAAATCAAAGCCTCTCAACTTCTTAGGTCAGAAAGAGGGTTATTGATTCCCTATATTTTAATTATTATTGTGTATATATATATATATATATATATATATATATATATATATATATGCTATCCGATCATTGACTCAACCAAAAGGAGTGATGAGTTGGAGCATAAGTGATTCTAAAGTCATGACAAAAGAAAAGCCTACCATTGAATGTAAAGCCCAAAACTAAATGGGCTCGGACATTGAAGGGTTGGTACGTTGGCTGGAGGTCAATGGGTTGGATTTGGGTTTGGTTCGGGTTGGTTCCACCAGAAGAGGAATATTTTGGTAATTTCAGATAAAGGCCGTTCCTTTCCCATCGGAATTCCAGAGTCAAGGCCATTCTCGTCATTCTGTCCAACGCCAGGGGCATTCTCAAACCCATTCTAACCTGGCCCACCTCCTCTCGGGGTGGTTCTATATACACCCCCCCTATTGCTCAGGACACCCCCCAAAAATTAAAAAAAAATTAAATACTCTCTACACCCCCCATTTGCTAAGGACACCCCTAAAAAATTAAAAATTCCTAAATTACCCCCCACCCTCCCCACCCCCTCACCTAAATTGCTCTCTACACCCCCCAAACCCCCCCCACCCCGCTCTTCCCCTCCAAAACACCTCGCCAACGCCCAAAACCCCCCCGTTCCCCCTTCTCCCTCTCGTCGCCGGCATTCTCCCGATCTCCGACCACCTCGCCGGCTTCTCCCGGAACCACCTCGCCGGCTTTTCCCGAAATTTTTTTTTTTCACGGTTCGTGCTCCGTTCGGCACTGGATCGCCGAACAAAAGGCTTCTGTTCGGCTGAACAGTGCCGGACAGAAGCCTTCTGTTCGGCACTGTGCAGCCGAACAGATCTGTTCGGTTGAGGGTTGCCGAACAGAAGGCTTCTGTTCGGCACTGTTCAGCCGAACAGAAGCCTTTTGTTCGGCGATCCAGTGCCGAACGGAGCACGAACCGTGAAAAAAAAAAATTTCGGGAGAAGCCGGCGAGGTGGTTCCGGGAGAAGCCGGCGAGGTGGTCGGAGATCGGGAGAATGCCGGCGACGAGAGGGAGAAGGGGGAACGGGGGAGGAGGGGTTTAAGGGGGGTTTGAGGGGTGTTTTTTTTTTTTCTTTTCAAAACGAAACGGAGGAGGAGGAGGGGGTGTATGAGAAAATTTCAAGGGCAATATGGTAATTACACTAAAGGTTAGTTTGGGTAATTTTTTTTTGGTTTTTGGGGGGTGTCCTGAGCAATAGGGGGGGTGTATATAGAACTACCCCTCCTCTCGTCGGGGTTTTAACTGCGGTTACGGGATGCATCGCCACGGGTTGGCGAAGGAACCGACGTTTCCTACTTTCCTACTGCGCGTCAGGGAAAAAAGGGAAAACAAATTAAGAGAAAATAAAAGAAAGGCGAGAAAATAGGGAATTTCCGTAGGGATCGAGTTCGGCTGGGGAAGGACTCACCGGCGCTCCGGCGAGGAAACCCTTCAAGATCCGCGGCGAATCGGCGAAGCAATCATCGGAAAACCACCGCAGGAAGCTCCGAAACTGCTCTCGGCGGAGCCGGAATGGTGGGATGGATAAGAGAGGCGTTTTTGGCGTCGGGATAAGGGTTCGGAGATTTTAACATTAATTCAAGGGTTGTACCTTTTGGCCGTTGCCGAAGAATCGGATTATTAGGGTTTTGACCCCTCCCCCCACCCCACCCGGGGGGTTTGGTTTGGGGCTCCGCAAATCCCGAATATTTTCCTTATTGGCAACGTTCGCATGCAATCAGGTGGTGGAGCCGGAGCGCCCGGCCGGATCCCGGCGGCGACGGCGCCGGGACGACCGTTGTCTTCCTCTTCGGCGTCACCGTCATCCTCCTCGTCCGCGGCGTCGGCCCCGACCCATCTAGGGTTCGAATCGATCCAGCAGCAGCAGCAGCAGCAGCTTGCGCTGAGGCAGGTGAGTACGATTTTTGCGCCTTCCTTACACTGGTTGGAGAGACTGTTATTGCTGTTGCGTAGGTTTCTGAGAAAGAAACGGTCATAAATTGGTTTCCTTGCAAACTGGAAGGAAATGGTAACGTGTTCATAGGATCCTGCGGTGGAATCGACGGGCTTGATTCCATCCTTAGAAAAAAAATTATTTTAATTTTGGTGGCTCATCTTCTCCGCAAGTGTTTATGGGTTTCTACGTAACCGTCACTCCGTTGCAGTTCTTGGTTTCCCTTTTTTGTATTTGGTTGTTTCCTTTTCCGTTTAATTTTTGTGGAATACTGGGGATGAGATCTTGGGCGGACCGTTTAAGATAAGAAATATAGAACTTTTTTCTTATTTCAGGATAAGATTTCTGATGTAGATTGGGAACCTTTGTCAAACCTTTTGAATCGGAAGTTGCTTGATGTGTGGATGAGAAGTTCGAATAGAACCGACCAGATCGCGTCAATAGTGTTCTCCAATCTTTGGAAGCTAATGTTTCGATTTTGTCATCTTTTTATTTATTTCGGGTAGCAATTGATTAATTTCTCGCTGGTGGCTCTTTACCCTTGATTAAGATTTAGAAGTTTGCGGGCGCTCTCGTGTCAGATGTCATTGATGATAGTGCCACATATTTATGTTTTGTATTTGTTTTGCATTGGAGTAAGAGCTTGTCCCCCTCTGAAAGGATTCGAAAGTTTTGTTCTTCTTATGATCTGTTTAACGCAATGATATGTGCTCCATATAAATCTCCAACTGCTTTTATGAGTACAGGTTTCTTCCTTTTTTTTCCCAAATTTATTTTAGAGTGGAAGTCAATTCTACAGAGATATAACTGCAGGTAAAGATATAATATTGAATTTTATTGGAAGTAGTATAGGCCTTAATTTTCAGCATTTTTCGTTTTATTTTTTTATTTTGCCATAGAGTGTTTTATTTATTACGTTATCCTGCAACTAGCTTTTTGGATGCTAAACATCATCTTGTCAGTAGAATTTTACACCTTCTTTGGCCTGAAACTTGCGTGCAATGATAGTATGGTTTTGGATATTAACACCGTACCTTGTTCTTGTACATTCTGTTTCCGTTTGTGCTGTGATTAATCACAACAAATGAGCGATAATTTATTGCAAAACTGAACTCATTACATTCATTTAGTAATTTCTGTTTTAAATTATGCATGCCATTCTCCCTTTCTTAGCAGACATTACAGCAACAGCAGCAGCCTCTAAGGAAGCCTGAAGGTGATCCTTATAGGCCTAGTGGTTTACATGGAGTCATTGGTGGGAATAACTTTCCATCGTCTTCAGGTGCTATACCTGTGTCCCAGACACTGAGGAATTTCAATGATGTACGTCACCCTCATGCTGGTCCTCAGCCTCATGAAGTGAACCGGAATAAAGGGCAAGGTATAGAGCAGCAGCTGCAGAACCCAATTTATCAAGCTTACCTCCAGTTAGCTTTTCAAACTGCTCAACACCAAAAATCTCATGGGAATCTGCTTGTTCAGCAACAAGGTAAGATCAATAATGTTGGCCCCTCTGGGAGAGATCAAGACATGCACATAAACAGTTCGAGGATACAGGATATCATGTCTCATCAAGTGGCCAATCAAGCACATCTGCCAGTTCATGCAAAATTAGCTGAACATATTGGACCTGGTGAGAAGCACATGGAACAACCACGTACTAGCTCTGAGCAAAGAAATGAACTAAAGCCTCCGCAGACAGTAATTGGGCAGATAGCACCAACAAATATGTTAAGACCCACGCAATCATTACAGGCACAAACAAACACACAAAATATTGCAAATAACCAGTTGATGATGGTGCAACTGCAAGCTATGCAAGCATGGGCCATGGAGCATAACATTGACCTCTCTCATCCTTCCAATGCCAATTTGATTGCTCAAGTTTGGCCATCTGCTAGATTGGCTGCAATGCGAAAGCCAAATGAAATCAGCACAGCTGCACATCAGTCACACTTGGCTTCCTCAAAGCAACAATTCTTGTCTTCACCAGGTGGTAGTGAAAATTCAGCTCATGGAAATTCCTTGAGTGATCACCCTGTTCAGGCTGGGCCAGTGAAAAATCGACAAACATTTCCCTCTGGGTCAATATCTGGTGCTGGCAGTTCTTCGACCTTCGTGAATTCCTCTAATATTCAGATGCAGCATCAATTTGCCATTCAGAACAAGGATAGCCAAAATGAGAGGGTTGCCAGATCCCCATTAGCAAATGGAAATGGAGGGATAATCATGGATCCACCGCAATTTTCTGGGAGCA
Organism: Phoenix dactylifera; assembly: GCF_009389715.1. Lineage (NCBI taxonomy): Eukaryota > Viridiplantae > Streptophyta > Magnoliopsida > Arecales > Arecaceae > Phoenix > Phoenix dactylifera. The sequence continues at coordinate 18,730,714 of NC_052393.1, forward strand.
CGAACCAGACCATTGAACATTCAAATATGAAGAGAGAATTTGCTGGCATTCAGACACTACCAATGCAGTATTACAGTCAGTTGAAGCAAATGAACCAACCGATGTCTCAACCTGCAGTTCCTTCGACGGAGGTCATTGGCACCCAATTTCCATCTCAGGGAGGATTAGCCCAGGTGTCACAGCAAAACATTGGGTTTACAAAGCAACAACTTCATGTTCTTAAAGCACAAATACTAGCCTTTAGGCGTATCAAGGTATCCCACTCTCCCTTCCTTTTCTAAAATTTTAATCATTTTTTCTCTGTTTATTTATTATTTGAGCTCTTTGCTTGATGCAAAAGTACAGCAGACACATTTAAATGCCGGATTAAATTTGTTAATAACCCTCTATCATTATGTTTTGCAGCATGGTGATCGTAAACTTCCACCAGAAGTTCTTGATGCCATTACACCATCACCTCTTACTTCCCAGCTGCAGCAGCCTTTCCGTTCACCAGAAATTGCCAACCATGAAAGAACTGTTGCAAAGAATGTCAAAGAGCATGTAAGTCATGCAGAGACTGTTGAGAAGGCGCCTGTGCTTGCTTCTTTGAGTAAAGGTCATGATTTGTCAAAGGTGGGTTTTAGTGGAGAGGAGAAAACAACGATGGTCAGACACTCGGAACCAGTAATGGATTCAGCAAAAGAGCCTACACAAATTGCATATGTTAGAAATGTAGAGCATTGCAGTCCTGTTTCTGTTAAATCTGAGCAGGATGCTGGACAGGAAAGTCAAAAGATATCCATCAAGAGTGATTGTAATGCTGAAAAGGGAAAGGCTGTTCCAGAGCACCATGCCACAATTGATGCTGGACAAGTGAAAAAACCAGCCTCCATGAGCAATGCAGCACTTTCAAAAGATGTGGTTACCACCAGAAAGTATCATGGTCCACTCTTTGATTTGCCTTTCTTTACAAGGAAACATGAATCATTTGGATCAACAGTTGCAAATGGCTCGAGTAATTTAATATTAGCTTATGATGTGAAGGATTTGCTATGTGAGGAAGGGACTGAAATCTTGAACAAGAAAAGGGCAGAGAATTTAAGAAAGATTAGTGGCTTACTCACCGTTAACTTAGAGAGGAAAAGGATTATGCCTGATCTAGTTTTGCGGCTGCAAATTGAAGAAAAAAAGCTTCGACTTTTAGATCTTCAGGCTCGTCTGAGGGATGAAGTTGATCAGCAACAGCAGGAGATAATGGCAATGCCTGACAGGCCATATCGTAAGTTTGCCAAACAGTGCGAACGCCAACGCACGGAGCTCATGAGGCAAGTCCAACAGTTACAAAAGACAAATAGGGAGAAGCAACTAAAATGCATCTTCCAGTGGCGCAAGAAGCTCCTTGAGGCTCACTGGGCCATTCGAGATGCACGGACTACTCGCAATAGAGGGGTGGCTAAATATCATGAGAGGATGTTAAGGGAGTTTTCTAAGAAGAAAGATGATGATCGAAACAAAAGAATGGAAGCATTGAAGAACAATGATGTGGATAGATACCGAGAGATGTTGCTGGAGCAACAGACTAGTATTCCTGGTGATGCAGCACAACGATATGCTGTTCTCTCTTCTATTTTGTCTGAGACTGAAGAGTATCTTCACAAACTTGGGGGAAAAATTACTGCTGCAAAGAATCACCAGGACGTGGTAGAGGCAGCAAATGTTGCTGCAGCTGCTGCACGGTCCCAGGTATGTATTGATGGATGTGTATATCATTATTGTTATTGTTCTTGTTATTTTTATTATTTGCCTTTGTCCCCTCTTTGTAGCTACTTGCTATCTGCAGTCACTTTTGGCAATATGTGTAGGCTTTAAACGGTGGCCTATAAGCCACTTGGTTATTATTCTATGATACGTGTGCTTTGCTTCCAAGATTAGATTTGAAAAGATTATTACATTGGATTTACATGAAAGCCATGGGTCAAGCTCCAGCACAGTACTGGTTCATCCAAAGTCCACCCAAAATACACACCATTTCATAACTAAACTTACCTGTAGATTGTCTCTTTGAAGATCTTATTTTTATCAATTTTCATATTTAAGAATGATATGATGCCTCAGGATCTTCCCCAACATGGGATTTCTGCCATTCATCAAATTCTTCTTTCTCCCAAATCAGAAATGTGCGTTATCTGTGTCATATAATTCACAACCATCCATTTTATACTCCTTAAATCAGTCACCTTTGTACTAAGTAATTCAGATGAATTTGATTCGTGCATTTCATTGTTTGATGGGATTACAGTCATTGATCAACAGAGCTTCCACTTGAATCAATTACATGCTTTGCATGTGATGGAATCAAAGTTATTGACTGCCATCCGTTTAGTACCTTCATATTAATCATTCATGGTCATTGCATGTGCCAAACTTTAGTTAATATATGCAGATGAAGAGTAATTTTAAGTGGGCAGGCAGATGTAACTAAGGTGGCTTTCCATGTGGTGCATTCTTTTCATCACAGTTCAGGTTGGCTCTGCCTAGATTTATTGGTTGATCTGAGTGCAACAGCAGAAGGTGCTCTCGCGTTTTGTAACATCTTGTGTCCATGCTACTTTCCATGTGATATGAATTAGCATACCCTATGCTGCAGTACCATACTTCATGAATGCATATTACTCAGATATGCAGTGCAGAACCTTTGTATATTAACATGTACATTGCCTGTTGGCACAACACATATCGTACTTATTACAATCTTACAGATATAATATGTTGAAATCAGCCTGGATCGTCATATTAATCAAAATTTGACATCTGTAAAGGATCATGGTTATAAACTCCTGTTACCTTGTGAACTGGGTGATGCCCCAGTGATCACACTCCTCTTCTCCTCGTAGGAGGTTCCTAGCTCTGGTTCTAGGTGATGCATCCGGTTCCAAGTTCTAGTTCTAGATGGTGTCTCCGCATAGTACTTGGAATTATGTAATTAACCTTGGGTTGGCGGCTGTCTCTGTGTCTCAGTACCCACCCACGCACTCACTCAAAATCAAAACTTGTATCACCTTGGTAAGTAGAGGGAGGAGTAAAGACTTGCTATATTGCTACTTTCGAGTAAGAAATTTCATAGGAATCTTTTACGTCAAAGTCAATTTTTGATTTAAAAAATGGTGAGGTTGGGGAGGTATCGCAAGAGACAGTGCTGATTTGGAAGAGTAGAGCCTTATAAAATCCAACGGACACTCCAATCTAATATTTGATCTGATAGAAAACCTAGACTGAGTCCTGATGAGTCCTGTTGTGGGTTTGGATTTTGCATGGATCTAATCTGTTTAAAACTGTAAGTATAATCTTTCTATGTACAGGGTCTTTCTGAAGAAGTGGTCAAGGCTGCTGCAGCATGTGATGGTGAGGAAGTTATGATTAAGAATAGATTCTCTGAAATGAATGCCCCAAAAGATAGTTCATCGGCTAACAGGTAAGCTTATTTTTGAACTATTTTAATGATGTCTTTATCACAAATATGCTTGTAACACATCTTTAATGGTTTTGTCAATTTTTCCAAGCATACTGACGTGAATGTGATTTAACTACTCCAAAACGATCTTTTTTCACTATGGAGTATGCGGAGCATTGTTTTGTTATTTTTCAAAATATCAATATTGTTCGTTGAGTTCTTTTCAAATGAAAACTGCTGAACGAGGCTGATCTATCTCATGTCTACCAGGTACTATACTCTGGCACATGCTGTGAGTGAAAGAGTTGTAAGACAGCCCTCAATGTTACGGTGTGGTACTTTAAGAGATTACCAGCTTGTATGTTGTAAGACAAATGTATTTCATTACTTTTACAACTTTTAAACTAGGCCAAGGAACATCGTTTGATCTTTATTCATTTATTTCCAGGTTGGGCTTCAATGGATGCTCTCGTTGTATAACAACAAGCTGAATGGGATTCTGGCAGATGAGATGGGTCTAGGCAAGACTGTGCAGGTTGTTTCACTATTATAATTTCTTAAATGACCGGATTAAATTTCTAATTTCAAGCTGTACTCGTAGGTTTATGTCGTCGATAGCCAATGTAAACTTTTCTGTGTTAATTTAAAGACTGAAATTTGATACTAAGTTCACTAAACTAGAAGGTCTTATGTTAGTATTACATTTTACAATTTATATGCCCGATGCCCAACTCTTACTACTCTATTTAATACTAAATTCAGACACTAAGTTCAGTAACAAGGTTATTCTCTTGTGCAAACAGGTAATGTCATTGATTGCTTATTTAATGGAGTTCAAAGGGAATTATGGGCCACATCTGATAATAGTTCCAAATGCTGTTTTAGTGAATTGGAAGGTTAAATAAATTTCTTTTCATATTTGCTGATTTGGAATATTTGCTTTTTTTAAAAAAATCTCACTGATGTCTTTGTATTTATTCAGAGTGAATTGCATAATTGGTTGCCAACAGTATCATGTATTTTTTATGTTGGTGGAAAAGATCAACGATCCAGGCTGTTCTCTCATGTAAGATCCTCACTCTTTTGACCTGCCTTGAAAATTTTCAGCAAGCAGTTGTGTTATTTGTTTCTTATTCAAATGAATTGCTTGAGAAGTGGAAGGTATTCAACAGAAGTACTTCATGTGTTTGCATTGACAGAGGTGCTTATTAGCCGGCTTGCACATAAACTTTTCTGCGTAACTCTAAATATATGCATGCGTACTAGCAGTTATTTTTGTCTATTAATTTTAGATTATTTATTTATTTATTCATGTGCTGGTTTGACTTCAATAATGAGAAAAATTGGTAGTTGAGAAATAACTTTCTGACTTTTGAGTAAGGTTTTAAAATTCAAGGTATGAATTTGTATTAGTCGCTGGTCAGTACGGTATCTACCATGCCGACATAGGATACTGGCTGGCACAGCTTTCAGCAGAAAAAAGAGAAAAAAATGAAAAAAACACCTTTAATCTCAGTGGTGTGGCAGTACAATTGATTCAGTGCTTGTCCTGACTAGTTCACTTACGAATTAGTCTTAAGGACATGCCAATTACCATTTTTTGTGGCTGTTAAATATATGCCGGCCAGTAATGGTCTGTATGCATGGAATTTGAATCTGTGCTTTTGTTATGTTGGCAAACGCTTTTGAGTTGTTGGCAAACACAGGGGGACTAGAGGGAGTGTTTAACTTTTTGACAGTCATGTACTGCTCTCTTTCCTTGTTATCTTGCCCATCTTGTATGGACAGCATATTTTGTAGGTGCCTAATTGTCTTTCACATGTATTTTTGTTCCTTTTTATGAGCTTTTATGTGAATCCTTGTGTGTGTTTTATATGGGTTCTATACACACACTCACATTGATATGCTATCCTCCTAGCCTCTGACTTCTTTATGAGAGCCTACATGGTCATTAATTTCTTTTTGGGAAAGCTAGCGAGGCTTACTTGTTTTATAGTCTATAGGGGTGCAACACATGGCGTTGTGGATGTCTTATAAGATGTTGAGAGTTCAATTACTGAACCTTTTATCTTGAATACTACAATCATGTAAAATACTTGTTTCCACATTTATCTATACTCTTGGTACCTTGTTAACTTCCTAGCATTCATATGGCTAGCTATTGTTACGATGTTTCCATTTTAATTTTGTTAATTATAAATTATTTTGTATTATTTCCTCCCCATCCCCAGTTAATGGAGAAAAGATAATTTGGTTAGAAGAGTTAAGTTTGTAGTTTTCAATATAATTTATTAGTACGGTGTATTTTGTTAAACACTATTAGATGCTTGCCATTAACTTTCTAAGGTGACTATTTTGTTGCTCACTAATAAGATTTTGCGCCCTCAACCATTTTTTGTGCAATCATACGAGAGTAAATTAGTTTCCTTAAAATTTATTCGTGAAAAGTAGTACAGTTTCTTATTGCTTAAGTGAATGTAGATGTTATCTGGATCCTAACATTTGTGACAATGTGAAGTACTTATATAAAGATCAACATTGCTTTCGTGATTCTTGGCAAGGTACGCCGAATCAGTATCGGTCAGCGTATTGGTGGCGACCCGAACAGGTTCGGTCGGGTTTCGGCTACGCCGCCGTTTTATTTTTGGAGGGGAGTTCTCTCTTTTGGATCTTTTTCTATGAAATTAAGTCAAATTTGGTTTTTTTTGTTATTTTCTTGATTTTTTTCATATTTTTTGATGTTTCTATGTTTAGGTTTAAGGTTTAAGCTAGATGATGTATTAAGTTACTTCCAAATGATACAAATCATAAAATAAAGAACATATTTTTTTTTAGATTAAGATACAATTAATTACATATATTTAAAGTACTCTCGGATATCTAATATTGGGACGAGTGGCGATGACGCTCGTAGATATCCAGATCATAAATATAGTTAGGAGGAGGCAGATCAAGCCAACCAGAAGGAACGCGCGTCGGGTTATAAGAACTGTCGGATCTCTTGCTCACTCTTTGGGTCTGAGAGGTGTTTTCTGACTGTGTAGGGGCCCATCCGAATATGGCGGCAGCAAAATCCGACGTGTGATGCTTCGGATTTTGTGGGATAGTAGCCACCGGAAGATGCCTCTGACGCACCATATCCATATCTATATCTGTATGGGTCATAGGCTGTCTGAGGCTGCGGATAATAGGATTTAGTATACGACTCAGAACTTGATACGTCTATGGATCCTATTCCACATGCAAGATCATTTGCAGCTGCATCCTGTCCTCCTAAACGATCTCGAAAAGTCCGTCTTCTATATGCAATGTGTAATGTACTTGAATTCATAGTTGTCCGATACATTCGGATTGAACATGGATTTGGATAGATAATATCTGATCCATTTTCACCCCCTATGATTCCTATCTACTTTTGTTTTGTTGTTTGCTCTGTAGATGACAAACTATCAGTGGATAATATTATTTTGACCCATTTAAGATTGAATTTATTGACTCAATCATGTAAGTAGAAATGTGATAGCTGATTAGGTTGCTTCAATGGCCCATAATGTTGACATGATCTGTAGGTTATATACTATACAATACAAATATATGTCAACACATTTTTAAGGGACCTACTTGCTAGCTTTGGAAATGCCCGCATTTCTCTGGTTTATCCTCAATGTATCTCCAAGTACACAACTCATTGTGTCAACTGTCAAATACCTATTTAAGTTGCAATTTTGGTTATGAACCTTTTTTTTAAAGATAAATCTTAGAACATATTCTAGTTCTTTCTATTGCTAAATAAGATTGACATCTAAAAGTTTGATTTTGTTGTCCAGGAGGTTTGTGCCATGAAATTTAATGTGCTTGTTACAACATATGAATTTGTCATGCATGACCGCTCAAGGTTGTCAAAAGTTGATTGGAAGTATATAATCATTGACGAAGCCCAAAGAATGAAAAACAGGGACTCAGTTTTAGCTCGTGACCTTGACCGATACCGTTGCCAAAGGCGGCTGCTTCTTACTGGGACACCTCTACAGGTCTGTTTATTTTCTAGAGCATGAAAAGTATAAGGATCACATTTATATGAATTGTGTACGTCCAGTATACTGTCTATATTGTGTCCCCACATGCATTTAGCTGTTGATTTCTTGATTTGTATGAATTTTATTAGTAGAACTAGAAAGACTGGGCAGGTTGGTAGTGAAAAAAAATTCAGTCAGTCTTCGCTGAAACTTAAAAACATCGGATAGTATTATAAACTTCTTCGAATCACTAGTTCATTGTGACCATAGTTATTTATTTCTGTCTTCTTATGCTACCAAGATATCCACCTATTTGTTGTTGTTAAATAGGTTATACCTTAGTAGATAATGATGTGGGTTCCCACTGTACTTGCATTATTGAAAGAAGTAAATTGAGTTAATGTGACTAAAATGCTTTGAATCAGCTCATCCAATAATAGAGCAGAATTTATAATAGCCTGATGTAGAATATGATAAATGGATTAATAGCAAGGAAGCAAAATAGAACTTTTCTTCTTGTGTTAATTTTATTATTTCTGGCGAAATATCCTCTTTGTTTTCTCCTGGTACATTATGTTTGTGAGTTCCCGGGTAAGTGATTTAATTGGTTAAAAGTTGTACATGCTAGAGGTCAGGTTCGTGAAGTTCAATGATACGAAAGGAGTACATGGCGAGGTTAGCGTAGGGGCATGGTCATTTTCCCCCCGTTAGTACTAACCTTATTATAGCATGCATGGACTTGTTTGTGATTCTGGTACTATATAATATGTTTCTTGCTATTTGAACCTTAAAACAATATCTAGTTTGCATTGTGTTAAACTGTATTTACAAGTAGATGGCTCATGTTGTTCGCTACAGAATGATTTGAAGGAACTTTGGTCCCTCCTAAATTTGCTTCTACCAGAAGTCTTTGATAATCGAAAGGCATTTCATGATTGGTTCTCGAAGCCCTTCCAAAAGGATGGTCCTTCACATAGCTCAGAGGAGGATGACTGGCTTGAGACTGAAAAAAAGGTTATTATAATTCACCGGCTTCATCAGATTTTGGAGCCCTTTATGCTAAGGCGTCGTGTTGAAGATGTGGAAGGGTCACTTCCACGGAAGGTGATTGTTTCACCGAAATTTTCTTTAATTTGTTTTCCTGAATCATTAGAAGCAATGTTGAGTTAATTTATGATTGCAGGATTCCATTGTTTTGAGGTGTAGAATGTCAGCTATTCAGGGTGCCATATATGATTGGATTAAATCCACTGGTACCCTTAGGGTTGATCCGGAGGATGAGTTGCTCAAGGCTAAGAAGAATCCAATGTATCAGGTTAAGGTTTATAAGAATCTTAACAATAAATGTATGGAGTTGCGCAAGGCATGCAATCATCCTTTACTGAATTACCCTTATTTTAATGATTATTCCAAAGATTTCATTGTCAGATCTTGTGGGAAACTTTGGATCCTTGATAGGATTCTTATAAAACTCCAGAGATCCGGCCATCGTGTGCTTCTCTTCAGCACCATGACAAAACTTCTTGATATATTAGAGGAATACTTGCAATGGCGACGACTTGTCTACAGAAGGATTGATGGTACAACCAGCCTAGAAGACCGTGAAACAGCAATAGTAGATTTCAACAGCCCTGAATCCGATTGTTTCATTTTCTTGCTTAGTATTCGCGCTGCTGGAAGAGGTCTAAATCTCCAGAGTGCAGACACTGTGGTTATATATGATCCAGATCCAAATCCTCAAAATGAGGAGCAAGCAGTGGCCAGGGCTCATCGCATTGGACAGCTGAGAGAGGTGAAAGTCATATATATGGAGGTAGTAGTTGACAAAATCCCGAGCTATCAGAAAGAAGATGATTTGAGAAATGGAGGTACAGGAGATCTGGAGGATGATCTTGCTGGTAAAGATCGATACATGGGATCAATAGAGAGCCTCATACGTAACAATATCCAACAATGTAAGATTGATATGGCAGATGAAGTTATTAATGCTGGTCGGTTTGATCAAAGAACGACACATGAAGAAAGGCGGATGACTTTAGAAACACTATTGCATGATGAAGAGAGATATCAAGGAACTGTTCATGACGTTCCATCCATGCAAGAGGTGAATCGCATGATTGCTCGGAGCGAAGAAGAGATTGAGCTGTTTGATCAAATGGATGATGATTTTGACTGGACTGGTGATATGATGAAGCACATTCAGGTTCCCAAGTGGCTTCGTGCTGGTTCTAGAGAAGTAAATGCCATCATTGCTAATTTAACTAAGAAGCCATCAAAGAACATTTTAGCTGAAAATATTGACTTGGAATCAGGTGAAATATGTTCTGGTACATCCCCTGGTAAAACTGAGAGACGAAGGGGCCGGCCAAGGGGTCCGACAACCAACAACAAACATTCTGTTTACGTGGAAGTGGATGATGAAGATGGTGAGGATTCTGATGCTAGCTCAGAAGAGAGGAATGCATACTCATTCCATGAAGAAGAGGGCGAGATAGGAGAATTTGAAGAGGAAGAATCTGATAGTGCTGTTGATGTGCAGCCTACTACTAGGATTCAATTGGAGGAGCAGTTGTTAGCTTGTGATGGCAGTGGGTGTGATATGCCCCAAACAATGGAAGACCACCAAAATGTTCGTAGGTTTGAAGAAGCTGGTTCATCAGGATCTTCTTCTGGAAGTCGAAGATTGCCTCAACCTGCTACTCCATCCATATCTTCACAGAAATTTGGATCTCTATCTGCTATAGATGCCAGGCCTGGCCATCCTTCAAAAGGGATGGTGTGTAGCAAATTTCTCCTTCAGCTTCTTGTTTATATGCATACAGCTATGTTATTTGATACTTTAAGCTGGTTATTTTATTTCAAACTTTCATGTAATTTTCAATTGTCTAAAATTGATTTAAATGGTAATTTTCAGCAAGAAGACCTTGAGGAAGGAGAAATTGCTGTATCAGGTGATTCTCAGATGGATCTGCAACAATCAGGAAGTTGGATTAATGAGCGTGAGGATGGTGAGGATGAGCAAGTTCTCCAACCAACTGTAAAGCGTAAGCGCAGTCTTCGTGTTCGTCCTAGATACACTGTTGAAAGCCTTGAAGAAAAGTCCAGCAATGAGAGAATCTTTCCTCAGTGTCGGTCCCAGCTTCCTTTGAAGGTGGACTATGACTACAGTATGCAATCTAAGACCAATTTGGAACTGGAGACATTTCATGAGCCTGTTTCAGATATGCAAGATGTTAATACCTCTATTAAGCAGAGACACAATTTGCCATCAAGAAAGGCATTCCATACCAATTTACCAAAATTCAACAAGTCAAGATACATGTCTGGATCTGCAGAGGTTGCCAATGAATATTCTAGGGATATTGGGAATGGTAAGGTCTCAAATAGTGGTGATCCTAGCTTCCTTGGCACAAAAATGTCCGACAGCATGCAGAGGAAGGTAAGTGTCTTTGTCTTGCTTTTCCCTTTATGTAGCAGCGAAGTATATATCTCTATATGAGACCGGAATTTTTTGACCTGCTCATGCTTTAAAAGAAAGTAAGGATATATATTTCTAACTTCATAACTACTCAGAAAGAATTACATTTTATGAGTTAAACTTATTGGTGCTTTGATTATTTGTACTATGACTTAACTAATAGGCCTTATCGTCTCTATTTGCATTTGTGTAGTTTCCACATCTTTCGATTTGCAATAACTAGTATTTTATATGATGTGGTAATGCATCTGATGTTTTGAGATTACATGTATGAAAGAAATGAAATGTAGAGTACGGCTGCCAAGTTCCATAGACGTGTGGAACGATGAACTCATTTTCTTGGGGCACTATCTGGCAATTTATAGCATTGTGATACTGAGATAGTTCCGTGAGATAGATATTGCCTGTCATGGATCTTCTCTGGCAAAATGCAGAAGTTGCAATTGATGTAAAACATAGTTTATTTGAATTTGAATTGTTCAGCTATGAAGTTCTAGGGTTCAGAGCCTATAATTGTTTCCTTTTGTTCTTTTTGTCCCTAATAATTTAATGAGTTTTATTATACTTATATCCGAGGGTTATTGTAGATGCTAGTTGTTCATACTTCATGCATAAAGGATTTATGCATCAATCCACATTTGCCCATATTTCTCCAAGGTATATTGCAGGCAGGAGGCAGTTTGGATACAAACTCTTAAGTCTGGAGCTTCTAGGATTATTAGCGTAGTTCTAGCCATATGGTGGTAAAATGAGACTCCTTATTATATGCTTAGACATCAGGTATAATTCGATGTATTTAGCGGACTAAGTGTTATCTTGTGTTCAATTTTGTGCATCCCCTACTCCCCCACTTCCCCCAGGGGGAAAAAACTAAGAGAAAGTCCTCCTTACTACATGCACATCAGGTATAATTCTGTCTTTAGTGGACTATGTTATCTTTTGTTCCAGTTCCATGACCGAGCTTGATGAGAATAAACCAGATTGTTCAAATCTCAAAGTGGCTTATTCTTGTCAGATTAGATCTAAGAAAATTAATCAGGGAAAGGGTTTTTTTTCTTTTCTTTTTTTTTGGTGGGGGGGATGTGCAGGGGTGGTGTGTGCCCCAGCTGAGTTCAGAATTGAGTAAACTGGCAGCAACTAATGCCCAGAAAGCTAAAGCAACCATGGAACCACTGTGCATGGAAGAAGAAGGAATAAACAAGAAGATATACCGAATTCTTTTAGTGTTATACAACATCTTGGAAATGACCTTGCCCCTACATTATATTTAGACCATGATAGATCTTGAAAACCATTCTTTGTTTTGAATCACATCATTCTAATCAAACCAGTTTTAATCCTTAAACCAAACCAGGGTTGGCGGAACCGGTAGCGGGCACCATACTGGTTGCCCGACGAGACGAGTCAGTACGGCTTGTGTCGTGTTGGGCCTGTACCAACATAGTAGAAGAGACGGGAGAGAGGAAGAACGAAAGAGGAAAAGAGAGAGAAGTGGGAGACTGAGGGAGGCCAACGGAGGACCGGGGAGCCACCGCACAGAGGAGGCGGAGGCCGGAGAGCCACCGGAAAGCCACGAAAGAAGGGCTCCCTCCAGTCTCCTGTTTCGTTCGAAATAGGAGCCGGACGGGGCCTTTTTATTTTTGGAGATATTAAGTAAAAGTCGGCAAAACCATTGCCGACTTCACTTAATTTTTTAAAAGTGCCTCTTGTTTCGAACGAAACAGGAAATCAGAGCGAACCCCTCTTCCGCGGCTCCCTCCTCCGCGCGGCAGCTCTCTAGCCTCGACCTTTCTCTCTCCTTTCTCTCCCTCCTTCTCTCTCTGCTTTCTCTCTCTTTTCCTCTTTTTCCTTCTCTCTCTCTGGCATCGGTCTCGTTTTCGTCGCCGGAACCGTCCCGTTCTGCAGCCGGTACGGCTCAGGACACTCCGAGCCGGACGGTTTAGGATGGTTCCGCCGACCTTGGACCAAACATATGACTGACCTGCATCTCATTGTAGAACTTTCAACCAAGTGGTATTTGCCATATGTGATGCACATGAGTAGAGATCAATGATCTTTCTAGCAGAGCCTCATGCACTACTTAGGAGTTTGCTTTTGGTGGTAGAAAGATGATATCTCACTTTTAGTGGTAGAAAGATGATGACATCATTACAATGTGTCCTGTTGCATTTAACACATCTTATAGGCATGTCTCATCAAGATTCCTGGAAATCATATATAATGTGGTTGAAACAGATACTTAGTTTCAAGTTATGATCCTTAGAAGCAACGGCAGTAATTGAATACATAAAAATAGCGAAGGGACAGATAATTTATCTTCCAAAATGTTTTTGGTTCAAAAGAAATATGCACAAATTAATGTTAATTATGCTAATAGAGATTTATTGCTCTATTGGAAAGTTCTTTTTGAGGTTCAGTTGTAAAGTTTCCTAGAAGACATGTCAGTGTGTCAATCTATAGGAATGTTGATTGTACTAGGAGACATGTCAGTGTGTCAATCTATAGGAATGTTGATTGTACAAGTGGAGAGTTCTGAGTTGAACGTCTCATTTATTATAGTTGGGTTTGGTATCTGATAGCCTTGTTCCTTGAACAAATCTAGGGTCGAGGTTTCAACTATCAATTTTTAATGTACTATATAATTAATATTTTATAACTGTCTCAATAATGAGTGTGTGTAATCTGATTCCTAGTATGATGAGTAACTTGTGCCCACCTCCTTTGATCTTTATATTTAATTGAACCAACAGACTGATTTACAGATGAAATTCTATAGGCACTATGGTAAGAAGCAGCTCTTTTATTTAGAACCTTAATCCTCACGTGGTTAATTTATATTTATCAAATGACGAATAATTAATGTTATGATTAATAGATATGAGCATGAAATTATGCTGCAGTTTTGTATATGTTGTCCCATTCTATGGTTTATTTTGTTTCAGATTTGCCTTGTAAAATTACTATTTTAATTTACGTTTTGCATTATTGGTCTCAAGCCATGCACATTGTTACGCATTGTCATTCTCATGCCTAATAAAAAGGGTAAATTAGTATACGGGCAAATATCATCATATTTTTTATTTTTTTTTTTGTAGTGTAAGAATGTTATTAGCAAGCTTCAGAGGAAAATCGATAAAGATGGCTATCAAGTTGTTCCCCTACTATCTGATTTATGGAAGAAGAATCAGAATGCTAATTCGATGAGCACTGCTACTCTTACAAGTAATATTATAGATTTACGAAGAATTGATCAGCGTGTGGACAATTTAGAGTACAATGGGGTGTTGGACTTCATAGCAGATGTGCAATTGATGTTACAAAATGTAGCAAAGTTTTGCAATTACTCATACGAGGTATGCTTATTTCATTTTTACTTAATGAATGAAATTAAATTTCAAAAATCATGCAAGTTATTGGCATGTATTTATTGAAGTGTTGGTGAATGATTGCATGAAGTACTGTTGATTGCATGTTGTCTGTGCCAATCAAAAGCTTTCATTACGTCCTATATTTATTTGAAATTGCATGTTTTAGTAGGATTACCAAATCTCTGAAACGAGCTTAGTAGGTTATGTTACATTGATCCTACTCAAATGAAAGTTCTGAAGGGACTTCAAATTTACATTTCTAATGAAGAATAAATTTTGGACTAACTGGAAATTTGATATGCATTGTGTTAAGGACTTCTAGACCAAATACGATTTGCCAAAGACTATCCAAATATTGCTTTTTTTATCATTTGGAAAACATAGAGGAGATACATTTAAAGTACTGGAGTCCTAACACACTATTCATTCATCATTAGTACAAGAACACCCAACAAACCAACAAATAAACAAATTGTCATTTTGATTCTATCTATCTTCCACAGTCTTGGACTTGAAGCCCCCTGGAAGAAAAGCCAAATGTCCCAATAGACAAAATAAGGGTCATGTCAAATTTTATCAATTACCTTCTTCGTTTGGTTTAATGTCATTTCCTTTAAAAAATGGTAATTTCCTTTCTCCAGGTAGCTCTTTTGGTTCCTCTTTGTTCGTCTTTGCCCTCTTCCCTTGTTTTTCTTCTCAATGAAGGGGATCTGTTATTAGACCACTACATCAGTCCCCAGACACGAGAAGGTAGGAATGTCTAGTCTCAAAATGGTCTAAGATCTTTCAGATAGCTGTCTCCACCAGTGGACAACCCAATAAGATGTACCAATATTTGCTGCCAGTCCACAGCTCTATTGGCGTCTCAGTAGTTATATAGAAACCAGAAAGATAAACATGATCTAGTACTTTGAAGTGTTTCCAGCAGACCGTTAATAATATTTGTATTAAACAAGGAAATACTTTCCCTCCATTTTGTATACCTGGGAGAGGCCATCATTCTTGATATGATTGGCACTCTCCAACCACTTGCATAGACAGGCTTTTCTGATAGCTGGTGTTTGAGTTCAATGCACAACCTACTATTGTCAGCAATAGAACAAGGTGAGGTGAAGAAAACATGAGATGATTTTCTGATCTTTCTTGTTTTAGGGGTTTTATAGTGCTGGTGCCTTAGTTAAGCAATAAAAATGCTTAACCTTTCTTTTTTGGTTTAGCTCGAAGCATATAGACAATCATCTTTCCATGAAAATCTCTTTATTACTTGATCATTTTTCCTATCTATGGTATTTTTGGGCTTAAAGTATGGCTATGACAATCTTCACCAACTCACGAACCTCAGAGAAAAATCTGACCCAAAGATCTTAAATTAAAGAATTTAGGGACGCTATCCACTGATGTCAAGACACAGCAGAAGCTAATGTTGTAAGATTTATGACTATAGTGCTCGGTGGGACAATAAATGCATGATTCTCTACACCTTGTAGTAGTATCCTATCATCAATGTCAATCCTGCCATTGTTGCAGTATTCTCAGGCTCTATCTGCACTACTACTATTTCCTTATTTAAGTGGCAACTTTTCTCTCTATCTCAATTTCATACCTTAATATACAAGTTATTATCAAATGGAATACTGATTTCTTTCTTCTCCCATCAAGTAATTGTCAAATGTTAATAATCAAAATAGCAATACATAACGAAACTAATGCATTACTTCAGAATGTTTTTTATTTGCGTACCACCTCTACTAGTAATAGCCAATAGTAGAAGGCCTTGATTTTGCATAAACAAACATGCTTCTGTAATACTGAGGATGATGCTAGTTTTAACTTCCTGGAGAGTTTTAATTTATGATCCTTCGGGTAAGGGCTTGCTAATCTTTCAGTTTTTTATGCAGGTTAAGTATGAAACGAGAAAGCTTCATGAGCTGTTCTTTGATATCATGAAGATTGCATTCCCGGATACAGATTTTCGAGAAGCTAGGAATGCGTTCGCTTTTCCCTCTCCTGGAGGAGCTGGGACTGCCCTGTCCTCGAAGCCGGCTGCCTCCTCCAGCCAAAACAAGCGACACAAGATCGTCACAGAGGTGAAAGCAGAGCTTGGCCCTATGAAGCCTGCATGTCGTGGCTCTGTGCCTCTGGATGAAGATGGGAGGACTCCTGGCCACCCGTCCAAGTCCCAGAAGGAATCCGGGCCGGCCAGTGGGAGCAGCGGAGAGCATTCAGCACCTGAGCTCTCGCCTCTGCTGACGCACCCAGGCGATCTGGTTATCTGCAGGAAGAAGAGGAAGGACAGGGAGAAGTCTGCTGCGAAGAGAACGGGCCCCATCTCTCTGCCAGGCCCAGGCCCAGGCCCAGGCCCAGGCCCAGGCCCAATAAGTCCCTTATCTGCGACTGATGCAGGTCAGGCGGGTTCCAAGTCCTCACCCAGCATAACTCGTACCCTCAGGATCCCACTCCATGCACACCCAGCTCAGCAGGCACTGCGTCCCGGTCATCAGGCTGTTGGTGCGGCAGATGGGGCCCCAAGCATGGACGAAGTCCAATGGGCCAGGCCTGCGAAAAAAATGAGGACAGATTCTGGTAAAAGGAGGCCGAGCCATTTGTGAGTTCTGGGTGTGTGCATACATGTTTTACTTAATATGCTGTAGCAATCAAGGGGGCATGCATGATGCATCCCCACCACCCTTTTTCTGTATGTTGCTTCTCGTTTCCCCTTCAACATCTCCTATTGGTGCAATGACAGCTTTTATAAATCCAAGAAAAGAGGAAAGAAAAGGAACTGTTCTGAGCATTTAAACTTAATGTTTCTGTTTTTAATGCCCGTGAGGTCTCTTGCATTGCGTGGCCATCTCCTGGCAACTGAAGGGTACTTTGTTTCTGTCGACTGTGATGGCAGAGCCAGAGCCGGTAAGGAGCACTTGTTTTCTTCATCTTGGATCTTCTTCTCTCACAGCTGCTGCAGTAGGAAATGGCAGTCTCAGTCCGCTTTGCAGCAACAACTCCACTCCCGAGTCCCGATGTCTCCTCAAAAATGAGCGAGGGAAGGATCTGACATGCTATCTGGTTCGACAGGTGGTCTCCACCGGGATAGCAATAGTTAAAAAAGTATGAGAAACTTAATTTGATTTGTTTTTTCCTTCCAAATTACTGCATAAAGATATATAAAGGTAGGTCTCAACTTTGGTGGCTTGTCGTATTAGATATCGATTTTAATAGGAGATACGGATCGGGTGGTTGCAGGATGGACATTGGGTTTCTGCTTCGGCCTGGTCGCAGTACAAGCGGACTTCAAGATTTACTGGTGCTTCATGGTTATATTCACCCGACCCGAAGGCCGCGTGATTGGAAAGCACAAATGTCCAAATATATTGTGCATCGGAGGTGGTTGCTGTGGCTCTGGCTTTTCCAAGGATTTATCTCTTCTTTCTTTACGGCTGTTTCGAGGGTCCTCGCTTGGGAGGCCCGGACCCTTTCAACTATTCATGTCCATGCATCTACTTTTGCATAAAAATATAAAATTATAAAGTAAATATAAAGAATTAGATATCTTCTTTTTCTTGATTTATTCTAGATGTCAATGTGCGTCGGGCATGGTTAGCATCTGAAGTGATGCAATGTGATCAAATCACTTCTCTGTTCCTTTTAAACAGTAATCTCAACAGGTTTGGATGTTGTTACTGTCGCCTAAAACTAAACTACCGTTGCATGCTTAAAAACCAGTAGAAACACAATGCCCAGGGCTGGTTTATGTGAAGAGCTATCCATCTCGTTGATAGCTTATTAAGTTAACGTGCCTGGACATTTTGGATTGTGTCGTTGGATAGCTTTGACAAAAAAAAAAGGGCCTTGGACAAACAAAGGTTCAAATTCTATGTTTTATTTTATTGTATTATTATTACAAAGAGATTGGTAAGCAATAAGCTGCATAACTAGTAGCCTTTCCTTTTTTTGGTTTGCTCAAAAAAAAAAAAAAAAGCAGGTCGTATAGCAGCACTTCAAGCAAATAAGATGAATTGAAACGACCTCAAACTCTAAGAAGATAATGGGACTACACTAATTGATTAACCTTTAGATGCATGCTAAATTTAGAAGATCATTAGAGACTTGATTTACCTTGCCCTGCCTCCTTTCCTCTTTTTTTTTTTTTTGTTCATCAGGGGGATGTAAACGATCCCACAAACATTAAAAAGGAGAAGAACAGCACTCTAGGAAAACTAGCTCCTACTGTGTCTGCTGGAACCAGAGATCTTATATCATGAGGCATGGAAGAAAGGCGAGTGGTAAGTTTCATTAGTTCCTCCGCTAGCCAATTTGTCTGCGAGTTGTTTAGCTTCCCTTTAATGCATGGGAGGCAAGAAAGAACTCCAAAATTTGCTGCACATTGAATAATATCTGAGAGAAGATGTAAGGTTAAGTCTTGAGATTTTGTGATCCATTTTCATAACAGTCGAGGAGTCTCCTTCCAGCCAAATCTTAGAGAGCTTGAGATGCTGAGTGGCTGCTAACAAACCCATCCATGTAGCACTGAGTTATGCTTCTGGCACCGAATTTGCTCCGATCTTCCTTACACCTGCATACAAAATAGATACATTCATAATTTAGGGTTTCTTGGAGAATTCCTGGAGGTAGCACTCCTATTGTAACAATCTAGAATCTCATCTAAAAAGAGTTAGCTAGAAAGTACTATTTGGATCTCTTGGCCTTATATAAGTATCCAAAATTTATTCAGTATGTAGCCGATGAGTTTGGTAGCTCGTCTTCTATTTTCGTAGAATTAAACACATGCCCATACAGGGTCCTCATATACTCCCTCTATTTAGGCTTCGGCATTCTTACCGAGCTAAAGATCTAAATCCATTCAAATCTAATCATAAGCATTACGATTGGTCCTTGGTCAATCCTAATATGTCGTTTTGCAATGTTTTCTACTCTTCATAAGTCATGAGTTTGATCTGCTTTGATATCATCTGTGAGAATCTAGGATCTCACCCAAAAAAATTAGCTAGAAGATATTATTTGGGTTCCTTCGCCTGTAAAAGTATCCAAAATCTATCTAGTGCACAGTTGATATAGGACTAAACACATTTGCATGGATTCTCATACATACCACTAGAACTTACACCATAACCTTATTTTCAATAAATAGTTCTTTACGATAGCCACCTATTCTCACTTTTAGTGAACTAAATAATCTGCGCAAGCCTAACAAGTGGTAGAGTGGATGCAAATAAATGCATTTTTTTTTAATGCTTTCTTAGCTTGCTTAGAAACAAGCGATTGGTCCAAACTAGTCCAAGGCAAGTAACAACCCTATACTACGAGATGTCAAAACACTGTGACAACAACTCATTACACAATATTAACAGACCTTTTAAACTTAATTATTTAATTAATTGGTTGCTATAATATAGAGATAGTTGTTGTGAGTCCTGCTGGGGGCATTACGTTTGGTACCTTCCATGAGAATCCTGGTTTGCAAGCGAGCAAGCTATCAGTCAATCATTGATATCAACTCATCAATTGGAACATGTGTATAAAAATAAAAGGATTTTAGTAAGAGGTGCAAACGGGTGCTCCTGTTTAAGCTTGCCTGGATCATTTGAATTTAAAGCTGGAGGAGGCCATTAACCTCTTATTTCATACAGCCAAATCCCTTGGTTGCTTTGCCAACCACACTGAAGACAGTCATGCGCCAAAGTATAATATTTTGTTGCAGATAAGGCCTAGGATCACAGATACATACATTAATTGCATCCATCGTGGTTATTATATATAACAAGGGGGTAGGTCTTGATATGCGAAGCCCAATGTCTTCTTTTAAGAACACAATCCAAGGAAAAGAGATCATACTAAAATATTATCAGCCTCACATGTAATGGCAGCAATGGAGATCAAAATCAAACATAAGGTCTTATGACATAAAATTCAGAGGTATCCCATTTGGTCTCGTAAAGATCTGTTCGATCAAAATCGGATAAACTAACGAACAAACATATAGTCTAATATTGCAAATATAACTAAAATTTATTTGAATCCAGATTTAAGCTCCTTTTGTATCTTTTCTATCAGTTTCCAACTCCACGTAGAATCTAATCCAAATTTTTTTGACATCTTCCTATATGTTATCGCATGGACGAGTGTTATTTTTGGGTGAGTAGTCCTTCTTGGGTCTTTAGGCTCCACTTTTACAGAAAGATGGTCCCTTATGCTTTCATGTTTTCAATTCAGCTCCGGAAAAGCCACTCCTTGGGCTTTTAATTAGCCTCTAACCTAATGCTTTAAACTCAATTAACCTAGTTAAATAAGCTTTGCTTCTTAAGAATTTCTCGGGAAATTTCTAGATCTTCTTAGGAGCAGTGGCAGCGAGGCGTGCTAAGCCTGCCAAGGTTGACCGCTTCCCACTTTCCAGGCTTACTAGCGAGCTGGCCACCATCAGTTCTCCAATATAATATGCTAAACCCATTTATTTTGCCTACTCACCTAGAAACATTAGCCATTGTCTAGATAAAAAATTTATGTGCTAGTTTGGGTGCTTTTCTTTTAATGAGGCCTCAAAGAGCATTTGTTGGCAAAATTTATCGTACCAGTTAGTATCATTATACTAGTAGTGAACTAGTATATATAATTTTGCACTGTCTCAATATTCTATACATTCCGTACTATATAGTATATTGATACTGTAATATGATGGTATCGGTACGGAATTCAATACTAAAAATTCAATACCAACTCTAGGTTGCAGGCTGAACGAAGACCTTTAAGAAGCATTAGAGATAAATTATCCACGTAGACTCATATACCATCATGTATGAGGCCTCATTTCTAAGGGGGATTGGATTCTTTCACCTCCGTGAAGACATCAGGATTTATTTACTTGAATGTATACTGATTATTACATTGTTAAAACTTAACTTATTATAATTTTTAATGATTTGATTAATATATAAATTGTAAAAGAAAAGATTCATTCTTTGCAAAAAAGTGGCCCGAACGAGAAATGTGCATCCTTCGTCGCGTGGCAAGAAACCATTGGTTGGCCAAGAGAACGTCGCCGCCGAGGCCAATATTCAATGGCCGTTCCTTATGCGCCTCTTACCTGTGGCGATGATTTTGTCCTCATCGAACCCAATTGAAACAGTGCAAATATTTTGCGGGGGACAAGCTCTCAGGATGCGGGTTGTGACATCATAAAGTATTTCCCCTCCATCACTGCTTCTCCTTCCCTTACCCTTAAAGCATTCAATGCAGCTATGTAAATAAATAAATAAATAAAGACACCGTTCGGCACTATTTTTTTATTCCAAAAAATAAAAAATAATTTTATTTTTTAAGTTAAAAATATAAATATATTTGTATGACATTTTTTTTTAAAAAATATAGATATAAAGATGACAGGGGTGGAGTTAAGAGTTGGAGTGATGCTGGCATTAGAGGTGCCAATAACATTGGTGTCGGGCAGTGTGAAGATTTAGTGCTAAGTGATGATAATGATAGTAGGTGGTGTGGCACCAATGACAACAGCGGAGATGATGATGGTGTTGGTGTGATGTTGTGGAGATAATGTTGGAGCAAGAATTGTAATAACCAGAACCTCATCTAAAATAGCTAGTCAGAAGTTATTATTTGGATTTTTTGATATTCTATAAGTATCCAAGATTTATCCAATAAATAACCGATGTGAGACTAAACACACGCCCGTAAGGATCCTCACATGCTCTCCCTATTTAAGCCCCGACGTCCTCGTCAGGCTAAGGATTCAAATCCATTCAAATCTAATCACAAACACCACGATCGGCTTGTGGTTAATCCTAATGGATCAGTGTTGCAGTGTTCCCTAGTCTACATAGATTATGGGCTGGGTCCGCTTTGATACTATTTGTAACAATCCAGTATCTCACCCAAAATGGCTAGTTGGAAGGTATTATTTGGTTTTCTTGATCATGTATAAGTACTTAAGATCTATCCAGCAAATAACCGATGCAGAAATAAACACACGCCTGTACGGATCCTCATAAGGATTGCCAGCTATATGGTGCAAGCAGCGAAGATGGTGATGGCAGCAACAATATTGGTGGAGGAGGGAGTGCTAGTGGCAAGGCAACAATATTGGCAGCAATGATATTGTGAAAATGGTGACGATAATAGAGATGATAGTAATGGTAGCAGTACCACACACAACAACTACGATGATAGAGGAGATGTTAGTCGTGGAACTAAAAATATAAGTTTTTAGTTTTTAAAAATATTGAAAGCAAGAATTTTTTAGTTTACCTTTTTTAGAAACAATAAAAAAATAAAAAATAAAAATAGTAATATTAAATATGTTTTTTTATTTCAATTATATATGTTATTTTAAAAATAGAAAATAAGAAATTAAAACGTTGGTGAGCCCACCCAAATATTACAAAGGCAATCACTTGCAATTGTATTCGATTAAGATGTCTCTCTCATAGATTTGGTGCAAGGGTCTCTTCCCTTGAAGTCAACCTTGGTGCCACGCAAGACTCTGCAAGCTTGTCTCCATCTTCATGTGGTGACTCCCTTAACTGATTGAGAAGACTCCTGCCAACCGTCTATTTCACGAGCACATCCTCAATCAAAATTATTAAAGGATAACTGAGAAAATATTGGAATCTATGCATGGTGTAAGCGAGAGTTTTTTTTTTTAAATTTTTTTATTATGAATACTTCATACCATGCATGTACAAATGTACTCAATAAAATTAAAAAATACAAACTTGCGGAGTGCCGGTAGCAGCTCACTCTCTCCTGACTACAAAGTGTATTTTGAGTGGTAAGCCGTGTAGGCAGCCACCCACTCAGCCACCCAATTGGCATCTCTGAATACATGCTTGACCTGCAAGGCCACCCTATCTCTCATCATCATTTCTATGTTCCGAATCAT
The DNA here is from genome assembly GCF_009389715.1 of Phoenix dactylifera. Classification (NCBI taxonomy): domain Eukaryota; kingdom Viridiplantae; phylum Streptophyta; class Magnoliopsida; order Arecales; family Arecaceae; genus Phoenix; species Phoenix dactylifera. Next base: position 18,753,917 of record NC_052393.1, read on the forward strand.
GGGATGGCCCGTGCTCTCGCCCTTGGCCCTCCTGAATCTACCCTTGGCATTGGTTCAGCTTAATGAATCCATACAGCCGTTATCTAATATCTTTTATCTTAAAACCTTTTCTCCTCGATGGAAACATGGAGGCTTGAACCAATCACCACCAAGGGGGTATAAAGTTGGCATTTTATAGCTAAATTAATCATGTTACTGTTGGTAGACCAGTATCTTCCTTAACAAACTTAAAGAAAAAGGGTATTATAAAGATCGTAAGCCCAAGGGACTTGCGCTCTCCTCCTTACCAAGAAACAAAGGTTTTGCATGATCAAATACTTGTTTTACTCTTTCCCTCACATTTTATTAAAAGGTTTCAGATCTAAAATCCAAATAATTCTAATGATCTACACACGAACAGACTTAGAAACCATGTTTTTATGTCTAGGACTTAAACTAGACCAAATCTGTAATTTTAGTCAGCTGTATCGTCCTTACTCTTGTAGAACATACCAATTGGACATAAGATTCATGTACTCGATTGCAATCTTTTGATGTTTAGCTTGACACACTTTGTTTCAAAATTTATTGACTCAACTTCAGTCTTAATTTGTGTTGCTGGAAATTGGATCCGGGGGCGGCCGTCGGCTGAGAAGGAGGAGCTCCGGCGTGAGATGGCGGGCGGCGGTCCATCGGCGGGTGGCATCCTCTGGGAGGCCTATAAAAAGCCGGTGGCCGGGGTTTTCAGCGCCGGCCCTTCGATGCCTAAGTCAGAGGGGGCAATGTATGAGGGAGGAGAAGATATCTTTTTTTGAGTTTCAGAGTCCAACCCCTTCTAAGATGAAGGAGCTCCCCTTTAATAGAGGGGTCCAGGATTACCTGTGATGTGATGGGGCGAATGGGTTACCGTCAATATTGAGCATGTCGTATGAATTAATGCACGATCGTGTGAATTAATACATTGCCGTAGGAGATCAGGCCGAAGCTGACGAGTCGTCGTGGCTGATCGGCCGTAGCCGAGCGGGTCAGCTGTTTGCCGTGGAGGGCTTGAGATCCGTAGATGGCATGCACATTAATTGTTGAGTGAGCCGGAGATCAGCAGAGGCCATGCGCATTGATTGTTGAGTGAGCCAGAGATCAGCAGAGGCCATGCGCATTGATTGTTGGCAGCGTAGGCAAAGGCATGATCCCTGGTCAAGTTGCAGAAGGATGTGACCGCGGCGAGTGGACGGTAAGGTCAGGCTTCCGAGGTCGAGAATGTTGAGGTCGGGCACTAGGTCGAGAGTTCTGAAGTCGGACGCCTGGTCGGGCGCCAGGTCGAGAGCTCTAAGGTCGGGCGCCAGGTCGAGAGTTCTGAGGTCGGGCACCAGGTCGAGAGCTCTGAGGTCGAGCGCCTGGTCGGGCGTCCGAGGACGGGCGCTTCTGATCACGTGTTGGCGATGTGCTCATGTGCTTTAGGGCGATTTACATTCCCCCAACAATTTGAAACATAAACCACATAAAGTGATCTATTTTTATGTGTTAGGGCTGGTTATCCACATAAAATGATCTATTTACACTCTATCATGAGTCAAAATGACAAAAGTGACAAGAAGATGTATCCCTACTCTAATTAAAACTTCTTGGATAATAATATTTTTAGAAGGAAAAATTGTGATTGCATGTTATAGAATTTGTCCAACCCATTCATTTCCTCAAACTAGTCCAATCATTTCCAGATACGAGAAATGATTGACATATTCATTTGTAGTTTCCATATTCTCTTATAGGTGCACCGAATGGACTGACTTATATAATTGGCATTCCATTTGCATGCCTTAAGAGTGTTGAACTTGAAATAGAAAATATTAAGGATTCTAATTGCAGTAAAATTACTATCCTTATAATGTTAGAAATGGAAAGTGCCAAGGCAACACTTATGTTGATAGGGAAATAATTCTACCACATCATCCTACTGTGCTGCTTACAAAAGTCAGTGCTGCTTCTTTTTGTGCACAGTTTGTGCTGAATTCATGCTCTTCATAGATATGTACCCCTAATTCCTCGAATCTAAATTTAAGTTCCCTATTTTCGGAATCTTTCCTTTTGTTTGAATAAAATTATTTACACCTTTGGTTGCTAACAATAGTACAGTTAAATATCATAAAGCATAGTTCGGAATTCCAAATTATTGATATTATTGCATAAAAAACTAAAATCTTATGAATTGGCATGGCAAAAATGCCTAGTCTTTGGCGGTGGAGGGGGCCACCTCTTGTTTCGAAACATTCAAGCTATGATGAGTGGCAACGTGACAAGTATGTATTCATGCAAGGCAAACGGGACAGCGGACTGGTTGGCTTCGTTTGTGGCCACTGGCCAGTCACTCTGGAGGCACCTTGGGAGTTGCCTAAAACGCTATGCGACTTGTTGTTTTTTTTATCTTATTGGATGTATTCATACTAGAATTATATGATTCATCCGTTTCAGCGACAAAAAAAAAAAAGCACCAGAGAAGAAAATTGAGGATGTTCAAACAAAAAGATATATCAGCATATGATATGTAAATAAAAATTATTCATATTTCCAAATAATAAGAACTAAATCATAATCAGAAAGTCATAGGAAAGCCATTCTATGTGTTTGAAACTATTGAAGCTAAGATATGAACAGGACTACAGGAGATTCTGGACCAAATGGTACCACTTCTAGCATAAGTATATTTCTAGCATTAACAGATTTGTTTCTTTCACCAATCTTTCGTCACTTGCAACCTGTTAACTTCCAAAAACAAAGGCAGGAAAAGGGGCAAAAAACATGGGAGTGCACTGTAGCTATACCCACAGATACCAAGGAAAACCGAAAAGTATTACTATCTTAACCCTTCAATTTTTTGAACACGCCCTTTCTAGCTGGTCTCTTCCTCCAAATTATTTATTTGCAAAGATGAGGAAAATGCACCACTTATGGAATATCATAGCAAAAATCGGGGTGGAAATAGGAAACCAATAAAAGAAAGGCAACAAATGTGAAACCAGTCAATAGTATCCTTATCTCACGCTTGACTATTATACTTCGTCTTTGCCCCCATGGAAACATATAGAGTTCTTAGAGCAGGTGAAGGGAGGGGAGACTCCTCTTGATTGGGCTTTGGAAAGAGAAGGAAGTGAAGAAAGAAAAATGTAAGTTTCCTTCATCTTCTTCATCAATCAAAGCATCTTCTTTCTCAAATTATTGGAATATGTGTTGCTTTCAAGTCCCTCTCAATCCCCTCTTTACCATTTATTCATCAACTTTTCTGCTTCCACCCCCTGTTTTAATGAAAAAGAGAACAATCTCGGAAAACCGAGCATCTATTTAGTTCTAGATTTTTCTGAGTTTTTCTATTGTATTTTTCTTTTCTTTTTTAATTCCGAAATTCTTAATCTTTGGTGAAAGATGTTAAGATCTGGACCGGATAGAAAGTTCTGGTGGTTCTTCCTTTCAAACTCATTCTTTGGTTGCTTTTCTTTGGAATGCTAAAAATTGGATTTTAGAATGTTAAAGATGAAGATCTTTTTTCGGTGCAATGTATAAATTTTAGATCTTGAGACTCATTTGTGCAGAGGACAAGCTCAGATCTAGACATTAGGAGAGATTCCTGTTTCTTTGCATAGAATAATTAATGGTAGAAAGTTTTCCAAATGCCAATGCCTGGAGAAGCTCCTTTCTTTTGGAATTCTTAAAAGTCTAATTTCCAACCGGATTCATGGAATTGCATCAGATTTTTGGTGCATATCCTGCCCAAAGTTCATTTTTTGATGCATACGTTCTAATAATTTTTTGCAGCGATTTATCATTATGGGCAATCTCTATTCTCCATCATTATGAATATAAAAATCCTTTTTTTCTTCTTCTTTTCTTCCAAAACGTGTTTATTATTCCCCCTCCCTTTTCTTGTTTTTAGATGTTGTGGGAGGCATATATGTGCCATTTCCTTCGAAGTTATTAGATGCTAAATTTTCATACGATTTACTATCTTGAACATGGAGCGTATCACTAATATTTGAGACCTTTCATGTTCATTTCGTAAGTGATTTTACAGGAACCTGGTATCTTATTCATTATGAATTTATAAGAGTGTTGTTTTCTAATTTATCGCTATTTGAATTTTGAGGCTTCTTCCCCTGTTAATAGATACTGCAAATCCATTTCTTTACCTAGAGTCACAAAGAAATCTGACACTTAATTTTCAGAGCTTGGGTTCCAAGTAATTTTCCACGTGCTCTGAACTAGAAGGTGAGAGAATCAGTATTCTTCTCCAGAGATTTCAGACAGCCAGTATGGTAGTGAAATATTAATTGAGTGCTATATTCTGAAAGTTTTTAGCCTTTGTCTTCATGTAAAATGGTAGCTTTAGCGACTAGAATTTTGAAGCAGTGGCTTATTCTTCCAACTTAAGGTGCTAGTTTGTTGAATTGCTCTACTTCCATGTTTCAGGGAGATTTGCAGCCTAGAATGAATTGAAGTTCTAACATTACTGAGAGCGGGATAACATATGAAGATGGATATATGGAGCTTCAACAAGAAAGCTCCATTCTTGGGGCGTTGTCTGCGACAATCTCAAGGAATCTTTCATCTTCTTCCTCTGCATTTGTCTCTGCAAGTCAGTCGCCTTTCTTCTCGCCACGATCACCAGTGCTCGGCTCCGAAGCAGTCCGACCTGACGCTGCAAACACTTCCAATAGTATTGTTATAAATGTTGGTCATCTTGGTTCTAGCACTGTGACTGAACCAGAATCTTTATCTGGTATCAACTTTGTGGCATCTGATGTATCTCCCGTTCCAAGTTTCTGCACTTCCAGTAATTTTGGAACTCCAGGAAATGTTAACAACAACCCCAGTCCGGTTTCCTCCTCTAATGGTATTTGCAATGGCAGTTCATCTAATTACAGCCAAGGAAGCAGTAATTGTCACTTGGCTCGCAGGGAGAAGCAGAAGAGATTGGGGAGAGGCCAGAGAAGGTTTTCATTTACTGAGCCTTCAGCTTCGGTTTCTTCAGCTAGTAGGCTTAGGAGCTGTGATGTGTACATAGGATTTCATGGGCGGAAACCCTCCTTGCTGAAATTTACCAATTGGCTTCGTGCGGAGTTGGAAATCCAAGGGATTAGTTGCTTCGCATCCGACAGGGCCTGGTGCAGGAATTCTCGCAGCTATGATATGGTAGAAAGAATAATGAACGCTTCTACCTATGGAGTAGTGATCCTCACAAAGAAGTCATTTGGGAACCCTTATAGCATAGAGGAGCTTAGAAATTTTTTGGATAGAAAAAATCTGGTTCCTGTTTACTTTGACTTGAGCGCTGCTGATTGTCTTGCAAGAGACATGATTGAAAAGAGGGGAGAACTGTGGGAGAAACATGGTGGTGAGTTGTGGATGCTGTATGGTGGCTTGGAAAGGGAATGGAGAGAAGCTATAGATGGACTTCAACGGGTAGTAGACCAGCAATTGGAGGCATTTGATGGTAATTGGAGAGAATGCATACTACAGGCTGTGGTTCTTTTGGCTGCAGGATTGGGGAGGAGAAGTGTGGTGGATAGAGTGAATAGGTGGAGAGGGAGGGTGGAGAAAGAGGAGTTCCCTTATCCTCGAAATGAAGCTTTTGTCGGTCGGAAAAAGGAACTCTCTCAGTTGGAGCTTATTTTGTTTGGAGATGTCAGAGGGGTTGGAGAAGGAGAATACTTTGAACTTAAGACCAGCCATAGGCGAAAAGCTTTTTCGATAGGAAGGTCTGGGAATTGTTGTGAAGAGAAAAAAGCAAAGGATCGGAAATCAGAAGGCAGCATCAAAGGAAAAGAGCCGGTTCTCTGGAAGGAGTCTGAGAAGGAAATTGAGATGCAGAGGTTGGGTAGTCCACATAGGCAATGCCCCCCTTTAAGGGCAAAGAATGGAGGGAGGTATGGTAGGAGAAAAAGATCGACAAAGATGCTGTACGGGAAGGGTATTGCTTGTGTGTCTGGGGATTCAGGAATCGGTAAAACAGAATTGGTTTTGGAATATGCATACAGATTCTCCCAGAGATACAAGATGGTCTTGTGGGTGGGAGGGGGAACCAGATATATTCGGCAGAACTATCTGGCTCTATGTACTTTCCTGGATGTTGATCTGAGCATTGAAAACAATTGTCTTGAAAAAGGAAAGATGAAGTGCTTCGAAGAGCAGGAAGAAGAAGCCATTTCCAGAGTAAGGAAAGAGCTAATGCGGGACATCCCATTCTTAATTGTCATTGATAACTTGGAGAATGAGAAGGACTGGTGGGATCAAAAAGTTATAATGGATCTTCTGCCACGATTTGGTGGAGAAACGCATTTCATAATAACCACCCGCCTTCCTCGAGTAATGAACTTGGAGCCAATGAAGCTTTCGTACTTATCCGGTGTCGAGGCGATGTCTTTGATGATGGGAGGCATGAAGGACTATCCAATAGTTGAAATTGATGCTCTTAAAGCCATCGAGGAGAAACTCGGCAGGCTTACACTTGGTCTTGGTATTGTAGGAGCTATTCTTTCTGAGCTGCCTATAACTCCGAGTCGGCTGCTTGACACTATAAATAGAATGCCTCCGAGAGTTTTGGCATGGACTGATAGAGAAGTTCCTGCATTGAGACGACATACAGTCCTCGTTCAGCTTTTAGATGTCTGTCTTTCGATATTTGACCATGCTGATGGACCAAGGAGTTTGGCAACCAGAATGGTTGAAGTAAGTGGTTGGTTTGCTCCTTCAGCAATTCCAATTTCTCTCTTAGCTTTGGCTGCACATAAGGTTCCAGAGAATCGTCAGGGTTCTCCAGTCTGGAAGAAGCTTTTGCATGCACTAATCTGCAGCTTTACAGCATCTCATATCAAGAGATCTGAAGCTGAAGCATCATCCATGTTGATCAGATTTGGGATTGCGAGAAGTAGCGCAAAAACTGATCGCATCCATTTTCATGAGATTGTCAAGCTATATGCTCGCAAACGGGGGGCCACTCGAGTTGCTCATGCTACGTTTCAAGCAGTTTTCCTTAGAGGCTCCGTCTCTCAATCTTTTGACCATCTATGGGCAGCTTGCTTCTTACTTCTTGGATTTGGAACCGATCCTGTGGTTGTGGAGCCAAGACCATCTGACTTGCTATTCTTCATAAAACGTGTGGTTCTGCCTCTAGCCATACATACATTCAGCACCTTCTCTCGGTGCACTGCAGCATTAGAACTTCTACGCCTTGCAACCGATGCATTGGATATTGCTGCAGAGTCATTGGTTTCAAGATTTGAGAAATGGTTTGATAAATCATTCTGTTGCATTAGAGCAGGTCAATCAGATGCTCAGAGCACATATCTTTGGCAGGACTTGACACTCTTGAAAGCAACTGTTCTAGAAACAAGAGCAAAACTGATGCTTAGGGGTGGACAGTATGACATAGGGGATGACCTCATTCGCAAAGCTATTTTTATCAGGACTTCAATCTGTGGTGAGCATCATCCAGACACAGTAGCGGCTCGAGAAACACTTAGTAAACTGACAAGACTTCTCACAAACATTCAAGTTAGTTGATCTTGTGTAATTTCTTTATCATTCACCATATATTCTTTCATGTGGTTTCACATTAGAATCACAAAAAATGTCTCAGCTCAATAAGAAGGAAATTACCGAAATAACTTCAGTTTTCTTCTTGCGCTTTTTTCCAATATTTTTGGCTCTTGCAGAAAGCATTGTTCATAATTATAAAATTAGTTTGAGCTTGGAAACCTTTTGAATATCATATAATGGCTGTTCTATTGATGCTATCCTGTAAGTAGCCGATCATGTAGAGATGATAACTGTCATTTTTTAATTGAGTTTTCGAGCCTCTGAACCTTAAGTGGTTGTGAAGGGAAAATACTCTTAATTTGCATGATGGTAATGTCACTTCTCCCTCATCTGCTTAACTTCTTATTTTTAATATTAATGGATAATTGGGGTCTCCCCAGAATTTATGAAGTTCCTTGGACCATGTGATCTCTAGATCGATGCTGTCTCTGTTTCTAATGATCTGTCCATCTCTACTGCCAGACCGATGCTTTAATCCATTGGTTACAATATATGTATACATATACATATATATATACATATATATATACATATATATATATATATATATATATATATATATATATATAGAGAGAGAGAGAGAGAGAGAGAGAGAGAGAGAGAGAGAGAGAGAGAGAGTACTCTCCTTTTGATATGACAGCTTTTAACATCTAGATAGTCTTTTATACTTCTATTTCTTGGATTAGAGTTAAAATTGGGTTGGATGCTAATTTCCTGTGTCTTCTTCAATCTTTGTTTTGCTCTATCGTTGGCTTCAAGTGTCACTTCTGCCAAACCTGAATTCATTTCTTCCTGTTGTTACAAGGGCTGTAAAAGCTATAATGGCAATGACTCTGGCTTAATTATTCATATAACTCTTGTTGTCAGATGTTGGAGTCATTTCATAGTTTGCGAATGATGTATACTCTAGGCTCTGGCTTCCACTAGATTTCACACAGGGGCCTCTGACTATAATTTAATATTGCAAATAGCTATATTCATCGGATTCTATAGTCATCCCATTACGCATTGTGTTCTTGAAGCTCTGGCTTCTACTACATTCACAAGCCTTGAAATTGTTTCTGGCTTTCAAAGTGTTCTTTGCTTGTCCCAGCTTCATATTTTTGATGCTACATTAACTACGGTGAATGCTAATTAAATATATTTGAGCGAGGAGAATATAACATCACAAGAAGGACAAAAAGAACATAGGTCAGTTTATGTACTTCTCTGTTAATTTATGGCTTCCTAAAGTTAGCAAAGGCTGCGCGGCCTCCTTAGAAGAAATCTTTTATCGCCGAACGCCAGGAGGAAAGGATGGCCGACTGGTCCAAAGGCGCCGCACTCAAGTTCTGGTCCTCAACAGAGAGGGCGTGGGTTCTGACATTTTTTAAAAAAATATTTTTTAATAAAATATTTTTGTACGAAAAAAATTCTATAAAATATACTCATTTAGGATTGTTAGTGGATTGAAATTAAATACTTTGTATAAAAAAAATGATTATGAGCTGAAAAGCAAAAATAAAGGAATGCGGATAAATGAAAGGATGATGGAAAGAGAAAACAAAAATATTAATTATATATGATTCTAATATGTATGGTATATAAATCAAATCATAAAAGCCGATAAAGCATTAACACAAATATAATCAATATCGATATAAATAAATAAAATAATATAAAAATAATAATTAATAAAAAGCTTTGGATTAATAAAAAATAAAGAGATTGACTCGCGAACGAATTTTGCTCCATTGCATAGCTCAGACCTAACCATTAATGAAGAAGCCATGGAACGGCGAAACCTAAATATTTTTAATGAAGAAAGTTATAAAAACTTATACACAGATTCTGTCATTTTTAAATGGAATATTTTTGAACCAAAAACAAATCTGTAAAATATACTCATTTAGGATTGTTAATGGATTAGAAGGCGGAGAGAATCGGTTCAAATCCCATATTATTTATTTATTATGCAATATTTTATAGTAGGACAACTGGGTGAGATTCCTTGCCGGAAGAGTTTGTCCAGGTTTAGGACATTACTCAGTTGGCTTTAATGGATATATGATTGAATAAAAGGTTATATGCTTTAATTGGAAGCTCTTGGATTTTAAACATATCAACCTTACTATCCATAATTATTCAGTCTGCTACCTACCATTTATCATCTAGATTTTAATTCGGTGGAATAAAATGTTTCAACTTTCTCTCCCCTACGAAGTTAATGAAACTTGGCCTTCGACCATGCAACATTTGAGGAAAAAAACATCAGCATACAACCTTGATTTTTTTTTTTTTTTTTTTTTTTTCTGGTGAGCGTGCGTGCGTGTGTTTAAAGAAAGGGAAGAAGACTCACCCACATCAAATTATCAAGATCCAAATACTTGGAAATACACTTCCACGATTCATTGATTGCATGAAACAAAGCGGTGTCGCCATTGTGGCAAGCCTAAATACACTACGATCCTCTGTAGTCAAGTAAGAAACTCTTAAACAAAACTTTGTCTGAAATCCGTACGTGTGCCCGGGCATGCTCGTCCTTACTTCCCTGTGGAGCACACAATCTTTCAACTTGAAATTATTTTAAATATTCCTCCATAAATCCTGAATCTACTCAGACAACCCATTACATATTCAAGACATCTAATACAACTGTTGAATAAACGCATCTTCAACTACATATATACATACAAACATGCGTGTGTGCCAGAGAGGACTGTGCAGACATGTGTTTAGTCTCACATTAGTTATACGCAGGTAGATCTTGGGTAATTATACAGAATCAAGAAATCCAAATAATACCTTCTGGCTATTTTTTTGGGGTGAAATCCTGTGTTGTTACAAATAGTATTAGAGCGGACCAGGCCCATAACCTATGTGGACCAGAGAATACTGTAGCATGGATCCATTGGGGCTGATCATAAGCCGATTGTGGTGCTTGTGATTAGATTTGAATGTATTGGAACCTTTAGTTTCACGAGAACGTCAGGACTTAAATGGAAAAAATAAATCCAAATAATACCTTTCGCTAGCTTTTTTTAGATAAAATTCTAAGTTATTATAATATATATATATATATATATATATATATATATATATATATATATATATATATATATATATATAGATACAGATACATACATACATACATACATACATACATACATACATATATACAAAACGAGCACATAACCATCTTGGAGGGTGGAAATAGGCAAAGGCTGCAAAGAATGTCTGCTGTGAGCGGAGCAGGAGAACGATCGGCAAATTATGCCATTTAGATTAATGATACTTGGTGATTTCGATAAATACTTAGTCTCATAAACATATTGAACCTTGCTGCACAGCCGATTGAAGAACCTGGCCCCCTCCAAATCAAGCCCCTGCCCATTGAGCACAATTCCATTCAACTGCAGCAGCCGGACGTCGTCGCCTGGTCAGGTGACGTGGTCCATGAACAACTCATAGATGGTGATGCATGGATAGACCATGAGGTTGCCGGTGAGGGAGCTACTTGAATCATAGATGCAGAGGGGTGGTATCTCCATGGCACCTTTGTGGAATTTTATCTCCAAGAAACTGCCTGCCTCGTCTCTCAACTTGACCCAGCCTGCCTCATGGACCTCAGGTGTCGGGCGAGCCACGTGGCCTCTCCCATGGCTTTTAGGTTATTTGAGCATCTCTGTTGATCATTGGACCAATGGAGATTATCATGCATATGTTTAATCTCATATTAGTTATGCACTAGATAGATCTCTGGATGAGGTGTTGATTGCTATAAAAAGTATCAAAGTAGATCCGGTTCATAGCCTATGTGGACTAGAGAACTGGACCATTGGCTCATCTATTTCTCGTGGCTCTCACCCATGATGCATCATTTTGATCAGGTTCAATGCACTGGCTTATTTGCCAGGCCGGAAGGCGAGTGAGGCCTTCGCATCGGGGGTGGTTCTTTTCTTGCTCGAGCTGTTGCTTTCTTGGCTGATCTATTTTATGTGCTCAACCTTGGCCGCTATTTATTTTTTAATTCTATGATGATGATGATTTGTATGCTCGGACCTAGGCCCAAGCGACACAGAAATCCAACGTGGGCCTTCAACCTTGTCCTTAGTACGCGGTCGTCCCTAGTACGCTTGTCCGGAGAAGAATAGGGTTCCAGCTCATCTCCAACTAGCAATAGAAGTGTTTCAGTTTTCTCTGGAACTTGCAGGTTCCGGATAACTTCTCGTTTTGATTAAACAATTCCATCGGCAACCTATATCCTTTTTTAGGTCAAATACTCCAACAGTTTAGCAATATATATATATATATATATATATAGTCAAATAATTACAGCTAGATTATGATATTCAACCAAATGCAGCCTAGTTTTTGCAAAGGTTCCTAGTTTAGACCCCCCCCCCTCTCTCTCTCTCTCTCTCTCTCTCTCTCTCTCTCTCTCTCTCTCTCTCTCTCTCTCTGTGTGTGTGTGTGTGTGTGTGTGTGTGGGTGTGTGGGTGTGTGTGTAAGAAGTGTGTAAGAATCCTACTTTGGTCTTTCGGAACCTAGACCTAGTCGCAATAGTCTAAGCGTAGAAGCCGAGGCCAAATGTAGCTTGAAATAGCGAATTTGGTCAACATTTTCATACTTGAATAGAAATCGATACCTAAACAGCAGCAGCAGCAGCTAAATATCAATCTTGATACAATCACTATATATTCAACTTAATAGACGAAATGCTAGTAAAATTCTACACCCAAATTTAAAAGTTGAAGACTCATATGCTAGCTCAAGAGCCCAAACATACGCATGATCTGCCAACTATACCTAATGCAGCTGTCACAAAACCGGGCTCTATCCTAGCGAGCAAGCAGTGATGGGACTCGCCTGGAGTTTTCTTGGCGAAGTACTGTGACTGGTTTTCAAACCATGAAGGCTTCGTGCGTCCCGCTTGCTAGCTACTGCCCTTTGGAAGCGTGCAGCCAGGAGATGGATTAGAGTGTAAATTAGACTGGGGGGATGGTATACCGTTGGGTTGCCTGGAGAACGATCTCAGAGGACATCAAGGTGTGAGGAAGAGCTAGCTGCTTCAAAACGTTCAGAAAAATTGATAGGCCGGTGTGGGATCAGCAAGCTATGGCAATCTGCTGGAGTATTTGATTAGAAACTTTAGAATTTTTGCTAACAAACACAAGAATGACAACTTCATGTGCAACTCTTCCTTCAGAGAAAGGAATTTACCATTCAATTTAGGGTGCATTTGGTTCGCAACTAAAATCGGAATCGAAATGAAAATCATAATGGATAGAAATGGAAATCGAAGTAGCCATATTTTCAGATGTATTTGGTTCATAACCGAAATCGAAATTGGAATGAAATTTGAATGCTAAAGGAGAGAAGAGATTAGATTTAAAGGAATTGGATTATTTTCATTTTCCTCTAGAATTGGAATTGGAATCGGAATGAGAATGAAACTCCCCCCAACTAAATAGCTAAAATGAGAGTTGTGAGAACCAGCCCACATACAGTGGGCTAATGGGCCCAGCCCAATGTGGCCGGCCCATCTGGAGACACAAAGGCGGTGATCGCGAGTTGAGGCGGTTACAACCGCCTGACACCACTCTCCCCCCTTCTGGCCAAGGGCTATAAATGCTCATGAATTCCTCGGTGAGGGACTCAATAAACTACCCTCTCACTCTCCCCTCCTGCTACAAAGAACTGGATCGGGAGCGGCGGCGACGAAAGAGGAGGTATCTCCAGCTCGACACCGTCGCCGAATCACCGGAAGAAACATCACAACACCGTTCTGGAGCTAGGTAAGTCTTGATCTCTTCTCCCTTGTATCATTCATACTCCATTCAAGTAGGATCCAGTCTAGCTATGAAACAAAACCATGAAGGGAAAAGGAAATAGAAGAGATCGAAGAGTGAAGGAGAGAAGGAAGAAGATGAAGAGGAGGGAGAAGAAAGGTCTAGCCAGTGATCGGCCGTGAGTTGACAATGGCTGAGGTCCTTTCTCCCTCACCCGATTTCTTTTCCTTCCATTAAAACCTTAGATCTAGAAATCCAAAAATGCAAACCTACCTCCCGATTCATGGAAAGAGTCATAGGCTCATGCAAATCCGGTTCCCATGGGTGGAACCGGTTTGATTCCGGCCAGAGAAGATCGGAGAAGAAGAGCAAAAGGGTGAATCCCCCTATTTTGGCCGTGGACGCCGCCGGCTCGGGGCACTGTGGACGCCATCAGGCCAATCGCGGGCGTTGGCCGCGCACCATGCGGGCACCACCGGTTTCAGCGATTCTTCTGCTCCTCGAGAGGTGCCTGTGCCCCATCTCCTCCACCGGAGGTGGAGGAGGAGAGCGGCCAGCCGGGCCGCGGCTGCTGCAGGTCGGACCGCGGGCACCGCGGGTTCGCCGCATCGTTGCCGGCTTCGGGCCGGCCTCCTCCCGAGCGCCCCTTCCGAGCTCGCCTCCTAGTTTCATGGGAGAAGAGGAGAAGAGGAGGAGGAGATCGGGAAGGAGAAGAAAAAGAAAGAAGAGAGAGGAGGGTTCGGGAAGGGAGAAGAGAAGAAAAAGAAAGAAAAAGAAATAGAAGAAAAGAAAAGAAAGGAAGAAAGAAAAATAAAATAAAAATTGATGTGGGCCGAGTTGGGTCTGATTCCAGCGGTGGGCTTCATATGAACCGGGCTTTAAAGACCCGAGGCCAGGCTGGGCCCTGGTTCGAGCCCAATATTCTTAAACCCAGAATTAACTAAATCAGTATGCAATTGATCTAGGTCTGAACCAGTATGCAATGGACCCAGGCCTGAACCAGAAATTAAATTAGGCTATGGACCCGAAAATGAAATTGAGTCCTATAGATGGGCTGTAAATGACTTTAAGATTATAAATAAATAGAAATTAAATGTGCAAGTGACATGTAATTTAATAATCTTCCTAGGTATTAGAGAATTGGCATTTGGTGAGCAAATTAAGGTAAGTAACATGTCTTAATCTTATTATGGATCATGTATCATATTTTATAAGATGAATAAGTATTATTTATGCAATTTAAATTGTGTATATGAATTGTGGAAAAAGTAAGCATCCCTGATGTAATCTTATGTTTTATCAAATACATGTGACTATTTAATTATAAGTGGTATATAATTATTTATGTTTTCACAAAATTAGGATCAAGCATGTATTAGCTAATGATTGCATAAATAGCATCCATCATAATTATTATTATGTACACATGATTATGATGATGTAGAAAGATGCATGGAAAAATAAAGTTTTCAGCATAATCATGAGTTTTATTCATCATGATGTCATCATTCACTTTTTAATGTATCTATGAGATAAGATTCAAGAAAAGCCTGATATGGTTTATGAACTCTCATATTGCTATGTACGGCCCTTGCCAGCGGGTTATAGTAGCTCAGCATACGGCCCTTGCCAGCGGGTTATAATAGCTTGGTTTAGACCCTGCCAACGGAAAATAATAGTTGGCAAAGATTATGGCCCTCGCCAGCAGGTTATAGTAGCTCAGCATACGACCCTCGTCAGCGAGTTATAATAGCTTGGCTTAGACCCTGCCAATGGGGAATAATAGTTGGTAAAGATTATGGCCCTGTCACGGGTAATAATAGTGACAATAGCTGCACTATCATCTGAGAGCGCGAATTTCAAAGCATGAATAATATCAAGTACGGATTTCAAAGCATGAATAATAATGAGTACGGATTTCAAAGCATGAAATAATGACAAAAATTTTATGATGCATAATTATATTTTTGAAGTTGCATAAATAGACATGTATAGTTTTATGACTGGTTTGATTATAGAAAATGCTTTCTTTGCTACAACTGTTTGTTCTTCAAATAGTGTATTGGCATACTAAACATTATGCTTGATCCGATAAGATTATGCTTGTTTACTTACTGAGCTTTATAGCTCACACCAATTTATTTATATTCTTACAGATGAATAGGAGATGTCAGGAACAAGGAGCGTGACATGCTTCAGGGTTATGGAAAAAATGGAATATTAAATACCGACATTTTTATAAGCTCTGTATCAATCCTTATTGATGAAATATTTGATGAGATTCATAAATTCAATTGTTCATAATTGATTTGAAGGTTTGAAGTAGCTGGGTGTTATTGCGGGCAAAGGTTTGCAATAGCACGGCCGTGTCACGATCCAAATTCGATGCGTGACATTCAGTGGTATTAGAGCCATAGATTTAACCATGATTAAAAACTTTAAGACTAATCATGGAAATGGGTAGCTAAGTTAGCTTTCACATAATTAGAATTACTATATTAATAGTATAAAATAAAATAATAACTTTGGTTTATTTTGTCTTAGGTGACAATGAGCAATAAAAAGGAAGGTAGGGCTAATACAAGCCATTCTAGGGACATGATTGTGACATAAAAACTATCAAAGCTTAGGTTAAGATCATTGTGAATTGTAATTGGAAAACTATCAGAGCTTAGGTTAAGATCACATAGGATTGTGACAAGATTAGAATCAGAGAATAAGTTTAAGATCACTAGGGTTTGCAACATAAATGTATCATAGCTTAAAGTTATGATCACTTGGGACATGACAAGAGTAGTAAAATTACATTCAGTGCTTAGGTGAAAGGTCACTAAGCATTGTGATAAAATGTAAGTACTGGATTTTAGTATTCAGTGAGTACGGAAGGACTGGATAAGATGTTTTTGATCATGATGAGAGATGTTTGAGCTAAGATTAGTGTAGGAAGGTTAACCATGGCATAGCGGTTATACCATGTTCGGATGTTAGTTAAACGACTTGAAAGTTTAAAGTTGATATAGATTTGGAGGTGATTATTAGGGTGTGATTTGTACATGGATTGGTCATAATATTGGAGTGAGCCAAGAAAGATTTTTTTCATAGTATTATAAAGGATTGTTTTTCAAGGTTAAATCCGTATGTAGATTATAATTGGTATTGGCATACTTGGAAAATTGCAAATATGGATCTCTTTAGTTTATAATACAAGTAGTATTTTGATCCAAAGTTATTAGTGAATCCAAGGATTTTAGTGTTTTGAATTAGAGTGCGTAGCGGAAACATGGTAAAATATTAGATAAAAGACTAAGTAACTTCATTTATTTAAGAATTAAGGTATGTAAATTTCGAGGACGAAATTATATTAAGGAGGGACGAATGTGAGAACCAGCCCACATACAGTGGGCTAATGGGCCAAGCTCAACGTGGCCGGCCCATCTGGAGATACAAAGGCGGTGATCGCCAACTGAGGCGGTTAGAACCGCCTGACACCACTCTCCCCTCTTCTGGCCAAGGGCTATAAGCGCTCATGGATTCCTCAGTGAGGGACTCAATAGACTACCCTCTCACTACCCCTCACTCTCCCCTCCTGCTACAAAGAACTGCATCGGGAGCGGCGGCGACGGAAGAAGAGGTATCTCCAGCTCGACACCGTCGCCGAATCACCGGAAGAAACATCACAGAGTCGTTCTAGAGCTAGGTAAGTCTTGATCTCTTCTCCCTTGTATCATTCATACTTCATTCAAGTAGGATCCAGTCTAGCTATGAAACAAAACCAAGAAGGGAAAAGGAAATAGAAGAGATCGAAGAGTGAAGGAGAGAAGGAAGAAGATGAAGAGGAGGGAGAAGAAAGGTCTAGCCAATGATCGGCCGTGAGCTGACATTCGCTGAGGTCCTTTCTCCTTCACTCGATTTCTTTTCCTTCCATTAAAACCTTAGATCTAGAAATTCAAAAATGCAAACCTACCTCCTGATTCATGGAAAGAGTCCTTGGCTCATGCAAATCTGGTTCATATGGGTTGAACCGGTTTGATTTCAGCCAGAGATGATCGAAGAAGAAGAGCGGAAGGGTGAATCCCCCTATTTTGGCCGTGGACGCCGCCGGCTCGGGGCACTGTGGATGCCATTAGGCCAATTGCGGGCTTCGGCCGCGCGTCACGTGGGCACCACCGATTTCAGCCGGTTCCTTTGCTCCTCGAGAGGTGCCTGTGCCCCATCTCCTCCACCGGAGGTGGAGGAGGAGAGCGGCCAGCCGGGCCGCGGCTGCTGTAGGTCGAACCGCGGTGCCGCTGGTTGGCCGCAGCGCCGTTGGCTTCGGGCCTGCCTCCTCCCGAGCGCCCCTTCCGAGCTCGCCTCCTAATTTCATGGGAGAAGAGGAGAAAAGGAGGAGGAGATCGGGAAGGAGAAGAGAAGAAGAAAAGAAAGAAGAGAGAGGAAGGTTCGGGAAGGGAGAAGAGAAGAAAAAGAAAGAAAAAAAAAAGAAAAAGAAGAAAAGAAAAGAAAGGAAGAAAGAAAAATAAAATAAAAATTGATGTGGACCGAGTTGGGCCTGATTCCAGCGGTGGGCTTCATATGAACCGGGCTTTAAAGACCCGAGGCCAGGCTAGGCCCTGGTCCGAGCCCAATATTCTTAAACCTAGAATTAACTAAACTAGTATGCAATTGACCCAGGTCTGAACCAGTATGCAATAGACCCAGGCCTGAACCAGAAATTAAATTAGGCTATGGATCTGAAAATGAAATTGAGTCCTATTGATGGGCTGTAAATGACTTTAAGATTATAAATAAATAGAAATTAAATGTGCAAGTGATATGTAATTTAATGATCTTGCTAGGTATTGGAGAATTGGCATTTGGTGAGCAAATTAAGGTAAGTAACCTGTCTTAATCTTATTATGGATCATGTATCACATTTTATAAGATGAATAAGTATTATTTATGCAATTTAAATTGTGTATATGAATTGTGGAAAAAGTAAGCATCCCTGATGTAATCTTATGTTTTATCAAATACATGTGACTATTTAATTATAAATAGTATATAATTATTTATGTTTTCACAAAATTAGGATCAAGCATGTATTAGCTAATAATTGCATGATTTTAGATAAATAGCATCCATCATGATTATTATTATATACACATGATTATGATGATGTAGAAAGATGCATGGAAAAATAAAGTTTTCAGCATGATCATGAGTTTTATTCATCATAATGTCATCATTCACTTTTTAATGTATCTATGAGATAAGATCCAAGAAAAGTTTGATATGGTTTATGAACTCTCAAATTGCTATGTACGGCCTTTACCAGCGGGTTATAGTAGCTCGGCATATGCCCTCGCCAGCGGGTTATAATAGCTTGGTTTAGACCCTGCCAATGGAAAATAATAGTTGGCAAAGATTATGGCCTTCGCCAGCGGGTTATAGTAGCTCGGCATATGGCCCTCGCGAGTGAGTTATAATAGCTTGGTTTAGACCTTGCCAACGGGGAATAATAGTTGGCAAAAATTATGGCCCTCGCCAGCGGGTTATAGTAGCTCGGCATGTGGCCCTCGCCAGCGGATTATAGTAGCTCCGCATATGGTCCTCGCCAGCGGATTATAGTAGCTTGGTTTAGACCTTGCCAATGGGGAATAATAGTTGGCAAAGATTATGGCTCTCGCTAGCGGGTTATAGTAGCTCGGCATATGACCCTCGCCAACGAGTTATAATAGCTTAGCTTAGACCCTGCCAACGGGGAATAATAGTTGGTAAAGATTATGGCCCTGTCACGGGTAATAATAGTGACCATAGCTGCACTATCATCTAAGAGCACGAATTTCAAAGCATGAATAATAGCAAGTACAGATTTCAAAGCATGAATAATGACGAGTACGGATTTCAAAGCATGAAATAATGATAAAAGTTTTATGATGCATAATCATATTTATGAAGTTGCATAAATGGATATGCATAGTTTTATGACTCGTTTGATTATAGAAAATGCATTCTTTGCTACAACTGTTTGTTTTTCAAATAGTGCATTGGCATACAAAACATTATGCTTGTTTACTTAATGAGCTTTATAGCTCACACCAATTTATTTATATTCTTATGGATGAATAGGAGATGCCAGGAACAAGGAGTGTGACATGCTTCACGATTATGGAAAAAAATGGAATATTAAATGCTGACATTTTTATAAGCTCTGTATCAATCCTTATTGATGAAATATTTGATGAGATTCATGAATTCAATTGTTCCTAATTGATTTGAAGGTTTGAAGTGGCTGCGTGTTATTGCGGGCAAAGGTTTGCAATAGCACGACCATGTCATGATCCGAATTTGGGGAGTGACAAGGGTTACTCATTTCCATTTCAGAGTCTAGCTCCCTCCAAAAATTTTATATCTATTATATTGAGGCACTACATACACTAAAATACGCCCTGAAATTTCTCATCATCATGATCTACCATCGGTAACTCTCCTGTGAAGGAACACCATGCTATGTCAAAGTCTGGGAAATCAAAAATATAATGCAAGCCAGCCGCAAGATGGATGAGGTCGGCAAAGCCATTTGAAAGAGCAGGGTGGCTAAAGCCATTTGAAAGAGCTGGGTGGCTAAAGCCATTTGAAAGAGCTGGGTGGCTATCTTTAAGAGGTAAAAGAACCTTCACTAAAAGAGAGGTAACAGAACCAACTTAGGCTTTGTTTGGAGGAGCTTTTGGAGGGCCAAAAAGTACTTTCTAGCCCTCCAAAAGTACTTTTAGATAAAAAATGGTGTTTCGTAAAATTTTTGGAAAGCTGTTTCAGCTTTTGTCGGAAGCTGAAAACAGCTTTTGGAGAGAAGCTCCAATTTGGAGCTTTCCGAAAATGCTATTTCCAGCTTTATCGGAAAGCTATTTTTTGGACCAAAATACCTCCATTTAAATCACTTTTGTCCCCCAAAACCCTTATCCCGCCTCTTCCTTTGTTCCTTTCCATCTCAATCTTCTTCTTCCTTTCTCTCTATTTGTTAGAGAGATAAATGGTCATTAGAATGATGAAAAATTAATTTACACTAATAATTATAATATTTTATATATTTATTATTATATTATACTATAAATATAATATTATATTACATTATATCATTATACATTGATATGTTATATTAAATAATTTAATATTATATTAAATTATTATTCTATAATACATAATGTTATAGTACTATATTATAATAATATTATATTACATTACATTAATATTATACTATATCATATATTTATGTATTAATACATATTATATTTTATTATGCTCTATTATATAATACTGATAATGTCCTTTATGGTTATTTTGTCACACAAAAGTACTTTCTCAGTTTGTTTACCAAACACATGTTAAAGTGCCACAACACTTTACAAATGTAGTTACCAAACATCAAACAGCTTTTTATAAACGCTCTGCTTCCAACAGCTCTACTTCCAAAAGTTCTACTACTAACAGCTTCCCCAAACATGACCTTAGTCATCCCACCACACGATACAAATAGTTGCTGAGGGCTTAGAAACATAAACAGATCCACCAACCCTCGAAACCTGTGCTTGTAGCAGTAACCTGCACACAACAATCAAGACCTTTCAACAGAGGATATCACCTATGATTATAGCTACTTGTCAATCCAAGCTCTACATTAAGCAATATATATATATATATATATTCCAATGCATAAAGCTCCTAATATTGCGAGTCAGGAAAAGATCAGATATATGCAATATGATTATGTTTTGAGTTTATGATACCTAGATCACAATGGAACAACCTTATTATTGCGTCAAAGCCTGCCCTCTAATCCAAGCTCTATGAAGATGTCCTGAATTCAGCACATTCTCAGAAGTGATCATGGTCAGAATTTATCAATGGCAGCAATGCTCAGAATCCTCTATGCCTGTTTTTGAGGGGAACGTGCTTGCCTGTGTTGATCTGAGCAGCCAAAACCCAATGTGCCTTGGCTCATGCACGGAAGTTCAATCACTGAACATTATAAATAACATTAACCTGAGTACATTTATTTACAGTGACAGGAAGCTGACAGAGAATTCAGTCTACTTTGCCAGAAACTGAAACATGTACAAGGGGACCAGCCAACCAAATAAGCTTGCTCTCATGGATCTGGGTTGCCAACCACCGCCTCATCACTGGAGTCATATTCATCTTCACTCAGCTCTTCATCACTTGATTTGTCTTCTGGGGGAGCACCTGCATCTTCAGGCTTCGCATACTTCTCACAATATTCTGAAAAATGATGACGAGGAAACTTATGAGTAATAGCACACCAAACACTTGGATTTCTAATCCACTAGCACGACAGCAAAAAATAAGATGCTAGACATACTTAAAAGAGGCAAAACCTGGACTCAGGTTAGACATAACTAATTAGAAATTCGGTTCAGTCAGGAAAGGAAGCAATACAACTGTTTACCTTGGTATGGGGCATTTTAAACAGAGAGGCATGGGATCAAGTCATTACTTTACCATTGTGTCCTAAGATGATTGTATTATAGGTGAAGAATACCTTCCATGCATATGCTGAATTCAGTGCAAGCATACATGCCATGTCTTCCACAGTAAATCATCAACATTCATCAGTATTTTTCAGTCAAACAGAGACATCCACAAAAACGAACTATGAAACTGTGCACATCCCACGACCTTTACCACTAAGTACTCAAATTAAATTTTGTAACATTATTACAGTGTGTTCTTTTATCTGAAATCCGTAGCAGTTGAGTTCAGAGTTAATCTCCACTAAAATCATTTCCTACTCGAGTTGTCTTCCTAATCTTTGTTAATGAAGGGTCGACAACAATTTTATTTAAAAAAAGGAGAAGATAATAAAAATAATAATAATAAAGAAAAGATAATAATAACAATGATGATGAGTCTCGTGGGAATTTTCTACCAAACAATTCCCAGAGTTTCTCCTTATTTTATGTCCATCTGCTCCAAAAGAAAGTACCGGGAAAAGAAAAATTGTTCTCATAATCTATTGACTGAACTAGATATGGTTCTGCCTTTCACTGATCTGTAGTTTAGAGGTCAACATAAAAACCACCAATGTTAAATACATTTGCACAGATGCTTTGCTATCAAAGTGTTTTTTCTTAACTCATTCTTTAGCAATAGTGAAGGAATATTTGCAAAAACCAAAATACAATGTTGAACAAGTGGTGGCAGTGGAGGATGGTTAATATGGCAGCGAGTGGAATGTTGTGATGGCAAAAGCAGGAGACAATGGCCAAGGATGATGGTGGCTACAGTGAACTGTTATGGAAAATGAAGGTGGTAATGAAGGACAAAGGTCGGAGGCTGAAGACATGCTAACATGCTAACATGATTGTTCATAAAGTGAGTAGAAATGGGTGAGTTTGACCTTACAGAAACTTTTTATGATAGTATTGGATTAACTTCATCAAAATTTCTTTCCATTGTGTTTAGGGGTTTCTAGCAATTAGAAATTGTAGAAAATTTACTTTGGAGAATGGAAATATATTTCATCTTTAATAAGAAAAGGAAGAGATGGAGCAGCTATCAGATTTTCCAGCACTTGTAAGATAACAGGAAAAAAAAGGAATAAACAAGACCAAGAGTGTTTTGCAGAATTTATTGGAAGATGTGGAATGATTGAGGAGATGATGAGATTGGGGGTTCAAAAAGAGCATTATACAAGAAGATTTTGACAGATTTCATCCTACTTTTCCAAGAACCCTTTTTTTAGTGCCAAGAGTTTCAAAAACAACATACAATAGAAAAATTCAATTTCCCAAAAATGTTTATTTCCCTCTTTTATTGGCATCCCTATGATTGCAATGATCAGATCAAAAAGATTACCATCAAAGGTTGTTAAGTCCTCTACAAAAAATAAAGGGTTGTTAAGTCGATTGATGGGAAGGAACCGAGGATGGAAATATTCCAAAAAGATGGAACAAATCTTAAGGGTATGGCACATCTTCATTAAGCATGTGTTGATTGATATGATTCTAAAGAGCCCTACATGGTATAAATACCATTGCCTACAAACCGTAGTTTTAAAGTTGGAGTTGCCAATATGCACGACTCATTACTGTCATGCATCTGATAAGCATTAGGGCTGGCATTTTCTGGCCCTGCCCAAACCCACTGGAAATAAATGGGTCTTGGTGAGGACCATTATGCTTCAAATTATCAAAGCAAGAGCCTCCACCATCAAAAGGAATAAAAAAAGAAGAATCACAAGGGGTTGAGAAAATAACCCTACACAGTAACAAAGGTTGATGATATTACAATCCAGGTAGACCACAATGGCTTAGTTAGTTCAAAAATAAATGGGAAGAAGTGTAATATCTTTCCTGTAAAGGACTATCACATCCATCAAGGGGAAGCCTAGTAAAATATTATGACTAAAGAAAGAGATAATGCTGTTCTTCCATTTTGAAAGGGAACAAGTCAATCTAAAGATGCCAGAAGATGTCAGAGAAACAAGCAGAAGCACCCAAGAAGTCAACTATTCAAATATCATAACCATAAGTCTTCCCAGGTTTTAGTTATTGAAGAAAAAAAAAGAAAGCTCAATTTACCCTCCTCACTGGGAAAAAAGCAAAAGTTCATATAAGATGAAGAAATTCCAGCTTTGCCCATGCCAAGTAGGAATTGTGATCTTGTCAAACTTAAATCAAAATGTATCTTAATACATAACTGCAGGATCTTATCAATTGCCGCTTGCATGCTATCACTTTGTTGGGTCATTTCGGTAAGAGAAGTACTTTCATTAAGAAGCAGCTTTATACAAGATGTAAGCATGGATTTTGCATCAACAAATTGAAGCAAGGAGTTTTTACACACAAAAAGAAGGAAAAAAGTTTCAATATGGCTATAAAGACAAACAATAATTTTCACTCCATCATGATGATTGAATGCTCTTTCAAGATGAAACACAGCATCAATTATAATGATTTTCTGGTGATGTATTACGTATCACACTTAATCATCATCGGAAGGTATTAAAAGAATACTTACAAAAGATTTTGCAGAAAGCAACTTGGATAATGTGTGAGATATCTGGCCAGAAATCTATTAAAAGCCAAAGTCTCCGAGCCAAATGGTTGATCAAAGTTGAAAATCAAGTAGTCATAGAAACCATCTCCGACAGGCACCCAAAGATCACTTAAAGATCCAATGGATGATCAAGATACCAAAATTGAAGCTAAAAAAGACAATCTTAGACATAAGCACACCATTATGACATCCAGATCTCCGTTACCATATTCCTACTGCAACCAAGTATTAGTAAGTTCAAAGACTATAAGCTTGTTGACGTGAAGGGTCCAATTCAATCATTTAAAAAATGGTCTAGAACTAGATTCTAGAAATTGAAAATGCATTACTACTGGGTTAAACAACACTATGTGTTTTGTTAGGATATATGAACTTACAGAATTTGATTACTCCCTACAAAAGGTAAGCCCATATATCTAACCTTAATTAGCTATGATTTCTTGATTATTTATTTAGGCATATAACATTGAGAACAATACTACTCCCTTCTCTCCACTGCTATCTCGTGCACATCTAGAGTAAAGATGTGCCCTTCAACTCTGATATCTTTAGCCTAAATTCCACACACAACATAAGCATGATTATAAAAATAAGTGGGAACTTCAATAAAAGTTGACAACAAGCAAGAAAAGAAGATTTTTCAAGGCAGAGGTGGTTATATGGGCTACAATGCAATATGAGATAAACTTGACTTTAATAGTAATAGTGACACAAAATCTTCACTTTATGGCTCCAGAATCAACCTAGAAAAGCTGTCAACGCTAACATCAATTCTACCAAGGATCTGATAATGTACTTCTCAATTCAAGAAATTAAGGAAGAAAGAAAATGAAACAGAAGTGAATAATAAATTAAAGCATGGAGTTAGAGATTGAATTAGGGAAGGGCTGTTCAGCCAAGATGGTCTAAAAACCTATATTTTTTGTATTTCTGGCTACAACATCAGCTATGACCAAGGATTTAAGCTCTGATGCCCATGGACATGCCAGCCACCAGTACACATGCCACCCACTGTGACATACAAGAAGTTTATAAAAAATATCTACTGCTATTTCTACTAATATCGAAAATCAATTTACAATGATGAACCAAATCAAGAAGGAATTGATGAAACTGATCAAAATATAGTAAACAAAATATTTTAAAAAATGATTTACCAGGTGCTATTGACCCTACTGGTTACCAAACTGGCCTGGTATGGATCAGCACAGGTCAACACTCGAAAAATTGTTTATGACCAAACAACCATTATAATCTCATGATGCGGTCATCAACTTCTAAAAATACAACACCACCATATTTAATTGTGTTTTGGATATGTCAAGGTCCAATTTCAAGCATGAACACCTAAACCTGCTTTAAAACATATAAACATGCTTGGAGTTTACAAATCTTCAGCAAATACAAGAGAAATCTACATTGAGGGAATGATTAGGAAATGAAAGAGGTTAAAAAGTTTCTAGACAGAAAATTGAGTTTTGAATTTGTTTAAATCTGTTAAAAAATCTTCAGGTTTGAATGAGAAAATTTTGGGGTCTCGAAGCCTAACGTGCTTCCTCTTGCAGGCCAAGTTACATGATAGAAAAATGCTTCAAAACACAAGGTACAAAGTTCCACAAATCATCAGTTCAGAAAGGAGATGCTACAAAAGAGAAGCTTCGAAGTTAAAAATCTTGACTTAGGAAAAAGAGCATCAATGAAAGGGGAAAAAGAGCATCAAGGTTCATTTCCTAGACTATTAAACCTTGGAATGGCTAAGAATGCAAGAAGTTTTGGGGAAAATATGCTCAGCTTGATGCAGATTGTCGCACAAACAAAATGAAGGAGAGAAGTGGAGAAAAAAAGGGTCCCAAGCAAGTTCGACAATGGTACAAACCATATAGAGCATATCCTATGTCTTGATAGATCTTGGTCTTTAGAACCCTCTCTTATTTAGAATGAGTTCCTTAACTTCTACCAAGATCTGTGGAACAGTAATGATCAGATTTTTGAGTGTGAAGAACAGCCAACTCCACCCTCTTCAGACCCTTCATGGTCTGAGATGTTAGTTAGAACCTTTATTAATCAAGAGAATAAGCAAACTGTTTAGGCTATCTCTAGCATGGAAGGCTGCAGGGCTTGAAGGGGATTTTTATACAAAATATTGGGATATTGCTTGTCCACCCTTTGCAATGAAGTAAGCTAACTCCATAAAATCAGGTTTCTTCGATCTTAGTGGAACTTGGCTTACAGTGTCCTTATTCCCAAGTAGGAAAATCCTCTCAAAAAACAAAAGTATAGCCCATACCCCATGTTACCCAGACCCTTCAATCTAGCCTAGACTACCTGCACTTAACACTTGAAAATGGACACTGGAATGACACTTGGACATTACTTTGTAAGAGCAAACACTCAAGTATTGAAAGGAGCCATCACTTAGACATGCATAAACATCATAGATTCAAATCCTCAAGTCCATGTAATGGAGCTCATATCTTACGTAATATTCATTGCAGATTCTAGTTAAATTCTTAACCAACAGACTGAAGTTGGTCATTGAGAAATTTCCTGGTTTAGAAAAGGGAATCTTTATTGTTGGGAGGGACATTAGTAAGATATGTAATAGCACAAGTAATTACATAGCTAAGAGAGTACCCACTATAACTGTACCTAAATATCTTACACTCTTACATTCTTACTAAAATCTTCAATGAAAGGATGCATCAGTGCTGCATTTTGAGATTTCGATGCAGCAAAATTCTCCATGAATTGTCACCTTCTTTTGCCAACAACCTCCTCATGCTTATTAGATGTGTATGCAGGCCAAGCTTCTTGGGCATGGGCCACCTATGCATTAGTTTATTAAAATTATAGCTCATTTTTTTTATTTGCTATTTGTTATACACCATTTTCACTTTCACGAAAACATAATCTTCCAAAATCCATCAACAAAGATCATCCAAGTGCATCATCATATAAGAGAATACTTAATAGTACATTGTATATGCCTATATCTCAATCAATTCTCCATCATTGTGCCCCTACTTGTGCAAATCCAATAGCTCTTCTAATATATATGTTCCTCGCAGGTGATTCCAACATATAGCTAGAGCGAAGATGATGCACATATTTGGGAACTCACTCCTAGTAAAATATACCTTCTTTTTTCCAAAAGGACCTAGGAAAACGTTATTAATAATGCTATATTCATGGCAATCATCTCTATCAAGGAGGCCACAACATCCAAAGAGAACCATTTGACCAAAATGTAAAGCAAAACAATATTAAAACATATTGAGAAAGGATGGGTTAGAGGGTAAAGAAGCGGTTAATCTTTCAAGTTTCATGGTAAAAATGGATCCAATTCATAAATGGTTAATATTAGGATTTCAAGCCATACAAACTTGGATTCAGTTTAATAGGCCAACTCCATATGGTTGGTAAAGACTAGCTGATTGAGTTCAGCTGCAAACTAAGTTTCTTTGTGCCGAAAATAAAGTTCTCACAAGTATCTACAAGAGAACTTTCAAACTGACTTAGAAAAAGGAGGCATTCAATGGAGAAAAAACCACTCAGAATTATACTTGTAGTCATATACAGATATAAGAAAAAGAAACATACACGACACATATGATAAGTAAATTTTCCATAGAAGCATTACTTATGAATGAAGAATGGAGAGATAAAGATATCCCTAGTCACATTTTCTTAGATGTATATCTTTGATTTTATTGGATCTGAGACCTTATTTTAACTAATTCGAAGATCTGGAATTTTGTATCCCTAGTCAGATTTCCTTAGATGTATGCCTTCAGTTTCATTGGATCTTGAGACCTTGTTTTAACTATTTCGAATACACCGTTTGGGACTCTATCCCCTCCTTTATCTTTCAAGATGCTGCTGCCCTTTATTACTTCATTTTTCTCTAGTGAGTTAGATCAGTACAAGTTTTGACTTATATTTTTTTCTATCTCTACTGATACTTCTTTCAAAGAAACTAGAGTGGAAGAAATTTAACTGTATACTTAAAGTCTTGCATAAGAACACCAATGAACCTTTTCAACTATCTCAGACAAAACCTTCTTTCACACATCTGAATTTCATTGGACAAAAAAACATCACAAATAGAGAAGCTCAACAGATGTCAAACTCATGTTTTTGTCCAATTTATGAAGATCTCAGTTTTAATTTTGCGTTATGGAATACAGCATTAAGAATTAAGAATGAAACAGCAGGTTATTTATTGACTTAGAAACCTAGCACTCTGAAACAAGAAGGAATTTACATTCCTTAGGGAAACTACAGGTGCAATCCAATGCCATTTGTATCAAACTAGATGAGAGACCTTTCATGAGTTGTATAGGTTTGTCTTTGAATAACTATTGTTCATTTTATAAATTAAAAATTGTATATGCTAAAATATCCACACAAAGAAACAGTTTCCTCCATAAGCCTCTTTTTGGTTAGGGTTGACATATAGGAGTGCATATGGAGTTGATTTATCATCAGAGTTCCAAGGATTAAAATAATGTAATACAGAATAGAAACCGTCTCAAAAGCATGAGCAGATGCAATGACAAGCTGCTTAATTCCCTTGCATATAAACATTACAAATTAGATGAGTAAATGGATATAATGTTTCTCACATAAAACACCTACTTGCAACTTAGTACAACATAATGTTATACAAATGACCCTGTGCATCATACATTCTAACCTAGTGGTGTAAAATAGCAAGCATTCACATGTAAGTTTAGGCCATCACTGGTCCGGCACAATCATCAGAAAATTTATCCAAATACAGATACTAAAGAAGTACCTATTCCAGAAAGATAAATCAAGGATGAACTTTAAAAACCTCACCTTTCACTTTTTGTTCATATGCAGGTCGATCACGCATCATTAATGCTGCAGCCTCCCCATTCAATGGATCAGAAGGATTAGGATACAAAAGAAGCTGAGGAATGAACACTTCAAAAACATTAACAAGATCTGTTAAGAAAGACAGGGGATGATCAGTGTAACTCATGATGACCAGAAGTGGCTACTAACCAGCCACTACAAACATCTATTGAATTCTAAGTCAGCCATGGCATTAATGCACAATGGTGAGAAGAAGAGATCTATTACCAAACATGGGACTCCAAGTCTGGTTGATGACATCCAAACAAACCGAACCAGACCTAAAATAGAGTCAAAGAAAATCAATTGTAAGATGCAAACTGCGAAGTCATTTTTTTTCTATTGATTTAGTATACCATAAGCAACAAATAGTGATCGTTGAAGAATCTCGCCATTAGAGTTTAAAAAGCCATAGTGTCAGTATTTCAAACTCACATTTCATCAACATTTGGATGATAAATCTTATTAACAAAGCCAATGGATGGAGATTTGTAGGGATAAGCATCAGGCAATTCCACCCGGACCCTCCACACTCCCCCTTGATAAAGACCTGACACATCCCATAGTTGAATCACAGAAGAATCTCTTAAAATACCAGTTTTATGATACCAGTAAGAATTCAGGACAGCATTAAACTACTTAGAGATCAAAGTACTGTAAGACTAGATCATGAAATCAATAAACCATCTCAAAGAAATTTCTGAGAACATCAGGGGGCTGCATATTATTGCAGACATAAGAAGAGCAACTTTGAGCAAATAGACGAGGTAGCACAAACAAAGACAACCGACAACTTCAAGAAGAAAATTTTGCTTCATAAATCGATAAAAGAATTATCTTTAGGAAAGAAAGAAAGAAAGATCAGAAGAAAAAACTTAAAAAAAAAAATCGAGACACTTTTTCCTTCCAGAGTGAGTACATCAACTACCCAGATCAAGGGGGAAAAAACCGAAAACCAAGAAAAACTTTCAAGAATAAGATAAAACGAAGAAATGGCTCCGATGATATACTCTCATTTGGGCCATGGAAATAGACATAGAATTCCTGCATCCCATCGTTCACCATCTCCACCTTGTAATCGCTCATCATCCTATATCACATCAAAAAGAATCCAAAATTTCAAAAATAAGGAAAAAAAAACAAAAGGGAGAAATCCATCCATCAGAGGGGCAGCGGGTTCCAGAGATTCACAGTTTCATCAGGTCCATCTCGCGGCGCTTGCTTGGAGAAGACATCCTGGCTACGTTTCTTCGAAGGACGAGATGGGCTTCTTTCTTCCTTCCGGTAGGTTCTCAAGAGAAGAGAGGAAAGATTGGTTCTTTGGAACTCTTTTGTTCTCCTTTCTAAGGGACAGGGGACGAGAAAAAGAGATGGGCAGAGGACAAAAACGCTGAACGGGCCGCCCTTTAGTCTTTACCCTTTAGAGACCATTTTTCTCAATTTTTTTTAGGTTATCTTTTTTTTATTATAAATATATCTAAATCTTTCTCACATTTTATTTATTTTTAGATAATAAATAAATTTATTATATATATATATATATATATATATATATATATATATATGACGGACGATATCTTGGTAAATACGAATACATCCTATAAAAATAGAAAACATAACATTTTAGAGTGCCCGAAATAACTCATCATCTTCAACCTATATAGTACTATCCATATAGCTAGCTATATAGGCAGCCATCCAATCTGAAGTCCCATTAGTTTTATAAAAAATATGTTTGCCCAAAGGCTATCCAATATCCCTCGTGGTAGCTGCCTATAAAGCTTGAAATAAATTTATTATAATATATCTCTCAACGCTCCTTTTTGGCGGTGGGGTTTTATTAAGATTCCACGCTCACTTTTTACGTCATCCTTTTCAGGTTCCCCTCGCTTTCTTCCTCCCCACCATGTCCATTTCTATATCCCATTCTGCCCCTCGGGGTCGAAGCTCTATCAGAATCAGTGTGAGACGCACACAGGCTGTTACCGTGTGGTGACAATTTGGTGACCACACGGTGGGAATGTCACCGTTTCTATCTTTGCTCTGCCAGGTTTCTATCTATGCACTAGGCATGAGTTTTTGTATGGCTTGATATAACAATATCACGCCTCTCTCTCTCTCAAAAAAAAAAAAAAAACGAAGTATGAAATTTTGTAGTGACCTTCTTCGGAAATTATTGTTTAATATTAAAATAAAATATGTTTGTGGATTTTTTAAAATGGTAGTTGTTGTATTAACAATTACAACTCGTTGTAATGCTAAATATAGATTATAAAGATTTTGTTTCTAAGAGAAAAATATAATGACAAAATAATGTGGCTATTTATGTTGTTATTAAGTGGCTATATTTTAATTTTGGCAATTCCCTACGTGATGTGTCAACACTTAATAATGTGGCTATTTATGCTGTTATTAAGTGTTGACACATCACGTAGTGAATTGCCAAAATTAAAATATATTATTTTGATCATATAAATAGTGAAGACGCATGATTCCAATTGTTCTTTCATAATATACCATGACAAGGTTCTAGGTATAATTCAAGCATATCTTGTGCATATGCTTGGTAAAATGAGGGTTTTTTAAATTCATTATAAAAGAAAAAATGTTTGGGACCACAATGCCAGTGAGTTGCACTATAATCAAATTGATCCTAATCAATAAGAGTGAAAATACAACAATATCTCTTCAACTTTGGATGAGAAATTCTTTGATCCCAAAATTTAAAAAAAAATCAATTAATCACCATTATATTGTATTGATATAATCTATAATAAATTAATTGAAAAGATAATAATATCTTTATTATTGATTAGGAATTTCTTTCTTTCGCCTTCTTAACCAAAGTACTCTTCTTTACTCGCCTTCCTCCCTTTACGCCCTCCTACCAAATATTTGTTTACCTCCCACCCCATTCCAATGCATTGCCTCTCTACTACTCATGAGGCCTAGGGTTTTCCTCCTCGTCATGTTCCGCTCTGCCTTCCTCTCACCAACCATGCCCTCGATGTTCGTTCCCCTCTCCTACTTTTTTCCTGCATCCACTATTGGGTCCCTCTTTGCCCTCCCACCGACGTTGCTCCCCCTTCCTCCATCTCACCTGGGTCAGCACTCTTGACGATAACTTCTTATCCAACTTTGATGTTAGTTGCAATTGTTGCTTCTTCATCTGGCCAACCTCTAACGCATACTTCTTTGTCCCAGACCACCTCTTCCTGATTGGATTTTCCAAAGCCTTGCAAATCCATCAAGATTAGGGTTCTTGGAAAATAAAGTCGAGCAAGGTAGCAAGCCATGTAGTGGCTACATTGCTTATCGACGTACTCTCACTCTCCTTGGAAGTGAGCCCACCCAACCAGTGTAAATATAGTTTAGCACCATGCTCCTGCAGCAAGCCACCTTGAATCCCTTTATGAGATTTGCAAGCTTTCGCAACATCGTATCCGTAGGAATTATTTTCAGAAGAAGGGTCTCCGCATGGTGAGCACGCAATGATGGAGCAAACCTCGCAGGAGGGTTGCTAGTAGTGATAAATCCGACAATGATGTGAGTGCTAGAGCTGAACCATAGGTTTGGCAAATGGAGAAGGGCCCTGAGGTGCTTTGAGAGGCGAAGAGAAGATAGTCATGCAACTCTTCTTCCCTAGGTGCCAAAATTGTAAGCCCATGTATAATTGAAGGGCATTTCATATTAAATTGTCATGTGATAGATTACATGATAACGCCTTCTAATGGAGATGAAAAGTTAGGCCACATTGACACAAAAAATTTTTTTTTTTTGAAGTTAATTAAAAATTTTCAATTTTTTAGGGTCAATCTATTTTTTATCCAAACTTGAAAGGATGTCACTGTATTTTTGCCTCAATAATCATATAGTTGCAAAACTGACTGTTTTTTCTAAAATATTAAAAATATGGCTTGATTTTATATTACCATGAGCTCTATAATTTATATTCTTAGCAGCCCGATTTTGGATTATGTGTGTGTATGTGTGTGTATATATATATATATATATTAGCACATATATAAAAGTTTTTTTTAAAATTTTGTTTACTATAGGAACCACAGAAATACTTGCCATATTTGTTCTTTCTTTAATATTCACTAAACAATTTTGTCGTTCTCATATACACCTACTACTGGCTGCAGATCCTTGATTTTTTTTAATTCAAAAAAATCGTTCAAAAGTTAGATAGAAAATAAGTAAACAATAGCCGCCATTTTTATTCTAGTGGTTAGTGATGCTGAGATATATTAAAATAACATACTCCATTAAGATCTTGATGCCTAAGAAGCCAAACTCAAATAATGGAGCTATCATGACATACGATGAAATGACATAAAATTGAGGATTTGTTTCCATGCGACCTTTAGTTTATTGGTAGTTAAATTATGGGTATATTTGGTTGGAAAAAATTAAATTAAATTTAGAATAAAAATGAATGACTCATTCCGACTATTTGATTGAAAAAAATTTAATTTCTATTTCTATTTTATTAAAAATTAAAAATATTTTAATTTCTTAAAATTTAATTTTTACTTTTTTTAGTATTTAAATTTAATTTCAAATTTATTTTTAATTCAGATTGCAAACCAAATACGTTGAAGGACATGGTATTTAAATTTCTATTCCAATTCTAATTCTAATTTCGATAACAGAACCAAATGCATCCTATATACTTAGGCTATGAAATTCAAAATAATTTCTTTTTAGTTTCTAGATTCCTTTTTCTCTTTCCAATCGTACCCTCGTTACTGTATTGACCTTCAATGATGCATTGCATGTGGGAAAATGGTTACAGCTACATCTTCCAGAGGCATATCAGTAATTATAGCAAACTCTGAAGATGATTTTTGTAATCAACCTGTTATTGCCGTGTGAGTCACTCAGATTACGTCTCTGTGGCGACATCAAGCTGATCCAAAAATATTACCTTCCATGGTGTTTGTGGATGCATGTACATGTATATACATATTATATATACAACATGAGGTGGGACACGTAATCGTCCTGTAGATACACGTCTCGAACAATAATTTGTGGAGTTAGAGGATTCGATGCAGATTTATAATTCTTTAATTTTAATTTTTAAATATTTATTTAATTTTTTGATACCAATTGATTTAATTTATGAGGCTGAAGGGTAGGGGATTACTAGTGCTCTTGTCCTACGCTATAGGTTTATTTGCTTGGGCCATTCAAATGATGGCTCAGCGGAAGGACCATCACAGCCATCTTATCTCTGATGACTGGTGTCAACAGTGGTACTTGACAAGGCAGAGATTCGCTTCGATGATTGGCTGTGATTTTGCGGTGGCAGGGTATCTTTACACCTTTGAAGATTCCACGTCCTTGCTAGACTCAAAAAAAAAAAAAAAAAAAAAAAGGCTTTCCGACACTACTGTTCCTAAAACTAAGCTTGGACGGCATGGACAGGCATTCACTGTGCTGGACTGGTGCTACAGACCGATTCAATCATTATGAAGAATGACACCATCATAGTGATAGATTGAATTTAGAAAAGACCGAGTGGCCTGCGTGGAGATCACCTCCTACTTCGAAATATTTGGTCGATGGATGGAGATGGAAGAGCTTTTCAGACCAAGCACGTCTTCAAAGAGGCCAACAGTGCGGCGGACTGGATAGCCACTTATACAACCAATAACTCCAGTGGCACCCTGTAGACCCGAAAAGAGGAGTTGCATAAAGCATTCTATAATATTCTGTTTTCTAATTTTATTGAATGTGTTCGTACTCGTCTATCTTAGGAAAAAAAAAATATGATAATGTGAAAGGAGCAATCGAGGATCAAGCGATACAAAAAAATTACAAAAAAATATTTAAATTTAAATATGCAATGGCAATACAATCAGAAAAAAACATTAACGAGTTAATAAGAAATGCACCCAAAAAACATAAAACAAGTTAATTAGGATGACAATTCTGTTCTATTATTTTTTAGAATAATTATATATATTTGATGGAATAGATTAGTGAAAACTATTTTCTTTAAAATGTAGCAGAAGGAAAACCACCATCCAATGCGAACTACTGGAATATGTCGAGCTTAATCAGTAATTATTTTACATGTTAACTCTTACATATTTCCACATGATTCAACCAAGTGAAAAAAAATAAAAATAAAACTTGATTTGGCTTTTGAGCTAGTCATTTTCAATTACCATCCTTTTGAATTAGGCAGGGCTAGTTTAGCTGCTAATCCGAAAAAAAGAAGTCGAACAAATTTGTGTCGAGATCCATTTTACTCTATGGCTCTCCAAGGTCAAGAGTGTTGAATGGTATTATCTCTAAAGATTTTATCTCAACGATAGATCCTTACAAACAGATAAAACTCCCTTCTAAGCTCAAAATAAATAAATAAATAAATGATACTATAACATATCATATTGTTCTAATAACAAAGGGGCCCTAACTTTTCAGAAGAAAACCATAATTGTTTGGCCAAGAAAGACAATCGTGACAGCATTTCTGCCACAAAAAAGGTTGAAATGGTTGTGCACGCAAGTCTACAAGATAGGAGGGTAGGATTTTTTTTAAAAAAATAATAATTATAACTATTATTTAAAAAAAGAAAAGAAGAGAGAGAAACCAAAATTAACCGAGACGTCCGCCGATACTAATTTTACCCGCGCGTCGGCGGCAATCGATGTGTCACATCCACTGTCGTAAGTCGTAACCCAAGGATGTGGAGCGCTTTCAAACGGGTTGGCGCGTGGGTGGGACCGTAACTTACACAGCTGTCTCTGATGCTGCAGTCACCGACCCTCGGTTGTGTTTTGCCGAGCACAGCCGCATTGTACGCCAAACCCTGTTAGTACAAACAAGTGAACAGTAAGGCCCAGCTTGCACTGATGGATAGGCGAGATCACATCTGCCATCTCACCAAAAACCGCCAATGGAATGTTTTATTTTTTAACTTTATTGAATATATCCGAACTCATAGAGCTTGACATACCCGTCTCAGCACAAAACAATAATAATAAAAAACCCTACAAACTATATTAACCAAAATGACATGAATTGCTGGGCTCCCAAACAGCATCATCTTTGTTAGATTGGTCCTAATAACAATCTATATCCATCTTAAGGATGATGCAGCGATTGAACTCAGAAGAGTGCCCACAGACATACATTTGAATAGGCATCTACTCCTATAAAATATATATGAAATTATGAAAGAGTTTACAGCATTCCGAACTACATATATATATATATATATATATATATATATATATATATATATATATATATATATATATATATATATATATATATATATATATATATATATATATATATATATAAAAGAAGGCGAATAGTGCGGCCAACTAGATCAAGAATTTCGCTGGAAAAGTACAAAATCTGAGATTTATGTTTTTTTGTTTTTTTTTAACCCTGAAACTGGAATGCTAATCACTCTTTGGTGGTTGAGTGATATGGCCGGTTAGCTACATATGGAATTCTGGACGGTAAATCCGGCGACAGATTGGAAGAAACATCATGAAAGATATCAATCACTTCATCTTTGCCTCTGTGAAGAGAACATGTTTATTCACACGCGGGTCGTACTTACGAAACTCGAGTTTCTCTGTGATTCTCCGAGGATTCTTTCGCTTAACGTAAAAAAATCCAGTTCCTGCAGCCGAAACCAGCCTGATGAAAATTGATCCACCCTTGGCTTTTCCCATCTATGTCTAGCAAAATAAAGCGAAGAAAAACCAAGTCACCAAATAAGCTTTAGCCTCAGGCGATATTTTATCTGTTCATCATAGCAGAATAAGACATTGGTAGTGAGTTCTTACTACTTCAATATTTGGAAATAAACTAGCAGTCCTAAAATTATCAAAACGGAATTAAAATGGAAGATATAATGATTGAGACATCCGCATCGAAAATTCTTGCAAGAAAACAACAATCATGGGTGTTATGAAGGGATAAAAAAAACAAAGCAGCAGCATGGGAAAGGCAAAATCATTTCACATTGTGTAAATGATTCGGCAATTAAAGAATTGTTCTTAGAAATTGCTTCAGAAATAAATAAATAAATTTATGACTATTCTTATGATTGCTTGAAGCATCCATCCAATATTCGTGCTATCCAACCGACACCTTTTGTCATTGGGGATCAGTAGTGAGGGAATCGACACCAAACAAATGGTTCCTTCACGGTAAATTGATTTCATCTTCTTGTGCTGCCACTATAGTTGCAGGAATTGGTACATGTAAATAGTAGTGCATCAAAAATTAAATATCTCAGTCGATTCTCACAATCAGTGGAAAGTAAATGTTTCGATTTACAATCTGTAGGGATGTCACCAAGAGCTAACAGATGAAAAAGAGCATCCAAAGTATCTAATTGAAAATTTTATATGACAGAACAGTTTGTTGTCATTTAGGCAGAGACCTCAAAGATGTGGGAATCAAGACAGGAAGACTACGATGTGATGCTACACGTGAAGGGTGGATGAATCTGAAAAATAAACATAGTTCTCTACGAATTGAATTTGACACAAACGAGACAAGCAGCATACTGGATCCTTCTGCTTCATTCTGCATGACTCTTACGATACAAAACCCAGTTTGGCCTCAGATATATTAACCGTACATAAATAGATTCAGATTATTAGTTATAGAACTACAATTTGAATACATCAATGTTTAATGTATGTTAGATGGCCATAAAATGTACACCAGTAGTAGTTGTCTGACAAAATGGCAATATTGTTTAGCTGATTAGCTGACTGCAAGTGTGGTCCAAATAAATGCAGCTCAACTTATAGCTCTGCCTTTTCCTTGATAGGAGGGGGCAACATATTGATTATTTTGACTCCCTAGTCACATCCTATGCAAATGTCAACTTTTGCATATTATCATCTAGTAAGGCTTCGAGAATTAAATCAAGGCTACCACCTACTAATCATCTCTTAGTCTCCACTCCTATACAGGGTAAAATCTGTCTTTTAAGTGCAATAAACTAACAATTGTTTGAAAAGATAATCCATGAATTACCAATTATTCAAGATATCAAGAATCACCAACTTAATTAAATTTTTTTAGAGGGTGGGCCTTGGCACACAATGGTAAGATTGCTCCATAGTGATCTAGGTGTCACAAATTCAAAACACAGAAATAGTCTCTCCGTATGCAGGGGTAAGGCTTCATACATTTGACCCCAAACCCACAGTGGCAGGAGCCCCGTGCTCTAGGACGGCCTTTCACACATGTGATCCAAGTTAAGCAGTCAAGATCATGGATATGAAACCTAATTGTAACTTCAACTCAATAATTTCAGGATTCACCCCTTTTGACAAGATAGATCTCCTATCGATAGATTTTATCATTTTGCATACCAATCTTTTAAATCCCAGTGGGATAGGGGTCATCTCGGACATCCTGTCACATTCTTGTGAGAAAACAAGACTGGGACAAAGGTGGGACTCTAAAACTCATCCATGCAGGTAAGAAGAGGAAGAGAAAAGAAAGAAGGGAAGGAAAGAAGAAGAAAAGGAAAAAAAGGAAGGAAAGAATAAGAAAAGGAATGAAGAAAGGAAAGAAGGTGGAAGAAAAAGAAAGAAAAGAAAGAAGAAAGAAAGGAAACAACGAAGAAGACAAAAGGAAATAAAGAAAGGAAGAAAAGAATGAAGAAAAAGGAAAGAATGAAGGAAGGAACAAAGAAGAAAAGAAAGGAAGCAAGGAAGATGGGAGAAACAAAAGAAAGACAAAAAAAAAAACAAAGGAAAAGGAAGGGGAGAGAGACGAAGAGTACCTATCGGGATGGGATGGGACAGTGGGGCATCTCGTTCTATAGAGAAACGAGGACACCCCATCCTATGGGATTTAAAACCTAGCTATGTACAAAGTCTCATCTACAACATTTGCAAGGAATAGCGATTGTGAAAATCAACTTCATAGCATTTCATCTCTCTAGGGAACAATGTATCAAACTAGGACCAACACCCACATTGGTAGAGTTTCAATCATTGTTAAAGTTACATATAAAAGGGCAATCTAGCACACAAGGCTCCTACCATTACGCGTCTGGGATGAGTCACATATACAGAGCCTTACCCTGCATGAGGCGAGGTTGTTTCCATGTTTCAAACTTATGAACTCCGAGTCACAATGGAGCAACCTTACTGTTGCTCTATGGCTCATCCTCTATGGTTCAATGTTACATCTAAAACCCTAAAACCAAAAACCAAAAACCAAATGTTTTAGTTTCAGCCAGAACCTGATATAGAAAAGTGGTGCTGGTTTTGGAGTTCTGGCTGAAAGTAATCCTTGGGGCTAACTTTTGATATCCAATTGGATATATTTGTCATTAATCTAATTGTGTGTATAGCTTTAACATTCGGTTGGAAAAGGGGAGTAACATGTGAAAATCCTTTATTTCTTTAAGATATCGGAAGCATGTTCTCTATAGTCAGTTTACAAGTCTCCAAAACAATTGAAATGATGTGATAATCCAAAAAGATTCAAATGAAAATTAAAGTTTTTAATGCAGCTTGCATATTCTAGGTTTAAACTTCACAGTCATTTCTATTATTATAGTTAAATACAAATGATAAATTACACTCTAAACATAGATTTTGAACATTTTATTAAAAACTTATTTTTTTTGTTCCAGAATAAATCAACTGAAAGTTACATCTAAAGGTTCTAAAGGATGTGGCATATCTGAAATGATGTGAAATTTAATAATTTTTAATGATACTGAAAGTTCCTTCACTTTAGTTGACAATTTTTAACTTTTATTTAATTTCAAAAAAAAAAACAGCTGAAACTAGAGTAGAATCACCAAGACTGAAACTATCTGGTCTGGTCAAAATCAGAACCAAGTATTTAAACCTTGCTGTTCAAGCAAAGAATCTGTTGACCCAGAACCCTTTAAATTAAAGCAACATTCAGAATATTGATGAGCCCAAAAGCATCAAATACCTGTTCAGAGAGAGAATTCCTTAATTCAAGGGCTCCAAATGATATGACTCACATTGTAAGAATTCATGCGGATGTGTGTTTAGTCCCACATCGGCTATGCACTGAGTATATCTTGGAATTTATATAGGGCCAAAGAGCCCAAATAGCACCTTTTGGCTAGCCTTGTTGGATGAGATCATAGGTTGTTACAAATGGTATTAGAGTAGATTCGGCTCATAGCCTATTGGGCTAGAGGACACTGCAGCACAAGCCCATTGGGGCTAACCGTAGGCCGATTATGGTGCTTGTGATTAGATTTGAATAGATTTGAACCTTTATCCTGGCAATGATGCCAAGGTTTAAACGGAGGGAGTATGTGAGGATCCATGCGGGCGTGTGTTTAGTCCCACATCGACTATGCATTGGGTAGATCTTGGAAACTTATATAGGGCCAAAGAACCCAAATAACATATCATGATCCTAAGTGATAATCGTAAGTGACAAGTTAGAGTATTGTCACATGTGAGCTCCAATTGATTAAAGCATTTTAAGTAATTAATAGGTTCCCACAAAAACATTATTAGATTTTAAAGGAACTCTAATATCTAAACCCTAGGCCATGGAATTTATTTGTCATGATGCACTGCTCCATAACAAAGATAACACTACACCATATAGATATTCCTCAAACATATTCCTGGTGCACAGAATAAATTGCTAAATCATGGACATTTGCACGTTGTAGATAACATTAATATGGTTGTGTTAGAGGAATCTCATTAACAAACTCATTATTACTTTTTTTATATATATCTCAAAGACTACTTTGATGCATCCCAAGCATAAAAAATGTCAATCACAACAAGTCTTCACCAATAAGAGTTTGAGATTTGGAGCATATGCAACTAAACATCTTGCATAGAAATAAGAAAATATAATCTCCGTATTCAGGATAGCACTGCACAGAGTTTATTTGAACAAAATGAAGGATGTTTCTATTTCCCACAAACCTTATGAACTCTAAGAATGCTATAAAGATGCATACAGTACTACATGTCATTTTATAAAAATCTTAGGATATACACACACATGTTACTTTAAAAATCAATCAGAAAATATATTTATAAAAAATGATTGCAAAATAATGTTCAGATTTTTCTTCTGCATCTACCATCTCATCTTTCTTTCTTTCTTTTTTTAAGTTCGTTTTTTGTGATTGTGAACATGATATATTTGCTGAAAAATAGCAGAAAAACAGAAAACAATGAAGATTAAGGGAATTCAGTTTAAAACTAATTCTCCTATCAGAAAATTATCAGTAGCAATATTTTGTAATCTTGAATCATCTCAAAATCTTTTCTGGATCCAGCATTTTACAATTAGCTTTTAGTTTTTGTCTGAGAATTTTTGTCCTTGTCTCCTCGAAGAATTCAACTAATCTCATCATCTTTGCTAATTTGGCTACTCTCAAGATTTATCTAATGCAACTCCAACCAGTACTTATGCTATGGTGTGAAAGCATCTTGAAATGAATATATTGTTTATGAAAGATACTTGTCCAACAGTGGGGCAAACAAATCCAAGAAGGGAGGGAGTTACAAATAGAAAGATGGCAGATTTCATTTTGCGAGACATAGAATCATGATTCATGCTCCTCGTGATTTCTGAAGTTTCAATTCTTCCATTTCCGAGCCTTAAATTTACAATTTAAAGCCCGAGACTGTAAGCATACATCATCATGATCTATCAGCAAGAACAAAGGTCAAAATTCTAATAATATGCTAATGCCAAATGAACAAACCGGGAAAAAAAAACAATCATGCCTATATGACTCTAACTTGGTATACAAGAACCAAAGCTGGAGATTTAGTTCTTATTTGCGAAGGATTCAAGCCGTCAAAACTGCAGGACGAGATTATATACAAAGAATTACGAAAATGCATGTACACAAGCACGCATGTTCTAGTAATAGCATTATAGAGATTTTGCTTGCAGGTACAACAAATCAGTATGCAAAACAAAAGATGAAAAATAATTTTTTTTTATCCAACAACAATTTATATAATTCCGCCCAAAACTTAAACCATCCGCCCAAAATTCCAACAAGAACAAAGGAGGAAGAAGAGAGAGAGAATCGTGATACCAAAAATTAAGGAAGCATACCTGATCTTGGCTAGGGTTTTACGAGTTCTACAACTTGCGATCCGCGGGCGCTTCTTCTAGGTAAAGGAGTCGACGGCGAGGTCCGGAGTTCTTGGGCGCGGCGCGGTTTATATTTAGGGCTTCCCTCGATTACTCTCTCGTTGGTGCCGGCCGGGGAGAGTTGGGCTCGAACCGGTCCCGATTCGTGCGGTTTACACTCTGGACCGGACCGGCACTGGGAGTTTATAAATGTCTCGGTCATGCTAGTCGTAGCTCCTCGGTTCCCTTCTATCTTCAAAACTCGATCAAAATTTTCCCATTTTAGCAATACCGTAATCAAAATTTCACCTATTTTGACAAATTTCTTTGCCAGAACAGAGAGACCGAATTCCTTTAAAATCTCTCCATGCAATTTGTCTCCTTCAAACAACCTCTCCCACGTATAAGGAGATTTATCCTTCTGTATTACATTATATTACCAATTAAAACGGCTATAACACTGTTGTTTGAACTTCATTTGACATCCTAATTAACAATTATCATGGCCTTCGATGTAGTCCCATATCGTTTTACCTACTGTTACCACCATGCCTAACCCTCGTCATCGTTGTTGCTATTATGGCATCATATAAATTATTTATATATTTATAAAATTAAATTTTAATTTTATATTAGCATTATTATTGTCGCCACCGCCATGTCATTGTTGTCGCCACCACCTATTGTTACAATAATCGCAACCATTAATGTTGCATTTGCCACCACTTGTTTATAATTTTCTACCTTCAGAATAAAAAATAACTATAACTAATATGTATGCTTTCAATTGTTAAAATATTAGAATGTAAAACTAAAAGTTTTTAATGATATATAACCTCATAGGCTTATAAATTTTCAAATTAATTTTAAAATTAAACAAAATTCATCATCAAATTACATCTAAAAAGTTTTACTATTTTTATTCTTAACTAAAGGAATACTTCCAGTCATAGATACTGAAAGACCAATCCAACAGCAAAGCAAGAGTGAAGATCAGACAATCGACTAAGAAGGTGTCTTGTTGATAGGACTTGAATCAATTGGCACCACTTCAATCGGAGATAGCATTTATATTGGAACACAAATG
The DNA here is from genome assembly GCF_009389715.1 of Phoenix dactylifera. Classification (NCBI taxonomy): domain Eukaryota; kingdom Viridiplantae; phylum Streptophyta; class Magnoliopsida; order Arecales; family Arecaceae; genus Phoenix; species Phoenix dactylifera. The sequence continues at coordinate 18,797,393 of NC_052393.1, forward strand.
GTAGACAAAGTTGATAAAGTGTCTTTGGAAACCTTGTAAATTCCTTTTGTTGTAATAAATTCTAGTTCACCAATTTGATAGAAGCTAATATAATTGCATCAAAGAGAAAGTTGGAATGACAGCATATCCAAGCATGTCTATATATTTTTTTTTTCTTTATTTTTCTATATTATAAAATGGTACCGCCTCTTGCAACTCAAGGCAAGGAGTGGTGTTCAATTTGACAAGATATCAGCCCTCACTTTGACTATCGATTTACCGTCCTAGTTTCATGAGCCTTTAACTCAGTGGACAAGGGTTGCAATTTTCGTGTGAAAGACGGATTTACCTTTTCTTGCATGGATCCGCTGTTGGAGCATATAATAGTTGCTTTGAGATCTTTATAGATAGATGAATGAAAGAGTTCAAAGTACTCTGAGTAGCATTGTGGAAAAATTAAAAAAGTAACCGATATTGGTATATGGCACTCTCTACCTTGCCGTTGGTCCGGTAGCTGGAAGATCTCGTTCATGTTTGACATGGGACATGACCCACTATGGTTTTTTTAAGCAATGCACAAGCTTAAAGACTATCCGTGTCATAACTCAATAAAAAAATATCATAAGGTATTATTTGGATTTCTTAATTTTGTATAAGTATCCAAAATCTATCCAGCAAATAACCGATGTGAGACTAAACACACGCCCGCATTGGTCTTCACATACTCTCTCTGTTTAAGTTCTGACATTCTCGTCAGGCTAAGGATTCAAATTCATTCAAATCTAATCACAAATACCATGATTGGCTCATGGTCAGCTTCAATGGATCCGTGCTGCAGTGTCCCCTATTTCATATAGGTTATGGGCCGGATCCGCTCTAATACCATTTGTCACAATTCAGGATCTCACCCAAAATAGCTAGCCGGAAGGTATTATCTGGATTCCTTGATCCTGTATAAATATCTAAGATCTATCTAGCAAATAATCGATATGGGACTAGACACATGCCCACATCGGTCCTCACATGAAACATTTAAAAATGCTCATGGATGGGGGATTTTAATATCTCACATCCAAGAAACAAAAATTTCTTCCATCTCAACGGGTCCTTCTCATCAGTACTTGACAAAAAAAAAAAAAAAAGGGCATCGGATGCTATGCCGGTGATTTAGATGCAAATCTTGCATTTATTGGCATTTGCAAAGTAAGGGATAATTAAAGGAGGGGCTGTCCACAAGATAGCCTATTATCTATAGGACAAAAGTAAAAGGTTTAATTATGCCAAAAATCATGTTTAGGAGATTTTTATTTTCATCCTAAATTTCAATTCATTATAATTAGGCCACCTAACTTTTAAAACGTTGCAATTAGAAACTGGCTGATGGCACATCGGCATCCATTACGTGTCGCATGATGACACGTGACCATTTCTATCATAGCTATCGGATGAAAGGATGTAATTCCAATGTCCTAAAAGCCAGATGACCAGATTACAACGAATTGAAGTTCAGGATAAGAATGAAAACCTCCAAAAAGTTCAGGATTTTTGGAATAATTAAGCCAGAATAAAATTTAAAAAAAAAAGGTGGCGGATGAGGGAGAAGAGGGTGGGTATTAGCATTAGAAAAGTTTGTGAAGCTACAAATGTTGCAAACCATCTCTATCAATTGTATATCCCTCACATAACTCCCAGTCTCATAAAAACTTGCAGCAAGACCGATCGAATCATGATATAGCATCTGCTTCGAGTGCTTATGCTGAAGGTAGCGTCTAACCTCCATCAACCCATGGCTGTAGATATGGCCGAGCATCTGTGCACCTAAATTGGTGTTTTTGTTACCAACAATAGAGAGTATCTCTGAGTATGGATCATGTAGAGTTCTATATGGAACTCAAGAGGTCCGACCAAGTAGCCGTGACCATTTTTGTACATCATGACAATCTATGATCACATAAGCCCTCTCCCTGGGACTAGGCATGGTGCATTGCACGGAGCTGATGCACCAGCAGCCGTGATATGCATACTGGACTTCTCCAGTTCCAAACAAAGCTGAAGGCCCATGGCTAGCTTTCTTGGAAAATCAAATTTTGATCTGGGCGGACCACAATCCTTGATATTTGGAAATATGCAAAGTGGTGTACTTCTTTATTAAAAAAAGAAAAGAAAAGAGGAAATTAAACGAGAGAAAATATATCCTTTTCTAATAGAAGGAAAGAAGAGTTTGAGCGGGAGAATAGGAGAAATCTGAAAAGTTTTGAGCGAGCCGCAGACTGGGTGGCCTTATACGTGGCCAACCACTTTAGAGACACTCTTTGGGTTGGAGAAAGAGAGCTGCCTAGTACGCTTCCGGATATGTTGTCTTTGATCTTGTTAGATGTATCTGTACTAGAATTAAATGAATCACCTGTTTCAACAAAAAAAATTTAAAAAAAGAGAATGAGATTCCAAACAAACAGTTGCTGGCCAGGAGGGGGCTCGGGAGGCGGGGGCCGCCATGAGGGCTTCGCTGCGGCTCGCCTCCCCGGTCTCGCAGCTGGCGGAGGCCCGGCCACTCCACAGGCTGGCCGCGCGCCACGGGTGGCGTCGCAACGACCTGCGGAGGGGTCACCGATCACGGAAGGTGGCCGGCGTGGTGGCTGCCACCATGGGCAGCCACAGGCAACCTCTCAAAACAAAAAAGAAACTTGGGTGGCGGCGTTGAGAGGAAGAAGAAGATAGAAAGGGAGGGGGAGGGGGATGGGTGAGAGAGGAAGAGGCGGGATGAAGGGTTTTGGGAGAAAAAAGAGACTTTTAAATGGAGGTATTTTGGTAAAAAAAAGCTTTCCAACAAAGCTCAAAACAGCTTTTTCGGAAAGCTCCAAAATGGAGCTTCTTCCAAAAAACTGTTTTTAGCTTGTTAAAAAAGCTAAAACAGCTTTCCAAAATTTTTACCAAATACTATTTTTCATCCAAAAATACTTTTGAAGGGTCAGAAAGTGCTTTTTGATCCTCTAAAAGCTCCTCCAAATGGGGCCTTTATAAAGCGTTGTGGCAGAGGCTAATAGGTATCCAATCTTTCAACCTCCAATGCATCGAAATTCTTAGATGGAGGATTGGAGATGGCGGTCCATTGATGTTCTTCATGAGGCATGCTCTCAGCTCTTACACCTAATACTATTGACTTCGATAGACTTGAAAATATAGAGTGATGAACCTCTTCATAGTCAATGAAAGAAAATAGGATTATAACTCTATATATTAGATGGAGGATTGGAGATGGCAGGTCCATTGATATTCTCCATGAGGCATGCTCTCAGCTCTTACACCTAATACTATTGACTTCGATAGACTTGAAAATATGAGAGTGATGAACCTCTTCATAGTCAATGAAAGAAAATGGGATTATAACTCTATACCTCGAGTGTTTGGCGAGGACTCGACTAGAAGTATCTCTCCATGGCTATCCCCACATCGAGATGCCCGAACAAACTAAGATGGGAGGGAATGCTTTGCTCCAAAGTTGGAATCAAGGAATTGCACAAGCTGCTGTGGCCTACTTCCATGGTGCTTAAAGATATTGCTTGGATTTGGAAGCTGGGTATTCATCTTGGAGTAGCCCTCCTACTCTGAAAAGTAGCTTAGGATTGTCTCTTACGTTGATTTGTGTTGCACCATAAAAGAATGCACATCCCCTAACTGTCACTGCTGCCAATGCACTCGGTGGCCTTTGATAGCTAGGAAAAATTGAGCCTTTCCTACTGCAGTCCTTACATCCTCTATATATGGCGATCCACTTTACCTGGCAGCCTCCACTTCTTAGTTTCCTCAAGGTCAACTTTGATAGCAGCGTATTAAAAAATGGTGTTGTGTTTATCATCTGCAATCTCAAAGTTGGTGCAAGAAGGTGGATGTCATCTTTATGACAGTTCAACGCCTTTCGTGGAGCTAAGAAGAACTTGAAAAGACTTGGTTTATGCTATCACAATCCTCAAAGCCACAGCCCCCAACATTATACTGGAGGGAGACTCCAAAACCATAATTAGTTGGATCTATACCTAGGGTCATGTAACCGTGCCATCTTACAAGAAAAAAAAAAATCACCAAGCCTACAGACACTGATTTGGCAACTCCATAATCAACCGATCTTTCATGCGCGGCAACAAATCTACAAGTTACATCAATTCTCCCAAACAGCATGATAAGAGAACTGCTCATGTAAACGTATAATGGGAGCCGTATGGCACTACTCAACCTCTTCTTATTGGATATTGTGCATTATCTTGTGTCTAATGTTTTTCTTGGCTAGTAGAATTCTTGCTTCTATCCTTTCCACTTATTTGGGTTTGTTTCTTATGGGATAATGCTATCTTCAGCCATGGTATGAGGATGCGTAAGGCTATTGGCCTGCGGCATCAACAAATAGTCTTCAAGGAGGAAACCGTGGCGCCAACGAACAACGACGGATGGGCATCGAGAAAACGTAACTAAAATTGTTCCAAAACGAGGCGTCTCTCTCTCTCTCTCACGTCGTCCCCCCTTCCATTCTTCCCAGTCAAATTATTATTATTATTATTATTATTATTATTATTATTGCTGAAACGGATGTATCATACATAACATATACGAATACATTCAAAGAAATCAAAAAATAACAAGTTCCCGAAGGCACCGGGTGGTCCCCTCTTCTCCAGCCATAAAGTCTCATCAGAATAGTTAACCACATAGGAGGCTACCCAATTTGCTGCCCCGTTGGCCTCTCGATACACATGCTTGGCCTGCAGGTCCCAGCCAAATTGCTCGGTGGTGGTAGACAATCGCTAATTTGCATATGCTTGACGTCATTGGTGAGGTGGAGCGACAAGTCTTGGCAGGAAGAGGTGATGCAAGTTGACTACGTATATCGTCAGGTTTCATCGAGGAGAGGAGGTAAAGCGACAAAAACTTTATTCTCCATGGTTAAGCTAGTTGGTCCACTAAGTACCTCTCGCTTATGAAGGCCTCCTATAGCGAAACCACCACCAATTTGTAGTGAAAATCAGAAAATAAAATATCTAATAATTTTAAAAAAATATCTGATGTAGCATTCCATAAATAGTCCAATAACTACGCATGTCGCCATCCGCTCTACAGTACTATTAGTTTTTCGATAGGTACGTTTCACCTTATAAGATACCAAATTAGTCTGCATTCTTCAACAATCCTATCTTAGAGGATGGGAACTGGTCTCTGAAGTTACCACATGTCAACAATATTACGCGTCTTGGTACAGTTTCTATATCAGCTGCCATGTTTCTTTTATTGGTCCTATATGTCCCTTTAGTGCTTCATCCTTATTGTTATAATACAAACTCTTATTAGAAAAAAGTTTCATCTCTTCATTTCCACATATGAACATCCAATTTAACCCGTGCTACTTTTCCTCTTAGAAATTCAATTCAAGCTGAAAATCTTTGATTACGAAGCAAAACAATATGACCATTGAAATAAGCTCCAATTTGTATCTATTATTTTTTTATTTTTCCTTTTATTTTCTCAAGGAAAAGAGTAATTCTACCGCTATAACTTCAAGATTCATATATATTAGTTTCCCTATTATTGCCCTTTAATGGACAAATAAGATATAAAAATAATAAAAGAAATGCTTTCTCCTCCATTCTCAAACTTGACAACCCAGAACGTACTAGCTTTCGTAGAACGAAAACGCAGAATCCAACGACTTCTCCGCGAGTCGCAGCGCTACCAAGTCAGCTACCGCTACGTTCCCAGCCTCCAGCAAGCAAGTTCGGCTTGGCTCAAACATTTGAGAGTAGGGTCTTATTTTTTTTCCCAATACATCAAACTCTTTTAGTATTATTAATACATCCAAAAAAATCAAAAAAAAATAACAAAAAAAGAATGGAGCATTCTCGTAACTCTCACAAATCTAGCCGTCGGAGTGCGGTGCAACGAACAAGGCGACCCAATCAGCTATGCTATTCACCTCACAGTAAGCATGAGAAACTTAGGGCTCGTTTGGTTCGCGGGAAGTATTTTTTAGAAAGAGGATGCCTAGAAAAGTACTTTTGGCATGTTTGGTTGACCATGGAAAAGTGACAAATTTCCAAAGTGCTTATGTTTGGCTAACCATCAACTTTCCTGGAAAAGTTATGTATAAGTCCTATTATACCCTTAATAAAATTAGGTATACCCTTAATAAAATTAGGTCTTTAATGCCTCTTTAATGCTTCTTTAATGCTGAAAGGCCTTTTTGGGAAAAAAATAAAAATAGAGTGATTCCCACCTCATGCGAAAATAATTTTTCCATGAAATGTGGGAATCATATTCCCATGGAAATACAACTTTTCCGTCTCTCTCCTTTGAAAACTCGAACCAAACAAGAGGCATCTCATTACTTTTCCGTTGACCATATTTTCTCCCCTTCTTTTTCCGCGAACCAAACGAGCCCTTAGAAGGCCATACAATTCCTTAGGAGATCTCTAATGTCCTGTAGCAGCGGATGCTCATCTCCTGCTCTTACGTAGCCCTGAATCCACCTGATTATAGTATCCGAATCACCTTCCAAATGGATACACTCAGCTCCTAATCTGACTTGCGCATAAGCTATTTCTTTCCAAATAGCTCTGAGCTCGACACTTGGAACATAACTATTATAGAGTCGGGTCTTGATTCAATAGCAGAGATTTCATAAGATTTATCAAAACCACGCCTAGGCCGGTTACGTTAATATTCGAATTCTACCGGAGCTCATTAGATTTAGATTGAATACAATAGGGGTGATATTCTCCTATCTATGTCAGCGAGATTCTGACTAGACAAATATCTAATCAGCAACAAATATACCATGTTTGACTCATGATCAGTCTTAAAAAAGTGTGGTTGCAGTATCTCCCGGTCTACATCAATTATGAGTTGAATCGGCCTTGCTCATTAAAAAAAAAGAGCTAGTTAAAAATTATATTTAGAATTTCTAGTCTCATTAAAATAGTGAAAATTTCTTCAATGTACAAAATGAGACTAAATACATATCTATACGATCGCTCTCTAGTTTCAAATGTGACTAATAAATTTATAATAAATAGGAAAAATATGAGAATAACAATATGTATAATCTACCAGATAAACTATTAGATCCGGATTGTTTCCAAGTGCAATTTGGATTGAGTACATAAAAATCAATCCTGTATCGTGATAAATAATTAATAATATATATGATTTGATCGGATCAAATCCAGGTCAGATACATCGTTACTAGACTCAGATCAGACCTAAAAAGAGACAATAGGTCCGGTTTGGACCCGTACTCGCCCCATAGTTCAATGGGTTGGCGATGGTTCCAAGTTTCGAGGCTGCCCGTCTTGGTGAGTAGAGGTGGGCATTGGGCCGGGCCGCCCATGGCTCGGCACGGCCCGGCACGATGCGGGCCGTGCTAGGCATGGCTCATAAAAGGGGGCCGGGCTGGGTTAAGGATTTTTGGCCCGCGGGCCAAGCCCGGCACGGCCCATAAGGGCCTGGGTTGGCACGATTCGTGGGCCAAGCACGGCACAGCCCGCGGGCCAGCCCGGAACAAAAGAACTCTAATTTTTTTCCCAAAATACCCCTCAAATTAGCCGTTTTATGGCTGTTGGGAAGGGCAAAATGGGTAAAAAGCCACAAATAGCCGTTATGAGCCAAAAAAATAGCCGTTATGGGTCTATTTTTTTTGGACAGACGGGTCGTGCCAGGTACGGCCCGTCTCGTGCCCGGCACGGCCTGTGCCGGTCCCGGCATGGCTCGCCACCCCACGGGCCTAGGGCCGTGCCGGGCTTAGCCTTTAGGTTAAGCGGGCCGTGCCAGGCACGGCCCGTTTAGTAACATGCCAGGCCAGGCACGGCCCGTTTGGTCTATGGCCCGGTGGGCCTGGGTCGGGCCCGGCACGGCCCGATGCCCATCTCTGTTGGTGAGCCTATCTGAGACGAATCAAAGTTTGTTCAGAAGCAAATGTAAAAGAGATCGTATCAATACGCATCACACGTACGCTTGTTACAATTACGCATCAAATGGAAAAGAGTTTGTACCTAAAAGCAATTCACAATTGCTAGCATGCCTCATGGTTGAATCTAGATGGTCTATTGGAGCGGACAGCATTAATCCAGTGCTATGAATTTCAATACATGCACTGCATCAACAAAGATAATAAGATTTGAAATTATTTTAAATATCTTATAGCAGTCATTGCGATGAAAACCATGGAACAAGTTGACTATTGTGGTATTCTTATTAAAAGAGCAAGGAAATACGAGCTCGATCAAGATTGTCTCATCGAGATTGATTTTTTTGAAAAAAAGTGGGGAGAAATCCGAATCTTTTACCTTTTAGACCAAATTTAGATAGAATTGAATCCTCTCATTGTCCAAGTGCCACAAGAAAATATTATCCGAGCAAGTGCTAGATGGCCTCATTGAACTTGGCTTGAAACTTTTTTTCAGCATTCGGAATGAGGCTTGGTTTATTATTATTTGATTGAACCTAATTTAAGCTTAATTTTGAACCAAACTGCACATAAGCCTGTTTCGATCAACTTGGTAACCTTAAAAATCAGTATGAGCTTGCAGCAAGTTTGTTTTAAGTTTCAATTAACACAATTGATTCAAGAACCCACTAACGAAAATATCAATCATATAATGTAATCTTGTAAAAAAAAATTATTGAACTATTGATCAAGATGATTGACTATGTATCTATTAATATTATATCAGCTGAGCCTGATCAAAATGGTTAATTTCAAGCTTATGAACCACCTTCAAGCTCAGGAGCTCTATTCAAAACTCAGCCATCTTCAACATTATTTTGAGCCGAGCTCAAGCTGCTCAGACCGATCGACAATTTAGTCATTATCCTTTGTATACTAAATATAAAATCCTTGGCTCAAGCTTGACCTATATACTGATCATGCCATGTCTGGTTCCCATAAATGTCGATTGCATGTCCCAAGTTCCCTCACGCGGTTGATCTTGATCCTTTCTGGCCAATTATCTTAGTTCAGCTTGAAAATATATAACTTAGACATTGATCACATGGCCAACCTAGTGGCTCTAATTTTCTTCATGAGACAAAAACTTGGAGAGAGACGGGCTAGAGTGATCCGAGCATAACAATCTCGAACTCCAAAAGTTATTAATTGGGATCGTAGTCCTGTTTAAGTTCCTAAAATCTTAATCCGCAACAAATGTGGGATAAAAACATGACTATCCCCTCACACTCCATATAAGTTCCGGCTGTACGATCACATATTCAATCATAAATACCATGATTGGCTCATGATCAATCCCAAACGAATTCATGCTGCAATATCCCCTAGCCGCTCATGGGTGGTTAAAAGTCAGCGCTAATACTATTTGCAACGATGCATGACCTTACCCAATAAAATCTAGCCAAAAATTATCAACTAGGACTTGGTCCTTTCTAAACATCCAAGACCTTTCGCCACAGGACCAATGTAAGACAAACACAGATCCGTATGAGTCCTCACACTAGGTTAACATGACTAATTTGCACCGACAATGCTGCTTGATAAAGCTCCAAAATACTACTCGAAGGAGCTCCCAAGCAACATTAAGATGCATTTAATAACCGGTAATCTTTGACTAAGATGAATCACCTTTAAATGGCAAAAAAAATGATCACCAGGTTATTGTGGACAGCTACCAATGGGTTGCCTAACAATGGTCTTCCCTTTGCTCTGTTTTGGTATTACTTTTTCCCTCTGAAAAGCACTTCCATGCATAAATAACAATAGACATGTTTCCTGCTCAATAAATAGCACCCCAGGAAAAGCATCAGGTAAACTGCTTCAATTTAGTCCCCCCACTGTAGTGGAACCCAGGAAGTTATCAGAAAATTCAACAAATATTAAGACAAACCAGTGGGATTTAGCAGCCTCTCAGACTATTAACTTCCTCAGCCTTGGAATTCTGTTTCCTTTTTCCTTCTTTAGCACATATTCTAAAAAGTATTCCCTGCTTCCTGTCTTCATAAAATTCCCGAAACTAGTTCTATCAGTTACGAACTATGATTTTATAAAGGTATTGCAAAATGTAGTCCTTCTTGCCAAGTTTAGGTACCAAAATGCTTACTGCACAAGCATTTTCTGGCAAGTCATAAGGGATGTTTGGGTCTGTTTGACCCAAACTTAACCTAATTATATGAATGCAACTAGTTGCAAGTGGATCCTATAAGGTTTTGACCTTTTGGGACTGTTTGACCAGACAGCTTTATAAGGATTTGGAATATCACTTTGATGCAATTTTTGGTCCATTCCAATTTAACAATGCTAGAGAACTCAATTTAAATTAAGTGAACTCAAAGATTCTGTTCTCATCAAGTCTTGAATTCCAATTACTAAAAGCTACAAAAATATTAATATTACTGTTTTTAATACATGTTGCATACCTAGCATATCAAGCCAATGGACTCCAAGCGATAGCAGGGCTTCTCCAAGAAAGCGCTCCTAACAGATTTCAGCTATCTCTGTCCTTCCTCTTTTTTACTTCAATTTTTGGACTCTTTGATGGATCGCATCATTTTGCATTTAAAGCAATTCCTTATTTTTTTTTCTTTATTTACTAGATCACAACATCCTAAAGAACAACTCTAACACATATACAAGAATCATTGCAACTTCCTATCAGAAGGAGGAAATCAAAATCCAAGTATATGTAGGAGACCTAAGAAAAATGTCAAGAAGATGATCGTGATAGTTGAGCACAATTGTTACCTCTCTTTAATCCTACCTTTTCCATCTCACACTGCTTGTCCTTTCAGTAATATGCTATAAAAAAGCAACATTGAAAGTGAAAAGTCATCATTTCTTCTGCCTTCTTCATAGTTTCTTCAAGAAAAACCAGACCAAATAAACATAACGGGAGTCAGCCTTGTAATGAAACAGATGATAGAATAAAAAAGCTTAACTCTCCATGCTTATTCTCACAGATCCATGGTTGGATACTTCTTTTTTCAATAGCAACAAAGATTTTAACAAGTATTTTTGTAATCCATCACCTAAGTTTCCCAATGGTATATGTTTCTAGTCATGCTCAATCCTCCTATAAATTATCCAAAAAGCACTGTGGTCATCCTCCACCGCACCAAGCTTAGATTATGAGGGAAGGATAAAGAAAAAGCCCTATGAGAATCCAATATCTTTCAGGCTAATCAAAATACAACTATTTAAGTAATCTCTGTCCATCATTGACTTGATTCAAGTGCCTCGTTGAAACAGACCCTGGCTATAAGAATCTTCATTTATCTCAATCATTGAACCAAAATCTAGAAACAGAATACATTAAATGCCTATACAAACACAGTTTTTAGCTTCAAATTACCTTTTCTAACTGAACAAAGCCTAAATTACAAAATCAGCACAAAGCATGATATTAAGATCATATCAGTAAATAATGGATCATGAATATAAAATGTATAACCACGACAAGCTCAACAAAACATGTAATTGTACTCGAAATCTAAAATCACAAGCATGCCCAATTGAAGGAATGGATCTCAAGAGAATGATATCAAAGGCACCAGATGAAAGCCTTGGAAAGGTTTATGGGAAACAGGTAGAAGTGAAAGGGTGTCCTCAAATACTACCCACAATACTTAGAATATGTTGCTAAATATCAGAATTGTTTCTCATATGACATCTTAAAAAGTTTTCCCTAAGAAAAATACAATGCTTTCAGTTAGACAATGTCATCCAACATTATCCAAATAGCTCAGTCTCTGACCGAAACTTCAATATTTAATTCCTTGTCTGATTAGACTACTCATCATACTTCTATATTAAAATTTCCAGTGGTAAGTTCTAGCGATATTGACCACTTTTTTCTCAAATCATTTCATAAATGAACTGGAAATTCAACTATCATTTAAAAGCCACAAGAGAACAAGCATGATATTTTTCAAAATGCTGTGACTTAAGACCTAAAAAATGGGCACAATTTTAGTTAGCTCTTTAGCCTCTTTTCCCTCTAGCCCTTTTCAAAAGAATAGTTTCAGAAACCTTTTGGATAACTTCCATTTTTTCTTTCATCAGATTTTAAATCTAGTACTGCAGATAGAATATGGTGCGTTAACCATTGTTATCTTACTTTCAATGAGCTTTCGGTAACTTAAATCATGAAAAAGTTCCATCCCTGTTGAAAGTTTCATACGTGAGGTTAATTTTTTCCAATCAATTCACATTTTATAAGCTAGAAGAGTTGTTTTCTTGTCAAGCAAACTAATATTTCATGTGCAGGAGAAAAATAGTCATTTGTAGCACAAATTATGAGAACAGCAACAGCAAAATGCAAGCCTTTGCCTCCCAAAGTGGCAAAGAACACGTGTTCTTTGGTCAAGAACACTCCTAGATCATTCTATGATGTGCTCAAGGCATATGTGTGGTAAGATATTTTCAACAACAGAATCTACTATGTGATTTTTTTGAAAGGCCGCCTTAATGTTTCTTTTTTCTTATTTTTCCTCCTTTCCCTATCTTGATGGTGGGACAAAAAAATTGCAGGATATATGGTTTACTAAGGAAAAGAACTAGACTGAATATCCTTCGACATAATGGCTATTGCATATGATTTTCACTAAGCATTTTAAGGACAAGATAAAAAAAGTGAAAAAGCACAAGGAATCTAAGTATGATGAAACCTCGAAATATATGCTGCCACTGTCAGGACAAGTTTACTTGGTGCTTGAGGTCAAAATGAAGGTACAGTCTACAATTGCCAGCCTCTCTGTTCCAGTATGTATCCAAATGGCTGCTATCATCCCAACACTGCAGGAGAATCCAAGTCTATCTGAGTTCATGCCAACCATGTCAGTTGGAATCTTTACAAACTTTTCCTTTCCTTGAACAAACATATCTTCATCCACAACAAGATTTAGCCTCTAAGAGAGTTTTCTTCATCATCATCATAGCAAAAGAGTGAAAATAATCATCTGCGGTCAAAATTGCTGCTCTGAAGATCAAATATGATGCTTCAAGTTTACACCACCATCCTAGAATTCTAATTTGTGTCCATATCATCATCCAAATCCAGACATTGTTCATTAAGAACGCAGATGATAGACTGGGGATCATGAACCTTGACTGTATCATGACCAAAACGATTACTTAAAGTGCCAAATGCTGATTCCTCATCATCACTGTCAATATTGTTTGGAGTCACCCGGTTCTGGTACCTCCTGCGTCCAAGAAGAAACACGTTGAAGTAGTAGCTCACTAGATTTTTCCTCCTCTTAAAAGGAAAACATAGATGAAGCTGGTCCCAAAAACTCTTTGCTCGGGATGGTGGATTCTGCAGCACGATGTCCTTGAACTTCCTTTCCTCTTCCTCTGTCCATGAAAGTGAAACTTCTTCGCCCATGCGATCGAATCTCCAAGCATAGAAAACTGGACCCAGTTCATGTTTCAGTTGGAACCTCTTCTCTGCAATATGAAATCTAATGCACTCTACAGAACCTGGACAATCACAAAGACAGGCATCTTTCCTTCCTTCTCCAATAAAATTTTGACTGAATGACAGCCTCTTCTCTTGATTTTCTGGAGGCCAAATCCGTGTCCCCAACCATTTCAAGGTTTCAGGATCACTAGAAGTTTCAGAAGGCTTGCCAGTCCAATCTGGCACATCTGCCTGAAATGATGGGCCCACAGGGACCTGCTGCTTCTGTAGTTGATCTATAGATAGCAAGTCAACTATTCCATCAAGCATCAAGCTGGGATTTTGGAGTCTTCGTTTGACATCATTAATCTCCCATCCCACAGCCATAAGACCCATCTCATCCATGTCACCGCCAGGATGTGTGGATGCATCAGAACAATAGCCCAGATTATATTGCTTGTTTACGGCTTGAAGCCTCTGGCTGCATCTTATTTTCTTTACAGTCTCGGAATTTCCATAAATAGAATCATCATAAATGGAAGGATGTACCTTCTGCCCTTTCTGCAAGACCAAATTGAGTTTACAAAAGAATTATGAGTATTTATGCAATTTCCAGAAGGAAACCAGTAGGACAATTATAAATGAAAAAATAAAGGCAAATAGAAGTCCCTTTAACGGAGAGGAATACTCGTATGCTCAGATATGTAATTGTTAAAAGCAACTAACAGAGCCAACTGTTGTATTTTGGCGCTTTGTACATCAATCCGCATCCACAGCAATGATATCTGGTACAGTTACGGGATTTGCTAACATAGATTAACTTTGCAAACATTACAAAAGAAAGATTAACCTAAAAGAGGTAACCGTATAAGCCACGCATTAGCAGTAAAATCATGTTGTCTTGTACAAGATACTGTGTTACTCGGTAGTACAATTCAATTAAGTAGGGTAAAGGCCTCCCCAGAAGAATTATTCCAACCAAAATTTCTTACAAACCCCTGATGTGAAACTCTATTATTACCAATAATGGATCCTCAGATAATCACCCAAAGCTTAAAGAAGCTGCTGCTAATTCTCAAGATATACATTTCCAAACGGACAATTTATCAATGTAATTACAGAAAATGCAAAAAATAATAGTTTCATGTTATATTCTATGATTTTACCAATTAATCCACAAAAAATATTGAGAAATTACAGTCAATAAGTTGGAAGCTTAATTACTTGAATTCAAATTAATATCTCTGCTTGCATTTTATAACAAAATACTCATGAAGAAATGCGGCAAATAATTGTTGAGGCTAGATATATTTGAAGAATTACTCAAATGAGATGATAATGTTACTACAAGTGACATGTTCCTATAGAAAAGAGTTCGGGAGTGATTTCGGTGGATCATTTGGGGGATCTCTTTTCCGAACCCATACGTCTTTCCGTAGGTCTTACTGTAGCAGGTTTGTCGAAAAATATACGTACCCATATTTTTCCACCACGATGCGCATATCGTGTAATTGCTCTCTGCCCGGATCCCACTCTTAATGAGCCGAAGAGAAGTGCATGAAATGGTGGAACTACCATTGGCCAAATACCCATTTGCAATAGACACTTCAGATTGTTTCTACTTTATGCATTTGTGTTCCATAAGTGGTTCCAAAATACGTATCATTTCCATATTGATTCTTGACTTTCTTAAACCATGCAACTTCGATGGTCATGGCTTGTCACAATGCAAAACCTCATCCAAAAAGCTAGCCGGAAGGTATTATTTGAGTTTCTTGGCCCTGTATAAGTATCCAAGATCTACTCAGTGCATCGTTGATGTGGGACTAAATACACATTTGCATGGATCCTCACATACTCCCTCCATTTAAACCCTGGCATCCTCGTCAGAATAAAGGTTCAAATCTATTCAATTACAAGCACCACGAACGGCCCATGATTAGCCCCAATGTACCTGTGTAGCAGTTTCTCCTAGTCTACAAGCTATGGACCAGGTTCGCTTTGATACCATTAGTCATAACCTAAGATCTCACCCAAAAAGGCTGGCCAGAAGGTATTTTTTAGATTTCTTGGCCCCGTATAAATACTCAAGATATACCTAGTGTATAGCCGATATGGGACTAAACACACAACCGCATGGCACGGATCCTCACATGGCTTATACGATGTAGGTTTTCAGTCCCCAGGCATTGACCTCTTTATAGTCTATCTCCATTTTATGCAACTTCATATTATTTTGAGAATAACATACCCCTTAATTTCATGGTCAAAATATAATAAATATTCGACATGGATCAAGTAATGCTAACAATGCCCGACTGTTTAAACAATAACATAGTTTTCAAAGTTACATGTTGAATCATATTCGAGCATCATTAAATTGTTTACTAAATTATACTATTGGATATCCTCCTACCATATGTGATGGTGTATGATACCTCACAGATATTCTTAAACTCCAGCAATGCAAGCATAATTTTAGTTATCTTCTACTCTATTTTCTTCCAAGCTTTCTTAGCCGATTTAGCCCCGACAAAATGGGCCTGGTTTGGAGGATTTAGTATTTGATCCCTTGGTGCCCAGATCGCTCTAAAAGATCTAATGTAACATCATATAAAAAGTCACTAGCCATGGAAGCTCCCCCGCAGCTCTGTCAATAAATGACTTTCATGGTCAAATTCAATTTCCCTTGGCAAATTGACAAACCACGAAAGGATAACCTTTGACTAGGGTTGAATTATTCGAAGTAATGTATACTTTATCCTCTTGCACCGCGCACATCACTTGCCTCAGATGACAACAATGTTCCACTTTCGATCTAGTATACAGCTAGATATCATCAAAATTTTCAACCAAAGAAATCCAGATGAGCAACTACTCAAACACTTGATACACAATATCAACTATCAAGGAAAATATTTTTGTTTTAGTTTGTATTGCATCACTTCTAAACTAATGACAGGTTCATGATAACAAATTGTCCTTATTTAGCAACAATTATCTGCTAGATTCAATTTTGACCTTCGAATGCTTTTTATGAACACTTTCTATTTTAGACTAGACATCAGTAGCCAGAATATTCTGCAAGACTACCATATCTACTCCAGAACCATCCAAAATTATGCACATGCATTAACTTCCTAGGTTTTTCCTAAAATCATATTCAAAGGTCTACTTCCCTAATCCCTTCCTCAGCTTCAGTTACAAAAGTCATATTCATGAAGTTCAAACATGTTAGCTACAAGGGCCTATTGGTTGCATCACCTCTCTTGATACATGACTTCATGATCGATGTTCATGTTTAATCATTGTCAAGAGAGCTTTAAAGCTTGCATTTACTTATCAAGTCAATCTTTCCATGTGTTCGTCCAACCTATATTGTATGCATTATGTCAGTTCATTTATGTTAGTTTATGACTATTTTTTTGCTTACCTATATGAAGCAACTGGACATTATAGAAGACCGCACTAAACTAGGTGCCAAATGCTGCCCCGTAAATCATTGACTTTATATACATCTAGATGCCGAATGTTAGCATGAAAATCTGAAGCCAATCTACTGCCATAAATCCCTCTCCTTTGTGAAGAAATCCTCTTCCATTTAGGACAATTCCCTTATGTCGAGTGAGTAATCATAACAAGAATCTTGCTACCGCAGACCCTATTTTATTTACCTAGCTCCAGTCAGCATTGCAAGGCAAGAGCAAGAAGACCATGCAGTCAAAGGGGAACGATACCAACGGTAAGCCGCTAAAGACTTTATAGGTCGAACAGGAGGAAGAGCGTCATTTACTTCGAGGAATAGAAGGTTTATTATTTACTTTAGCATGCAATGTAGAATCCACATGTATAATGTGCCCATTGGTGTTGTTAAATATCCTTACGGAGAAACACAAAATGCATGGACCAACAAAACCCTCCCCTCCAAGAGGACCTCTAAATTCCAATCTTAGATCTTGACCTTAAGATCATAGTCCCAAATGAACAAGACTTGTGCTAATACCAAATTGATCGAGTCAAATGTTGGGGTCATGAATGGTGTTCTTCATTCTATTCCCAGTTAACTATAACCACCAAGCACTAGCCTCAGGGGATTTAGATTAGCCTATACTGTCAAGTATTGATTGTACCCCACCAACTCGACACAGCATTGGTATGGCACAGGGGTTTGCTACAGGTCCGTCTCAACACATAGGAAAGCTGCTTTGCCATCTCCAGCAGTGAACTATGTGTTGATACAGGGGTATACCACACCAACCCAGTCTGATACCAAGACTGACAACTTGGTTACCTAAGTATTTCATGCCAACTTTATGAATTATTCCTCGTGTTATTTTTTATTTAGGGCTTTCTCCCGTGTTATTTTAAAGCTTTACCATATTCTATCCTTACAACTTTCATTCATGTTATCTTAGGTCATCTCATCCTTTTCCGACATCCATCAACAATGATGAAAGCACCACTTCTTATTACATCCCCTTCAGCATGGTATTCTACATGGTTGTGATATCAAATCTGATTCTCCATCATTTTGTCCTTAATCTTTGCAACTCCTATAGCTCCTCTACTATAAATAATTCTCTATCCGCACATCAATTTCAATATTCTCACTTTTTGCTATGTTTAGCACGTTTTCTTAGACCATTATTATTACTCAACATTATAAACCATACCACATTGTAGACCTTGTTATTGTCCTATTATTGTCTTAGAAGTTTTTTCTTTGATACACCAGAGTATATCTTGATCACATAATACCACAGAATCACCTTTCCACTTCAATGAATCAATTTAATACCATTATATATTTCTTAATATATCTTTCCGCTATTTGTATAATAAAACCCCTTATAGTAATAACAATTACTCCTTTTTAAAGCTGATATAAACAAGTTACACTAGTATGGAAGTATAGCTAAAGTAATGAACAGCAAAATAAAATAATTGGTCGTAATAAGTAAGTGGCTTAACTAAGAAAAGAAACATATAGAAGATGTTAAAGCGGAAAACAAAAGAATATTTACAAAGAGAAAGTACTCTCTCATAAATAACATGGAGTTGACAGCAATCGTTTTTCAAGGCTCGTTCCTCCATATCTTACAATAAAAATTAAGATCTTCAAGATGTGTCTACAACATCAAATTACAGACTTTGCATGGCTTTTGATACCAATTATAATATTCAAAACATTTAATTTATTAAACTATTTTACTCAAAACTTGAGCACAATGTGTGCTCTATAGGCTCTAAAGCACCATAACGCTCTTAAAAGGCATCATAAGAAAATCAAGCAATCATAACACTCTTAAAAGGCATGTTAAGAAAATCAAGCAAAAAGCAGTCCATAGTCACTTTTGACCAACTTCTGAAAAAAAACCATTGGATGCTAAAGCATTTTGCATCAAACCTTATCTGGATGCATTAAGCATATATTTTTGACTCAAAATACTATTTAACTAAAATAAAATTTTCTAATAGCTCTAGAATCAGATGTTGCTTCACTATGTGAAGACCATCGACACTATGTGCTTGTGAACTCGACACTCGACTTAAATTGTTAAATTAAGGGATGCACGCATTAGTAGAGTTGGTTATTTAAAACACATATCCTTTAAGCCTCAAATTCGAAATTACCATCTGCACAAAGTTTGGATTTATTCACCTCTTCTGTTTTAAAATTGACTTTCAAATATTTCCTGGATAAGGTTATTCCAGTCTAGCATCGTGCATTAGCTGATGCTCAGTACATGGCTCTAGGAGTTACTTTAACAATTTAAAGGTGTTGCTCCGATTACTGGATGAGAATGGTTTTTCTTATAGGGCTAGGAACTAGAGCATAAATGTTCTTCTTGATTCATTAGGTGGAGGTCAGAATTCTGATATCTGCTATTCCACATTACAGCCAAATCGACTAATCCCTTCTATATTTGCATCTTAAGTACCTAAAACTAACATAGGCCTGTCATTTGATGTTTGAGTAGAACATCTACCAAAACCAATACAGACCTAGTGTTATAAATAGCTCTATAGAAGGCAAAGGGTTATGCATCCATGCAAAGGGTTATACGTCTACGGATCGTCAAGTATACGACATAGCACCATCGAATAAAGCATCAAGAGTTAAAGTTTGCAATTGCATAGCGGCCAAATGACATTAAATTACCTGCACGAGAGAACCGTTAGAGCTCGTGTGACGGATCATTTTTATAAACATTGCTTGCCTAGCCAGAAGCACCTGCACATAGAGTCCATTGAATGCATAAGCCTCCTTACTTTTCGCGCCATCCTTCGAGAATAACTTTCCTACCGAAGGATCTACAGGATTCTTTGCCAAATTTTTCAGCCAGTTCAGCATCCCCACCATGGTCTCCCGCTTTCGTTTAAGATGAGAGAACCCACCATTCACTGCAGCCATTTCTTCAACCATCACACCACCATTGTCGCACTCACTATTAGCAAGCAGCAGCTCTCTGCACTCGTTTCCTCTACCTGGTGTCAAGAAGTGATCTTTCTTCGAATTTGAAGGTGGCATGGAGCGAAATTCCTCAGCTTTCTGGATAGGAACGTCATACAGAAGGCCTCCGACCTTCGCCTTCGATTTCTTCACTGAATTCTTCTCTGAAACTATCCAAAGCCACTGATCAAGCGCATCAAAATACCTGATATATATTAGTTTCAACAAAGGGGCGACTCCAGAGTCCAACTCGATCGCCTCCGACACCGCTTCCCACTGATGGCTCTCCGTCACCGAGCTGTACCCGCCCTTCCCGCGCACAACCAAATAGAGTTTAAACAAATCCACCGGGCGCCCGTCTCCGAGCATCGGCGGCAGAGGCCGGATCTCCCACCTCTGGTAGATCTCCTTGAAGAAAACCGATAGCATCTGATAGAAGAGGGAGCCGAGCATCTCCCGGCTGAGCTCTATCGCGGGGACATCGAGATCCCTGCAGAAGCCAACGCTCTGAAGCTTGTGGAGGATGTCGACGACGTCGAGGGAGAGGGATTCCGAAGAGAGGGACCAACCAGCCATTGAGAGAGAGAAAAGCTTACGACGATTCCGAATTCGAATATGCGGAGAGGGCTTTAGCCGCCGGCGGGCGGCGAGGTGGCGGCGGAGGAGAGCAGGTCACGGCGGCGGCGGCGGCGGTGGCGCTCGGCCGGCGGAGCTGCCCATCTAGTCGCGCGGTTTCGACCGCCCGGCGGGGTTGAAGTCAAAAAATTTAACAGAGGGGCGATGTGCGGGTGTTATTACGGAAGGAGGAAAACTGGCTACACAGGCTACAGGGGCTTGAGATTCTTGGAGTTTGAGGGATGTAAGAAAATAAAAATCAAGGGGGAGAGAAGGGAGGATTGGGCTGGCCTGGTCTTTTTATCATTTGAGCCCCTAGAAAGAGAGAGAGGACCTCATTTAGGTTTTGTGAAACTAAGGGCAAGTTGGATGTTGAGGGTGCCAGGGTTTTTTTAATTCAATGGTTTTGTGGCCTTCCTGTGGGATGAGTGCCCAAAAGCACGAAACCCTAATTTTGAGAAAGGATGGGCTCAGTGCACCTTGTTGTTTCGAAGGATTTATAGTTGCCATCTTTGTTTGTTGTATGGATCTACATTGAATCTGTACAAGTGTATTAACAAAAAATCGTCTACATACTGCATGACACCAAGTGTCATTTAATATGTATAGTTCATTGTATTTGATACATACTTATTATAAGAAGGATGGAATTGTAACGCATAAAGCGAAAAGAAAAAGTTATCTATACTATATTATTAAATGAAAAAGATATTATCTTATTAAATTCTGTCTGTCAATTTTTTTAACCAAAATGGATTGGGGTTGTATTTTTCATGTGAAAGGAGGAATCATATTCTTTTGCGCAAAAAAAGGACTTGCTTTCTTTAAAAGGATTCACCATCCTTCGTGCAAATCCGTTTTTAGGTCGCACATGCACAACTCTCAAAGCACTTTGAACTCAATCATTCATTTGCCTGGATATATCTCAAAGCAACCAGTGGATGATCCAATTGTGGATTTGTGCGAAGAAAAGTAAATCTTTCTTTTATGCAAAAGATACACCCCCGACCTAACCTAAATGCCTCTAGTCTATAGTCAAAAGTGGTCATAGCCTTGGAATTTAATTGAAGAAATCCTTGCCATCTAAATTACTTTCTGAAAAGTTCTAATATTATTAAAATTCAAATTTTAAAAATTAAAGTAAATTGCCCCTATTTTACTATAGCTTTTAGTCACATATTGATCTAGAAAGCATTGAATTTTTATTGAGGGCCATATAAAACTTGAGAGGCCTTTCTAAGAGGGTTCAAAATCATCAAAATTTGATAATTCTAAAAAAATGCTTTCTAGAATTGTAGTTTTAAAGATTACAAAAAAAATTTAACATGTAATTATAATGTTGCATAAAGTTGCGTCATTTCATTTTTAGTGTTTGATCAATATCTTCTAGATCAAATGGTTGAAGAAACTACAATTCTAACATGAATTCTTTAACTGACATACTAATATAATTTTGATAAATTTTCATATGGTTTAACCAATTTTAACTTTTGATTACGTTCCTCCTTCATGCATTTGTGGGTGCCCTTTTATCAGTTGCACCAATGTCTAACTTAAACATATCAATTATCAAACGAAAATCCAGACATTGTATGTAACTTGTAAAGTTTAAAGTGCTTATGAATTGAAAAAGCATATATTGTGGGCATTCTTATTTATATATCAAATTGTTATAAAATAAATGTAACGTATTATACCTTTAAAATTATCGATTTGGGATGATTTGATAGATCATCAAAGGCGACCAAACTTATAATGTAAGTATTTTAGACCTTGCCCGCCATATTTAATATTTTAAATTTTTGTTTTGTTATGGATTTGGCATTGGGTATGAGATCCTTCTTGACACCTTGTGTATTTATAACTAAAGAACACTAAGTGTCTATTCCTTCTTCTCTCCGCTAACTTTTCTGTTCTGATTTTGTTGGCTGCATTCATGCATGTTTTGTGTAAGGTGTCGTTGTACCAAAAAAAAAAGAGATTTGTGGTTCACCTCTTATGGATAGCCTTTGATTGTGTAAAGTAATGCTAGGTGCAAGCAATGCATGCGAAAGAAAGATGCATTGATGATTCCATTTTCCCAATTAATTAAAAAGATTTTCAGATGGATGGATAAGGTATTAGTATATCTGATAAATAATTTAAATGCGATAATTTGTCTTCCAAAAAGGAACATATTGAATGAATAGATCTATTAATTATAGGATTTAATAAACACAAACACATATTTGATTTTTACATTTTTGTTGCTCTAGGTCAGAGGCCACATTCTTAGAACCTGAGGTATTAGTTATCTCTAAATGGATGAGTGAGAACAAGATAAAATGAGATCTTGGTCTATCTCTCCTAAGTGCAAAGATAGAGAATTTTGGAAAAGATCACAAATCTTCTAAGATCATGATTATTTTTGAATTAATATATAAATCTAAGTAGATACGGTAAATCCAAGATTAGTAACTAATTTAAGGCATCAATTTTAAAATTTATTACTAATAAATATATAGAATAAAAAGGGATATTCTTAAATATCACTCTATATAATTTATTGTAGCAATAGTGGTGGTGGCATCGGCAATATGGCAAATGCAATGTGGTGTTGTGGTGGAGGCGGTGGCAATGATGGTGGTAGTGAGGTATTAATTATATGATAGGGTCAACAATGATGGCGGTAATAGTATGGCAACAACAGCAATGATGGTGGCCGTGATAGTACTAGTGATATAGTGAAGGAAGTAATGATCGTGGCAGTGTTATGGTAAAGGTGCTGATGATGGTGGGGTTAGGGGTAACAGCATCGGTGGAGGCGATAGTCGTGGTGGGGAGATGGTGAAAAAAAAATATGAATATTTTATTTTTGAAAAAAATTGAAAGTAAACATTTCTTATTTTTTTATTTTTTTAGAAATAGTGGAGGTAACTTTTGGAAAATAAAAATAAAAACATTAGTATGAAACATATTTTTTATCTTTATTTTTGTATGAAACATGCTCTAATTTTCCACTTTTATTTCAATGGATGTTATTATATACCCCCAGCTTAAGATGCATTACTCCACAAAAATGATTGCTCTAGAAACAATCAAAATCTATGTGTAATACAACTTAAGGATTTGTTAAGATAAAAATACTAATGGCATTGTCCAATCGCATGAAAAAATCCTCGTTATGAAGTGGTGTTGATGCAATGCTTCTTAATTTAGCTGACCTCTCTAAGTATTGAACCAATCCTAACTTGCCATGTGGTAAATGGAATTTTTTGTTCATAAACACAAATATTTTTCATAAACAGTAAATGGAACTTTTCAATGCGGCTAACCAACACCATGTTGCACTATTCTTATCTCTATTACCATTGATCACTTGTAATATATTAGCATTTGTTTCCACCACATCAAGACTGATGATAGTAGTTTGGAAGCCGATACACCCAAAATGCAGACCAAGTAACTGGGGTATCGACCCATGGGAGTGAGAGCTATTGACCCAAACCAGGGTGGTTGGCCAACAATTATCATTGTCCATGCATAGGAAGGAGTAGTTGAATTATCTATCATGCATAACAATTGTGGCCTATATGGCACAATAGTAAGGTCAAGTTGGCAAAGACAATCTTACAAGTATCGAGTGTCACTCCCAATATGAGTATATGCCCCACAATATTTTAGACTAGCACCTTTGTAGCCGCCCTAGCCAGCTACTTCTAAATTTGGAATTTCATGATTTAGAACAAATTCCATGGCTAGGTTTGATATGATATTATTGACTGAAGCTTTGACGTTAGAAGCCTGGGAGGGCACGCCATCTTAATCTCTATCCTGTAAAGGAGAACTCCATGGATTCATCCAACATCTATGCCTTTGGCACCGTCATCCTTTTCCGTCTGCGAACGTGGCCCCATCCTCGGCAACTCTAAACCGATCATCAAGTGGGCCTAGGAGCTCCACAATGGAGGTCAAATTCTCGAGACCATCAACCTCCAAATTTGCTGGTGATTACATGTTGGAGGCGGCGAATTGGCTGCTTCTCCTCATAGTCTGGTGGTTGACACATGATTGGACAATTATTTAGATGTGGGATATGAGAAGTGGTTATAAACAAATTCCAAAACTATCTGGAAAGAGGCCAAACATGAATGACGAGCCTTATAAGGGATAGGCGATTAACTGATGATTTTAGATGTTGTTCTGGGTATCTTCATGTAGATGAATGTAATAAGAAAAAAAAGGAACTGATGGGGGGCGAAATGGATCATCCAGCCCACAACAAAGAGGCCATCCTGTTTTGGCCCAATAAACGCCAACACCGACCGGTTGAATCCTTGATTCGGCCCAGAATTAGCTCGGCTTTGGACTTCGCCAAAACCTCCATTGGTTTCGGATATTCGTTGACTCCCCCGACTAAGTTCGGGGTGCCTCCAATACTCGCCAACCCGCCCCGACCAAGCACGGGGCGCCTACTTCGGTAGTGCGCCTCGATCCTCGAGCTCGGAGCGCTCCATCGAGCACACCTCGAAATCCGGAGAGCCGAGCTACCCTTAGCACCCGTCTAGCCGACCTTGCCAAACGCATGATGCGACCTCTTAATGGGCTTGGCCTCGCCAACAACCGCACCTATGTGCATGCCAATGCCCTCCTACGTGGCCGTACATTACAACACCACCGTACCACACTTCGATAGCTGGCCCTCGACAGGCAAAGAATGGCACCATGACAACTCCGACCGTATCCTGTTGTAACTGTCAACACCTTACCGTTCTCGAGAACGGACAGCACCACACACCACCAACCAGCCTTAGCTGCGCGCCATTCGACTCAGAGCCACGCCCCCTCATGATGAGGGAGGACAGTGCCTCTGCCACCTGGGTCTCTCTACCGGGACTATAAATAGCCCAGTTAGGTAACTTCTAAGGAACTTTTTGGCTAGACCAAATTTTTTCCACTCTAACTTGATCGTCGAAGGGCCCTCACCGGTATAGGTCTGCCGCCACCGTTGCGCAGGAGATGGCCCCCATCTTCTTCTTCCAACCACCGGCGGCTCCCGCGACTCCTCCGGCGTGGTCACCCTCAGGCCAAATTTGAACCACAACAGGAACCATTTGACACATCAATGAATACAATTTATCTTTAATTATCTTTACTTTATTTTGCTCGTAGTTTACCAGTAAAACTCTACTTTACCTTTAGGAGTAGCAGTGGAGGTAGATCATTTCAATCGTAGCCTTGACTATACTCTGTCCCCATTCATCTTCTTTTCAACGGACGGTGTGATAGTAGCAAAAGTCTTTGAAAACCAAGGCATTTGGACTCATACTACTCTAATCATCCTCTTTCGATTATCTTTGAAGACCAAGGCATTTGAAGGAAGACTGGTAGTATGCCCGTGCATCTACCATAGAGGTGGGCATTGGGCCGGGCCGCCCATGGCCCGGCACGAAGCGGGCCATGCCAGGCACGGCCCGCTTGCTACAGTAACGGGCCATGCTAGGCACGGCTCGTAAAAGGGAACCGGGTTGGGTTAAGGATTTCTGGCCCGCGAGCCGAGCCCGGCACGGCTCATAAGGGCCTGGGCTGGCACGATTCGTGGGCCAAGCACAGCACGGCCCGCGGGCTCAAAATCCAATTTTTTTCCCCAAAATACCCCTCATATTAGCCGTTTTATAGGGGTGGCAAAATATGACCCGACCCGCCAATCCGACCCGTGTTCGACCCGCCATAAACAGGTTTGGGTTTGGCCTAAACAGGTTTGGGTCGTAAACAGGTCGACCCGTTTAACCTGTTTATTAATTGGGTCGGATACAGGTTTTAGATGTCTGACCCGTTTAAACCGTTTAACCCGTTTAACTGTTGGCAGGTTATACAGGTCTAAACAGGTTAAACGGGTTAAATAGGTTAAACAGGTCTAAACAGGTTAAACGGGTCGAAACAGGTCTAAACAAGTCGGGTTGGGCAGGTTAAACAGGTTGGGTTGGGCAGGTTAAACAGGTCTAAACAGGTTAAATGGGTCAGGTTGGGCAAACAGGTTAAACAGGTCGGGTCAAGTTGGATAAACAGGTTACCTGTTTATTAAACAGGTTAAACGGGTCGGATCGAGTTACCTGTTTAATAAACAGGTCAGGTTCAGGTTGTAATTTCTGACCTATTTAATAAACAGGTCGGGTTCAGGTTTATGATTTTTTGACCCGACCTGCATGTGACCCGACCCGTTTATGATCCGACCCGACGCGATTGCCGCCCCTACCGTTTTATGGCTGTTGGGAGGGGCAAAAAGGGTAAAAAGCTACAAATAGCTGTTATGGGCCACAAATAACGGCTATTTTTTTTTGACAGATGGGCCGTGCCAGGCATGGCCCGTCTTGTGCCTGGCACGGCATGGCCTGCCACCCCACGGGCCTAGGGCCATGCTGGGCTTAGCCTTTAGATTAAGCGGGCCGTGCCAGGCACGACCCGTTTAGTAACAGGTCGGGCCAGGCACGGCCCGTTTGGTCTGTGGCCCGGTGGGCCTGGGCCGGGCCGGGCCCAGCACGGCCCGATGCCCATCTCTAAATTCTACCAGTCTTGCCGTTGACTTGTGACCCTCGTCTTCCTTCGATTATCTAATTTAAGACATGATCATGAACACGCATAACTCTAATTTATGTCTAGTTTGTTCACATCTCAATATAGCCCATTTATTAGTAATACCACATGGATACATTTGTGCTAAACATTTGATTGTTAAACAATGGTAAAGTTTGTCAAGAAAATAGTTTTGGTTACAATTGAGGTAGATGGTGCCAATCCGTCAGTCTTCCCTTTTTTTTATAGTACAGTTGGAGACCGAGGTCTCGAAATCTAATAAAAGTACATAGGGAATAATCAGAAGAGATACGCAAGAAGAGTCGAGGAGAAAGACCATGGGGCGATACAAATCCTACTTAGCACTTCTCCAAGCAAGCCAATTGACTAGTTGGTTTGCCTTAATGTGCGTAACATATTGGATGATTTGGATGAAAATCTTATTAGATTCATAGGTTAGGCTGAGGCCTTTTTTTTTGTCCCTATGAGATTCAGGCCGGTATACTCCAAAGCTATTTCTGGATATTTATAAATGTAGGCCTAAACCATCTTGTAATCAGATGATCTTGCTAGTTGTACTGGCCTAACCCACGAATCCAATAGGATTTTCAGCCCAATCACTCAAATAGGCTCTAAGTAGTCAAGGTTGCTTCCCATCGTCCAAATATCCTGTAGTTGATGTTGATTAGGAATGGTTGAGTCCTCAAGATTCTTGATCCATTGAACCACTTTAATAAAGTCATTCTTTTAGCATTGAACATACAAAGGAAGCCTCCGTGCCCTCCCAAGCTGCTCATAATTCAATTGCTCAAACTTAAGCTGATCACAGGCCTTCTGGCCCGCCCAGCCCGGCCCGAAATTTTTCGGGCTTGGGTATTAAAAAAAACCCATGGGTCGGGCCTGGGCAGGAAAAGCGGCCCAATCAAAAAAGCGGGCCGGGCCTGGGAACTTTTAAAATGGCCCAGTTTGGCTTGGCCCGTGTTTTATATATAAAACACCATTGGAGAAACAAAATAAAGGTAGAAAAATACATCCAGTTTTAAAGAGCCCATTAAGCTGTTGGGTCATTCTGGCCCATTTTCAGATTCCAAACAAAAAAAAAAATCGGACCTATCGGGTTGGGCCTGGGACCAGATTTATAAAGTCGGGTCGGGTCTGGACAAAAATTTAAGCCCGACAGTCGGGCCGAGTTTGGGCATAGCCATCGAGCCTAATTTTGCTGTAGAGCCCGGCCCGGCCCGGATTTTGATCAGCTTTACTCGGACTAGAAGAGGAAGAGAAAACTCATCCACTAATATAGACGACTCGGCATTCGTTCATGATCTCTAATAATGAATCTTGCTCCAGCTTTATCGTAGCACAGAAAACCATCAAAATTAATCTTTAAGTGTGTCGATGAGAGGGGACATCCAACAAACATGGATCCAACATGCCTTTAGAACTCATCTTGAAAGAGCTAATAGAGGTGACAACCTCCCAAAACTTGTTCAGCATGCCTTAAGAACTCCAGAGCACATGGATGATATGATCCTACTTGAGGTTGTGTCATGGAGGCCTTCTCCCCCATCAATCATGGTCGTTGGATATTTTTATTTCCATTGTGACCCTCTTTGCCAGGAAGGATGGATTGAAAATTTTGATAGGCCTGAAAGGTGTCATGGTTAGATTGTTATTATGTCAAATATCAATCATCGTTGTGAGGGCTAACCCTAACCCAACCTCATCTTAAGATCAATTCAGGTTGGTCGGTTTGGTGTCATGTTGGCTAGGTTGGGTTGGATGAGTCATGTTAGATAAGGTTAAATAGGTAATTTAAGTTCAAGAGAGGTTTCAGACGTGCTTTTTGCCGGGTTTGGATCAAATTGGTCGATATCAAATTGGTCGATAACTTATTTGAGTTCAATTACATAATTCTATAATTCAATGGGACTAAAGCGATAGTTAAACAAGATATATTGGTATTCCATATAGATAAACTTATTTATTTACTAGATTGCAGCTCGTTGGGTTAGGTTGGGACTGACAAAGATTAAGTTTTTAGGTTGGGCTCAAATTTACTAGATTGCAGCTCATTGGGTTAGGTTGGGACTGACAAAGATTAAGTTTTTAGGTTGGGCTCAAATTTCACCTGACCTAAAAACATTAGATTGGGAACTTTTAAACCCATGTCCAACTCAAATTTTAAAAAACATCAGTCTAACCTGACCCAACAAGTGACTTGGGCTAGTTAGGTTCAAGTCAAAGAAAACACAAATTGCACTACTATTTGGCCCAGTTGAGGCCCCCCTCCTCTTTTCTTTTGCCCCTCTTTCTTCCTTTCTTATTTCCTTCTTCCTCTTTTAGCCAAGAACGCAAGTCCTAAGATCACGTCCCGTAGAACACAACCATCCCACCATTATCCTAGCATCCTAGTAAACATATATTGAGATATCTGCTAATGGGGGGCAAAAACGATCATCTTGTTCACAACATGAGACCACTCAATTTCAGCCAAATTGATATCAGCACCGAGCAGGCCAGACCTCAGCCCTCCTGAACACCAGTCCGACCCTGGACCTTACAAAAGGCCGAGCAAACCTCGCCCGAACCTCTCCGCTTGGAGCGCCCTGCAAGGTCGACCAAGAACCGAAGAGGCCCCGTCGACCGCAGGTATCTACAATGACGCCCCTCGAGCCGGGTTCGGAATGCCTTGCAGGATCGACCGAGAGCCAAAGAGGCCTCGTCGACTGCAGGTATCTGCAACAACGCCCCGGCTCGAGCTCAAGGCCCCCTACCGAGCTGACTTCAAAGCCGAGGAGGCTAGGCCGACCTCAGAGTCCGTTGAGCCGACCTCACTAAACATGTCATGGCCCCAAGTCGGCCCGACCTCAGTGCTCATCAAGCTAACTTCGTCAAGCATATGTTGCGGCTTTCAAGCGAGCCCGACCTCGTCCACAGCCACATCTACGTGGCCATACATTACAGCCTCACCGCGCCATGCTTTGCTTGCTGGCCATTCCACGACATGTCAACCAAGGGCCATACCCTGCCACCTCTGTCGATGCCATGCCGTTCACAAGGACGGCCTACACCGTATGCCTCAAGCAAGCCCTGACTGCACGCTACCTGGGCACCTCTGCGGGGACTATAAATAGCCTCATCAGGTAACACCTAACGATTTTTTGGTTGGACCACCTAAAATCTACTCTAACTTCGCTATCGGAGGGTCCTCACCGGAACCCCATCGGCGAGTTGTGCAGGTCCGCTGGCGCGCAGGAAGCGACTTCCTTCTTCGTTCTGTCTGGCAGCTCCCCTCGACTCCTCCGGCGTGGTCACCTTCAAGCCAAATTTGAACCACAACATCTGCTATCCCAAGTGTCAAGATAGGGTGGGAAGGCGGCGTATCCATTTTATGGAAAAACCGAGACAGTTCTATTTCACAGGATTTAAAACCTTGCTTTTTTTCTGATAATGGTCAAACCCCACTCTTTCTCCTCAACTCGAGGGCCAGAAAGTGATTAATGGCACACTTGATGTATTTGGACCTTATTTTGCCTTCGAAATGGGAAAAGAAATATAATTCCAATATCATGGTTCAATAACAACCCACGAACGCGTTCAGTTCGGGTTGAATTCCTATGGGAGTAGGAATTTATCGGACCTTATCCGACGCTCATAGCTTATAATATGGCCTTTATTGTCTTCTTCCTACCTTGGAAGAAGACTACCAAGGCAGCTGCCACTCCCAACGCAGCTACCATGGAAGAAGAAACCCCTTGCTTGAGAACCCATATACTCATATCGTGTATACCAGGCATAGGTTCCAGAAAAAGAAAATTCAATCTTTTCAACTTCACATTAGAGTAAATTCAGAGCATCTTGTTCTTCATGCACTTCACAAGTATGGTCTCACTGCCACTCTCTATGCTCAGTCTAGGACCAGTGTGGTGATCGATAGCCGACTTGAGGAATTTGGGCCTTTATCTAGAAAAGGATTAAAAAAATGCAATTCTTATATCTAGATTTTTTTTTTTTTTGGATAGAAAGTGTGATCAAATATTCTTGCTTACAGGCCCATTAGCTTGTGCATTACTTTATATAAGGTAGTGGCGAGGCTCATGGTAGGGAGAATGAAGGATTCTTTTACTAGCATCATCAACCAGGAGCAGGGAGCTTTTGTGGGAGGGAGGAGTATATCGAACAACATTTTGCTGGCTCAGGAGATGATGAGAGATTTGCAGCGAGCCCCGAGGGGGCAATGTTTGATAGCAGTGAAACTGAACATGGAGCGTGCTTATGACCGGATTCGTAAGGATTTCCTCAAGCAGGCGCTGGAGAGTTTTGGTTTCCATCAGGTCTGGATCGATTGGGTGCTAGGCTGTGTGCAGGGGCCTAACTTTTCTATTCTGGTCAATGGCATGCCATCATTCTTTTTTTTGAACTACTACGGAGCTTCGTCAGGGATGTCCTCTGTCCCTGTACTTATTTATCATTTGCTCTGATGTACTTTTATGTGCTCTGCATATAGCCTGTGGGAACCGAGAGTTGGTGGCTACAATCCAGCCCCTGGTGCCCGTCCCATTTCTCATTTGTTTTTTGCAGACGACTGCCTGTTGCTCACCAGGGCGAGGGCGAGAGACGCAAGAGCCCTCTAAAGTGTGTTGACAAAGTACTGTGCGGCATCCAGGCGGAAAGTCAATCTCCAAAAGTCATCCATATATTTCAGTCCGAGCATGGAGCAGAGGGTGCGATGGGAGCTCAGAGCGATCTTGGGGATGCAGGAGTAGGAGGGGGCGCTGGACTATCTTGGGGTTCCGCTTATAGGGAGGCGATTGCAAGTGGCGGAGTGCGCTACTTTGGTGCAGAGGGTGCGGAGCAAACTTGAGAGTTGGAGGGCATCATTACTCTCTATGATGGACAGATTGATGCTGGTTAGGTCAGTCTTTTGCTCCATGCCTGTTTATCTTATGGCTCATACTATTGTGCCGAAGATGGTACTGGCGGGGATTGAGCGGCTCATGCAAAGCTTCCTGTGGGGCTCCCTTGGGGGGCCATGGGGTACATCTGGTGGCCTGGAAGAGAGTTTGTCTGCCACTGAGCGAGGGTGGTTTGGGAGTGCAATCGCTATTGGTGAGGTGCGAGGCACTCTTGGCATGGCGGGCTGTGCAGATTATTCTAGAGCCGCATAGACTCTGGAGTCAGGTCATGATAGCTAGATATGGTCAGACAGGCTCTGTTGGCCAGGTGGCGGGCAGCCGGAGGAGCTCCTTTATGTGGCAAGAGATTGGGAGGTATCTGACAATGGCCCGGGTGCACTCTAGATGGTTGATTGGCGATGGACGGAGCATTGATATGATGGAGGACTATGGGTGGATGCACTCTCATTGAGACTGTGATCAGTGGTGAGGGGGCTGCTAGGCTCCGAGTGTGTGGCCTCCTTAGGCTGGGGGAGGCGGAGTGGGATGACGACAGACTGGGTCAGTTATTTAGGAAGCATTTAGTAGAGCGGGTACGGGCTCTTTCCGTCCCGGGATCAGCAGGTCAAGATGTTAGGGTATGGAGTACTACTTACAGAGCTAGAGTTAGGATTAGCGATGTTTCTCGGATTCTTCAGCAGGAGTCAGAGCTGGTTATGGACTGCGGCTGGGTATGGAGATTTGGGCTACACTAGAGGGTTGCACTATTTCTCTGGAAGGTGGCCTGGGAGCGTTTGCTGACGAGTACCATGCTGAGCAAACGAAGAGTTGGCATCCCTCCTTTGTGCCTGGACTGTGAGGTGGACAAGTCGGTGGACCATGTGCTATTCCAGCGTGTATGGGCGAGAGGGGACATGGAGGGCTATCTGAGATCCCGAAGGATGTTTGGAGCCGGAGGGACCGCTTTCTGGAGGAGGTTTGACGTTGGTCTCGTACCCCCCAAATGTGTCGTGTGGCTATTAGGGCATCTTGCATAGCTTATCAGGTATGGACAGCCAGGAACGCTTGGGTATTTAGCGAGCTCAGTCCGTCCCCATGGTTCGTGATGGAGCGGGCTCAGGTACAGGCAGCAAAGATTCTCTATGCAGTTTTAGATCACAGACATTTGAGAGTTCGGAACACTTGGGGCCCCAACATTGCTTCGGCAGCTCCTCATACAGTTTTCTTCACGTAGGAGCCCCCACCCTCGAGTTTTCTCAAGGTCAATTTGATGGCTCAGTCCTGGATGGAGGCAGGAGAAGAGGGGTCGGATTTCCTATCAAGGGTCCGCGTTCCAGTGTGGTGGCAGCGGGGGGGGTGTTAGATCTTCGACACCTCGGTTTCAAGGGCAGAGTTACGGGCGGCTTGGATGGGATTGTGTTATGCGCGGCATCTGCTTCAGGCGAACTCCATCCATTTGGGGGTGATTCGGCCATGGTGATCAGCTGGGTCCGAAGGGGCCTGAACAGTGATGGAGGAGTTCATCCCCTGCTCCATGATATTTGGTTGATGGTGAGGAAGGGTATTATATTTCAGGCTATGCATGTATATCGTGAGGCTAACGAGGCGGCGGATTGGGTGGCGGTATATGTAGCGAGGCAAACAAGAGGCACCCTATGGATTAGGGAGGGTGAGATGCTTGGTGCACTTCGGAAGTTTTTGTTTGCCGATTCTATTGGGTGTATTCATACTCGTGATGTATGAAATATCCGTTTTAGCACAAAAAAAAAAGAGCGCTCAATACTACTACCATCTATATAAAATTACGCATTCAACTCAAATCACCAAGAAGTCTTCAGTACATGCATTGATGAAACAATGTGGAATCATAAGATTACGTATTTTCATTAATTACCTTGAAAATTTGCAAAATATGAAACTTTTTAGGATCTTAAAAGGTTGAATCACATGCTCTTCTACTCTTGGAACTCACTCAAGGATAAATGTACAATCACAAATAGAAAATACACAAAATGCATGGTGCAAATATTCTATGTGCAAGAACAAGATGAAGAAGAGTTTTTTCTTTGTGTTTCTCTACTTTGAAACTTTTAGAAGTGTTGGGAGAAGATTTCTGATACGAAATAGAGTTAGAATCACTCAGAAGTAAGATGGAGAGAGAAGAAGAAACTATCTGATAGTTTCATACCTCCTCGTAATCACTTCCTCTGATGTTTGAATCTTGGATGTTCCGGATCGGGCTAGCCAATCGTGAGTGACCCAACCGGATCCAAAACCCAACGATATAACTATGGTAGTTTTGCACCACTTTCTAAAGTAGATTCATGTTTCTTGTGGCAAGGTCTGAAATTTTCTCGTTTCATTGGATATCCTAAAGAGTCGTTAGGATACAATTTTTACATCCCAGAAGATCACAAAGTGTTTGTGAGCCGACATGCCATCTTCTTGGAAAAACTGTTTATCCTTGATAGAGGCAGTGGAAGAAAAATTGAGCTTGAAGAGAAAGTCTCTGAAGAGCAACGAGCAAATGAGCCTAGTGAACCTATTCACATTGAGCCAATACATGAAGAACCTCGTCCACTTCGTAGATCCAGTAGGATCTTCCATTCTCTTGAAAGATACTTAGGTATGCTTACAGAGAAAATAGAGAAAGAGTTCCTCGTGGGAGAAAGAGATCATAGTAATGATCTCAAGACCTACAACGAAGCGATGTTAGACATCAACTCCGAAAAATGGATTGATGCGATGAAGTCAGAAATAGACTTCATGCATTCCAACCAAGTATGGACCTTAGTAGATCCGTCTGAAGGTATAGTACCTATTGGGTGTAAATGGATCTACAAAAGAAAATGGGTTCGGATGAGCAAGATTTTTTATCAATGCAGTCGGGTAGAATCAGTGCATGAAGGGGTTGAGGTAAGATAGATTGATGATCAGTCATAAGGTGGTTTGGACAGGTACAATATATATAGATGAGAAACATGCAAATGCATATAGATGAGAAACAATCTAAAAACCATACAATTCTCACCTCGACAACCTCGTGCACCCTATAAGTTTTATTATTAAAATTTAATGGATGGATGAAGGCACCTTACCAACAAATTAAGTATATTGGAGAGAGTTCCCGTTGTATAGTAGATTAAATATACGACGTGTTTGTGCAAACTTCATGCCACATAATTTGGAGCATGGTTTCTCTACACATGCGTACGTTGTGTTCTCTTTGTGCCATTGATGTGCAGGCCAAGTCTTGCAATGCTGCATCAGCACCATGGTCAACCCATCATTGATGCAGTAGTGAGGGGCCAGTGCAGCATCAATCATGTATGAAAAATATTTACGGAATTCAAAAATATATACTTAAAAAGTTGCTCAACTGTTTTGACCTATTGTCATTGCTCTCTTTGAATTAGCATCGTAAAATATGCCATTAGATGAAGTAAGGAGATTTTGAGTGATTTTTCTGGGTGTAGCATTGCTTATCATGTGTAGGCGACGGGTACTTAGATGTTGTTTGTGTTATATTTACAAATATGAAAATACATCAAGATCTTGGATTATCATGTTAATCACAATCAACACGGAATATAAAACTATAAAGACATATTTGTATCCATTTGGTAAAATCTGTCCTTGCTTTTAGAGAGAAGGATCACCCTAACAATGTTCCTCAAGAGTGTCTCACGATGGTTAGAGGCACAAATTATATTGTAGGTATAAACCCTAGAGTCTCTCATTTCTTTTATAAGTCTCCCACCATCAAGAAGACCAAAGGACTCTTTTAATAGGTTTTCTACCAGCAAGAAAACCAAAAGGCTCTTACGAGCAAGAAGACCAAAAGATTCTTTTAAAAGGTTTTCTACCCATAAATACAATTGGCCTAGTAATGACCCATAATCCTTTAATTGGGTATTATAGGGTGTGTGGGACACTTTAATAAAATATTAATTTATAATATTCTTA
The DNA here is from genome assembly GCF_009389715.1 of Phoenix dactylifera. Classification (NCBI taxonomy): domain Eukaryota; kingdom Viridiplantae; phylum Streptophyta; class Magnoliopsida; order Arecales; family Arecaceae; genus Phoenix; species Phoenix dactylifera. The sequence continues at coordinate 18,833,242 of NC_052393.1, forward strand.
CATTCTCCCACTTGACCCATACACCCATAAAACAAAATAAAAAATTCTTTGTAATTTGAAAATACTTCAATTTATTTTATTTTTTTTTAATAAACGACTATTATGGGTTATGACATTAAAATCATACACGTGCACGCTTTTCATTAGAAAACCTTCCTAGTCCAATATACTTCATATGAGTTCCATTATATCAATGTCAAATTGGCTACTAATGTGAGTCATGGCGGTCATTTGTTATTCAATCAACAAAATTCCTTCCATGTACCACAACACTAGCAACTTCATTCAACATGATCTTTTATAGGGGTTTAAGGCTACTATCATTATGCCTTGGGTTCATATTCATGTCTATTTCAGACATTTTTCTTGTCATCTTTCATCCACACAATTCAATGTACATATAAGTGGAAAACAAGAAAACAAAAACAATTATACTTGGATATCCATGTATGTCTTGAAGAAAACATTCAATACATTAATGAGCTCACTAACATGTTCAAAACATGGATAAATACATAAGACCCATACTGTCAACATGTTCTTTAAATTTCTTTCCTGTTAATCCTTTCGTCAAAGGATCGGCAATCATAAGTGAAGTCTCGATGTGTTCTATGGACACTGTTTGTTTCTGTACTTCCTCCTTGACACTAAGGTATTTGAGCTCCATATGCTTCACACCATTAGAATACTTGTCATTCTTGGAGAAAAAGACTGCAGAGGAATTATCACAATAAATTCTCAGCAGCTTGGCTATAGAGTCGACAACTCCAAGTCCTGAGATAAAATTCCTCAGCCATAAACCATGCATTGTGGCTTCAAAGCATGCCACAAACTCAGCCTCCATTGTAGACGAAGCAGTAATAGTTTGCTTCATACTCTTCCAGAAAATAGCTCCACCTGCTAGCAAAAATACATAACCAGAGGTGGATTTCCTGCTATCTCAGCAACCAGCAAAATTGGAGTCTGAGTATCCGATCACCTCTAGATTATCAGTTCTTCTAAAGGTGAGCAAATAATCCTTCGTTCCCTGCAAATAGCGCAGTACCCTCTTCGCAGCTTTCCAATGGGACATTCCTGGATTACTTTGGTAACGCCCAAGCATGCCAACTGCAAAACTGATATCTGGCCTCGTACAAGTTTGCGCATATATCAAGCTTCCCACAACAGATGCATACGGAATCTTTTCCATCTCCTTCCGCTCCCAATCAGTCTTTGGACATTGTGAGATGTTGAACTTATCACCTTTCGTTATCGGGGTATCTAAAGATGAACAATCTTTCATGCCAAATCTCTCAAGAATTCTTTTTATGTAACTTTTCTGAGACAATCCCAACAATCCTCGTTTTCGGTCTCGAAAGATTTCAATTCCAATCACGAAAGATGCCTCACCCATGTCTTTCATTTTAAAATTCTTTGAGAGAAAACTCTTAGTTTCATACAGTAAACCCATATCACTACTGCCCAACAATATGTCATCAACATACAAAACTAGAAAAATAAACTTGCTCCCACTGACCTTTAGATATATACATCGATCAACGACATTTTTCTTAAATCCAAAGGTAATAATGGTATTATGAAACTTTAGATACCATTGTCAAGAAGCTTGTTTAAGTCCATAGATTGACTTATTGAGCTTACAAACCAAGTGACCTTTATCCTCTTCAGAGAAGCCTTCCGGCTGCTCCATGTAGACCTCTTCATCCAAACTTCCATTCAAAAAGGCCGTTTTCACATCCATTTGGTGCAACTCCAAATCAAAATGAGCCACCAATGCCATAATAATTCTGAAAGAGTCCTTTTTAGATACCGGAGAAAAAGTCTCTTTATAATCAATGCCATATTTCTGAGTAAAACCTTTGGCCACAAGTCTGGCTTTATATTGTTGCACATTGCCTTTAGAGTCATGTTTTCTTTTGAAAACCCATTTACATCCGACTCTTTTGCATCATTCAGGCAATTCAACAAGATCCCCAGACTTTGTTTTGGGCCATGGATTTTAACTCTTCCTTTATGGCATCAATCCATTTATAAGAATCACTTCTTCCTTTAATTTGTGAAAACGTAACTGGATCATTACTTGTTCCAATGTCAAATTCATGTTCCTGGACATACATTACATAATCAGATGAAATAGCAGGTCTCCGTTCCCTCTGAGATCTGCGTAACATCATCTGTTCTGGTATCTCCATAGCTTGTTCATCAGTGGCATTCTCATTATGAGATGGATCATTGTTTATTTGTTCCACAGTATCATTAGAATGATCATTAGGCGGAACAATAATGCTTTCTGAAAAAGTGGATATTGGAACATCAACCCGTACTTCCTCAATGATTACATCTCTCAATTCTTTACTCCCACTGACTTCACTAAGCTCAAGAAATTTGGCATTTCCAGTTTCTACTATTCTCGGACTATAGTTTGGACAATAAAACTTATACCCTTTGGATCTCTCTGGGTAACCAATAAAGTACCCGCTTACAGTTCTAGGATCCAATTTCTTTTCATGTGGACTGTAAAGCCTTGCTTCAGCTGGACAACCCCAGACATACATATGTCTCAAACTTGGTACCCTTCCAGTCCATAACTCAAAAGGAGTTTTTGGAACTGACTTACTAGGGACACGGTTTAAGATATACACAGTAGTCTTAAGAGCTTCACTCCACAATGACTTAGGTAAGGTAGAATTGCTTATCATACTCCTAACCATATCTAGTAATGTCCGATTACGTCTCTCAGCAACACCATTCTGTTGAGGTGTACCAGGCATGGTGTATTGTGCCACAATGCCATATTGTTCAAGAAGTTTGGCGAATAGGCCAGGGTTACGACCCGATTCATCATATCTACCATAGTACTCACCACCTCGATCCGATCTGATAATTTTTACCTTTCTATCTAATTGCCTTTCAACCTCAGTAAGAAATATCTCAAGGACCGTAGCGGCTTGAGATTTCTCATGTAGCAAATAAATATATCCATACCGTGAAAAATCATCTATGAGGTGATAAAGTACTTTTCTCCTCCAAAACATTCTGTGGAGAAAGGTCCACATATATGTATATGAATTATTTCAAGAAGCTCCTTACTCCTTGTGGCACTTTTCTTTGTATGTTTGGTTTGCTTTCCTTTAATGCAATCCACACACATACCGAGATCAGTAAAATCCAAAACCGGAAGAATCCCTTCCTTTACTAATCTCTGTAACCTTTCTTTGGAGATATGCCCCAACCTTTTATGCCACAAGTCATAAGACTTTTCATTAATCATGTTCCTTTTTATTCCAATGCAAACTTCATGGTGTTGGGTGTAAACATTTTTAACAAAGGTATTATCAAGGCAAAGCTCATAAAGGCCATTAGAAAGGAAACCAGAACCAATAGAAATAACATTCTTAAACAAACTAAAACAACCATTCTGAAAGAAAAAAGAGTAGCCATCAATGTCAAGTCTTGATAAGGAAATCAAATTACGCCTTACAGAAGGCACAAAAATAGTATCATGAAGGTCTAAACAATGACCGGTACTTAAAATTAAACGAAAGGTTTCAATGGCCAAAACTTCGGCCTTATTCTCATTTCCCATGAAGATGAAACGTTCAATTGGATTTGGTGTACGGCTTGTAAGGAATCCCTGCATTGTTAAGGAAACATGAACATTAGCACCCGAATCTAACCACCAAGTATTAGTAGGAACGCTTACAAGATTTGATTCGAAACATACACAAGCATAAAACTTACCCTTCTTTTCGAACCAAGCCTTACGTTTTGGACACTTAGCTTTCATGTGTCCAGGCTTCCTACAGAAATGACATTTTGTATCCTTTCCTTGAACCTGATTGCCTTTAGCAAGTCCTTTTCCCTTTGGTGGTGCTTGTTTCTTTCCTTTCCCATAATGGTGCTTTTTCTTTCTAGCTTCTTGAGTCACAAAATTAGCAGAAAAAGTCCCTTGTTGTTTTAATCTTATCTCCTCCTGAACCACCATACTAGCCAACTCATTCACATTCCATTTATCCTTGATAGAATTGTAGTGCATCTGGAATGGACCATATTGAGGTGGCAATGAGTTCAGGATGAATTGAACAATAAAGGACTCCTCTACTTTCATTCCTAGAGTTTCAAGTTTGGCAGCTATATTTGTCATCTCAAGGATATGCTCTTGCATTCCCTTAGCCCCATTATATTTCATGGTGGTAAGTCTAGCCATTAAGGTCCCCGCTAAAGACTTATCTGCTGAGCGAAATCTCTCCTCAACACTTGTCAAAAAGGTTTTGGCATCCTCTGTACTAGGGAGTGAGTGTTTGATGTTTCCAGCTATGGTCATTCTTAAAAACATGAGGCTCAACCTATTTGATCTCTCCCAGGCTTTGAAATTGTCTTTCTCATCTTTGCTACTGTTTTCAGTAAGAGCAGCTGGTTTTGGGGTCATAAGGGATAAATCTAGATCAAGAACTCCGAAGGTGAATCTGACCCTCTCCATCCATTCTGAAAAGTTACTCCCATTCAGCATAGGGACAGATGATGCTTGTGAATGTAAAGAGACTGGTACACTTACTGCAAAGAATTTCAGTTTAATCACATTAGTGCTTTGAATTAGACACTCATAAATATAATAATCAGAATTTAAATCATAATGGATGAACTAGGGTATCATTAAAATCCAACCTTTGGGAGGATCCTAACATACAAGTGTTCCTTCCGACATTTAAATTCTGTGGATGAACTAGTAGTATCATCAAAATTCCTCCTTTGGGTAGGAAATTTTCACATACAAATTGTTCCTTCCAACATTAAAAATTAGTGGATGAACTAATTGTATCATTAAGATCCAACCTGTGGAAGGATCCTAACATACAAGTATTCCCTCCAATATTATCCATTCATAATTATGATGTCAAATATTTGCCATCTAAAATCAGGTAAGATTTTGTACCTTTGGGCAAACAAATTCTCACTTGATTTTAGTACAAATAGATTACCTCAAACAATTCATGTCCAATCAATAAATAAAATTCATCAAGTAATAATGGAATTTTACATATAATGGACTAAGATTTCTACATACAAATACATGCCCAACCATAATAAAATTCAATTAATAGTTAAGAATTTAACACATAATGGGCACAAGGTAATCTAGAGGTAATAAGAATAATTTTCACCATTTTTTTTTGAAAATAAAATAATATTAAAAATAATAATATAATAATCATTCTCGGCAGGTTCAAGTCAACCCCCACCTACTGTTCATGGGCGCAAGGCCAGCCCAAACCTTGGTTAAACATAAGGCCAGTACTCATATTGTTGGACTAAGATTATCCAGCAACTTGTGCAAAGATTAGACATGCACTTCTCTGTACCCATTGCTCATCTTAGATGATTACTATGACAATATGGGCAATCTCTTCTAAAGTTCATGTCAAGTGCTAATAAAATGGAATGGATTCAAATGGATGAAATGGGGTTCCATACTTGAGCAAGCAAGATGCATCAGAATATGCCATGGACCAAAATAGACAGGAACTGTATAAATGATTTAAAAGGTTTACTTGAACTTTCATTCATTTAAACTGTGAATGAGGACGTTTCAGAAGAGAACAACACGAGGAACAACACGAGGAATCTAAAAAAAAAAAAATGTTATGAATTTCTGTCAACATAACACTGTAGGCATAAGCGGTGGATTTGTCATTTATGCATGAAATACAATGTTCCAACTTTCAAGCCTGTTGGGTCAAATTTACGTCAGGTCATGTAAAGATTCAAATTTAGTATACAGAAACCCTGCTTTTATGAGCCCAAGATCAATTCAGACCAAGCCAAACTATATCAATAATAACAGGCACAACAACCATAGCAACTTCAAAAAAAAAAAAAAGAGGAATACTCCTTGACATGAATAGAAGGACAGAAAATATTTTAAGAACTAAACAGAGGTATGGACAAACAAAATGCAGAGAAGTTTATTTTGCAACTAATAACTTCTATAGGAATGCTTAGTATGAATATACAACAGTGAAAAACTTGTCCACAATTTTTAGAACTGATATGCAATACAGCAACTGTATCCACAAAGGAAATGTTGATGAGTCAATTTGACAAACACGTGGAAGGCATGCATATTTATATAGCTCTAGGACAAATTTTTGATAATAGGTTATAAAACTAAGTAGACAGAAATAAAGTACATAAATCCATCATAATCTCCAAACCTTATTTGATGGCAGATTCTTAATATCAATGGAAAAACATAATAATCCACAACAATGGCTCTGATACCAAATGTTATATTTACAAATATGAAAATACATCAAGATCTTAGATTATCATGTTAATCACAATCAACACGGAATATAAAACTATAAAGACATACCTGTATCCATTTGGTAAAATCTGTCCTTGCTTTTAGAGAGAAGGATCACCCTAACAATGTTCCTCAAGAGTGTCTCACGATGGTTAGAGGCACAAATTATATTGTAGGTATGAACCCTAGAGTCTCTTATTTCTTTTATAAGTCTCCCACCATCAAGAAGACCAAAGGACTCTTTTAATAGGTTTTCTACCAGCAAGAAAACCAAAAGGCTCTTACGAGCAAGAAGACCAAAAGATTCTTTTAAAAGGTTTTCTACCCATAAATACAATTGGACTAGTAATGACCCATAATCCTTTAATTGGGTATTATAGGGTGTGTGGGACACTTTAATAGAATATTAATTTATAATATTCTTACAGTTTGTTGGTTGATGCTTGCGGATACTCGCTCCAATCTTCGGCCAAAGTAATTCTAGAATGACAGTTAAATGTGAATAATCTACAATGAAGAAAGCCAAAACCTAGTTAGCTTTCTATTATGACCATGAGTTAGACTTTTCTCTAGTTCAGACCTGAAGTAGAGAGCCAGTTCTTCCACTGCAGCAATCAATAATTAGCGGGATGCTTGTAATTGGATGGCTCCATGCAGAAAACTGTCCCATGTACTGATTTGGACCTATCAATTCACGACCCCTGCACATCATGGATGACCATGATAGGAGAACTGGTACGTTTGAATCAAAGAAGATCCAAACGCTACGTCTCTATATAGCTTCTTTTGTGAGTTCACAACTTGTGGTTCTCAAGGTAGCATCTTTTAGCATCCTAAGTAATAGCATCATGTTGGATGAAAAACTGAAGAAAAATCACAGGGGTAAATGTAATTTTTTCATTTCCTTTAAATATATATGCATCATGTTTGCCTTTTGCCTTTTCCACCACCACTTTTTAAATTTTTGGGTAGACCACCGTCGCTGACTCTTTGCCTTAAAAAAAAAACAGAAAAAAGAGGGACCGGAGCGACAGAGAGGCCAGAAGATGAGGATAGTTGGCTTTTCGCAAATAGTAAACAATTATAGGGGGCTATATGCATAAGACGTCATTCCGAACCTGCTCATTCCAACGGCCTTCCCTGAGCCGTTTGAAAGACCCGCCAAATTTGCTGACATGTCCGTTTACGGCTAGTTGCCAATTGGGATAAGGCTGGTGGCTATGCGACACCAGACAGCTGATCCGCGCAAGATGCAACGGCCACTTCGGCATTCGTCGAGCGGTCTTATTCGTTTTTTCGGAAAAACAAAAAAAGTTGGTGTCAACGGTCGAGTCGATAAAACCCATTAATCTAATCAGAGGATAGCTGAGTTGGCTCGAACCTCCCGGAAAATGCTTTGACGTTTTGAAAGAAATGGAATGAGATGACATGGAATTCTAACATGGATTTCAGCGCATGATTTGTATCGTAGAATCAGAGCCACGATTAGGTCCTCCTTTAGGCGTTACCATGGAGCATGCAAGCTGACCCAGCAGCCTAAGAGACCCAGACTATTTTGAAAATTAAATAATAAGATTTTTTTCAATAGATATCTCCTAAATATCAAATTTTGCATGAATATCTTTCTAAAATTAATATATATATATTTTTTCATAAAACTCTGTTATTGTACAAATATTCCTAATATAACAGTTGTTCTAACGGTGTTAAGAAAAAATCATATTTATATTAATTAAAAATAAAATAAAATTTTGAAATTATGCTAATGCTCTTGTCTTCTTCTTCTGCTATTGGGATCGCGAAATATTTTCATGTCTACCTATTAAGAGTATTTTAGTCATTTTAATTTAAAACCGTTAATTTTTTTTAATGTGGTTAGATGACATGGGTATATATGCAAAAACAAAAATAAAAAAGGGTTGAATAGCAAAATAAATATTTGACGAGGGTATACATGCAAAAATTAATTTTAAAAAAGTATTCATGCAAAATCTGATATATATATATATATATATATATATATATATATATATATAGAGAGAGAGAGAGAGAGAGAGAGAGAGAGAGAGAGAGAGAGCAGTTGGGGCGGAGGCTCAAAAAAAGGGCCACAGCGGGAGAGCGGAGGGAAGGGCCAAGAGAGGCAAAAGGGAGCAATGGTGGCAAAAGGTGGAGATGAAGCGAGATGATGGGGGCAGGAAGCGAAGGAGGCGGCGGGAAGGGGAGGGAGAACCAGGGTGGTGGCAAGCAGGAGCAGATGAAAGGGTCTGTGATAAGTGGTTGGAATAAAGTACAGTAGAGTAGAAGGTGGATATGGAGAGGTTACAAGTGAAGGAGGAGGGAAAGAGAGGCTTCGGATGCTCATTTTGGAGATAAAAATCATATGAGAAGGACCTCGGGTGATGTTTTTGAGAAGAGTCGATAGATTGCAGCTCGTTTGGACTGCTAATCGAACTATAATACTTTGGCTCTGAGCTACAACCCGACCATAGGTGCAAGTTGAACCGCGAGGGTTCGAACAGCCTCTATAACTATTTAGATCGTAGACCCTTAGCAATTGAGGCTCCACCAACCAAACTTAAATCTTAAACAAAGAGGTACCCTTGTAATAGGTTGGGTGTTGCTACTTTACGAGGATGGATAAAAGAAAAAGTCGGACGAGCAAGGAAGCCCACCGATCACGACTAATCCCCCACTTTTTTAGCCGGTTGGTAGGAAGCCCACTGGCTCATCATGATATCAGTTAATCAATTTTTCTTTTTAGTTTTTGCAATAGTCTTTAGTTGTTAAATGTTAAGACCATGGTTTAAACGGTGGCATGGTTGTTTGACGAACTTGATATTGTTTTAATCTAGACATGGAGTCCTTCTAATTTAGAGAAGGAGGTTGGGAAAATGATGTCATTTTAGAGAAGAAAGAAGAAAAATACGTGCCACCTTCACAACCCTCCATAGGATGAAGCCCGGATTTTGTTAGTCAAATGCACTAAGGGATCGAAGCAATATTGTGTTCAGCTATTACCAAGATATTATGGTATATATTGTTGTTGTTTTTGTGCGCAGTCTGTTTGGCATCATTGTTATTTTGTATATTTACTTATATATAAATTAGTGAAATAGCAAATGGATATTCACCAAGTAGCATTTTCATAAAAATTTCTTTATTCCTGCCTTTCATCTTTACTTTTTCGTGACAGCAACAAACTTTGGTTCCAAAAAATTTTGAAAATATAAAAGGTTTTCATTTTATATGTTGTTCCATCATTATATTTTTTCTTGGGTTTTGAAAATAAAAATAGAAAACAAAAACAATACTAAACAAGCCCAAAGATTCAGCCTCCATGGCCATAACTGGTCACCATGATGGTAAAGAAAGAAATTCGTATGTAGTTTTGGAAGAATAAGAATTCAAATCCCTCTTTCAAATGATTCTACAGATTTGTAGGTGAAAACCATGGATCTCTTAGCTTCGCCTGTCATCATTCTTGGTGTTAACACTATGATCATGAAATGGTATTTAAGTTATATTATAGTAAATAATATCATTATTTTGTATAATACCATTATAATATAGTATAATTAAATAAATTATGTTATAGCAATAATATTATATTATCATTAAATATTATTATATGTTTATATTATTATAATATAATCATATAATAGAATATAATATAATGTAATATAATGTAATATAATGTAATATATATCTTGTTATATTATTACTAGTATATTATAATATATTTATAATAATTATATATCATATTATCATAAAATAACTATTATTATTATTATTATTATTATTATTATATAATATTATGATTGCAATGATATGTTATATTATGCTTATAAAATAATATAAGAATATATAAGATTATAATTACATATTGCTGTAATAATATAATATATTATACTATTATAATGTAACAATAAAATATATAATATAATATTTTATTAATATATTATTATATTATATTATATTTATAATATAATAATATATTATGATATGATGTGATATAAGATGCAATAATAAAATTTGTTGGTGGACATTTTTTTTCGTTAGAAAATTTTTATTAAAAATAAAATAGCTTTTCGACATTAGCCAGTAAGCACTTATGGAGAGAAGCTCCAAAATAAAGTTTTTCTCAAATAGACTTTTTCAGCTTTCTAACAAAGTCAAAATAACCGTCCCATTTTTTACCAAACACCGTTATACCATCCAAAAGTACTTTTGAATGGTCAAAAAGTGATTTCTAGCTCACTAAAGACTTTGTCAAATGGAGCGCCCTTAGCTTGGTTGTGTCACAATTTTTTGTGCCGACACTACGATCATGATGTTCCATCCACGTAATGAGATATTAGCATCATCACTTGTTTCAATATTAGCAACGTCACTTGTTTCAATCATGCTATAAAAGAGAGATCATCATGATATCCTACCAGTTTGGTTTTTGCATTTATATGGCTACTCCTTTAGTTTTTTTTAAAAAATATTCATCAAGTAATCTTTGTTTTTCAAATTGAGGTTTTATCATAAGTGATTTATTTGTGCCTGTGATCGGGATTAGAACGGGTCTTAGATTTTTAGTTTTAAGTCCATCTAACCCAATCACAACCATCTATTTTGTAAAAGACCAAATGATATAATTTGTGGGATATAAATATCTACTTCTATAAGAAGACAGACTCTCATTACCTGATAAACATCCTTTATTTGACAAGTATTAATAATATATATTAATTTGTTAGTGAAAGATGCAAACATTAAAATAATGACTGCTCCATTTAGTTGCTAAATAAAATTCTTTTAGGATAATATATAACGATTGTTATAAATAGTAATTTTACATTTTTATTTATTTATATAAGTACGACCTCGTCCCGAGGCAGAAAAAATTGTATCTACTGTGGTTTGAGTTGATAAAATCACACTAATATATTTAAATTATATAACTTTTACCACTGGAAGTGGCCGATGAAGTCAACGGAAGCACTACAAAGATCATGACTTTCCATACGTCAACAACGCTGGTGAAAACTAATAAACATGTCGATGAGGATGGAATTAATCGATGTAGGATAGTGGCTGAGGAATAGCATCTCCTAGTATTTAGAAAATAGTAAATTTTTTTAAATAAAAAGCAAAAATAATAGAATGGTTCTTTTGTAATTCTGAACAGTCAATATTGTGATTGTAATCTTCTCTTCAATTCAATAAGTTTAACGTGCGATGAAATGGCTAATTACGGAAAGATGCTACCAATAATATTGTTTTATATAATTTTCCTTTTATTTTTAACCTCTCCTATCATAAGAATGAAAATTTATCTTTTATTTGATTTAATAAAAAATTTGTAACCCCGAAAATTTTATATGCCATACTTAAATCCATATGATTACCGTGCGACTAAAGCGAGTCATGACAAGAATAATAGCACCATATGCACCTAGGTGATAAGTTGATCCATGTATCCATGCATGTATGTGTGCATATGTATATGTGTATGTTTGAGCGCGCGCTTGTGGATGAGTGCATATGTGTATGACTCCAAAATTTATTATCTATGTTTTCAATATTCTACTTTCTTGGATAAGTTATCAAAATCTATCTGCATTTTATATGATCCGGAAAAAAATGTGTCCTTCATGCTTCCAAGCCTAAGTTGATAGATCTTTTTGTGATGAAAGCCCAAGTTATGGTAAAAGATATAGAAGAAGTTAGTGATGCCGGAGGAGGATTCTACCCATAACTTTGGTTTTTTTTCAGTGCCCTCATCAACAAACGAAAAGTAAAGATACTTCTTGGGACCAAGCCCACCCCAAAATAAAATAAATAAATAAATAAATAAATTAAAAATTCTTCTATAATAATCACCAAAATCAGGATAATTTCTCTTTCCATCTATATAATTCTCTCTCCTACTCTCTTTCCTCCCCCTTCCTCCTTTCAAAAAGAAAAAAAAAAAGAAGAGAGGGAAGAAAAAATTTCCTATGACTCGTTTGGTTAGCAGGAAAAGGAGAGAAAGTGTAGTCAATGGAAAAGTAATGAGATGCCTCTTGTTTGGTTTGGAGTTTTCAAAGAAGAGAGACGAAAAAATTGTATTTCCATGAAAATATGATTCCCACATTTCATGGAAAAGTTTTTCCCATGAGAAACATAAAAAAATTACTTTTCTGTGAGCCGAAAACCACTCCATTTTTATTTTTTTTCAAAAAAAAAGCCCTTCAGCATTAAAGGAGCATTAAAGACATAATTTTTATTCAGGGTATAATAGGAATTATCCATAACTTTCTCAGGAAAGTGGATGGTCAACCAAACATAAGTACTCTGAAAATCTGTCATTTTTTCCATTGTCAACTAAATATGCAAAAAATACTTTTTCAGACATCCTCTTCTCAAAAATCTACTTCCTAAAAATTATATTTGTAGGAGAAAAAATACATCCCGCGAACCAAACGAGCCTTTAGAGAGCAGGGAAGAATGGGAAATGGAGTGGGACCGAAAAATGTAGCAAGACCAAGCATATTGTGAGGCTATAGTAAATGTTGCGACGGACATACCGGTGGGGCACATGTGTGCATGGGGAGCAACTCACAGCGTTTCATGATACGGACGACACATCTCATCCACCTCATCTTCTAATAGCTCCTTCGACAAGATGAGGAGTATAGCTTCTTCTGCTACCTCGACCCCTCTTCCTCTCTTGCTCTCCTCTTCCTCCTCATCGTTGTCATATTTCACTAGTCTCGAGAATTTTCGGTAGACCCTGCCAGTATCTTCCTCTTGTGTTGGTTGCTGCTGCCATGCTGGCCATCAACATCGCAAATGGCATTACCCTGAAAAATGGAGAGGGAATTAGGATTAGGTGTATTTTAGAAACAAAATAAAAAAATTATTTTACTGGCTGATAAGAAAAATAATGTATCCATCATTTAAGTGGTAAATTTATTTGTCCATGTAATTGGTAAATATTGTTTTTGGAAAAATTATTTTGTAATGTATAAAAAGTATATGAATATGGTTAAATTGGTCAGTTAATTTTTTTATGATATTTACCTACCAAAAGGGGCTAATTTTTGGTGAAGGACTAGATTTAATGCTAAAATAATGGCAACGATTATTTTCACGTCGTGGACCGTCAGATTGAGCTATACACCCTGTTTTTTTTTTTTTTTGCGGGAACATACACCCTGTCAGAGTACTTTGAATCTTTCCAATCATCCATCTGTGCACACTTCAAAGCAATCACTGTGCGGTCCCGATTCGGACAAAGGGGGTCAACCCTTCTTTCTTGCCAAACTGGCGATGATGCAAACCTGTCCCAGCCCGGAGGGGCCATGCTCGCCCCCGACCGTTTGCAGAACTTTATAACGGCTCCCTAGACGATTCCGCGCTTTTCGACACGTGTCATCTACCCAAAATACCCCTGTACCGGAACCAATGATGCCCAACCAAATCACATATCTACCCCTCATCCTCACCCCTTCAAAACTTCCATCGACGCCGACAATTTCATCGGACGGTCAAAGTTAAATATCTTCCGGACCGTTGAAGGGTATTAACGTCAATTTAGTAAATTTTGGGGGAGCGCAACCCTTGGACTTTTAATTGTTTTACTAAACCATGGGAGTTGTTTGGTAATTGGGTCAGTTCTGCGGTTACCCGAAGACTTAATTGGGATTTATGCGGCGACCGGAAGCGCAGAGATCCTGCGCCAGGATGTGAATTTCTTCAAGGGTTTCGACCCAAATGCACGGAAAAGCTGCGATCCAAGGTTTCGGGCTTCGATATCGAGGGCGATTTTCGTCGGATTTGGCGATTTTTGGCTGCTTACTGCTGTCGAGTAGGGAAATATTGCGGCTTGAGCTCTGATTCTTGGTGGGTTTCTTCCATCTCCGCTGGTTCCCAAATGCTCTGAGAAATACCTGGAATCTCGGGCTCTTTTTTGGTATCGATCTTGTTAGGGTTCTGCCTTCGTTTAAAGTGGAGGCAATTAGCCTTTTCGCCTTTACTTTTTGATTCTCTTAGGGGTTCCATCGCTTTATCTGCTTCTGGGATCTTGGCATTCTCAGGTATGGTTCCTTTTGGGGGCTTTAGTGTCTTAAAATGCACTAAATTTGGGTATCTTTGGGTGAAGAATTTCTGAATTTTAGCCTGCTTCCAATGTTCTTAGATTTATAAGTTTATTGCATTCTTATATCTAGGGTTATCGAAGTATGTCTTTCTGGTAGTTAGTTTACAACCCTGTACCGTTGGTTGTTTTTCCGCTTAAAACCTTCATTTTTTTTTACCTTCCTTAAGCTCTCCCTGCGACTAGGTTTCTCCTCCTTTTTTGAACCTATTTCAGTGATTTGGGAGTTTCGGGTGATGATTATTTCTGAGATTTTTTATTCTGTTTAGGGTTTTGCGGCTTCTTGTTAAGATGAACACGGAAAATGGCAGCTTTGCTAGGTGTGTGAAGCACCCGTCTCAGTTCTTCACTGGTTTCTGTTCTTTTTGCTTGGTTGAGAGGTTATCGAATGTTGGTTCTGCAGAACAAAGCTTGAAAGCTTCAGATGGTTCACAGTGTGAAATTGTTCAGGTCTCTGCTGCCATTCCTGATGCTGGTAATAAGCCTAATGAGGTCAGAGTAAGGAGGACTCTCCTATCTTTGTTTCAATTGGATGATATTGACAGCTTTGAGAGCAAGGAAAATCCATCGAAAGACCATCTTGTGACAGAGAATTTGACCGCTGGAAATACCATGTCTCTAGAAGATGGGTCTGAATGCAAAACTGGTGTCTCCCATGATGTGGATAGTTCTAAGGATGTTCAGGTTGAGGCGATCTCTAAGCTTGGAGATAGGGTTTCAGAAAACAATTCTGATGCTGCTGGTAATCTTACTGATGCTGCCCAATCTGGCAAGAAGGCTGAGCTCGTAGAAGATGAGATGTTGAAAGACAAAAGTGTGCCATTTTGGTTGAGTTCGGTTCTGTCAAAAAAGGGACTAAAATGGAGGATTAGTAGCACATTCAAGAAGAACCAGGTGAAAGAGAAGAGCTCGAGTAATGGAGTGGAGGATAAACAGCTGGATAGCAAGACTAACTTCCGGCATTCTTGTGACTGGAGGCTGTCACATGATTCGAGCAAGACCTCATCTTGGGAATTACCCAGACATTCATGGGATGGTTCAATGGTGAGCAAGGCACTAGCATGTTCATTCGCCTGCCTTGAAGAACGTGGAGGTGGTTGTAGTAGGATAAAAAAAAGTTTACCTGAAGTTTTAAGTTCAGAGCCTAAGCCAACTACTGATAATTGTGATGTTGACAAAACCGATAATATGGCTTCAGCCAGAGATAAATCTTTATCATCAGAAAGCAGTTTGGGAAGCCTTTTCAAAGAGTGGAGTTACAAAGAATCTCACCCTGAAATTGCATTTTCAGGTATCAGTAGAAAAAAATCACACAGATGGAGTAGAGTGTGGGATCGCAGTATAACTAGCCCTTTCAGGGGTTTTGTAAAGAAACGTGAGCATGTGTTGGAGAGGTCTCTGTCTGAATCTTGGCAAGACAGGAAGGAAAAGAGTTTGGAAATTTTGGAATCTGGTGGTGGAGTACGATATAATGGGAATGACCTCATTTCGGTTAGAGCTAGCCAGAGCATAAACCGAATCATAAATTCTGCTAATGGTGATCTTCATAACCCTAGACCTGATTGGCAAAAGAAGAGGGCATACAAGCTTGGTCGAAGCCAGAGTGTACGTTACTCTTCCCCTGGAAACTTATATAATGGACTTCTTCGCTTTTATTTGACTCCTTTGAGAAGCAGCAGAAGAAATGCAAGCAAAAGTAGGACAAAAAATTCAAATTCATTTGCCAGAGGCATCTTTGGGTTTTATTGAAAAGAACAGCATTGTACTCAAAAGGATCCTAAGTTTAATGGTGGTTGTGCACTTTTTCTGATGTCAAAGCAGAGGGCCCCTTATGGCCTTACAGTCCTGCTTCTCTCTCTGCCTCTGTGTTTCTTGAGGAAAGGTCCTACCATATGATGCAGTCCAAATCCATTGCTGACTGTGGAAAAGCATTTTGTGATTCTGAATGCTCTTTATGACTTTGAAGATAGAAAAAAGGCGTGCCAGGATCTGCCTAGCTTGGTTGCAGCATTTTGTGTAAGTGCAACTATGCTGTCCAAGATCCACCAAACTGGTACCGGGGTGGATAGGAGGGCCATGCATGTAGGGTGAGGTAATGTTGTAAATGTTAGGTGAACTTTTATTCCCTTTTAAATATTTCTATTTTGTTTTGAAGTTTTAAAATTGATATCTAGGTTGATTTTAAGTCAATCTGGACTTATAAAGGTTTGGTACAAATTTGCATGTTCTTGATCTGATTAGATTAAAAGCAGATTCTTTTTAAATAGTTCATAAACTAACCTAAACCTACTTTGACCCATCTAAGTTGTCAATGCTGATCTTGGCCAACTATAGCCACTTAGGAAAAAATTGCATAAAGCTATGCATATGTGCATGCAAGAAGATTTCAAGGGATAATGTTATGGAAAAAAACTAGTGCCATGTACTATTCATGTTCTTTTTCATCCGGAATATGCTCTAGTCCTCCAACAGGCTTAAACCATATGCCATGGTCTTGATAAAGCATAAAGTATCAAACAAATATGAAGCCCCCTTATAGATATTTTTTGCTTAAGCCTAATTTGCCATAACAATAACTGCCTAGCCTAATCCCAACTATTTAAGTCAGTTCTTTATGGACCCTCATTCCCAAGTATTTCTACCTAGTAACATCTTTGATGCTATTTGAAGCTTTTTCATATCTTTTCTCACAACCTCTTTCTACATCATCATAGGTTTTTCTCTTCTTTTCCTACAAATTTGAGCACAAATTTGAGTATCTCTTTTTACTGGAGAGCCCCCTTGGATCTTCATTATATAATGCCCATTCCATCTAAACTGATTTTCTATCACTTTATCCTTGATTTATGCAATTTCTACTGTAATATACTTATTCCTTAATTTATTTTTTCTAGTATTACTACTCATCCATTTTAACATCTTCATTTCTATTTCTCAACTTGGTTTTCAGAATTTACTTTATTGTCCAACATTCTAAGTCATAGAACATTCTATGCCTCA
The DNA here is from genome assembly GCF_009389715.1 of Phoenix dactylifera. NCBI lineage: Eukaryota > Viridiplantae > Streptophyta > Magnoliopsida > Arecales > Arecaceae > Phoenix > Phoenix dactylifera. Next base: position 18,850,674 of record NC_052393.1, read on the forward strand.
GTGCTTTATAGAGTTTCACTTTAAGTTGCCAAGATATGTATCAATGATGTAACACCCCAAAAGAACTTCTCTAGTTCATCCAATTACCTCTTGTTTATTACATCTCTTTATTTATTTCCTCATTATTTAGTATAAGTGATGCCAATCAACAAAAGCAGTCTCTTTATTTAATTAGGACCTCATCTTCATTTCCATGTTCACTAGAATTGCATTCCATATACTCCATTGTGCTGTCCTCCAAAGCTTTTATTTTTTCCCCTAAATCCAATTCAACTTTTATTCTAGTTTCGCAAATAATATACACCATAATACATCTTCCTGCATATTAGCAATAAGTTCATCTATAATTATTGTGAAAAGATATAAGTTTAGCATTGATCCTTGGTGCAAGTTTATTGTGACTAACAACTTCTAATACTTTGCAACACTCCAGCATCCATGTTACCAATGATTTCAATAAATTGTTCATGTATGGCTTTCCTTTTTAAAGCCCTCTAGATTATCTTTCTTGGTACCCATTCTAAGTTCTCTTCAAGTCCATGAAGACCATATATAGACATTTTCATATATTTTTTCTATCAATTTCTAAAGTAAGAAGATCATCACCATTTTTGACCTTTCAGGCATAACTTAAACCAATTTGTAATTGTCGTTATTTTTTTTAATCTTTGTTCAATTTTCCTTTATTATAACCTCATAAGTGAGTCATAAGTTTCATTCTCAATAGTTTAAGCAGTTCCCTAATCATATGTATTTTCATTGATTTTAAAATCTCCTTAAGTTAGCAAGCCAAGTTAACTCCATATTTCTCATGGTTTTTCAATCTGATGGGGGGCAAAATGGATCATCCAGCCCATAACAAAAGGGCCACACAATTTCGGCCCAATAAGCGCTGACGCCAACCAGACATGTCCTCGGTCCGGCCCAGAATCAGCCCGACCTCGGACTCCGCCGAAAGCTCCCCCGACCTCCTATATTCACCGACTCGCCCAACCAAATTCGGGGCGCCTTCTTCAGCAATATGCCTCGACCCTGGAGCTCCCGGCACTCCGCCTAGCACACCTCGGAATTCGGGGTGCTGGGCTAACTACAGCACCCGTCAAGCCGACCCCTATCGAATGTATGATGCGACCTCTTGACGTACTCGGCCTCGCCAATGGCTGCACCTATGCACGCGCCCACGCCCTCCTACGTGGCCGTACATTGCTATGCCACTATACTACGCTTCACTAGCTAGCCCACGATAGTCGAAGGACGGCTCCGTGACTACTTCGGCAATACCCTGCTATGATTGTCGACACCTTACCGTTCTCAGAAACGGGGGACACCGCACGCCACCGGCCAGCTCTAGCTGCGTGCCATTCGGCTCAGAGCCGTCCCCCCTCATGATAAAAGCGGGCAATGCCTCCGCCACCTGGGCCTCTCCACCAGAACTATACATAGCTCTGTCAGGTAACACCATGAGGACCCCTTTTTTAGAAAAACCAAATGTACACCTTCCTAACTTGATCGTTAGAGGGCCCTCACCGGAAACACCGGTGAGGCTTTGTGCAGGTACTCCGACGCGCGGGTGGCAGATCTTGCCCTCTTCCCTGACGCCTCGGTGGCTCTCTCGACTCCTCCGGCGTGGTCACTCTCGGGCCAGATTTGAACCACAACACAAACCTCAATAAATATTTCATATATAGTCATAATGCCAGGTTTAAATGGCTATGTGGTGCCTAGCTACTATAGTTGTACCTATACATTTTATGGGCATTTGTTCACAAGCTATTCAAATATCTACTTCATTGTTCAAGTGATTGTTTAACGTGCTCAATCACTTGTAATTCATTAAACAATTGATCTAAAAGGGTGTCCCATTCGTACAAAGTGGCGTGGGGGGCGGGGGGTGCAACAGTAATCTCAAAGCTCAAGAATGATGGTCGGTGACATATAGTGGTCACTGATGTTATAATGAAGTGTGGTACCTCTAAAGTCGTGCCTCATCCTGTTTTGTCAACCATGACTATTTGATAATAAGGTGCAACAATTTGCCTAAAGTAGCATGTATTCTTACAAGCTTGTTGGATGCCAGTTGAAGGATGTATAAGTTACACGCTTGCCTCTTTGAAACTCTAGCATTTTTTATTTTTTTCTTTCCCTCAAATGTGAAGTCTTTGGAGATGGCATATTACTTGACAAATTTGAAATGGGTGCAAGGGGGTAGGGTGGCATCTAGTTGAGTCAGTGTCAGATATGAGTCGGGTTTAGATACGGGTCGGATTGGATGTTGGTCTAGTCAAAAATTTGTCGACTCGAATCCTATCTAACCTACATAGGTAACCCAACTCAACCTACATAACTCATTTACGAAACAGGTTGAATCAGGTTAAACAAGTTAAATAGGTTAAGTGGGGTTTTAGTGGATTAAATGGATTTAAATGGTTTAAATAGGTTAAGCGGGTTGGTTTAAATGGGATAGAAACAGGTTAAATAGATTTTAAATAGGTTAAACAGGTCTTAAGCGAATTAAATCAATTAGATCATGACCCAACAATTATTAAATGGTTTAAAATAGGTTAAATGGGTCAAATGTCTAAACTTGAATCCAACAAATTTAATAAATAGGTGTAGATGGATTGACTCGTTTATGACCCAACCCATCAAACCTGAACCTGCTTAAAGCATGTCGTTTGTGGGTCAGGTTGACATGCTGGATCATAAATTTCACCCCTACAAGAGGGTGCTGCTAGCGGGTTCGAGTTATTGCAATAATGATTGGAATTTGGCTTTTTGTGGCATGAAGGTGCAATGAAAGAAAGGAGTGGCATGAGGTCCTCAAGGATGGTTGAGCTCATACGGGGAATACATGAGCAAGAGGGAAGAAAAGGCTCCTAGTTTCTGTTTTGAGCCATGGTTGGCTTTGATTGATATTAATGGTCAACAAGAAACTTTTAGTCCATGGTTGACTCCATGGGCATGTTTGCTGAAGATTGGGACCTGAGGCATCAGTCCCTTGCTTAAACGGCCCACTCTTTTGGACTCCACAGAAGTTCTATTGTCAAAGGGGTTTTTTTAGGAAAGCAATGGGAGATGAGTAGGGGTTGTTGATTTGGTTATGTTTTAATTTCCATTCTTTGTTAATTCATTTTTACGATTCTTTTTGGAACAAATAAGTGTTTTCTTTCTTTTCTATTTTAGAGTCCTACTTGGATTAAAGTTGGAAATTATGGGTGCCTCTCAATTCATTTGAGGAGGGGGGATCCTGGTCAGCTGGTTGTTGGTTTTTGGAGTTGATTTGGACAAAAGAGATGAAAAGAAGACATATTTGGTCATTTCTTCTCTCTTGAGTTTTTCTTTTCTTGTCATTTTTTTCTGCTTTTATGATTCTATTATTTTCTTCAGTATTCTCTGCTATTACTTCCTTCGGTATTGTTATACAGATAAATTCGGAAAGATCTGATCATTTTCTTGGTTAAAACAAGTCATGCATCCCTCTTACATGAGCAATCAATGCCCTAGACACTCTAATAAAGTAGATGATATTGATGACATGGTACAATGTTTTTATTTGATTTATGATTGACAAGCATCCAAATCAGTTGAATTCTGGTATCTGTTTTTAGGTGTCTAAATCATCAAGATCAACTATTTGGTTCTCATATTATATGCCTTGCTATGTATATTAGCACTTGAATTTATGGATACTGTCAGATTTGCTTGATTCATAGATAAGAAACCTTTAAAAACTTTTTTTTTGTTTTTTAAGTATCTTAAATATCATAAACATGGTCAATGATATGGATCTTTAATTAAGAGGCCCATCATTGATTTTACATCAATAAGACGATCTTAACTTCTCCCTTCCCTCAGCAAAAAAAGGGGAGAGAGAGCGTGCGTGGCCTAGTATTAAAATCATTTATTTTAATTTTTCAATCATTTAATAGTCTGTTTAAACAATTATAATCATTTTAACCGTTCCCTAAGCTGCATTGACAACTATGATGGTGCTGTCTCAATTTAGTGCGATTAATGGTTACTTTGCCAACATATTATGTTCTTTTAACCATAGCCATGATATTCTTTTGGTCAATCATCTACTTCAGCAAGTCTCCCTTCAAAAATTTCTGCATCAACTACTTAGTCAAGTAGATCCTTTCCATTCCTTTCTTTGCTCATTCATTTTAGGCTGAGCTATTTTGAGGTTCTTCCCTCCACCCAAAGAAATCTAAATATCTGCAACTGCTGACTCTTGAGACCTGTTACCAGTTAAGCTTCTAACCCATTTGTCATTGTATCTCAATATCTTTACCACCATAAAGAGCTATCTTGCAATTCTCCATCCCTTTTCTTTATTTATATTTCTTTACTCATAGCTGTCTTGCAATTGACACTAATTCGAAGGCACAATCTCATATCAAAACCTATGGCTGACTGGTTCATTTCGCGAAGTAGGGATTAGATCTTGCTACATGTCCCCCTTTTCACAGAAAATGGAGAGATGAATGTATCGTATTTGCTCCATAAACTTGATTTATATCCTTGCCTATACCACATACCATGTAATCTTGGTACTGTTTTATTTGTGGAGACAAACTCCATTCTTCGTTTGTTTATTCTTTTCTATAAAATTGAAACCTTTTGGCTGAAACAAGCAGGACCTTTGCATGTAAAGCAATAATGTCTCCTCCATTTCCTAACCATGTTAATAACTGCGAGTGCTCTTTACTTATTTTCAGATTTTGACACCAACCTGTCTTCTTCTTATAATATAATGGGGCAGGCCTTTGAGCTTGGAGTTTTACTTTTAAGCAAACATGAACCAAACAATCACCACAGTTTCTCTATCCCTCCTCCCACCTTATCTCTTTTCTGATTTTACATTTTCCTGGTAAGTTTCTAAACATCAGGTGGTCTAATAATGGAACCTCTTGCTCTTAGAGCAATCATTTAGGAAAGGTTGGTTGAAAAGAGAGGTATGCTTTCAGGTGTTTAGTGGTGCTGCACATTTGTAACTATTTAATTGCAACTCTGGGTTGTGGTTTATGGTCGCAACTTTTTGTTTTTCAGTTTTATGAGAATTAATTTGTTTAGCCCTATTCAACTTCCTAAGCTTAAGCAATGAGGCAGATCTTTTCCATATTTGAAGAACATTAAATGGGTAAATTATTAGAAAGAATCCGGCAAACTATAAATTTTAGATGCACAACCTCTTAAATGTTCTACATCATTTTTTCTGATTATGATCGAGCTCAATTTATTATCAATTTTCGGGAATACACTAGGAATTGTGACTTGTCAAATTACCTACAACACATAACTTCAAATAACAAGAAAAATGGATGATGCATCATTTATTCTTACTTAGAAGTAGATTTATGCGCAATTTGTTAGAAAAGGTGATCCTGAAGGGCTTTCTTGAGATGCCTGGTACATTCGCAGAATATCTCATATAAAAGTGAGCTAATTTTCTTTATACATTTTGGCCTACCAAGTGTCATCAAATGGTTGTAAGTAAATGATATGAAATCTGCTATTTGGATTTGGGAAACGAATAAATCATAAACTATTGCTGCAAAGGTATGCTGTCTTGGTACCAAGCTCTGTGCTAGTGCCATTCTATTACTGTGTCAGTATGCCCGGTAAGGGGGCCAGTTCAGCATACTGAGTGTAGGTACACCTCTAGTGCTGTATACCGGTGACGTATCATCCGGTTCAGTATGGTTTGGTATACCTTAATTGTTACTCTAGACATTTAATCTCAGCCAATTTGTCTCCCGTCCCCTTGCCTACAGGATAGCTTTGTAAAGCTACAGTTTTGGCCAGAAGTAATGGACTTTTCAACTTTAAGGAATATGTTTGTTCAATGGGATCTGGGTTCATCGTGGACAAGGAAATGCTTTTTGAGTGTCCTGGGAAAGGTTCTTCAAAAAGTCTTCAAAATATGATGGTATACTTAAATTGGATTATTTTTATAGATTGATTGGTACTTTTCAGCTCCATATGGATTACATTAGATGGGTACACTGACTGAATGAGATTTATTCGCTATGTGTCTGAGTGAATCAAACAAGTTCCAGCATACAAGATTAGATCTGATAGGATGGTTTCTAAAATGATTACCTAGGTTAGTCTAAGAAATTTGTTGAAGCTTGCTGTTTTTCCCTCTCTCATCTTCTGAATTGTGGCTTATTTGACTGCAGACTGAAATGTTTTATAATACACGGTGTTTAATGTTCCAGCGCAGCATATTGTTTGTGCTTCAGAGCACCATCTTTTGCATGGCAAACAAGTATATTTTACACCATCTTTAAACTAATCACAGAAGGTGACTGTCAGTCTTATTTGTTACATTAGCAAGGTCCTGGAGCCTAGAGGACTTTCTCTATCTTTCTGGTCTTTTGAATTATCTCTCAATTTTTTAAATCCTCTCTCCTTGACTTTCGATGTGTCATTTAAAGTAATTTCACTTGGTCCACTACCGGCCAAACCATTTTATAGAGGTCACTTTATTAAACATGACAATGCACTGTTTCCTTTATTTTTTAACCTCTGTAAATAAGTCCAGCAGGCAACTTTCTTTACCTTAAAAATGTAATTCTGGATACATCAGTAAAATGAGAGAAGAGTTACCAGCATTGTAGATCAGCTACTTGCAATCCAAAGAATATATGATTTCACTCTTTTAGAGTCTTTCATCAAATTTTGGAGTTAGTTTTTAGCAGGTATACAGTCAAATCACAAGAAATGCTCTGGTGTGTGGGTTTTTTATGCAGAATCTTGAGCCAAAATTCCCAAATCCCCAGTTGTTACTCTTAGGAACAGAATTCTAATGTTGAACCTAGCTATAGGTAGTTATCTTTCAAAAAAATAGTTGCAGGTAGTTAGCATTTCTACTAATTCGGTCTGCTAATTTTGCTGTCTAATGACAGCCCTTGATATTAAATAATGCCAGATGTGATATTACTTCAGACTTCAGAGCATTATAGTTGTTCTGTCTAATGGCTTTAGGTTGCCTTTGCGCCATTACAAACCTATACAATGATACATAAACAACTGCTATTTATGTGCATTATATTATAATTATGATGTAATTGTACAACAATCATGATGGCTGTTATTTGGCAGTACAACTTTCTAGAAAAATAAAATAATCATTTCCATGTAAAATAATGCAAGATGCATGTTTTAGTGTATTATTTAAATTCTAAGTTTTTGTAATGCCATTATATTGCCAGAATAAGTTTATTATGACGGCTAAGCAATGGTTACAAAAGTTTTTTTCTTCAGAAAAAAAATATTCGAAGCATGCAAACTTGTTCAGGATTTTTTACCATCCCTGTTGAAACTTGAAATTACCTATAAATATCTGGATTTACTGTACTTGCTTTCTCAACATCGGTACAATTAGTGAGAATATTTTAGGCCTACCCTTTAATGATGGACTGTAAATGTCAGACTTTGATTACCTGTTCTGCGCTTATTCTGCTTTCTAACAACAGATTTGTCAATAACAGTTTTTCGAACTGTTTTTCTCAAATGAAAGCTCGACTTTACATGATTCTTGAAGACAAGCTGAAATTTTTGATCATGAAGTAAATGACTGCAGAAGTGATGATTTTTGCTGCACTGGCAAAAAGCTTGAATGAAGAGTGTTGCAGGAGGAGGTAATGTCCAGCATGAGATTATGTGGGGAAGGTGATGACAGAAGGGATTATTCTTGGGTGACTCTTTGGAAAAAAAAAGGCACCAGAAGGGGGAAGAGGAAAGATATGACAGTTTGAAGATAGCACAATTTGAATATAAGAAAAAATTAAATTAACCTCAGCAAACTTTGGGTTAAATTGAAGGGGCAATTACGTTATATGGACCTCTGAATTAGTGCCTGATTAGTTAAAGGGGGGGCTTATGGAAGGGCTAATGTCTGCAACTCAACTATGTCAGCTCTCAGAAGTAGTTTACATGAGATGAAAAAAAAAAATTGAAGGATATGTATGAGGAAACTCCATTTTTGCAGTCATCACTTGGTATCCGTCCTGTAGTTATGGGAGAGCCACCCATAAAACTGTTATTCGCCATTACCCATAAAACTGTTGTTAACATTATCTTGTTGCTATCTCTGCATTAGAATACTGTTATGATAACTATCATGAGGCCTATATGACACTTATCATTGTATTGCCTTCGAATGTAACCTGAACGGGAACTTGTAGGTATTTCCTGACATTGCTCCAAAGGCAGAGCAGCACTTGTAATTATTTGTAGTCTTGCTTGCAATCTGAGAAGGATGATAAATATTGCAACAACATGATTAAAAAAAAGATGGCAAGATTACAACCTCGTCAGCTCTCGTCAAGAATTGATTTAACTGCCCAAGACTACCATAGTATATGATATGGATGAAGCTTCAACTGGATCGACATTGTCTATGTGCATCATGTCCAGAGTGATCTTCAGCCATCACTTTTGTTGTTACTCGTCGTATACTCCATCAAAGACAAGTTTCTACTGCCAATTGAAGAGGTGGTAAGTTTGCACTTGAAGAGGTGGTCACTGATACGCCTCGGAATCAACTACAGTCCATGCAAAAAGTTGGCCAATCAAAATCTTCTATGAAATCTCGAATCTGCCAATTAAGATCTGCCACATGGCAAGTCTTAAGAAGTGCGCGGGCAACCTTTTGAGTTTCCAGATCCCTCGCAGATGGCAGCACCTCAGCCACGGTCGTGGGTGGTTTACTAAATCGGATCTGTGAAATATGCGGAGCATGATGCGCGCGCAAAATGATTGCGCATGTTCCTCAGAACCTGCAGTGGCCTGCCTAATATAGCCGACCCATGTATCCGATTTATCGGCTTTCATTTATATAATTCACTCTCAGAGGGACTTTCCAGATAAGTGTTCTAGAGCTCTGGCAGACTATCATGTTGTCACTCACAAAAAATATTCTCCATTTTCTAAGTATTGTTCTAACTTAGGCATCGGAGATCGGAGGGTTCTCTATCGGACACTATCCGAAAAGAGAATTTTTGTCCTCATTGTTTTAAGCCGAGCTCGGCAATGGATCGGAACCCCAAGCACAACCACAACCTCCCAATGTAGCTGTAGGTGTATTGCCGGCCTGCACGGCCCGAACAGCTTACCGTCGAGCCCTCTAGCAACTTTTCTCGCTAAGCACCTCGATCTCCGGCAATAGTAACAAGCGGAAAGCATCATGCACGTATGAAATGCACCACCTTTGATGCAGGATTTGAACATAGAATATTGATACTTGATCTCCGGTAACTTTGCCACATGTACTAGTTGGCACCCTCATATTTCTTTAGATATTAATCATGCAAGCTACGAGGATGAATATATTTTGAATAGAAATCACCACATTTCAGTGGTATAAACCGTATTGAAGATAGAGGTATTAACAATTGTACATGCACAATAACCTTCCAAGTTCTATGATGGGATCTAAGGCGAATTTGGGACCCAGGACCGCGTGGACACTCACAAACCCTAGCCAATGCCAATGCTTGGGTGCCCATATGCTGAATGGGCCAGGTAATAAGAAAATAATGATGCTAATTATACGAATGGTAAATATATAAATAATTACTAAAAGATACTGTCATGCCAATTTTTTTAAGACTCATGTAATGTATTAAGGAAAAAAAAATTCTCATTGAAAAAGAAAAAAGCATGCCATAGTAATTTAAATATAGCAATTTATGATAATCAAATCCCATAGTAATTTAGTAAATGAGATTAGGCCAAAACCTATCTAATAAATCCTAGATAAAATATTCTTTGCTAATAGCCCATGTACTTCACAATCCGCAATTTAATCAAATAACATAATATATCAAAGATATTAAAAGCACTTTCAAGGAATTTACATGTAATAACAAGGACATATTTTTCATTGGAAAAGAGCAATTTTTTATCGAACATTGTGGAAAACAGTAAATAAATAGAAGGGATTAGATTAAAATGCATGCACAATTTTTATGCCTAGTATACTCTTCTTAGAGCCCAATTAATGCACAATATGCAATTTAATCTGAATATATAAAAAAATTAAAATATTTCATCACATTAATAATGCTCGAAGGACTCAACTGATACCGTAGAATGAATATTTATAACCTTAATTTTCTAGCCTCGTCCAACATTAACTTTGTGCAGAACATAGTATGTGTATCAAGGCATGGTTGATACATGTGAACGCAGCATTGTATCAATTGTTAAATGTTCAATTGTTCATTATTGCATTTGCGTGGCTTTTAAGTAAGAACAACACAAAATTTAATCTGTAATATATTAAAAGTGTTAGTAATTTTTGTCCAGATATGATCTGGACCTTTGAATCTAATAAATCAAATTACAACCATCTAAATCCAGATTTCCAATAGAACAATTCCCAACTATCTAAATCCATATCTAGCTCAAATTTCTCTCCAAAACCTCCTCTCCATCTCCCAATTCCATGATGATCTAAAATCTCTATTTCGAAGGATCCTCAGTGGCCACTAAGTAAATTCTTTCCGGTCTGGACCTTTGGATCCAGTGGAACAATCTCAGCAATCTAATCCTTATCGGTCTTCCAAGGGTCAGGTCAAGGGAAATGTATGGCCCAAGGAAGAGGAAGAGCCTCTCTCTCTCTCTCTCTCAAAAGATATGTTCCTTCTTCTCCTCTCAAAATGATGCAGGATGGTGGGAGGAGAAAGATCCATTTGCTGATGCAGTTGATTCATGATGTGGCATCTTTCATTAGCTCAATTAATAATTATATTATTATTTTTAATATTTATATAAGTAAAATAATTAGAATTTTTGTAATGTTTATAGAAAAATATAATTACTATAAAAAAAAAGTGATATGCTTACATCATCAAACTTACTAACAGCTGTTCGTCACATGGATAGCCCACCGACGAACATATCATGCGGACGATCATCGAGTAATTAAGGTGCACATTTGCCTTGCTCACTAATGGACACCAACTCTCGATCTATATAAACAGCCTTAGGAGACTCTAGATACAATCATTTTTCTGCATAGACTCCGATATTCCTACTTTCTCAAATCTCACCTATTTTTCAAAATTCTTATTTGATTTAGGCACCAAAAAGTCTCTCGGGCAAAATTGGTCAACCATCGGTGTTATTTTTTTCTTTATTTTTAGGTTAGACTTCAAACTTTGAACCAATTTCTTCATCTAAGCTGAGCCACAATTGATCTCGCCATTTGCTGTTGTTCTGACCACTCATCCAATCTTTCTAGCTCGGAGCTTGTCCGATCTCTTCGGCTCAAATTTTGGTAGCAACAGAAAATTATAATATCATATTTTTTTATTTATGTGAAAATTAATCAATTTATCTTTTTGTAGCATGGGTAATTTTGCCCAACAAATGAAAACTTGTTTTACTGGAAACAATGCATGCTTAATAAAATTCTGAGCAAAAAGTTTATATTCTATTGGATTTTTTTGCATGAATACTCCTCTAAATATCAGATTTTGCATGAATACCCTTCCAAAATTGATATTTGCATGTATATCCTCGTAAAACACTTATTTTGCTATTCTATACTTTTTTTAATTTTTATTTTTGTATATGTGTGAATTGTGGGGTTTCCTTTGAAAAAATTTATGGAAAATCCCAAATATGCACGAATGCAATGCGAAATAGTGACCAGCGAATCTTACCTTACCAAGACTAAAAAGTAAAAAAAAAAGTGCATAAAGGTGCGTAGCTTCGCACTGGTTCTTTTTTATTAGCGAAAAAATTGTGGAAAAATGCTTTCATCTCTGCTCAGTTTGAATAAAAAGGAGCAATCTACAAAAATCATTTTTAGGGTAGAAACTTGGCTATCTTGGAGCTATTTTAACTTTTAAGTATGTGGGAATTTTTTAGAAAAAGAAATAGTTCTCATTTACGCGAGGGAAGCTAGTTTAGCATGCAATTAAAATGCGATATGGCTTTATGTACGACTTTGTGGGATTATTAATAGAATCTGAAAATTTCTGAAAATCTCAAGAATGCTATGATAATTTAGAAAAGAGTTTTTTTTACATGAATGCCTTTCTAAAAATTTAAAATTACGTATATATTTTTTACAAATTTATATTTATTTTTGTACTATCATAAAATATTGTTTCTGCACAAATGCCCCTAATATAATGGTTCTTCTAACACCGTTAATAAAAACCATATTTATTTTAATTAAAAATAAAATAAAATCTTGAAATTACTTTTTTGTCCTCCATGGATGCCTTATATAAATGTTTCTTTTTGCACATCTATCCATAAATGATATTTTAGTCATTTTAATTTGAAACCGTTAATTTTTTTAATGACCTTAGATGGCGTGAGTACATAGACAAAAATGAGAGCAAAAAAAAAAGTAAAATAGCAAAACAAGTGTTTTATAAGGATATACATGTAAATTCAATTTTGAAAAGGTATTCATGCAAAATTTGATATTTAGGAAGATATTCATGAAAAAAAACCTTTTTGAAAAATTATTTATGCGTAGCTTACTAATCACTTTGGTGATATTTTATGGTTTGAGATAGAGGTGCATCTTTCGCATCAAACAATGATTAACCTTCCTCACATAAAACTGTCATTGGATCATCAGCTACCTACTTTGAGATCGGCGTCAACAGAGAAATGAAATTCAGAACACTTTGAGATTTGTTCGGTAGGTGATTAACGATGTTTTCATACAAAAAAAAAAATCAATCATTCTTTCGTACGGACGAGAGAAACGACCCGATGCATTAGTTGAGTACCTTTTTCTAAGTTTTTAAACTATTTTCTATATATAATGGAGACACCAAAGGCTCGTTTGGTTTGCAGGAAGCATTTTTCCACCTAAAAATATAATTCCTGGAAAGCAGATTTCTGTAAAGAGGATGCTTGAAAAAGTACTTTTGGCATGTTTGGTTGACAATGGAAAATTAATAGATTTTTAGAGTGCTTATGTTTGGTTGACCATTCACTTTCTTAGAAAAGTTGTGTAATTCCTATTATACCCTTAATAAAAATTAGATCTTTAATGCCTCTTTAATGCTGAAGGGCATTTTTGGAAAAAAATGCTTCCTAGGAATCTTCTTCTCAGGAATCATATTCTTAGGAGGAAAAAATGTTTCCCGCAAACCAAACGAACCCAGAGTGATTCCTGGCTCATGGAAAAGTAACTTTTCCATATTTATCACGGGAAAGACTTTTTTATGAAATATGGGAATCATATTTTGAAGTAAATATAACTTTTTCTTCTCTATTCTTTGAAAATTCCAACCAAACAAGAGGCATCTCATTACTTTTTTGTTGACCACACTTTTTTTTTTTTTTTTTCCGGGAGCCAAATGAGCCCCAACTAATCCTATTGTGCATGAGCAATGTCTAAGGCAACTTAGAAAAAACATTCAAAAAGAGTTGCTTAGATGTCTTGCACCAATTAATCATTCTATTTATTTGAGTTATTAAGCATTTTTTATTGAGAATGAGCGACGGTAACTCGGAAAAAATCACTCGAAAAAGTAACTCAGGTGCCTTTGGATTTAATAGAGGTGCAAATGCCCGTCTGTCCGGGGAAGTCACAAATCCCATGCCATGACAAAACTGGCAAACAGTGTGAAAGTATGTCTTTTGATTCTCCTGGACGGCTCCTGCGCGCAACGAGCCAAAAGGGGAACTGTGTAAATGCTACGGCACCGTGGTGAGCGTAGATCCATACTTAATGCTTCCCCTCCGCTTTGGAAATTAGAATAGGTAACTGGCCAAAAGAAGAAACCAGCGCATCTCATTTTCCACCTCCCATGTTGCAGAACAGTTGGCGCTCATGCATCTTAAAATTTACCATCTTTGCTAAATTCGATGGTTCCAATAACATCACTTCATGCAAATAACAGACCAGCTAGAATAATTATTTGACTTCATAATAAAACTTAAATACCCGCATTCCTCAAAAAAATTTAATATTGGATTTGGTTATCTCTGTTTTTTTTTTCTTTTTGCCAAAAATCAGAATTATTCAAAACATCAAAATATATTTGGTCGGAAAGACTTGTGCCCTAGAATAAGAATGAAAATAAATGACATTCGTCCCAGAGAGTTTCATTCTCGCTCCAATCATGACAAAAAATAGAAATATCTTGATACTCTAAAACTCAGTATCGACTTTTTTAAAAAAAAATTCATAAAAAGTAGAAAAAATATTTTTTTTATTATTTCAATCTAAACCTTTTTTTTTGGTGAAAAATAGGAGGGGAGGGGTAGGGACCAGCCCACCCCCGTAGCAGCCCCATTACTGAGCCCCCCTTCTACTCGGGAATGTTCGATACAGGTCGCAGGTTTCGCGTGCCTTCCCCGACCCGTGGGCTCACCCCACTGGGTTCACCGCCTCACGTGTGGGTACGTCACCCCAGTGCCACTGTTGCTGGAAATTGGACCCGGGGGCCGCCACGGAGCCAGGGGAGGAGGAGCTCCGTGGCCGGAAGGGCGGACGGCGGTGCGCCGGCCGGCTGCGTCCTCCTGTGCCCTCCTGGGGGGTGTGAGAGAGCGGAGAGGAGAGTGCGTCCTGTCCTGTCCCGTCCTGCAAAAAAGCCGGTGGCCGGGCTCCCCGGCGCCGGCCCTCCGATGCTTAAGTCAGAGGGGGCAAATATGTGGAGAGAGCAAGCCAGAGAGTGAAGAAGAGATATGTAGAAAAAATAAAGAGAATATTGTGTCCAATTGTGTCTGTGCTGTTTCTTTTTCTCCTCCTCCCATTCTTTCCTCCCAGGCTCCCTTTTATAGAAGGATTTTATGTTGCCTGGGAGGTGACAGGGAGTTTGTTCTCTTTTGTAATAATTGGGCACGATTTGGCCCATTAATGGCGTAGTGGGGAACAAGGCCGAATTAGATCGGAACCAGGGAGTTGTCACGGTCTATCGGACCTGTTGGAGTGGTTGAACCGCCGGCCGTGATGGGCCTGGGGTCCGTGGATGGTAAGTGCATTTATTACCGAGTGAACCGGCAGTCAGGGAGAGCCATACGCTTTGATGGTTCAGTGATCTGGAGATCGCCTTGAGCCGTGTTCATTAAATGACTGAGTGCATCGGAGACTTGAGGGGGGCTCATGCATTAATGGCAGGTCGTGCTGAATACCTGCGGAGATCTTATGCCTTGATGGCTTGGAGATAGCGGCAAGTTGTAGTGGAGTTTGTCAGGTCCCTTAGGCTTAGAGGGTTAGGCGAAAGTTGATCATTTGGTTAAGGCATCGGCTCGGCAGGGGTGCCGAGCCGAGCCGGTCGCCCGACGGGGCGCCCTGTGGCGGGGTCGCTTCTAATGCTTCTGGTCGGCGCCCTTTGGGCGAGCGCCTTCTAGCCGAGCGCCTTTATTTCGCACTCTTTCCTCTCTGGTCAGCGCCTTCTAATCGAGCGCTTTTCTGGTCGGCGTCCTCTGGTCGGCTCTTTCTAGCCGAGCATCCCTACTTGGTTGTGTTGGTTGGTCCGAGCGCCTCTTCTTGGCGCTCCCTCTGGTCGGCACTCTTGGGCCGAGCATCTTTTCGGTTCGGCGCTCTCTAGCCGAGCACCCCTCTGGTTGGTGCTCTCTGGTCGGCATCCTTTGGCCGAGCGCCTTTCCGGTCGGCGCTTTTTGGCCGAGCGCCTCCGTGGCGGTATGACTTGGGGTTTTTCCCCCAACAGCCACCTTGGTACAAGTGGAAGGAAAGCATAACCGCCAACAAGCCAGCCGGGCGTGGGGCATCCGGTTTTCTAATTTAATCGACGCCCGTGCGTTTCGAATTCGGGCAACTTGGGCGGAATTATCGCTCTCTTACCATCAGGCTATACTACCTTGGTGGCTTTCAATCTAAACCTTCAGCACTACTACGATGGGAGGTAAACTTTTGTTTTTTAATATATAAAGTTTAGATATAATTTGATACTTCCGAAATGACTGAATTAATAGAGTACGATAAAGACTGAATTATTTTTTTTAGATACATAGGTTCCTCATACCGTACTCATACGAGGACAACTAATAAGATAAAAAAATAACGAAGAGAGAAGAAGCATCCGCCTGATCCATCCAAAAAATATTTCTAGAATGATGCACCACGAAAAAGAACCACAATCCCCGCCATTCTCTGAATATTATGAAATAGAAACTGCCCGTTCGTCGTGGTATATCGCCCGCGAATCTTCCCGATCATAGTAACCAAATCTTCTCTAGATGGATGTAGACCGCACTGAAAGCATCGAAGACTCCTCCCATGCTGCTTTCAACTTTGCTTTAATAACATAGATATTATAGATCGTCGTCCGCCGCCACAAATTTGGAGCGGTGGTTCCTCATCAACCTCTCCCCTCTCCCCTCTCTCCTCTCTCCTCTCTCCCTCTCTTCCTCCGTTTGCCATCGCTGAAATAGTACAATCCTGTTTCCGGACTGCCATTGAAATTGAAATAAAAAAATTATTTGACTCATAAACTATAAAAATATAAAATTATTTTTATCTTCCCCCTCTTCCTTCTACCGACGCCATCCTCCCGGTAGACGGATCCATAACGGTAGAACCGTAAAAAGGTGTCATCTTTTACTTTAACATTTTCCCTTTAACCTTTTTCCGGATGCAGAGCGGCAGAGGAGAGCGTACGGGGTATAATAAAAAGCGGAGTGAATCCTCGTGCCCCTCCCCCTTTTTTTTTCCATTTGTACTAATATTTATTTACTTTTGAATCCCGAAGCAGACTCGGTTTTAATGCGCGCCAGCTGCTATCCGGACTCCAAACCCCGGACTTTAAACCAAGGAGAAGAAGCTCGCTCTTCCGTTACCTCGCATCGTCCAGAAAAACCGGCCTATGATACCCAATAACGCACCCACTAACCGATTTGTGGGGCCCGCGGTGGAGTGCCGTCCGGGTCAGTCGCTGTCTTAGACCGCGTCCGCTTAGGGGCAGTTCCCGCAGCGGATCAGGTCCCGACAGCTGGTTTACGGACACGTGTCGCTTCCGTGGGTCCCGTATTCAGGAGTTCGGCGGCTCCGCTCGGCTCGGCTTCGGCGAGCTGATGGTGGAGTGCGCGAGAAGCCTGCCGCGATAAGCGAAATTACGGAAATAGCCTTGGCGGAGAAAGAATGTTTTCTGCTGCACAAATTATTTAGATTAGATTCATGATGAGAAACTTAAGGATTTGATGCATGATGAGATTTAGTGCAAAAATTACTTAGCTTAAATTCAGTATCATGGAAATCTTCTGGGATGGATGCATATATAATCTCTTCTTAATTTTTTAACGCCTTGCAAGGCAATCGCTGCCTTCAATTGAGGGAAGATAAAAGAGTAGAGTTCATTAAATTTTTTTTAACAAAATTGTTTCACAAAGGAGCTAGGGGTGAAGTATCAAAAGAAAAATGAACCAAAATAAGTATCAAAAGAAAAGCAATAATCAGTCTTATGGCATCTTTTTCCCATGAATTTTTTAATAAGTTGGCATCCCTATCAAGTTAGGAGGTCCACTCTTCCAATCTTCATGGTGGTGGATATATGTTTCAAAATTATTATGCTATGGTAGTGTTGTTTATTGTACAACCAAAAGGGGTTGAATTAAATGCGTGCATGGTCGAACATATGATTAGATTTAGATTTAACTTCATTTCGTGATGTATCACAATCTTTTTTAACTTATAGTTATGAATGCACATTAGTAAAGTTGATGCATGCATGTTCATAGTCACGAGAGCATGTGGTCTTAGAAAGTTCAGAATATATAATTTATGTTAGTAAAATATATGACCTATTTATACAAAAAGAAAGTAAAGCAGTTGCTTGCAAAATTTCCTTGAAGATGACTAATGAAATCAAAATAGTTGATTTTCCCTTTCTATTCACCATTTTTTCTAATTAATCAACACTCAATCTTCAAACTCAAAACCTTTTAAAAAGAATAAATTTATGCATACACATATAAACATGCACATAATGCACGAATGAATTAATTAACATGCTACAAGTACCCCTAAAAATGAAATAACATTGTGGGTGGAGAATTTCTTCTATTGCCTCGAGACTATATGTTTGAGAAATCTGTATTCAAATCTAATAAATACATAGTTCTTGATATACTAACTCATCAATTACTATTAATATAAATGTTGAAGATGAGCTTTCAAGCCTCTCATTTTCTTCCTCACATTCTAACCATTTTCTTTTCAAAGAATAGTTAATAATTACATTTTAATGACTTATATTTGAATGATATAACTTTTATCGATTATTGATATTGAAATCATCGATAATCTATAGAAATAATAAATAGTATTTAGTACATGAAAGTATACAAATGAAAAGAAAATTAAATTAAAGTTTAATAAGACTATTTAGAAGTTGACTGAAATTAGTTGACGATTAGAAAGGAATGCATATGTAGGAACATATGCATGCTTATTATTGCTATTGATGCTTATTATTTAGTACAAACCTCAAATATCATATGAGATGGAGTATATTGCATAATTATTGATCTATAAAATTGGGAATTGTTGTGACAATTATGCAAGATATCTTGTTATACATTTACCCAAAATAAGATTTTCTTTATTTAGAAAACATTTTAATAAAGCAATTAATGGGCCCTTTGATTCATCCCGCATTTCTTGTCCATTATCTACTTTCTCAATCTAATAAATATTTGCGGTTACATTTCTAAATTTAGTCAGGATATTATTCATATCATAAACAAACATTCAAAAGAGATGACACTATGTTTTAGATATAAACGTATCTAAGATATAGCATACTTCTTAAATTTATCACACACATTATGTGCCAAAAAATCCCTATCTACTTACCATTTATAGGTGTTATTTTTACTCAAGTTTGACAACATATACAAATAAGCAACATGTTTTTGGCATGTTCAATACGAATAGAATCGAAAAGAGTAGATAAAAGTGGTGTAAAGTACATAATTATTAATAAAATAAATAACAAAATAAAATACCTTAGCTTGCATTTGTAAGCCTCAAATAAAATTTTTTACACATGCTTATAGAGCATGCTTTTGTCCCCTCCAAGTAATACACACCAAGAAGGCATCATATCAATTGTCACCTTTTGCTCTTCTTACATCCTTTATATATTTCATACAACACAGCATCAAAGGTAAAAGAGTACCCAAATACAATAACCTAGTAAAACTTGCCTAACCAATCATTGAGATGAAATTAAGGCTTATTTTATTTGATTGAGAATAATCTGATATAAAAAAAATAAATCACATGTTAGATTATTATGTTTGGTATGAAAAGTGGATGAGAAAAATGGTAAAATAAATAGTGGATGCTATGTCTATTTTTCTCGGAGAAAAGATAAAACTGTCTATTTTTTCATGCTTGTTTACTGAGCAAGGTATTTTAAAAATATCATTAATTGACGAAAATATCCTATCTTATATTATATGAATATATGTTAAACATATTAATATATTGATTAATAACTATTATAAATGACAATATATGTAAGATATTGGTATGTTTATTAATAAATATTAATTATTAATAAATAATTTTAAATATATATTTATTATCATTAATAAATCTAGCACATGATTTACTAATAATTAATATATTTATTTACATGCCAAAACATGCTAAAATTTATTTACAATAACAAATATATATTTTAATATATAAAATTAAGTTAACAATTTTTATTAACTCATGTAAATATATTTTAATTGACGAAAATATCCTATCTTATATTATATGAATATATGTTAAACATATTAATATATTGATTAATAACTATTATAAATGACAATATATGTAAGATATTGGTATGTTTATTAATAAATATTAATTATTAATAAATAATTTTAAAATATATATTTATTATCATTAATAAATCTAGCACAGGATTTACTAATAATTAATATATTTATTTACATGCCAAAACATGCTAAAATTTATTTACAATAACAAATATATATTTTAATATATAAAATTAAGTTAACAATTTTTATTAACTCATGTAAATATATTTAATATCCGAAATAGCCAATGCCGGCCGCATTTATGTGAGTGGACCATAAATGACAAAATAGATTGAGTAAAAAATAATATTACTCGAATTGTTTATTCAAAAATATTGCTTAAATTTTGGCAATATTTTTACATCAAATTACTTTTAACCAAACATGGCAAATTTTTTTTTGATATAATTTTTTAAAGTAATTTTTTAACCAACTAAATATAGTAAATTTTATTTCTTACCATAATTTTTTTAAATAAATAATTTTTAAGAATCATTAGATTGTCTCAGTAATCTGATGTACCCCAATCAAAAGAACCTTACAGGCTTTTGTACAAACTTTTGCTCATCTTCAAGCATATAACTTAAAAGTGGCAGCAACTCCTGATCTCCCCTTATAATTATAATTTTTCAATCTCAAGCCAATCCATGTCTTTAATGTGACATGTAACAAAGGGCAATATGTCGCGGTCATCAGATAAACTCAATTAATCAGTTTATAAATTGTTAATATACTAGAGTCCAAGAAATCCAATTAAAGTGTCCCAAAACACGAGAACGACTGCACAAACACCCAATCCACACCCTTTCACGGGTACGCGGGCCCCACCCGTGCTGTCTCCAAACGTCAGTCACTGGGTGTAAGTTTGGGTACCCTTCCTAGAACAAGTTCAGCAGTTCTGCTTGAGACCGGCTTCAGACAGCGGACTGGCTCGGTCTTCGGCAACCGGCGAAGGCCGTACGTTAAACCCGGTCCCCCTTTCCCCTTCCCCCTTCCCCCTTCCGACTCCCCCACTTTTTTAAGCGTTTGCTCACTCTCTCGGCAGTTGGACAGCATTTAGTGCGCTCTCTCTCTCTCTCTCTCTCTCTTCCTCCTTCCCCTCTCTTTTTCCTCTCCCCCCGCCCCCAAAGTTCCAACAACCCCCTCCCTTTTCTCCCCCAAGTCCTCCGGTTTACTATCTCGGAGGCTCCCATTCCTCAGATCTGGTGGGCTTCCGACGAATCGGACCACGGAATTTTTTCGGAAAGCCCCGGTTTTGCTATATCCGCGGCTTAAAACCTCCGCATTTCGAAATTTTTCCGCGAAACTATTGCGGTTTTTATCCGGTTCGGAGCATTGTGGCATGGTAATTCAAATTCAAGAATTTCTTGATGCGTTTATTTGTTTTATATTAGTTTTGTATCAAAAAGATGACTCTCTTTCTTTTTGATGGATTTGGTTATGGATGGCTAGAATTGAGTGAGATCTGGTGGTGTTTTGTGGATCGGCAAGTTGGAGGAGTGGAAGGATTGGAGAGAGATTCTGGTACTGAGCTCTAATTTGCTTTGATTGCATGACATTGGCGTCAGTTTTCTCGCCGAAGATTTAATGACTGTTTGTTTTTTTTTGTTCTTTTCTTGCTTTTGTAGATTTATTATTTTCTTTCATCTGACAGATAAGACGATTTTCTGGAAGGAATCTGGTCAGAATGGTGAAACTAGTGCAGGTGAGAACTTTTCTTTAATTTAATCACTCACCATTTACGTTGAGCTGGTCTGTTGCTTAAAGATTGCGTTTTCCTTACAAACATGCGATTTTTATTGGGACATCTGTGACCAGGATTTTGATTTAGTTGCATGCAATCGGACCTACTGGCTTCATGACATTAGTTTAAAGTTCAATGATTTCTGCTTTTAATTTCCGTTAGAACCTTATAACGAGGTGGATTTAAATCTAAGAAACTGAATTTTTAAAAGCAAATAGAGGATCACACTGCCAATTCCTGCTAGATCTTAAAATACTGCTCGATTCACTAAAAGAAAGCATTTTCGTTCACTCAATCCAGAGGAATGGGAAATTTTATTTTGAGAGAAGTAGAAAACAGGTTTCAAGCTCTCCTTTTAGTTCAACTTTTTCTAGTGACATATAGCGTGAGCTTATGAAATTTTTGTTGCATTTGGCAGTAAGAGTGATGCAGACGAGAGTATTTTGAAGCAAATTTGGAGAGGTATACAATCAGGTGAATTTATCTTTTTCTTAAACCATTCCTTTTATTTTAGGATAAAGATTGGTGGTTATGGTTATGATGCAGTAGCGGCAACATAATCGCTGTCAGATCGGTCGGTAGATAAAACATCCACCATGCTTATAAACAATAATTGCAGGGTGGTGGGTCCCGAGAGTTTTAAATTCTTTTAATATCAATTAGGCGGGATATGTTGCCTACTCTGTTGCAATTAAGGGCTGGAATTGGATTTCTCTTAGGATTTCTAGTCCTGGAGCAAGGTTGGTCTTGCACTCTGCAGCACTGCGCCACCCCTTCGCTGCCTAACTTTGACTTGGTTGCCGCTATAATCTGAAAACCAGGCAGATATTATGGTGCTGGGCCCTGCACAAGACAGTTACTTGGAGAGAGATTTGCTTCTAATTATTGTTTAGATGACTGTAATTTTGGACATTTCTAATTTTCTCACATGCAGGTTCACTATATCTGGATTTCCTGCAAATGTATACTTTGATTCAAGCTGACATAATTTGTAGTGTCAAATAGAAATTTTGTCTCTCTTGTTTATACCTGTAGGTTTAATTTGAGCAATGATATGTTCGTTGAGGCAGTTTGTAGTTGTGTACTATTTTCCAAATGGAGTTTGTGAATCATGGAATGATATGTAGCTGATTCATCATTTTATTTGTTTGTTTGTTCTTTTTTTTTTTTTGAATCTTTTGATGAAATTTATTACTGTTTGGAATTTAAATCAGGTGCAAGGTATATGCAATTAATGGAGGCTGAGTTGTGCTCGTCACGGGCGTTGTCTCCGTCTCGGGAAGAAAGTGGAGATGAAGAGCTCTCAGTGCTTCCCAGGCACACTAAAGTCATTGTTACAGGTAACAACAGGACGAAGTCTGTTTTGGTTGGGCTGCAAGGTGTGGTGAAGAAAGCTGTTGGTCTTGGTGGCTGGCATTGGCTGGTAATAGAACCATTTCTCAGCTATATCGACTTGATATGTCGTTGTTGTCATCATATGTTCACAACCTTCTTTGAGCTGTTTCTATATGTTCCATCTGAGATTAGAGTTGGATTGTTACAGTGGAATCACTCTGATCCTAATCATAACTCTTTCCAAGGTCATGACAATAATTTGATATTAGCATGGACAGGTAAACTCTGGTCCTAAGTAAGTTCTTTTAGAATGCATCCACCAGTAGAATTTGCAGAAACAAATTAATCAAGTAAAACATTTTTTTCTTAATAAAAGGAAGAGAGAAGAGAGGGGGGGGGGGGGGGGGGGGACCTTACATCAAATGCTTGTTAACTAGATGATTGGGCTTCTGCACTCTGTTTTTAATTATTCCTCTTAGATTTTGCTTGCTCAACCATGTGTAGTGCACAAACTTGATTTCAATTTTACATTTCTGAATGCTATCAGCGGCAGTAAGAAGCGTAGCACAGGCAAACAAAATGTTAGATGATGTTTCTAAAGAGAATTTAAGTATCTTGTACCTTGATTTGATCTTGTAGCTAGGAAAACCTTGATATTGGAGCTTACTTTCAATATTTAAACCTCATCTTTACCATATTATGTCTGCTGTCTCTAGTTTCATTACAAGGCATAATCTTTTGCTGATTTGTGATGTCAGGTCCTTAAGAATGGGGTCGAGGTAAAGTTGCAGAGGAATGCTTTGAGTGTTTTAGAAGCTCCAACTGGAAATGAGGACGACGACGACGTGGACTGTGACAACTCTTTCTGTAGTAGCTCTGACATGGGAGAGAAAGATATCGATTACAGTAGGTTTTATGTTTATACTGACAATCAAATATCAGCTAATCAAGTGCTGTTAATGAGCAATAATTAGACAATTTAATTCAAGCAATGAGTAATAAAACCTGCTCATCACATTTGTTAATAAATTGATAAATTCTCTCGTGGGCAGGTAGCATAGAGTGCCAGAAACCAACAAAGCCGAGGGTTCGGCATACCAGGCCTTGGACATCTTCAGCGAAGTCGCCTTGGACATCTTCAGCGAAGTCGAAGCAGAATAACCGTGGCATCTACAAGGATGTCCGCTCCCATATTTACAAGCCTCAGACGGTGAGATATTATATGAATGATGAATTCTAAGTTTATTAGCCAAAGTGATGAATGAGTATTAGCTGTAGATTGCTCTGCTGAAATATAAACCATCAGCCTTTTTCCGTTACTAGGTTTAGCTGAACAATTCCTAGCAAAATTCCTTGACTTAATGTATCCCATGTTAAATTGAATCTGGATTACCAAAATTTAGTCGTAATATGACTGCAAAGATATCCTCGATACTGATTAGAGACACCTTGTAGATTGAGTTGTACGTATTGAAAGATTGTGCTTACAATTTGTAGATTATTAACAGAGGGTAAACTTGTCAAAACTCGGGACAGCCACCTTGTGGAGATACTGGAGGCACTTCAATCTGGTATATTTCTGACCCCTGACCCAATGTCCGTCCTTGGTATCTCGAGGAAGACTCGGATTTCTTTCTTTTGCAGACTAACATCAATCATGTACAACGATGTTCCAGGTAAGCCTCAATCCTAATCCATCGAAGGAACAACTGGTTAATGGTGTGCGGCACCATTTCCTTTCTCAGGTACCATTTGTGCTTCTACGTTTTTGCATAGGTGATCAAATAAACTTTTCTAGTATATTAGAACTGAATGTGCGTTTCTTTTTGCACTCATTTTTTCCCTTTTTTTTTATATATTTTTAAAGCCTGACACTTGTTATGGTCTTGATTCTTTTCTGCCAATTGCTAAAGCAATTGGACGAGATGCAGGTTATTGTGGGTTTCATCCACACGGCAAAGAGGTTGAAAACCATCTACTCTTAAGAAGGAATAGTGGTGGAATTGTCGTACGATCCGAATTGCTGTGGGCTTATGAAATCTGAAAGGAGATCATGTTCTCATCCTTCTGGAAATCTATGACATCTAAGAGCATTATAAGCTCATTCACATGTAGCACAGTTGTATTAACCACGCTATACACAAGGTTTTGCAGTGTACCATCCTGCTATCCCGCTGTGTGTTTATAGCTATGATTTGGTGCATTCCCAAGAACAAGTTGCATGATATGATTGATGTAGCAGTGGCCCATTGTTGTTTGGATATGGGAGAAGGGTGTTTGGACTTTGGAGGGACCAAGGAGTGTGTAGTGGTCATGCTTGGCCTTATTCTAGAGACGTAGGGCAACTTTTTCTCTCTCCAGACCTCCAAAACTCCATATATTTTATTAATTAGCAAGGGAGAGTTGGTGATGGGATGGCGTCCAGGCTGTGTGATGGGTTCCGTGTGTGTGTGGTTGGTCGTTGGGCAGCGTGTAGCGCAGACAAACCGAGGCCGCAAAGGACAGCATCTTGTGAATAATATTATACCCCAATCTTTCTGCTGATTTCGTGGCCCTACTTTTTCTTACTATTCAAATTCTCTATTCCAAATTACCAATTTGATATGGACCACCTTGGCCTTTATCTATTTTAAAAGAAAACATCATCGCAAATAGGTAGTCTTGGTATCAATTCCATTGCTTATCCAAGCTTAAAGAGTGTTAGCTTGTTCAAAACTTTCCCCACTATTGAAATGATCTTGGTTCGAGGTGGTAATGTTTGACCGATCGAGTTGTTTCAACTGCTAAATCGGATTAGCTTGCGATGTTTAATAAAAGGGTGAGATTTGGGTGTAGATTTTTGAACTATTTAATAACCATGAGAGGAAAGAGGAGGAGGGGGTTGATGGATTTTTGATCTATTACAGATCCTATCTGTATCTGGCTCGGTGTGCCATCCCTAATTTTGGTGCTTGAAGCGATCTCGTTATTGCCGAGCGTTCTTCCCCCGAGCACATTTAAGAAGGTGCGGTGCTGGTATAATCCGTGCCCAAAATCTGACTGATTGGATTGTTGGTCGGTCTGGAGCAGTCCTAAGATGTAGGTTGTATCCCCACATTTCAACGGCTGATGATTCTTCTATCCATGTTTGCTTATACATGAATTGCGTGATTAACTTCTAAATAATTGGGAAGGCCCGCCCAGGCTTGGTCCATGTGGCTAGCCCGACTAGGCTTGGCCCACGTAAGCTTGCATGTGCTATGCACGTGATGGGTGGAAGACTTCCTCTTCCCTTTTTCTCTTTTCACAACACAGAATTACGCCGTTAGCCGAGAAATCAGCCAAAAACCGCTCGAAAAAAAGGAATCCTTTATTTTTCCTTCTTTTTGACCACCACCACCACCGTCTTTCATCGCCAAGGGACTTAGCCCCTTCCCTATATCAGCTCAAGCCGAAGCCGGGCCTCCAGTCGTCGGCGAGCGGGGTGGGATCCAAGGTCAATTAATCCAACAATCACCCTCCTTGGCCCTACTTTTTGGCTGAATTTGGTTGGTCAGCTGCTACCGTCGGTCGCTCTTCGCTGCCGGCCACCACCTCCAGCTGCCATCGCACCGAACCACCATGTCACACCCACTAGCCCGCCTCCTTCATCCTTTGTTTTGCCACGAAAGAAAGAAAGAAGAGAAGAGGGGAGGAGAGAGAGAGAGAGAGCCCGTTCCTCTCTTATTCTCTCTAGAAAATCTATGAATTCCGGTATAGGGTCCCATCGACCTGATCTATAAACTTGAGTTGACCCATAAAGAGGCCCTAAATTGTCCTGGTGCCCGGACTGCCTACTAGACTGATCACCTCTGCCTTATTAAGTGTCCCTGGAACCCATTGATGATGAATATTATTGAACAACTTTAGCCCTGATCGAGTCCATACTCCATGATTCATTGATCGAGTTGCTTAGACCTGACATGTCTGGAGCCGCCGAATACTGTCACCTAACCAACTGTCTCATTTTCTTATTATTTTAATTCTATTAAAATCATCAAATAGAAATTATTTTTTTAATATTTTTAATAGGGTTATCTGATTTGTCTAGTGAAGTTTGACGGTCTCCAGCGAAATAAGTAAGTGGATTATATACTTCTTATTATTTTTCAAATTATCATATTTCTCATGTATAAGATACTGCTAATAAAGAAGTCATATTTTTTTTAAAATTATGGATCAACATATGTGTTATGAAAATTATGCTTTTTTATGAAAAATAGTTTTGTGTTATGAAGAAATAAGTTTTGTTTTAAAATATGAATATGATCATGTATTTTAGTATTTTTTATCTATTTATATGTATGCTTTAAGAACAGATATAAGTTTTTAAAGACTCTCAGATAACTATGCATGATCCACAGAATTAAAAAAAACAACACTCAGAGCTAGCATCCATATGAACCTAGGCCCAGCAACGGGTATAATGTTGGCATACAAAACAAGAATTTTTGTCGATTATGAATACAGGCCCTATCACGGGTATAAAGTGATCGTAGCACGAATATTTGTGAGCAATATTTTGAATTAGGATATTGACAGAAGCATGATTTATGAATTTATTTGTAAAATGAACTTGGAATCATGTTTATGAAATATAAATGATTTATGGATGCATGATTGGCTTTATGACTTATTTTAATATACTATATTATAAAATACTTTATTTTGTAATATCTGCTTTTTTTTAAAATGACGTATTGACATGGAAAAACTTATATTTGATCTGGTATTATAGAGTAAAATTTACTTACTCAGCTGTCGCTTATATATCTTTATTTTTATTTTTCTTTCTCTAGACGAATAGGATCGATAGGAACGAAGGATGATCCAGACTTAGAGTTCGCGCTAGCAAGTTTAATGAAATGTTGAGATTCGTATTATCGTGGGTTATACCCTCGGTAGCATGGCCGTGTCCAAATTTAGGATGGGACTAACTATTATTGTTGTGGAGAAGCGAGAACAGTAAATGGTTGCAAAACCAAAATTCATATGATTCCAGTACCCATGTTTCCGCTAGTAATTGCCATACTGATCGTGTTCGTGAAGGGGGTGCATTTGGATGATTTGCGACCCCAAACAACATGAAATCCTGGGGGGGTCCCAGCATAGAGTTAGAGAATCTTACCCTTCCAAGTCTTTGTTTAAGGGGTGAGCAGGAGCAAAAGAAAAATAGCTCAAAGGCACATTTTGGAAATCCTACAGTTCTGGGATCTCCGATCACCCTGGAATCTTATAACTGATAACCAGCGAAAGGGGGTGCTCAAGAGAGAACACATGGAACTCTGCGAGGCTGTCAACTTGCCAAGTCTATTGTGTTGAGATAGGACCTCCTGCAGTCAAGTTTCCACTCACCTGGTTCCCAAAAAATTGTGCCTTACCACCTTCAAATATACCATGAATAGAGGAACCAGGCATGAGAAAAACCTTAACAATGCTGCAGCTATAACTGAAGAAGATTACCGAAACGGCAGGATGCCTCTGAGCCGGGTCACTTTCGACCGATTAGCCTCTGTACCACTTTGTACAAGGCTACGGCGAAGATTCTTGCCGTCAGGTTGCGGGATGTTCTGCCGAGTTTGATCAGTCCGGAGCAGGGTGCTTTCATAGGTGGTCGGAGTATATCCGACAATGTGATGATAGCCCAGGAGTTCATGTTTGATTTGGAGAGGGCTCCGATGAGGAGGAGCTTGATGGGAGTCAAGCTAGATATGGAGCGGGCCTATGATAGGATGCGATGGGAGTTTCTATATCAGTCTCTGTTGGGGTTTGGTTTTCCTGGGGTGTGGATTCAGTGGATCATGGGTTGTGTCAGGACTCCTTCTTTTGCCATCTTGGTGAATGGCACGCCTTCTAGCTATTTTGTGTCTACGGGAGGGCTACGACAGGGGTGTCCCTTATCCCCTTATCTGTTTATTCTATGTGCGGATGCGCTATCCAGAGCTCTGCATCAGGTTGTGCTCGCCCAGGAGCTGGAGATTTACAGGCCCGCGCTGGATGCCCCATCGATCTCACATTTGCTCTTTGCGGATGATTGTTTGCTGCTAGCCCGTGCGACTTGCCGAGATGCTCTGGTTCTTACTAGAGTCCTTCAGGACTATTGTGCTATGTCTGGTCAGAGGGTCAACTTTTCGAAATCTGCTGTGTGCTTTAGCCCGTCGACCAGACAGGAGATGAGAGATTCTATTAGGGAGATCTTGGGGATAGGTGAGCAGGATGGCACGATGAGATACTTGGGGGTCCCGCTCTCTGGCCGGCGCTTGCGTGGGAGTGACTGTTCCTATCTGGAGACCAGCATTAGGCAGAGGATGGAGGGTTGGCAGATGCGCTCTCTATCTATGATGGGGAGGATTACCCTGGTTAGGTCAGTTCTCTCCTCGATCCCTGTTTATTTACTTTCCCATTCTATTATTCCAGTGTCGACCTTGAGGAATATTGAGCAGCTGGTTAGGAACTTTATTTGGGGTAGGCAAGGTGGTAGAGGTGGTATTCATTTGCTGGCATGGGAGGTGGTGTGCCAGCCTACCAGATGTGGTGGTCTAGGGGTGCAGTCCCTGTTGGTGCGGAGGGAGGCTCTAGCGGCACGCCATGTAGCTAGATTTGTTATGGAGCCCGATAGTTTGTGGTCCTCACTGATGAGGGCCAAGTATGGCGTTCTGGTGCCCGGAGTGCGAGCGGCCCGTTCTCACTCCCCGGTGTGGAGGGAGATGTGTGCCAGAGCTGGGGTGGTCCTTTCGGAGATCAGATGGGCGATTGGTGATGGATGCTCCATTGATATATTGGAGGACTGTTGGGTGACTGCAGTGCCGATCAGCCGCATGCCGACCATGGTGGACACGGTGCGATTAGCAGGCCGGAGGGTTAGCGACCTGTTGGACTCAGAGGAGGGCAGGTGGAGGGAGGGATTGATCCGAGAGGCATTTGGGGCTCAGTTGGCTGAGACGATTTTGGGCCTCCCGGTGCCAGTTCAGGGGGAGACCGACAGGTTGGTCTGGGCGCCGTCGGGCCGATCACAGGTGCGAGCCAGGGACCTTCAGGCTTTGTTCAGGGGGGAGCCAGCGAGAGTGATTGAGGGAGGTTGGATCTGGCGGATGAGGATTCACCCGAGGGTTGCGCTGTTTTTATGGAAGGTGGCTTGGGGCTGCCTCCCTACCAGGAGTATACTAGTCAGGCGGGGTGTTCGGGTTCCTCAGGAGTGCGAGGTGTGTTCGGATACAGAGGAGACTATTCGACATGTTCTACTACACTGCCATAGGGCTAGGGAGATTTGGAGGCGCTCTCCTGTTCCTATTCATCACTCGGTAGAGACGGCACAGGATTTGTTGCACTTGCTGCGAGCCTCGGTACGGAGCCCTATGTTCGCAGAGGCAGGGATACTTAGAGCGTATCTGGCCTACCATATTTGGTTGGACCGGAACGCTCGTCTGTTTGAGGGTAGGAGGCTCTCGGCGATGATGGTGGTGGAGAGAGCGGTGCTTCAGGCGGAGGAGGTCCTCTCCTGCATGGCCTCGTCTTCACTTGGGCCAACTAGGGACATCTGGGGTATCCGTAGTGCTGTTTCAGCGCCGAGTTTTGCGGTGGTTTCTTGGGTACCCCCACCCCCTGGTTATCTCAAAGTGAATTTCGATGGCAGTGTGGCGAGGAATGGGAGGTCAGGAGGAGTCGGTTTTGTTATCAGAGACCACCATGGGAGGTTGATTGCGGCGGGTGGCCGGGGCTCGACAGGGCTCTCGGTTGTGGGAGCAGAGCTATGGGCAGCATGGGCCGGTGTTTCCTACGTGAGGCGGGTGCTCGGGGCCGGGCGGGTGTTTCTTGAGGGGGACTCTTCTATTGTTATAGATTGGATCCGGGGGGCGGATAGATATGGAGATGGCCACCCACTTATTCGGGAGACCCGCAGGCTGGCTATGGCGATGGAGGAGTTTCAGGCAGTACATGTTTTCCGGGAGGCGAACAGGGCAGCAGACTGGGTCGCCTCCTATGCTGCACGGCATTCTGGGGAGTTATGTTGGTCATCCACGGCAGAACTCCCGCCTGATCTGTATCTTTTGCTTTTTTCTGATTTGGCAGGATGTACTCAAGTTAGAGCTATATGAATTGCCGTTTTAACCAAAAAAAAAAAAAAAAAAAAGAAAAGAAAAAAAGAGAAGAAGAAGATTACCCAGGGACCAGACTGGTTTCTTAAGTAGGAGGGCTATGTCCGCTTTGTATGTCATTGTTCTATGAAAGCAATGATTTATGACATGCTTTAAACAATTAAAAGATTTCCAAATTGATTGGCAACCCTCCAAAAGAAGCATTCCTTAGATAAGACAAGTTCTTAAGTGAACTAATCGTGATCCAAGGAAATTTGTACTCTAGACAAATTAACAATCACCTATTTTGCCCGAGGCAACCATTATTGTGATGGTGGTGATGTTTCCGAGCACTTCTATTATTGGACTCTACTTGTCTCATCTACAAGAGTAGGTGCTGAGAGTAGTCCGCCAAGATATATTGCTGTCTTCTCACTTCAGGATGCAAGATTCTTCTCCTTTCTTGATTTGTACGGTGAGACTTCAATTATCAGCAATCACGTGGCAAAATAGCAAGGCTCAAGTTGGATTAGATATAAATATATTTGTTGTAGTTGAAATTTAGCCTGGGAGTGGCCACATCGGAGGAATCTGAGAAGCTGCTGGCCGGGATGGAGAAAGAGAGCCACCTCCTGCGCACCGGTGTACCCACACAAAGTTTCGGCGGAGATTCCGGCAAAGACCCTCCGATGGCTAAGTTAGAGATGATCCAGAATTTTGGAAAAAGTTTCTGAGTGCTTTTCTCATGGCCTCTTATGGCTTGCCGAGGGCCTTTTTCTATCCTTTTTATAGGGTGATGATGTCGACCGTTACCTGAATCTTTGGACCGAGCTATGATCAGCTAGCCATTAGCTGGAGACGGTGTGAATCACGGAGATTAATCTCGCGGGCAGAGGATTGGGAAGATATCTTTCCGAATTTGTCCTGAGGATCTGTGAAATCTTCGACGGGATTAAGATTAACAGGGCCGAGGTCGGCTCGGCCTTTAGCAGGATCCGAGGTCGGCCTGGCTCTTAGCGGGACCGAGGTCTGGCCTGTTCGGCTCTGAGGTCTGCTCGACCGAAATTGGGTGGCTCTACGCTAGAGTAGGACGATTCATTTTGTCTCTCATCAATATTTATATTTATATTTATTTTATTTGATAAATATAAATATAGATACGAATGTAAGTGAGATGAAAAAAAATGCATATCCATATTTATTTTAGATGGATACAGATACAAATCATATACCGAGAGTATGGATATAAAACGTATTATTAAATTTTATGACCGCAAAAATAAAAATATTACTAAGCCGATGATAAATTAAGTTAATAGCATATTAGTATAATCATTTATTTTACTTAAAAGTTCACGAGTGCTTGGCAAAATTAAATAGAGTTACAAATAAAATCAGATATTTAGATACAAAGTGTATAGTTGTCTATTCATATCCAGATATTTAGATACAAAGTGTATAGTTAGTCAGATGTTTAAATTTCTGGCCCCATAGTTTTGGATACTAAAACGGAACCAGATATATAATATCCTTTCCACTTTCACCTCTAGCCGCCCAGTATTCCATACGTAAATGAATGCAAATCCCAGTTTTATTCCCAAGCAAGCCGTCTAAGCAGCATTAAATAAGCGATTTCATTAACAGAACAGAATTACAGCGAGGCATTTGATACATCATTATCGGCTATTTCCATCTCCCACCCGTAGCTCTGCAGTTCCCATCACAACGATTTTATATTATATATGAATACAACCATTCTCCAACTAGTTAATTAACCTCTCCGATGATGAAATCTGCTATATTATCAACACATAACAAACTACACATCCATGAAATTTTGATAATCTTAAACCACACAATTGTTTGGCATTATTATTGTTTTTGTGTTCTTGTTTCTCTATAAATTAGTGAAATATTACATAGAGAAGTATTTCGAAGATAAGATTTGAACAAAAATTCTGCTACTCCTTGCTTTCATTTTCACTCTTTTTGGAAGAAAAAAACAAATCCTTCCTACCAAACGCTCTGAAGATGTCTCAAACAATTTTAGAGAGGAAAAGGTTTCATGATACAAGTTCAGCCTCTTATAAAGTGCACTAGCACCTTAAAGAGACCCTGCTGCTACTCCATAATTCTTATAAACTTAAGTCAATTCTAGGCATCTTGATGGGTTGGTGATTCTCACAGAAAGCTCATAGCTTATGGGAAAACAATCGGAAGTAACACAATTAGCTTAGAAAGCGAGTGACAGTTGAGTAGTGAATCAGATTTGCTGGAGAAAAAGAGTAGTAGGAGCAAGGATTCACATCCCACTAGTACTGTCATGTCCTGCCGATTCCAGCACATTTCGCCATTACTATATGATTTTAATGAGAGAACAGTACTAAGGACGGCCCCTGGATGGTGGTACGCTCATAAACCAAGAGCCTAGCCGAGTTACCTAGCACCAACTTGGACAATTGGAACTCGCTCAAAACAGAAATGAAAAAGGAGCAATTGGGGCTCTCTTTTGTCTCCTTTTGTTTAGGCATGGGAGAGTGGAAAACAAAGGTTGCATTCGCAATCGGTTCTAGTTTTCAGTTTTCATAAAAACTAAAACTAGTTTCTATTTTTTTGAATATTAAAATTAGCAATCATTTGGATTGTATTTGGCAGCAATGGAGGTGGTGATGGTGAAAGCGATGGTGGCGACCGGCAATGTCAGGTGGCGGCGGCAGAAGGGACGGTTGGTAGCAGGTGGCGGCTGAGGGCAAGATAGTGCTGACGATTATAGCAGTTTTGGTTTTAAGAAAAAATGAAAACCATATGTTTTTAGTTTCTACAATTTTTAGAAATTGAGAAAGGATTTTCAAAAACTAAAAATAGAAAATTAGGTTGCCAAACACTATTCCTGTCTCGGTTTCTTTGTGTTTGAAATTGAAAGTTGAAAACTAGAAATTGGCAGCGATGCCAAAATAGGGATTAACAGAGAAAGAGAGGAGAGAAGGGTAGAGAAGAGAGAAAAGGGAGGAAGAATTTAAACTTTATAAAACATCATTGACTCAAAGATCCTACTAAGGACCTTAAAACATGGAAAAATTCATCAAAATTTCATTAACAATGATAAAAGTTAAAAATGAACAAAAGAAAAAAATAAAAAAATGGGGAAAAGTGGTGTCCTGATGCCGGCTTGCATCGATGGTGAGCGCATCCCATTCCTATACTGACCTGAGACTAGACTGGAATGGCACCGATATTAGGACTTGAATCCTCGAGGAGGAACGAAAAAAAGTAGCACATTTCGACAACTAATTGGTACAGAGATATATGCATAATCTTCCCCCTGCTAAACATAAATAATGAAGGGCAAAAAAATAATAAAGTGATAACACTAGTCTACTCTCGGGCAGAGGACTAGGAGGATTAAAAGCAAAAACATCTAGAAATACCCTCAACAAGAGGCGGAATAGATTTAGAAATAGAAAACTATCAACGAGTTTGGCTAGATGGGAAGCTTGCATATTAGGAGAGGTGTAATATGGAAAATGTTCGATTAAAATGCAATCAAGCGCCATGAACAAGTGTGACATGGTAGTCTGATACCATCATTTCCTTTCTGGTCATGCAGAAAGCTTTAGCTGCTCATGGAATGGAACAAGAACAAAACAACTACATACAAAAATAGATTGATAGTCTGGAAGAACAATCATCATATCAAGACAGCTAATGAGGTACATGGATGCGAGAACAGTGTAGACCTACAATTCACTTAGGGCATAGATTAAAAAGAGAATGAATTAGCATTTAGCAATCAAAAGAACAGGTTGATGCTTCTTCTAGGGAACACCATATTGCTCACGTGCTTCTGGTAGGAGGAGCTAACAAATGGTGTTCTGAGCAAAGAGAGAGACAAAAAATTTGTGAGGCAAATAGGGTTATTAAAGTCAAAACCAAAAATCTTGATAGTCTTCAAAAGCCAAGTGGGGATCATGATGATAAAATGTTGATAAATCAGGTAGAAATCATATAAAAACATATAATCTAAAGCTTCGTAAAGAAATACTTCCCATCTAGAATTAAGATAATAATCAGCATTTATTCCAACTGAAACTAGACCTTACGCGGTGAATTCTGCAGATGCATAACACCAATAATTCAAACAGATCTCAAAGAAACTAAAGTCTTTACAACAAAATATGTTGGTATATAAAATAGAACCTGAGAAGATTCATTTGAATGCATTATCCAAATAAACCAAAAATTTTCGAAGACTGTTGGTTAGATGTATAAGAAATACTTTAAATGAAAAATGTTTGGGTTAATTACATTATTTCAAAAGAACTAAAACATTCTGGGGCTTATGACAATTAAAAGTATAAAACAGTATTTAAAATGAAAAAGAAAAAATATGGACCTGACTGCAAAAGCCTCTTGAATTTCAAATGAAATTTTAATATGGATTCACCACAGTTTTGATGTTCAAACTAACCTGAACCCTATGATAGGCTCCAATGGATAAAGAAAGCGCCTAAGACCTGTACTAGTCATTGAAGAGACCTCAAAACTTCATGTCTTTTTAAAACAGGAAAAGAAAAGAGATCTTGCAATAATTCTTATTTGATTCAAAAAAGACTAGAAAATTTAATTATACAAGTTTCAAATGATTCACCTGATTTCTGGAGATATATCCAGACCAAGAGCTTTTATGTTCAAGGCTTTGAACAATTGCAAGAAAATCTGTGCAGAAGCCATGGAGTATAACATTCTTTGGCCAACTTGGTGTGCTTATGGATGGAAAACTTGTGAAACATAACCTGAAATCAAAATTAAAATATGATAAATTCTTAGTAGGGCCTTTTATTAGAAGCCATGTACTTTTAAAGAAGATGACAAAAATCTCATGCCAGCTATTTTTTTTTGAACTTTGGGTCTACAAAGTTACAGAGAAAGACTTAATATCCTGATATGAAAAAGCCAGCAAATGGTGCTGTAGCCCAGCCATTGCAGCTGTCCTCCAGGTGGAGGAGGTTTTGCCCTCAAATCCTTGAAGGTCTTTTCCCAAGTACTTGACATGAGTAATTCTTGCACCATTTCACGATTGGTGGCACTCTCACCAATATTCTCAAAAATATAACATATCAAAAAACAGTCAAATTTTATCAACACATAGAACCCCAGCCACCACCTATTTCTTACCTCAGAGAGGAGCACCGAACCAGTCTCCAATAGACGGCAATACTGAAAGTCTCAATGGATAAGGCTTAAAGACACTCCTTGAAAATTCAGGAGCAACAAGCGATGCAACCAGAAATATCCACAAAGGCATCAAACGTTGTGCTCATTATAACAATACCAACCAAGATAATTTTTATGAAAATGAAGCAATACTTAATCTCTTAACCAATCATCCATATTTATATCATATGGCATATTTCCTTCCTCCTTAATGAACTTAATGAGTCCTTCCAACATGATATAAATCTCTCGAGCTTGCGGATGTGACTTATCATTAGAGACAAATCTATGGACTCTACCACCAAACTCAGTCCAACTGCATCCTGGCACCTTGTTACCACACCAATTCCTCATCATCTTTCTCATCCTTGCTACCTCCTCCCAACATCCTACAGCAGCATAGACGTTAGACATAAGCATATAATGAACAGATTCCTCTGGCTCAATGTCAAAGAGCATCTCCGCAGCCCATTTTGCCAATGCAATGTTTCCATGGACCTTGCATGCACCAATGAAAGCTCCAAGAATATCTGCATCAGGTTCAAAGGGGATATTAAGCAAAACATCATAAGCCTCGTTTATATGACCAGCTCTCCCAAGTAGATCCACCAAACAAGTATAATGCTCTGAGCTTGGCTGAATTTGATAGTCCTTTCTCATGGAATCAAAATAGTGTAGCCCTTCTTCCACAAGTCCAGCATGACTACAAGCAGAAAGAACCCCTAGAAAGGCAATCCCATCTGGTCTTATGCCTTCATGCAACATCTTTCCAAACATATCTATAGACTCCCTAGCAAGGCCATGAAAGGCATACGAATATATTATTGAAGACCATGTAACCAAATCAGGCTTAGAGATCGAACAAAAAGATTGAAATGCATTATGGATGCAGCCACTCTTTGCATATGCCATTATAAGAGCATTTCCGATTGACAGAAAATCTTCAAACCCATCTTTCACCACGTAATCATGTATCTGGATAGCCTCATTGATTGCTGACATGTCAGCGCAAGAGCTAAGAACACTGGCAAGTGTTAGCTCGTCAGGTTTCAAGCCTCCTTGAAGCATTTGGACAAGAAGCTTCACAGCTTC
This sequence comes from Phoenix dactylifera, assembly GCF_009389715.1. Taxonomy (NCBI): domain Eukaryota; kingdom Viridiplantae; phylum Streptophyta; class Magnoliopsida; order Arecales; family Arecaceae; genus Phoenix; species Phoenix dactylifera. The sequence goes on from NC_052393.1 coordinate 18,887,922, forward strand.
TTTTCCCTCACCACATTGCCCATAACCCACAATCATGGTATTCCAGGAGACAATATTCCGATTCTCCATGACATTAAAAGCCCATCGAGCATCCTCAATGTCACCACATTTCGCATACATATCAACAAGTCCACTACCGACAACTATATCAACATCAAGAGCTAACCTTATAACAAGACCATGAACTTGTCTTCCTAAGTCAACACTATTCAAAGATCTACAAGAACTAAGCAAACTACTGAAAGTAAATTCATCACCAGCAGACCCTTCAGACCGCATCAAATCCCAGATTTCGAAAGCTTCTTCACCAAGACCATTCAAAACATAGCAAGACACCATGACATTCCACAGCACCAAATCTCTTATACGAATATCGTCAAACACCAAACGAGCTTCCGTAACAAATCCACATTTTGAGTACATATCAATGAGAGCGCTACCAACGAAAGCATCTGAACAGAATCCAAACTTTGTAATCAGACAATGCCATCGTCTTCCAATCAGGACATCGTTTAATCCGATGCAAGTGCTAAGAAGATGTACGAAAGTTCTACTATTAGGCTCTGTCGTTTCTAAGAGCTTGCAGCCAGAGAAGAATGATATATCTATCTTTTTCATCAGCTGGTCCCGGAAAACTGCACTATGACTTCCAGGACTGGTATCGACAGGTGGGGGCGCGGAACGGTAGCCCGCGAATCTTGGTACCGATCTTTTGGAAGAATTTATATGTCTCTGGGGCATTTCATCGAACAGCACGGCTGAAGAGCTGAGAGAACGAGCGGCACGGAGTTGGCCCCATAGGGTTAGGCGAGGACGGTTGGCTAGTTTTAGTTTCAGCATGAGAGTGCGCAAGGACATATGGTTCCTGTTCAGGTCCAATTTCCAAAGCCAGACCTGTCTGGCCCAGTCAAAGCGAAAGCGTTCGCGCCAGTTCCTTCCTTCGCGCCAAAGGTACAACCGCTGTCCGATAACTTCCGGTGCATCTTCCTTTCCTCGTAATTGCTTATACTCTCCGATGTACTCTCTTTAGGCATTAATAATATTTGAAACTTGCCTCTCATTCGCCTCCCCACACAAAAAGAAGAACTACAAAGGGAAAAGAAAAGAAAAAATTAGACAATGTCTGAGCGAAAAAGGGGGTTAATGTCATTTTATTATGCCTGAGTGGGTTCTGAGGATTAAAACCATAGTCCAAGATCACCTTTGACCTGCTTTTCCATTGGATGATGAATTCCAATTTCCATCCATAAACCCCCCAGCCATTAAGGGCACCTCATTTGAGTACTATATGCAGCACTATGATTTGCACCCCAAGCAATTTGGCTAAGACTATCATGAACAAATTTTTAAATTTTTGCATAGAGAATATGTCACCTAAGTACACTGTTAGTTATGAGGTGGATTCTAAGCGAAGAAAAAAACATACCTGCATTTCTGTAGCTCTAAAGACATGAAGTTAAAAGTAAGATGAGCTCGAATGTTTACTTTCGTGGCAGCAAAGATAATCCATCGTCCACCATTGAATCCTCGAAACAAGAAAAAGAGCTTAAAGAATATCATGCCCCAAACCTAGAGCGTAATAGACGTCGCACACTTGTATGGCGGACCACACAAGTATGCAAGTCTACTGATCATATCAAAGCTAAAATAAATTCTAAAAATTTATTTAATCAATAATTTATTTATTTGCCCCTTTCTACTGGCACTATATTTTCAAATGTTGTAATTTGATTTGTATTACTGTTGGTCATAAATTAATGTTGTTTAATATTGGTGTCTAACTTGTGCCCGGCCACTGCAAGAAACTTTCAGGTCGAGAGCGTCGGTAGGTTTTTGGGAGCACATGTATATATCCATGATAAACTGCAGATTTTTCAGGGCAGAGCAGAAGGCTGTGCTTGCCATTACTGAGTAAGAAACTGATATTTCCTCTTATTATACTTACTCAATCTTTGAAAAATGTTACTTTCTAATCATATTATGTCCTCTTTTATCAGATTACCTGAAGAGTCATCAAAAACTTGGAGATGGGCCTTTTTAACATTAAAGATTTGGTTAATATTGGAAGAATTGTGGGGCTGTAGGTTTAAATTTATTAATCATGTTTTACAAAGCTTGCCGTGCATTTCCTGTAAGACTACACTTTCATTTCTGTAGTTTATATGGGTCTTGCATGCATATACAAGCTTGTAATTAACTGTGCAGATGCCCTTATTGTAAGGGCTTCGCAAGGCAGTTGATGTTCTCCTTGTTCCTTACAACTATCTGTATTGATTGTAAAAAGTGCTCCTCTTTCAGGTTTCCAGTGGAGCAATGCTGTACTCATATTTGATGAAGTTCACATCCTGGGAACAAAAAGAGAAACTTATTTGGATTTAGGCTCTATCAATCATAATTTGGAGGATTTTATTTGACTTTTCAGATATTTGGCAGAAGTTCGAAAGCATTGTTCCTTGTGCAATTATAACTTGATCTTACACTTTCTGTCATCCTTTGCCTAACTTCTAGTGTTTATAATTCCCTCTGCGGTTTCATCGATTCTTGGATGCTTTGAGCTTTTAGGTCTTGAATTCTTTTTTTATGTCTTGATCATATTCTTTTTCTGATGGGTTTTCATTGAAGAAAACTGAAAGAAATGGAAGTGATGTATGGTTGGTACCTTTAACCTGGTTGATGGTGAAGAAGGGATCTTGTGCATTGCTGGTTAATGTGACGGTAGCCCCAAGGCTTGAACCAATATTTTTTTTTTTCTTTTTCTTTTTCATTCTTTTTTCATGTCATCTGCTTGCTTAGTTAGGTGAGAACTAGTCAAGAAAAAGGAAGGCAAATTTTCCAGCATAACTTCTATCCTGCTTGTGGGAGTATGGCGCAATGTCGGTAACTTTAACCATGAATGGAGGGAGGTTTCTAACCAACTAGTAGGCATAGGTTGAAGGCTGTATGGACCTTGTTCTGATGGTGGCTTGGATGTGTGACTTTGACAGCAGTGATTATCAGAAAATCTTATCAGTAGATCTTGGAGGTGGTGGTGGGAAAGGGTCAATGGATAGGAAGTAAAGATTAGGAGATTGGTAAGAAGATGTACAACAAAAATTTCAAGTTGTACAACAGGTAAAAAGCATCTCAATTGTTTATATACTGGTTATTTTAGCATCACTCCTTCCATGCTTGGTTATTTTGTTGATAAATTCATATAATCAGTTTTTGATTTACTTATCATTCTTGTTTGAATAGGAAGTGTATCATGAGTAGTACAAACTTTTTTTTTTATCTGGAAGCACTGTTTTTTCTTTGTTTAACTTGAATCTCTTAATCTTTTACATGTGAAACAGAGGATAATTTGTTATTTGAACAATTTTTATTCAGTTTTCTTGTACATCTATCTTGATTTTAATTGATTTTCTTCTCTTCTTGGGGGAAAACTCATATTGCTAAGATATAGCTTTGTTATTAATTTCTTGAAGTCTGTTCCTTATACACTCACTGCTGAAGTCATATATTAGCCTGCTTTTTTCTTCATTAACGTTTTCTTTTTTGACATAGTCTCAATGGTTGCACATAATTATTTCTTTAAGACCACTATTTGCTACATAATTTACACTGGGGAAGTGTTTCTTGAGCTGCCAAAACTATAGTTACTATCTGGTAGCATTATGCAATTTTATTGGCACTTATGATTTTTTCTCTTTTTTTTGCCTTTTACAAGGTTTCATTACAAAATTCTATTCATAATGTGGTAGAACTATGTCTAAGTTTCTTTGCTGTTGGTGTTGTAATATATCATTGGAGAGTCCCAATGGAACATGGATCATGCTTGCTCTATGCCACACCTTAGAGGCAGAGTCTTTGTAAATTTTCAACTAGTTGGAACCAAGTGGCGAGTTGGAGTAGTGGAACTAAAGAAAACACTAGTATTCCATAGAAAAATGTTGTCTACGAATCCTATCATTATTTATATAATGCACTCACAGTCGCTGAAGCTACTAATTCGCAATCTGTAGATTAGCCGCTACAGATTATATGGAATATAATTAGTTTCGGAATTTGCTTCTGAACCTTTTTTGTTTGTGGTAGTTATTATGACTATTGAATTATAGCCATTGGTTTCAAAGAAGGTGAATGTATCACCTATTCAGCCGGTTACAAGATTAACACAAGCAAGGTAAACCGAGCATCAGATTAGTGTCACTGATTTATCATCACTCTAAGGTAAAATCCATATTACAGAAAAATATCATGGAGCACCATTGCACCCACCATTTCTATTCTTTGTTAATGCCTTTTTTTTCTAAAACCCCCAAGCATGCTTTACCTCCTCCAATCTACTCCCAATCTCTGGTCTCAAAGCCTCCTTTGTTGTAGTCCTATATCAACTAATAAAAAAAGTGTCACATGGGTTTATTAGCCTAGACCAGTTTTTAACCTAAAAGCTTAAGCTTGTCGGGTCATGTAGGACCCAAACATCGGACAACGGGCTCATGGGTGGCCCCTTTCATGAGGTTGGGTGGACAACATTGTCATAGTCTCACATCGACTCTTAACTCTGACAGTGGACATTTCCTACTCTCCCTTTCTTCTTCCCCAATATCTTTATTTCTAATACATTCGAGCATAACCCACCTGAAGAGGAGTCTGATATGGGATAATGGAAATGCTACCTTAGAGGCCAGGTGGAGCAATGGGCTTACGCTACAAAACATGTCACAACTCACATAAAGAGAGGGAGCGCATGGCTTCAAGAACAATGATGTAGAGGGGAGAGACTGCAAAAAGAATATAGAGGATAATTCTAAAAAGAATTACATGGAGATGAGGAAGGTTCACAGAATCCTTGGGGCTCTTCTTCCTGATAAGCTTGTTCATCATACCGCACGGTTTCTATAAATCTTGTACATCTCACCATAGATCAGATTGTATGGGCCTACTTTTTCAACATGTCGTTCTCATTGTGCATCATAGTTCTTGCAACTTATAGTGTGTGTTGCCGCAGACAGGCCCTAGGCACCACGGCGAGAAGCGCGACGATGCTAAAGAGTTCGGTGGTCGGCTGCTAGTCTGAATTATCAAGACAGGCCTCTATAGCACAGGCTTAAAATGCTTACACTAGGACTAAAGCACCAATACCCATGACAGAGAGCGTTAAGAACCTTCAGCATGCATCATGTTGGGTTCTTATCCATATCCCAATACTTATAACTGCTATTGTTAATATCTGTCTGACCGCATTAAGAGAACCAGAATTATTCTTAATGATAGATCGACATAAGATCTTATAACAAATTTAAGAAAAATAAAAAAAAATCACATATTCTTTCTTCCTAAACTGTGAAATAATTGCAAGCAAAAATCAAGGTAAAACCACGTGCACTTTGCAATGATGTGAAAAAGCAGCCTGAGCCCTCAATCCGTCTTTCCCATCAACCATTTTTTTTGTTATTATTTTTTTAATATATTACAACAAGTATTGAATTAGGATGATCCGAACGATCGAGGAAGGTAGGATCGTAAAGTCTTCGTTCTGATCATTAAAATAGGAGAGAGAAAAATTTTGGAACCAAGGGGTTTTATTGGGAATCGTACATCTATGTGACTGTCTCTATTATAAGGTCTACTCCTTGCTACAAAGGCTATCTCTTTCCTTGAACTCCCAAACTCTTCTCCCAAGCTTTCTCTCTCTCTCTCTGAAGCTCAGGCTAACACTCTTTACATCACTTTTTCCACCGCTCCCCTCCTCACTAGTCTCCTCAGAGGCTCAGACTACTTAAAGGCTGGGGCTTAACGAAACTTTCCCACAATCCCACGAACCCGATAGGGACAACTTCTTCCGGAGTGGGCAAGATGTGGAGGGGTTATGCGGTGCAACCGCATGGGACGAAGAGACGGGCTCCCCATACTACCCCCCACATCCCACGTTCTCCCTATGAGCCATGCATGACTTAGAGGTACTTCAAAGTCTCCCGGGTCCCACGTTGCATGAGACTATGCATGGCTTGGAAACACTTCAAAGTCTCCTGTGTCCCACATTGCATGAGACCCACGCCATGCAACAAAACTCGTGCCTGACGCGGGATGGTTCGGAAAACTTCTCCGGTACGTTGTGCATAGTTCTTGAGGTGGGACCCAGGCGCGGACGCGTGATGGCTCGGAGTAGGCTTGGCAAACGCGTCCCACGCTCCTCACGTCCCACGTCCGTGCAACGATTCCCATGCGTGATGCAGGATGGCTCGAAAAAGGCTCGTCATGCATGAAACGAGCTTCCTCCTGCTTGGCGAATGCATGGGACTCGCCATCATCTTCATGTCGGGTATGGTTCTCCTCGCATGGAACTCGGAACGCGCTTCCTCCCGCTCGTCGTGTGTCGTCCTCGTGTCGTGTGGTTCCTCTCGCGTGAGACTGAGACAACCGAGACGCTCCTAAGTGCCAGAGATCGTCCTGAATCTTAGGAGGACTTCAAGAATAACAGATTTTTTTTCTAAATATACGGTACATCAATGAAGACGTATCTTGTGCAAAATCTGGGTTATTTGTTAACCCAAAACACAGAAAAAACCACGGTTGAAAGGACTTGCCAAATGAAGATAGGAATTGCTATTACTAGAAGTCGAGTTATATTAGGATATCAGAAAGGTCACCTCCCATATACAAACTAAATATAAAAGCTGAATCGAAGTAGGAATATCGATCCAATTCAAACACGGATTAAGCCCGATTCTGTCCAATCTAAAGAGGAATCAATTAGACTTCTTCCTTTTGACCCAATGCAGATACCTATTAATTTGAAGTGGGGTAGCCAATCCCGATCCAACCCTACTCGCTGCAGGTCCAATTTCGAATCCCCTTAGAATTAGGAATTGACTTAAAGTAGGAACACTGGGGAAGTTCGTCTCCTATAACATATAAAAGTTGAATCGAATAAGGAATAGCTGTTTCTAAAATAGTTATATATATGTACCCGTACCCAGCATCCTGTGGAGTTAGAATCAGAAAAACGAAACTTGATCATCCCATGGAAGACTTTCCGAGTTCCAGCGAGAAGGAAGTTTTAATTTCTTCTTTCCTGGAGATCGCCACGGGCTTCTCCTCTGACGCCGCCATCAACTATCTGCAGGCGACCAACTGGAGGCTGGAGGATGCTTTCGAGCTATTTTTCGCCGGCGGCGAGCCTGGTACTGCCTTCTCCGACGATAGAGCAAGAGATGACGGAGTTCGGCCTCCAATACCATTGAAGAGAGAGGTTTTGTATGGTCCTGCCCCTTCTCTCCTCTCTCAATGTTTTGATGCGGAATCGAGTGTCTGGAAATCGGAGGGTGGCGAATCAAACTGCAGTATTCTCGCTTCATTGTTCCGTCCACCATCTTGTCTCATATATCATGGTTCCTTCCACGACGCCAAGGTGGCGGCCAGTAGTGAAAATAGGTGGCTGCTTGTAAACCTGCAAAACATGGAGGAATTCAGTTCCCACATGCTCAACCGGGATACATGGTCGAACGAAACGATGGTGCACATGATTCAGGCGAATTTTGTCTTCTGGCAAGCGAACCACGACACTGATGGGGGGAAGAAGGTCTGCACCTACTACAAGTTGATCTCGTCACCTGCAATTCTCGTCATCGATCCCATCACCGGACAGAAGATGAGGTCATGGAGCGGCATGAGAACAGCGGATGCATTGTTAGAGGATCTGCTCCCGTTTGTGGATGGCGGTCCAAAGGAGCATCATGATGTTCTCTCTCGTAAGCAATCAGTTCACGCTACTGAGCTTGGTCTAAGAGAGGCAGCTTCCACGGAAGGTACATCCGCAGGTGATAGAATCGGTGCTGATAAAGATATTATGGAGGCTAGCATGAATGCAAAGTTGGAGTATCTCCATCTTCCCGAAGAACCCAAAGGTGAGAAGGGGGTTACTTGTAGAGTGGCCATTCGTCTCCCTGATGGACGGAGATTGCAGAGAAATTTTCTACGTAGCGATCCGATAAAGTTGCTTTGGTCATTCTGCTCCTCTGGGTTGGAGGAAGGCAACATGCGTCGGTTTCGGTTCGTGCAAACTACTTCTGGTGGATCGAATAGCCTGGAATATGAAAGTAACCTCACCTTTGAAGAAGCAGGCTTCTCAAATTCCATGATTTCAATGGTTTGGAAATGAAAAGAGATTACTTGGTTTCGGTTTTTAGGAGTGCAAAGTTCACGGTGTCTTGTTATTGTTAGTTTTGTAGGTGTGGTCTTAGTTAGAGTTATATACTACGTGGTACAAAGTGTTTTTTGAGCTGGTAATGTAGTAAAAAGTTCATGTTTTCTTTTGTTTGTTTGTTCAGTAGTTGTGGTCTTAGGACGCTACTGCTACCTAAGTACTGCTAGTTCTAGTTATTAGTGGAAGAAAAAGGTGTGTGAAAAAAGGATCCTATTGTAAAGATTACTATTATAAGCTTTTAATTTAAAAAAAAAGCTGGAATTCCCATCTTTCGATATGAAGTTATTCGGAGGTTATGATTCTTTTCGGAGGACTTGTTGATTTTTTTAATTTCTTTCTTTTTTCTGAAAAGGAAAGACTTTTGGTTGATCAAAAGGTAATAATTATCTTTTGTTTTTATTAAAAGAGCAACAATTCCTTGAAGAGGTTAGGAGGCCGCATTGTCAACATTACAGGAACATGGGAATCCTGGAGTGAGTACGCAGTGTTCGATATTTGCCCCGGTATTCATCTTTCTATTAGCTTAGCCTTTTGATCTTCATCTAGTTATTGATCTGTTATTAGTTCACTAGAGAACTAAACCCTTTATTAATGAAGCCATCAAGCTGTGGTTAGCATTTACTTAATACAATGAAGCTCGAAGAACTTTTCCAAACAATTAACATCACGTCCCCGACCTAAAATCGTGAGCTGAGGTCGCAACAACTATCCCATATTTCTAAAAAACTCTCTTCCCAAACATGTAAATCATCATCATATTATAAATCAAGCAGCGGATTAATTAATTAATTAACGAAGTCTAAAATTTAAATAATGAATAATTTGGATAGTAGATATATATTAAATTTGGAATATTGTATATAATGTTTCCTATTTTCTGAATTGTATAAATTTTTATTAATCATTTTTTTCGTTCTTTTTTCTCATATCGTTTCTTAAACTCCTTCCTCTACTCGATCACCATGCAAGCTGACCGGACTGTCTTGCAGCAAATTACACATGGCAGGGCTAGCCGGGTGTATAAAATTCGGCCGAGTTGTATACCAGTTTAGATTTGGTTCATCAGGGCCTATACCTTATGCCATGCATGGTGGTCGTTTTTGACACTTTTTTCCAAACACAAAAACTAAAAATTAAAAAAATTGACTTCCTTACTAGCTTGCTCCTTAGCCCAAAATTAGAGTTAAGTTCTTGAAATCATGCAAAAAAAGAGCATATAAATATTCGGAGGTCTGCTCAGTTTAATGCTTTCAGAAATTGGTGTTCAACCTGCAATCCACCCATGATATACCATTACCAAGCTGCTAAACTTACTATCGGTGTCTCATCTCCTTTCTTTGCCCTATTCTAAAGCCCAAGCATTGTTAACTATAATGTCAAAGGTCTGAGGCTTTTCTCTAGCATTGACAATTTATTCTGATAAAACTCATCATTCTTAAAAAAAAGGAAAATGCATTCATTGCAAGTGTGACATTCTAGTTTTATCAAATTCATTGTGCTTCATAGTGCATGAAAGCTGTTCAAAGTTGAAATCACAGATAGACAAGAGCAGTTGACAAATATTGAATGCATAAAGGTGTACCCAATCAAGGAAGTAGTCTCTGGTAGTTGTACTAAGAGACTTTGAACTAATCTCACCTTCACTAGAATATGGGGAGTTATAGAACAGAGCTAGCCCATCTGCTTATGTAGCCTACTGCTCTTCCACCCCATAGGCAAAAGAATCCACATTTTACCAATATACATCCACTGTCAATTTTAGGCTCTGATAATGGCGAACGAGCAACATTATAAGTTCTGCTTTTGTTCTTGCAGGAGAGCAATATGGTAAATAACTTAAATACAATAAGTTTCATTTCATGCCATACCAAATTTGACCCACCAAGCTAAAACACTAATGAAGCAAAGAAAAAGAAACTGAACAGGCACATGCAAAACCAAAATATTAGTAATATCTCCTTCAAATAGTTTGGTGAATACTTGGTCTTCTGCTTGCATTTGTTAGGCCTCTTCAATCTTTTTTGTTCGGTTAAGCATCTTTACTCAACATCAAAACCCTTCTCTTGGAGCTCTGATATGACCTCATTCCATAAGTGGAACCATAGCTTCTGAGCTTCCTGTTCAAATAAATTTGACTGCAATTGTTTCTGCATGTTAACAGAATCCTTGTTAGAATCTATAAATCCTTTGGGTCCAATGGTGGTGCCAATAGTGCCTGCACTTTTAATGAATTCCTCAATCGCCTCCTTGTTACCTGGGTAGGGAAACCTCCTACGCTCATACAGATGAGCCATCTCTTTCTCTTCCTGGATATAATGGGTAATTGCCTTCATAATTTGCTATATAATGAACAACGAGATCACTTCTTTTTGAAAGACACGCTATCATACTGAAACAAAAACTGGAGGCACCTGCTGTTCATAAACTCTTCTAAATATACCAATGGATCTCAGTTTTTTTTTTTTTTTTTTTGAAGAAAGCTACTCTCACAAGGAATCATAATATGATGCTCATACAAACAGGCAAAGGTTCACCTTGTATGAAAAAAGAGAGAAAGGATTATCATACTGAGTCTTCTGCATGTTCATCATAATCACATTAATGTACCAAGCTGATCATGTGCTAAAATGAACTCACAAATCAAGATGAAAGTAGTGCAACTTTTTTGTAAGATGAAACATGCATGCATCACATGCGTACATGGACATGCAGGAAAGAACATGCATCTGTGCGCGCGCGCCCACACACATATAAACTAGAAGCTGAAGGGTCAAATACAGAGAAATGTAATTAGGTATTGACAAAAGATTAAACTTTAACTCTAAATTTCTTAAAAAAAGAAAATTCAACAGATAAGCCAAGTGTTATATTTTGAGAAATTCAAAATGTGTGATATTTGATGGAGCTTAATGAAGGATAATTGAGAAATGAATGAGATCATAGATTTTCAATAGATCTCTTTTTCACTTATCCATGCCTCACTCTTACTTAAAAAGATGTCAAAAAATGAAGACCACGGATGTGGAGGTGCAGCAAGACAAGCTGAAAAGTTATTAAGAACGAAGAGTTTTTTCATTCTACGGTAGACTAGACTTAACCAAAATAGTCCTAAAGAAGCTCCCTATTTTATTATCTGTCACATCGTCCTGTTTGCCAAGGCTGAAAGCTGAAACTATTGGGACCTATCTAGAATAATAATATTATAAGGTTGACATAACCATCTGATAAACTATGATTAGTTTGAAAAAGTGGGGATCAACATGGGAATAAATTAAGAACATCAACACGTATAAATTTGATATTATTGTAAAAATAGTTAATAGAGTAGCTGTTGAAAGGAAGGTCTAATAGAGTTATCAACACTTTAGAGAAACATGTATATCAAATTATACACAATTGCAGCGTAGCATATTTAAATGCTTGGAAAAACATTTTAGGACTGGAACCAGGTTCTAGGTGCAAAAAAAAAAAAAATTGGAGAGATGCAGCAGACATACACACTGAAAGGGAGTATGTGTTCTTAAAAAATTAAAGTTATACATATAATTTCTTCTTAAAATATGTATACAAAGGAGAATGTTGCCATGTTTTGATTGGAATCTAGAGGGATGAAATTATAGCACAAGTTACTTAAATAATGTGTAATAGAACTTAGGTTTCTTTCTTTTGATTTTCCTGTGTTTCTCTTGTTGGCCTATCAGGTATAAAAAATGGTTGAAAAAAGAATAAAAAACAGCCAGATCTAATAAATTTGTGTTGGCTCTCCTTTGAAAGGATGTGGATTTCATCAGAAATGAGGATCCACAAAATTAGATGGAGAAGGCCTTCGCCTAAATAGATATTCTTTGTCAAATGATCTAAGTTGTGAAGGGAAAGATGATCCCTGCAGAAGTTCTTGATTATGACTTACATTTATCTCTTCTTCCATGTGGCTCATATGACTTACAACATTATAAGTTAGCTATTTTCATGTTGTTGATGAATGAAATCTGGACCTTGTATGAAAAGTTATTCTACCATCCTTGTATCTGTCTGAGATTAATAATTTTAACTGTTTGTTTTTTAAAATCTCATGCCATGTTCAATAAAAGATTTATGTAGGCATTTATGTGATCGTTGGTTCTCTCATACTTTCAAATCCATATGCGGCTCACTATATAATAAACTAGTTTAATTTACACATCGCCATAGAACTTTTACCATTGGTATACGGTTATGTCCAGGTTTGAGTTCAGTAATTATGCCATATATTAGTAAAAATTTCATAAAAAATTCAAAATAAATGAGGTTTGTGCTAATTTGGTTAATTCTATATTTAATTGAGATCCAAATTTTGTTCTTTTAACACATCATCATGCTTAGCTATAATTTTATCAGATGTCTCTAGAGAGACCATGATGTTTTATTCTAATATCGCCGTGTTCTGGAAATGCTCAAGCAACCACCTAATTGCCCAACATATCCTAATAATGTTCAGTGGACACCTTTCTTAGGACTTGGGCAACCTAGTGGCCACCAACTCCCCCGGCTCGGGTTCAACTGTCTTGGTTGTTTTTTTTTTTTTTTGGAAAAAAAAGGGAAGAGGGGGGGGGGGGTGAGGAGAACCTCACCAGCGTAGCAACCTCCACTGGGCCACCTCCCGACTGGAGAATGTTTGATACGGACAGACAAGTTTTACTCATATCATCTTCATCCGTGGAAAGCCCCACGTGTGAGTACGTCACACCAATACCACCTAAGCAACCGGCAAACCGGATAGCGATTCCACCAAACAAATTAGGCGGAGGGCATCCGGTCCCCACATTTAATCAACACCCGTGCATTTTGAATCTAGCCACTCCGGTGGAATCAAATCCCCGTTCCCACCGTGTTACAACCTCGGTGGTACTATCTTGGTTGCTTTAACCAGGTGTTTGAAGTGGCACATTAAGAAGGCATGCTAAACAGAGTAGCTGAAGAACCATGACGAGTGCAAATCCACAGACGATAGATGAAACCTACTAGTGGAATCCAGCAAAAAGGCAAAAACTGAAAGATAACATGTTAGATTTTTTTCCTGTCTTCTCCCCTTTCCATTCCATTCTTTTCTCCCATATGTTCCCCCCTCTTCCTGTTTCTTTTCTTTCCTCCCAAAGCCAGCAACAGTTGTGACCCCTGATACCAGTTGTAGCAAGTATCCACAACTACTGCAGGCAATGATAAGCTAATGGAGATTAGCAAGTAAAAGTAGTTGCTGCTGTAGACAGTGGTGGTGGTGGTGATGGGCAGTAGCAATGGCAGATGATATTGCTCCACCAAAAAATGAAGAACAATTATAATTTTTCAATTTTTCCTATTTCTGGAACCCTTAAAAAATCATTAGTTTTCATACTTTTGACTCTTTTTTAGGTGCCTCAATCTATAGGCACCCATCAGAACTTATATATGCCCTTCTGGCACCTATAATCTTCCTAAAAAATTAACTTTGGACATAAAATTCGCTATAATGCTAGTTATACAGTTTGCTAATTAAATTCCAAACTAAAAAAGACCCTTCTTTTTGTTTTGAAAGTAAGGGAGGTAGAGCCATCAATCGTCATGTTTTAAGATAATGGACTTATGAGAGAGACAAGAGAAAGAAGAGCAAATGGGAAGAGATGGAAGAAGCACAGAGGGAGGTAAAATAAGAATAGACTTGAGAAACAGAAGCAAAAGAAAATGAGGGAGAAAGAGGTGGGAAAGACGACAAGGTGGATCAGGGGGTTAAGCGTGGATGGCAACAGTAAAGGTAAGTTCCTGTTTGCCGCAAGCCATATGTATCCACCTCAAAGAAGTGGCTCAGGCTCTTGATCTTGGAAAGAAGATAATTAATTTGATAATTTTTAAAAGAAGGATTTAGTGTTTGATTTTTCCTTTTTCACCAAATACGCTAATTAATGAATTGAGCATATTGCCAAAGGTCCAAACTTGTCTACTTCACGATGAACCGATAACTTTTTGCCCTTGAATCTTTAGGTATCAAACAAAAAAATGGATATAGTTACAGTATAGGTACATTACGATAAGCAATAAAATGATACTCCAACATCTCATACTGAGAAAAAGAAAGTTTGTCAGACATCAATACTTTAGAAAACTATTCCATTGGCCCTTTTCTTCAAATATTAACTATATCAGATAATGATGAAAGTAAAGTCGGCGGAACCGTCCAGAACCGAACAGTTCCGATCGCTCTGAGCCCCTCATTCCGGCCAAAATCCTAATCCAAAAGAAAAAGAAATTCCTAATTTTCAAAGCCAAAACAAAAAATTTGAGAGGCAGGGATCTCAAAATCCTATCGGTTCTTTAAGAAGCCACAGAAACAACACACCAGAAGAGCCAAATCATAGTAAAGAAATACAAGAAAGCTTAAAACTATGAAATCTTGGACAAACTAGAGGCTCAGATTCACCGTTTAATCCATCAGGTTCCCATATGGCCAAAATTTTAGACTCAATCGGTTGTTTGGGTCGAGTCAAGTTCGTGCATGACCTGGCCCCAACCTGAAAAATTTTGGTCCAAGGCTGGTCTGGGTAAAAAGAAAAAAAAACTCAACCAACTTTTAGCACAAGTGTTTGGGCGAAGAGATTTTCAAAATAGTTGATCTATTGTGCCAAAGGGAAATGATTGTGGAAGCATATATTCACTCAAACATCTTAAAGTAAATGCAAAATTCAAACAGAAAATGCATAAGGTTTAAAATTTCAATGGTCTTGCACCCGCATATCCAGCAGAACAGAAGATATCTACAGTTGAACAACATTTTCTACAATTAGTCAATAGTCATGAGGTTGGCGAAGATATCCATCTGAGCGTATCAATTAAATTCAAGCCTTGTTAGATCGAGACTTTTCATAATGTGAGCACAGAAATTGCATGAACAGAAATTTGGGTAACAACGTACCGTTTCTTACAAGCTTTTCTCATAATGTGAGCACAGAAACCATTAGAAAAGTTCTAAACTAAAACCATTGTGAGAAGAACCATTTAAAAAAAAAAAAAAATCTAGCTAGAGAATGTAAGTAAATATTTTGACCACTCATGCTCTTTGACCACTCACTTGAAATATAGCTAATGATATTCTCTAGCAACAAAAAAACCTATACAAATTACATGGAGCCAACATCATGACAAAACATTCAAATTAGCCAATGCATAAAGTCTCTTATTTTTAATTCACACTGTAACCAGATCAGTTTCTGCAGGATTGACTAATAAAATAAAGCAACAATATAACTATAAGAGTTAAAAATTTCCGCACAGCTAACTCAAGTATGAGTAATGAAAATAAAATCATCAAAAACATGATACTTTAGCATAATCAGAGACACAGTCAGTTGAAATAGAAATTAAGTACTTGTGAACACCACAGATAAAGATGATCATAATATTGGTAGCTTGATGTTCTGCCATGATATGTTTATGAAGATGAGGTCAACAGTATAATACTATAGTTAATTGACCAAACCAAATAAAATCTCAAGTTGTATGTATAATAGGGTCAACGGGTCGAGTCGGGTCCAAATTCAAAAAACCCATACCTGATTCAGAATATAGAACATGTCCAAGATTTCGACCCAACATGGCCCTATTAGTCCTTAAAAACAGGCCAGATTGGGTCTAAATAGATCGGAGCATGGATCAACCCAACCCACTTGTAGCCCTACATATAGGTGTGTCTTTTATCATATTTCTCCATATGTATTTTTATTGTTTATTATTTGTTCTTTTACATTTTCAAATCCTTCAATATATTTAGGCTCACTGTATTTTGACTAAAGGGTGTAAGGCAATGCTTTGATACACTTATGCTTTGTAGCATAGTATGAGACACTTTATATTTTCTATGTATTTCTATATATTCTTTTAAATTTTTGAATCTTTAGCTAATTTATTCTCAAATAACGAGCTTTCAACTATCCTTAAAGAATTCATATCTGATATTACTAATTATAGTTGAATCTCACTAGATTTTCACTGAATATTTGTGCTTCAAGGAGAATCCAAGTAGGAATATAGGTAACAAAATTCTAAACTTACCTTACACACACATCCGTACGCTGCTTATTAAAATCTACAAGCCACTCTCAGCAACACAACAAGTCGACATCTGAATTGCACAATCTTAATTAAAATCCAATAATTCAATAAAATAATGGAACAAAGAAAATCTATAAAGCCACATAATTCTAGGAAAATCAAACCTTAGAGAAATCAAGTAGTTGTTTTTGATTGCACAAAATAGACCAGTCCTTGTAAAGTTCAAGGTTGGAACCTAGAATGCTCTAGTTGCTTTGTTTAAAAAGATTCTTTCATCTCTCTTTCTAGCAAGTTTGTTAACTGATTGAAAGTTGCATGAATATTCTTAGAACCTTTTTGGTTGGTTATCTCCAATCAACTCACATGTTAGTTTTGTCTTTTATAACTTTATATTACCTTTATCACACCAACCACAAACTTTCCTACAAGAACTTGTGCTTCCATACACAATACCCCATAATCATGATGTTTACACCAAACCGTCATTATAAGTTTCTCACGTGCAACAACATGTATGCACACACAAGCAAACGTAAATCTCATCAAATCCAATAACAAACATGGCGAATGTTTTCTTTTTGTTTGGGATACAAGTGGGGAAAATGATCCCAAAAAAAAAACTGAGCTACATTAAGCTAAACATAATCTACGTTGTATAAACTGGACTTCATAAGCGCATGCTTCTAACAAAGCCTTTAGCTTTTGGCAGGTTATGGTATTGGTTCTGATTAGGGGTGGCAAAGTATGATTCGATCCACCAACTTGACCCGTGTTCGACCTGCCATAAACAGGTTTGAGTTTGGCCTAAACAAGTTCGGGTCGTAAACAAGTTGACCTGTTTAACCTGTTTATTAATTGGGTCGGATACAGATTTTAGATGTCTGACCCGTTTAACCCGTATAACCTGATTAAGTGTTGGGCTGATAGATAAGGGCCACAACCCACAAGATAAAGCCCAGAGCCGGCCCAACTCCCCGCCTAGGCCCGATTTCACCGCCTCGGCCCAACTCCCCTCCTCAGCCCGATTTCTGCCCGATTTTCGGATTAGAGTTTGTAAAATGACGCCACCAAGCTCTATTCCTCTATTCCCTCAGTGTTCAGTGTCCCTCTCCCTCTGCTGAGTCTCCTCTCCTCCAGACCTCAAGTCCACCTCCCCATGGCTACTCTCTTCTCCTCTTCTCGCCCTTCTCCTCCTCCTCCTCCTCCTCCTCCACCCTTCCTCCTCCTCCTCCTCCAAATTGACGGCTCCGAAGAAGTCTTCTTCTAGATCCAACGACGCCAAGGTTGCCGGAGACGACCTCTCGGTGTCCTGCACCAACTGTCGGCCCTCCACCTGGGAGAAGATCTTTGTCGTCCAGCTCGACATCAACGGTCTCAAGCAACATGTCTCCTCCCTCAGCCCCTCCCCAGCCCGCCTTCTTCGCTTCCTCTTCCCCTCCCTCGCTCGCCGCAGCCCCCACTCCTCCTCCTCTGCGGCCGTCCACTCCTCCTCCTCTGCCGCCATCGACGAGTGGCGCCTCGTCGCGGCGGAGCTATCCCAAAAGCTAGTCTACGCCACCCAGAAACGCGACGAAGCCCTCCTCGGGTCCTCTCGTCTCAAGCACTCCCTTCCTGAGCTAGAGCGCAAGCTCGGCCGGCTCGAGTCCCACTGCCACGACCTGTAGGCCGCCCTCGACCGCCGCTCCTTGCCAACCCCACTCCAGACCGCCTCCCCTTTCCCGGTCAAGACCTTCCTCCGGGCCATTTCCGATGCCTGCACCGCGGTCCGCCACCTGAGCCACTCCCTCGCCGCCTAACTCCGTCCGGACCGGATGGCGGCCCTTCTCCAGCACCACGATGCTAGGGCTGCCAGCCAGTGCCGAAGAACACTAGGCGGCCTGCTCTTCTGAGGCCCTATTTCCGATTATTTTTTTGAAATTTTCTATGATTCATTTTTTCTTCTATTTGTACCCTTTTTTTTTCTTTTTTGAACACTGAAACTTGTATTAATTCTGAATATTAATAGTTTTGAACACAGATTAAATGGGTCGGGTTAGGCAAATAAGTTAAATAGATTGGGTCAGAATAAATAGGGCTAAACAGGTTAAACAGGTCGGATCGGGTTGGCCAAACAGGTTACCTGTTTATTAAATAGGTTAAACGGATCGGATCGGGTTATCTGTTTATTAAACATGGCAGATTCATATTGTAATTTCTGACCTGTTTAATATACAAGTCGAGATCAAATTTATAATTTTATGATCTGACTTGCATGTGACCCGATCCGTTTATGATCCGGCACGACCCGATTGCCATCTCTAGCTCTAATACCATTTGTAATATCCCAAGAACTCACCCAAAAAGGCTAGCCAGAAGGTATTATTTGAGTTCCTTGATCCTATATAAGTACCCAAGATCTACTCAGCGAATAATCGATGTGGAACTAAACACATACCCTCACGGATCCTCACATATTCCTCTCGTTCAAGCCCTCACGTCCTCATCAGGCTAAAGGTTCAAATCCATTCAAATCTAATCACAAACACCACGATCGGCCTATAGTCAGCCCCAATGGATCCGTGATGCAGTGCCTTTTAGTCCAGATAGGTTATAGGCTGGGTTCGATTTAATATCATTTTTCAATTTATGCATGTCGTTCTTGCGCAGGGCCATGCTAAAAATATAATGTGTTTCTTTGACTCCACGGTGCATTCAGAGAATTATTCCCTTCTTTTTATTGAAAAAAAAAAAGGATGTTCAAACAGACAACTCGTGAATTCCAATCCACATGAGCATAGTCTGAAAATGTTGCGTGAGGGTGCGCAGATGCCACATCGAAATTTCCTCGCCATGTCTTTGCTCGTGCAATTGCAGCCATTGAGATGAGTGAAAAGGCCAGCTCCATCCACCTGCTTGAATATGATTGACGTAAAAATTGGTCAAGTCTCGTGGTCTCTCCATGTTCACACCAGCTTCCCCTCCAAGGTCCATGTACACACCAGCTTCCCTCCAAGGTACGTAAACCAAAGATACTTCCAGCGAAAACAGACAACGGAGATCCATGTCCCAGAAGTCCTTGCTTGACGGTCTTCCCTTTTCTTTTTCTTTTCTATTTTTTTGTTGAAGAAAAATGTAAAAGCCATTCAAACTTCTGTTATCAAAGTCGTTCCCTGGAAACATTACCTTGCGGCCTCAAGAAACTTCACGAAGTACGACTGACTTCAAACGAGTTCTAAATTTCTGCATCACGTGCTTGTGGTTACGAGAGAGAGGGAAACAGGTGTCAGCGTCGGCCCGTTATCTGACAAACGCCAGGTAAATTCCTAGAGGGGACGTCATTGCTGGATACTGTCACGCTTTGAGATTGCATCTGCGGTGCAAAAGAATGATCTGAGACCTGTACATATAGATGATTTGAGAGATTCGGAGTATGGAAGGAGTGACATGTTTGAATTTTCTTAAAAAAATTAAATTCTATTGATCTATTGTGTTTTGTAGAAACTCTTATCAATTTACTTCAGTTGAAAGCATTTGTGTTTAAATAAACTGCTTGATCCTCATCTCAAACTTAAGAATAACCTTGCAGCATTGATGCCGCACGTAAATAGACATTGATCTATCTTTTAGTAAAAAGCTAACTCACATCAGGATGCAGAGCTTATATAGCTGTACATTGAAGATATAAAAATCCTTCAAAGTATTTATGAGATTGTTAAGTTTGTTAAATAGTTTAATAGGTCATTTACATACCACTACATGTTGTAAAAGTTTTTTATTATTTTTTAATATTTTTCTTTCTTGTAAATATTTTATAAATAATTTCTGTAAACTTTTTTTTTTTACTAAAGGCCGGGAGGCTCCCTTCTTATCAAATAATAAAAAAAAAAAAAGGTGCAGAATATGATCGAATTACCCATGTCGTGAAGAAAATTGATAACTCTTCCCACTGAACAAATTTGAAATAAAATGATAGCTGTTGCAACAAAAGGACGATGCTGTTTGATTAAGTTCACACAATAAAATAACCCTTTCAATTGGCATGCAATTCGATTCTGGTACGCATCGTTACTATTATAATGGTGATGGTTTTGTGGTTAGACCTACCTAACAGATTAGATTTCTGTTTAAATTCTTAAGATACTTGTTCTTTTTCTCCTATTGATGTGTGTGACAGAGAAATTCCTCTACTCATGATAAGGACTCATTAATTGCTACGCAATAGATCAACTACCATCAGGACTCTTCTGCAAGCAACATTCCCATCCCCATTAATATCAGTTAGTGCAGAACCTCCAGCTCTTTTATGCCAGCTCATCCTACAGAGGCGAATCATTAAATTCAAATGAACACTAGTTGGCTGGAAGGGCTTCAAATGAACACTAGCCTTCTCATATTCGTCTCCACTTGTTTCTCATATTTCAGTTTAATTTTTCTATCGTTTCAAGAAGACTTCAAAAAAGAAAACAAACTAGATCCCATTTGCCATGCACTGATCTAACATCTTCTTCTCCTCTTCGAGGTCAGCCAGAGAATGGCGAAAGAGGACTGGAATTCAGCAGACGGGCAGGAATGTTGAAGCCTCCGACGAAAGTATAAAGATAGATCGATTACACCAGCCCCCAAAAAGAAAAAAAAGGCATGGAAATGGAGAACCAAATTGGACTGACCGGTTCGTCTGGTTCTCCTGAGTTTGATTAGATTTGGACCAAATTTAAAATATCCTTTGAACCAGATTGGGTAGGCGAATGGTTCTCAGTTCAACCGGTCGAACTAGCCGGTCTGATTCAGTTTTAAAAACATTGCATCCTAAATATTAATATTATAACTTATTCTCTTATGAGGTTCCGTTGCCTACAAGGTTTTGATGTCTTGAGGTGTATCCTCCCACTTGCCAATAAAAGGACCGCACATTGCCTTTTTGACATTTCAATTTAGTCCTAATTCTTAAATAATTTATCACCAAAAGTAACCAATTTATCAAATGATAATGGAAAGCTCCAAAATAAGGGCACATATACTTTGCTTGTATTCCACAAAAGTATTACTGAAAAATATTTTTATAAAAATATATATTTTTTTTTGGTCAAAAAAAAGGAGGGGGAGGAAACCTCACCCGCATAGCAGCCTCCACTGGGGCTCCCTTTCCACCAGAAAATGTTCGATGTGGGTAGAAATTTGCTCATACCTTCTCCGACCCGTGGGTCACCCAGTAAACAATGCGAAGGCCTTAGTTCAAACCCTTACGCATAGAATAATATGCTAGCTCCCTAGAGTAATATGCTATTTAGCATGTGATTGAAGCGAATGTTTTAAGTGCTTGTTCTATACAAATAAAAAGTTTCTTGATGCTGGCTTAGAAATTTTGTAATAACCGATCTCCTTTGTGCCAAATCCTATGAGTCATAACAAGCCCCAGTGCTATGTGGTCAAAAAATTTCTCTTGGCATTACTCAATAAATATATGGAAACTATTAACAGAAGCCATAGAAACATCTGTCAAAGTAATTGCTTCATTAATTGATGACAATGCAATTTTATTCTAATTAGTTAATTAACTATTTATATGCTACTTTAGCTATCAATTGCTTCTCAATTTTTTTCTCAAAAATTTCTAAAATCTCTCTATCTCCACCACAAAATCACCCACACGTCACATTTATCATCCGATGAGTGTGTAATATTTATTTTATGAACTATAAATGATTTGTTAAACTGAAAAATCAACTGTAGAAAATGAAATTGTGAATAATTAGGTTGCCATCCAATCAAATTTTGACATGCTATTCAAGATAATTAAATTTTGAAAATGAAATTCCATTTGTTACCTGGGACCCTGGTTATGGAAGTCAACCGTTCGAATGTCAGTTTCAACAGCAACCACTGCAGCTAAACGCTCTAGAAAGTCGAACAACATTCGTGTATATCATGTTTCAGTAAGTAATAGTTAGACACATGACCGTAATTGAAGTCTCTTGGCTTAAATACCGTACAAGGCAACACTAGGATTGGAGAAGATAGGAAGTTAGGAACCTTATGACTGAAAATAACTCAATCTAGAAGCTACAATATATTTTTTGCTTTGTCATTTGAGCAGAATTTTGTTCTTTTATTATATTTTAGTTGCAAAAGATGATCTCTATGATTGATAAATAGACAGTAAAGAATAATTTGGAAATTAAAAAGTGGAGTGGAAGTTTATTGTAGAGACACCTCTAAGTA
Organism: Phoenix dactylifera; assembly: GCF_009389715.1. Lineage (NCBI taxonomy): Eukaryota > Viridiplantae > Streptophyta > Magnoliopsida > Arecales > Arecaceae > Phoenix > Phoenix dactylifera. The sequence continues at coordinate 18,910,366 of NC_052393.1, forward strand.
TTTGCATTGTACACGAAAAATAACCTGTTGGATCTATTTACTAGAAAATAAGATAGATTCAAATCTAACGGCTAACCCACATTCAACGAAAAAGGTTGACTTCAACACATGGTTTGCTGAAGTTTCGTGGGAGTTGACATTGACTTTAGCCTCCAGCTTAAAGTCTACCGGACATGCCCGACCAGGTTAGCACAACCAATTGGCGCCGGAGCGCCCGTTAGCACCGACCGGAGCTCAGAAAGCTTCTGAGCGGCGGACGTTGAGTAGCCCCAGATATTCCCCGGCCGCCAAGCCTGACCGCCAACGGAGCCACGTCGTCTTTCCCGCGGCTCCCCGATGAGGCGTAGCCCCACGGCGGCGACCGGAGGCGGCCGGGACGCTAAAACCACCAGGAGGAGGTCCCAGGACAGCTGGGACGTCTCCCGGAGCCCTGTCTCCTTGGTATCCTCCAGCGGCTGCAAGTCGTCGTCATCGCCGTCGCGGTCAGCGACGACGTCGGGCCGGAACCCGGTCATGATTGCCGCCCGGGCGATCGGGTCGTGCTTCGTCCCACAGGCTGTGAGGTCAGAGCAAGGGGACTTCTCGGAGGACTTCACGCCTCCTTGTAAGCTTCTTTGCTCCCTTGAAGGAAATTTTGGTTTCGGGTTCGGATCGGGATGAAAGTTGTTGGTTTTTTCAGAAATTGGCTCTCCCGTTTTGCCTGCATTCTTGTTTTTATTTGGAAATACATGAGACTGTTGGGGAAAAGTAGTTGTTTTTACGTGAATAATTTTAGAAAATTGATTTTTTTAAAAAAAATTAAATGCTTATGGTTGTTGGTGTAAGCAAATAACTGCTTGTTTAGCTGAAATTTTGTTGCCGTACAATTGAAAATTTTAATTTTATAGTTTGATGTTGTGATCATGCTATAATGGCAACAGAACTGGTGCTCAAAAGAGGATTCTCGTAGGTCTAGAAGATATTAAAGGAAATAGAGTTATTGGTTCAAATCCGGGGAAAATAGGTTCTTTTGATTTTTTTCCCCCAACTTTTTTTTTTGTTTTTCTACCAAGAATATTTCAGAAAATTTGTTTTGAAATTGGAGTATTTTTCTTGTTTTGGCAGCTTGGTTCTATTGTTGTTTCTGTTATGATCTTGGAATATATGTAAAGCATATGAAGGTGATGAATTAATTGTTTTGATGCATCTAATCATTCTACTTCTGATTTTGGTGAAATTATGAGTTTGATCTGTGGGTCCGAGAGATTGGCAATAGGACTGGAAGCTTTGCATTACTTGACTTTTTTGATCGATTCTTGTTAGTCACCCCATCACGTAGTAGTTATGGAAGCTCCCATGGAAGCTCTTATACTACCGAGAGGAGGCGATCAGGCAGCAGCGTACGTAGTATGCCAAGCGATACTTCCCAGAGAAAGCCTGGAAGTATGATATTCACCATGGCGGAGATCCACAAAGTGACGAAGAATTTCTCCCCACTCCTGAAAATTGGACAAGGTGGCTCAGGGACAGTCTACAAAGGCCAACTAGATGATGGTGCACTTGTTGCAGTTAAACGTGCCAAAAAGGTTAAATGCAGTTGTTTTGGGATTCCATGGCTCTTCTTTCTTTTCGAGCAAATCTGATTATGGATTTTTGTTCTACTTTTTTCATTATCTTTATGAAATCCTGCAATAGGTTCTACCCCTCCCTTGTTGCAACTTGTGGTTATTCTTAAAATCTGTTAACTAGAAATCGAGACAGGACAGTATTGAGATTTGATTCTTTGCAGAATGTGTATGATAAGCATCTGAGCATCGAATTCCAGAATGAGATCCGGATTTTGGCACGTGTCGAGCATTTGAATCTGGTCAGGTTCTACGGGTTTTTGGAATATGAGGATGAGAGGATTATTATTGTTGAATTTGTCCCTAATGGAACTCTTCGAGAACATCTTGACTGTAAGTTTTTATTGCACAGTTTGTCTTTGTTGTTATGGTCATATTATAGGTTCCCTTCTTGCTGTTCTGATTGTCACTCAACTTTGTTGATGTTTAAAAGATTAGTATCATTGCATGAGCGTATTTCGATCAGTCTGCTGCTATTTCTTTCGATTATTTCACATTGGCCTGCTGAATGCTGACATGTGTTTCACAAATTTCAGGTGGACGTGGAAAACCTCTGGACCTCTCTGCACGGCTGGATATTGCAATTGATGTTGCTCATGCTGTCACATATCTTCATATGTATTCAGGTTTGTTTAAAGTGTTAAGATTTTTTGTTGCTCATATGAGTCTATAGTCATGAGTGAAAATGTCAGTTGGATGATAGAGAATAGTTATGCATGGTTTGAGCATGAGGAAGTGGGCCTTTTAATGATTCTCTTTTTCCTTTTGCTCTTGCTCTGCTAGAAATGCTGTGATTTACATCGAAACTTGCCTTTTGCTTCCTAAGTTGGTGTAGGAATTCCAAGTGTTCGTCATTCTCATCTCTTGTGGTTTTTATGAAGCACATTCATACTTCTTCATTTAGCCAACCTACTCTGGTTGCTACTGCAATAAACAGGGCAACCACTTTGCTTTCTTCCCCAATGCAACCACGGATAGGGGTTTCGGGTAGCAGTTCCTCCCTGTCCCCCTTCTCTGCGGTACATAATAGGCTTACACTCTAACCACTTAATAAATTTATGGATTTTTTGCATGGATACCCTTCTAAATATCAAATTTTGCATGAATATTCTTTCAAAATTAATATTTGTATGTATATCCTTGTAAAACTCTGTTATTATACAGATACTCCTAATATAACGGTTGTTTTAACAGTGTTAAAAAAATCATATTTATATTAATTAAAAATAAAATAAAAAAATTTGAAATAACGTTATTATCCTTACCCCCCCCCCGCGCCGGTTCCTTACTCTCCCCTCCCCTCCCCTAGCTTCCCTCCCCACCCCCTTCCCCCGGTGCCCGGCTTTCACCCCGCCCCCCACGTATCGGGATCCCGATCGCGGGCGTTCTCCCTGTTCTTGTGCCAGAAGAAGAAGAAGAAGAAGAAAAAGACAGGAGCTCCACACAGCTGTGCTCTGCTTCAGAATCTCTTGGGCCCAGAAGAGAGAGAGAGAGAGAGAGAGAGGACTGCTGGTTTGAGTTGGAAAGAAGGTGGCTTGTCTAAGGACCAGAAATGATGCTAAGTCGGTGGCTTTAACAGCACTGAGTTGGTGGTAATGGAAACAGAAAAAGAGAAACAAAATCAGGATAAAGGCTGCACAAAGCCACCTAAAATCCAGCAAAAGCTCAGAGAAATGAGTTTGCTTTGTGATAACAAGCAAGAGAGTCTCTTCTTTTTTTGTGTGTGTGGGTGGTGGTACTATTGGTCGTTTTTAAGTGAATTTATGGCGGGTTTTCAAGGCAGACAGGAACGAGATATGGGTTTCTTAGGAGCTTGTTAGCTTGCTCCCATGGCCTTATTATTCTCTAAAGGGATGGGAAATGCCAGCCAATGAGGAGGAAAAGCCCTAGGGGGAGTAGGGTTCAAGTGTGGAAGGATAGCAACAAGCATAGGTTCACAGAATCCAAAGGAACCTCAGCACGTCAGGATTCTCTCTCGATCTATTACACTGTGATACCTCTGGTGTCTCGGTAGCTGGCTTTTTCTTTTTCTTCCTTCTGTTTTTTGGTTTTTGTTTCTTTTAACTTTTGAAGGGAGAAAGTGAGGGAACACTCAATTAAATATGGGTCATATGACAGTTTTCTGCAATGGAATTGGATTTTGGAAGAAGGTCTGGGATTTTTTATGTCCTTCTTAGAGGGAAGCAGCGAGACACCAAGTTCCGTCCAATCAATCATCTCCACAAAAAATAGTGTGATATGAAATTTGGCTTGTAGACGGACTTAGTAGGTCATGGGTCACCTATTCTGACCGAACTTAGTTAGTAGGCCATGGGTCGCCCGGCACCTCATAATTATGATATAACTAATTAGATTTGTCTAAATTTTTATTCAAAAGCGTGGTAAAGTTTCTATTTACTTGTATATCCTTATAAAAATTTATATTTACGCGCTTATCCATTAAGAATATTTTAGTTATTTTAATTTAAAACTATTAATTTTTTAACGGCGTTCGATGGCATGGGTACATATGCAAAAATAAGAATAAAAAAGGGTAGAATAGCAAAATAAATATTTTATGAAGGTATACATGCAAATATCAATTTTGGAAGGGTATTCACGCAAAATCCTATATTTAGAAGGGTATCCATGCAAAAACCCCTAAATTTATACTTAAATGGTTTATGACAGTCCACATTTGCATACATGATTCATGCTAACATGTTATGTATTCCCAGATAAAACTTTTCTTAGTTTCCTTTTCTGGTTGACCTAGCCTAGAACCCATAAGCAAGATTTGCCATACCTGTCAGTACCATACCATACTGATATGCTGTATCGTACCGTACCAATACTTGATACACCGAGCTATACCATACCGAACCGTATACCAATAATGTAATAGGATGATACCAGTGTTGGGTCCGATACCGCGATGGCAACCTCGCCCATCAAAATGTGGTTAGCAATTACCAGGGCATCTTTTATGGGATCATGGAAGTACATGCAGGTAGGACTATATGTTGATGTGCTGCTGAAAAATCTAGGGTATTCAAGGAAGATATATGAGAAACTATCATAGTAATGAACCCTACATTTAGATGAATTCCTAGAATCATTAGATTTCCCAAAATGTTTGTTTTTGTTACTGTGGGAATCCATACTTGAATCACGAACATCCAGTTGTTTTTTTTTTTTTTTGGTTCATAGAATTTGAGAGCTTCTTTTAGATCCTTTTTTTTTAAATTAAAAAAAAATCCTGGCCTGATTTATAAAATTTGCTTGTGTGCAGATCATCCTATCATTCACAGAGATATTAAATCCTCGAACATCCTTTTAACGGATAATCTTCGTGCTAAGGTTGCTGACTTCGGGTTTTCTCGATTTGGTGCGACCGAGTCTGATGCTACCCATGTTTCAACACAAGTTAAAGGGACTGCAGGTTATCTAGATCCAGAATATCTGAGAACCTATCAACTCACTGAGAAGAGTGATGTCTTCTCATTTGGTGTATTGCTGGTGGAATTATTATCTGGGAGGCGCCCTATAGAACCAAAAAGGGAACTCAAAGAACGGATTACAGCAAAATGGGTAGATATCTGCTTCTTTCATGCAGATCTTTAACTTTCTAGTCAATGCTGAGTCCTCTGGATTAAGCTGAAAGCATACTCTGACTGAAAAAAAAGAAGGTTGAAACCAAGTTTGTTAGAACTTGCATGACAACAGCGTAGATGCTCATAAGATCTTGCATATGTGCAATGAGTTAATTTTTTCTGTTTGATTGGTATAAAATGGCTTGCTGCGGTTATGCTAACTATATTGTGAATTCTTTTTCGCCCCTACTTGTCTTTGGGAAAGTGCAGGCGATGAAGAAATTTGCAGAAGGCAATGCGATCCAGATATTGGATCCAAATCTATCACCAAACCCACCGACCAATCTCGCAGTAGAACGGATCCTTGAGCTTGTACTCCAATGCTTGGCTCCGACCAGACAGAGCAGGCCCAGCATGAGGAGGTGTGCAGAAATCTTATGGAGCATACGTAAGGACTACAGAAAGCTCTTGTTTTCAGACTCCTTCTCCCAACCATCCTATCAAAGGAATGCTTATCTAAACCAGAACAAGGAAGAGAAGAGCTGATGGGGTGAAAATTTTCATCTTGGAAGGTCTATTTACTTTGGAGAAGCTCGATTAAATTTGGGATTGCTCAGATGTGACACTGGATCGGATGTTCCTGCTATTTACTTTTGACTGGTTTCAAAATAATTTTTTTTGAGGGATTGTCATTGTACTTGTGGTACATAGGTTAGGCAATTGCATATCCTTTCTTTGTAGGAAGTTTCTGTTTGCTTTCATCGACATGGGAGGTACCATAATTCCAAAATGCTGGTTGATATGTTTTGCTTTGTGCTGTGTTACTGTAATGAGGGGCCATATGATGAAATGATAAAGCTGTATATTATTTGCACATCCAGCCTCACGTTTCTTCTTCCAATGAGGCTCCAATATGTCTTTGAAGTTCATATGAGTCTATTACAAAGGATACTCCTTCAAATAGAGAAACAAATGATCTATGACCAAATGTCTTCTGCTTTAGCTGGAAGTTACCTGGGGCTGGGTTTGAGTTGGTTTCGGCCTGATTGAGTCCGTTTCTAGCAGAATTGGATTGAAAATTTAAGTCAATTTAAAAAGATTGTGTTCGTATAAATAGTTTTCATGTGGTTGATAGACCACATATATTGTTGATATCAATTTACATGAGATGTGATTGTTAAACAATCTCACCCATAATGGCTTGTTAGTTATGTCAACTTTTGATGACAATTTATACGTGGATTGAGGAAAAAAACATAAGCTAAACACAAACCATATAAAATAGGCATTTAATGATGTCAAAATGTGGCTAATTCTTAAAAGAGTTTTTTTGCATGGATATCCTTCTAAATATTGAATTTTATATAAATATCCTTCCAAAATTGGTATTTGTATATATACCCTCGTAAAACTTTATTATTGTACAAATGTCCCTAATATAACGATTGTTCTAATGGTATTAAGAAAAATCATATTTATATTAATTAAAAATAAAATAAAATTTTAAAATTAGGTTAGTATCCCTGTCTTCTTTTTCTGCTGCTATTAGGATCGCGATCTATTTGCATGTCTATTCATTAAGGATATTTTAGTCATTTTAATTTGAAACTGTTAATTTTTTAACGTCGTTAGATAGCATGGGTACATATGCAAGAAGAAAAATAAAAATAAAAAGATAAAATAGTAAAACAAGTGTTTTACGAAGGTATTCATGCAAATATCAATTTTGAAAGGGTATTCATGTAAAATCTAATATTTAAGAGGGTATTCATGTAAAAAATTCTTCTTAGAATATATGGACAATTCATAACCTTGCGCTTCCAAGCTGCAAGGCGGACGTCGTTGGATGGTGTTTTGTTATTGTCATAAAAGATTTTGAAAGTGCCAATGTGGGACTAAAACTGCAGCAACAGCTTACCAGGAAAGGATCAAAATGGAGAATAAAATGCGGTATACTTAACATGCTTTCTCTCTATTTCTTTTTATTATTATTATTTTTAGTATTTCTTATTCTTTCTCTTAACTACTATGATTGTTATGGAGAGATCCAGAGCTTGTCCAATCCATGATAACCCTGGAGGTCGAGGATGACATTTGAGGTCAGATTGGTTTCATCTTAATTCACCTCAATTATAAAATTTCCCATCTAAATACATTTACGCCAGATAAATTCAAGCAGATTAGCAAGTCTCCCACAAAAACTGCTTCTCCCATCGCCAACTAGCACGAAGGAGCCCATACACGGTCATTGGAAGAAAATCTCGAGCTTGAATTTTGTTATTTTAGGGATTAATGAAGCATTTTACTGAGGAAATTAGCGATAAAAGTGGAGTCTCAAAAATGCAAGAAAAAGACCAGTTGTTTTTGTAGATTAGATTAGCACTTTTCTCCTTTTTATTCTTTTTGGTTGGTTTTTCACCTGCTTTGCAGGTGATGCCCCTGTTCTTGTGGCATAAGATTCTCAAATGGAAAGATTCAGGTGAGGTATCAAATAGTCCAATGAGGAATCTCCCAGTGGGAGTGATGATCTTTGTATTAAGGCCTGGCATCAAAGCCAAATGTCATGGCTTTCGATCGTCATTCAAGTCAATTTTTCATATACGGCCAATTTGTTATTTTGAGCCCTTGTTTCCTGACTCATTCCCAATCGACTCATTCTTGACTCGCTCTTATCTTAGGGTGTTAAGTCCTAATATATGTTATTGACCTTTTTTTTATTTAGCAGCTTAGGATTTTAGGGTATAAGGATAAGTTAACACTCTAGATTGCTGAAGGCTCGTAGTGGTTGCAATATAATAGCTTTACTCATCTTCTCCTCATTTGGGTGCTTGTTCTGGAGTTCTTCACTATTGAAATGAGCTGGTGGATTGCCACCTTTCCAAGATAAAAAGAAAAAAAAAACTATTATACAACGTTTAAGTATCCAGTGGTTCTTGTTTCAGGTGGCTCATCATGTAACTCTACAAGAATCCAAGTACACGCGTCGCATGCCTGCCCATAAATTCACCCAGGCCACACGCACACAACAGTCATACCTGATCACACCTAAGGCAAGTAGAACATGAACTCAAAATCTAACCTTCTACATGCATCGACGCACAGTCACATGCATATAAAATCAATGCTTTACATCCATAAACATGTGCATACGTGTGCGTGCAAGCTTGCATGCAATGTGCATAAGTAGATATATTAAATCAAGATTGCTCTGGTTTGAAAGAGGAACCATCAAATCCAGCATGACGAAGAAAAATGAGTATAAAAAAATAGGTTGAATTCAATCATTTCAAATAACTACGAACAAATTCCTACATTTACAACCAATGCTAACATTATCATGAAACCTGTATGATCTTTATATTAATCTGATTACTGCTGCATATTTTATAGGAATGACAAAGAAAACTTCCCTTTCAGACCTTTTCCACAATCACTAAAAATAGTAAGCTAAAGCAAGCAATCCCCACAAAATTTTGCTCAGATTACCCCTTCCACGCAAACTGTACATTAGTAAAAATTAAATGCTACTCCTGGTTTTTGTTCCCTTGGCACCCTGAAATGTACAATTGTTGGATGTCATGGCTTTAGATGGGATTAAACTGATCAGCTGGCTTCCTTTTACACTTGGTCTTGCCTCGTCATCATAAAATCCCCAGAAGCTGGACTACTGACAAGTTTGCAAACAAATATATTTGGCTCCACCAATATCTCTCACACCTTTCTTGACACTATATATTATTATAAATGGACAAGGCTACCAGCTCCCTTGTAAATTTCCTCATCTAGTTTTCTGTTTCCTCTGCTATGTTCTTGATGATGAGTCCTGCCGCGTAAGCTGATATCCAGGCTCTTGCTGCTCATTGCATCTCTTTGCACAAGATGAACACAAGAAGAAGAAGGAAGATGTGTATATGGTAATATGCCATAAGCTGCAGTCAAAGTATCTTTAGCAAGTAAGAACTATCTCAAGTAATCATGTTTGTATGCTAGAACATTCATCTAAATTCTGAGCTTTTCTTGGTTCTCCATCAGCATATAAGCTACATGGAAGTACCGCTGTAATAATAAGATTTCAATTGAACTGAACAGGAGTCCTATTTGACAGTTATGATATATTGAGCTGATCCAATATAACTGAACACTCAAAAGCAAGGAATAATATGACTCAAAGATTTCATACCTATGCCATATCCAGTAACTTTCATTAGTCTCCATTTTCCAGCTTGTTGCTGTCAAAGCTAAAGCAATAAAACCCAATAATACAAATCGCCAATAATATATTTTCTGCAGTTTTTTCATAAGATTCCGGAACCAACTTTTAATGTTTTGCCATCTGCAAGAAAGTCAGACTGAGTGATTCAAAAACTTCAATAGATTTAGTGTCGGCTGCTGAGATGTTAGTGTAGAATTTGTAACCAATCCTAGACCTCATACAATTACAGGGTACTGAAAGAGAAGGGCAAATACCAATGGTACCACTGGACCAGATGCTACATCAAATCACCCATCAACATAAATTATGAATTAGTTTTACTGATTTATTATTATGCAAAACTATATTCTTAACATGCAAAAAATGTAATATGTTCAGCAGTTTTATGGAAGCACACCTTTTAGGCATATTTAAATCAAATCTTGGTAGACAGTATATGGATCTGCATGCTGTCAAAAACTCTAAAGCCCATCCGAAAAATAGACCAAGAATTCCTATTGCTATAACAATGACAACATTTGCTGACCTGAAATTATGATTATAACCTTGTGTCTGAGAACCTGCAAATGGAGATGGAACCTAAATGCAAAATAATTTGTCCAGCATACAAACCAGGATGCACCCATCACAGCTAACAGAGCAGTGAGAATGAATGCACTAGTGTGGATGGCTCTTTTTGAAGCCTCATCAATGGAAGCCATATACACTAAAGTGCTCACAACAGCCATGAAAGCAAGCCAAAAGTCTAGAAGCTGAAGCCAGATACAGTTACATGTTCATCAATTAATATTTTTAGTGGGTGAATAAAAGGATGCATGGAAACATCACATAAGAATTTCATATCAGTAGGAAGCTACAGCTCCCTAAGTGGACAATGAATTATGATCAGGAAACCATTCGAATTATATTTAAGTCCTGACTAACAAAATAATTTAATATTTATCTTTTTCTTCAGAATAGTAATTTGAACAAAGTTATAATACCGATACCGAACCCCACATCATTTGTTCCATCGATATGATACAGTACCGATACTAACATACATACCAAAACTGATAGATTATGGAAAATATTGAAAAATCATCTGTATTGATCAGTATGGCCAAAAAGATACCACCAGTACACACCAATAAGGACCGGTATGTATCATTACAGCTGTTTTGGTGTCCCGACACCTATACAATGCCGGTTTTGCACCGAAACAATATGGTACTAGTCTTACCATCCCGTGTCGAGACCATGATTTTGAATGACAAATTATTCTTTTTGAAATTAAACTCCTTCCAAACCTGATCTAACCTACCAGCAAGTCAAAGGAGGTTGACCCAAACCTGATGGCAGGTTATCTTTGTTGACCTGGACACAACCCATTTACCCAGTTCAAAGGGGAATATGTAAAAAGAAAGGAAAAAAGAAGGGAAACTAATAGAAGTAGCCATGTTTAGCGGTTGACTACATGGTTGTGTTGTAGCAAGTCGGATGATGAGGTGGCAATGGGTTGGCAAGGTGGTGGTGAGGTGGCAACAATAGATTAGTGAGGTTGCGGTAAGGCCCCATGGTGGCAATGAGACTGTTGTCAGTAGGCTAATGGTGTGGGGATGGATGGTGGCTTGAATGTTGAGTGGATGGCAAAAGCAGTTTGCTCTAGATGCTACTGTTTACCTACTAGGTCTAATATACATTGTTGACCCCTTCCCTAACAACTTAAGCTTTTGAGGTCTACTGTTTAGTTAACATGGTATCAAAGCTGAAGCTCATGGGTGAAATCCCCTTTAAGCCAGTTTTCACATGAGAAGGTGTGTTAAGGCTGTAAGGATATTATTAAATTAATATTCTATTAAAGTGTCCCATACACCCAATAATACCCGATTAAATGATTATGGGTTATTACTAGTCCAATTGTATTTATGGGTAGAAGACCTATTAAAGGAGTCCTTTGGTTTTCTTGCTAGTAGAAAACCTATTAAAAGAAGTCTTTTGGTCTTCTTGATGGTGGGAGACCTATAAAAGAAATGAGACTCTAGGGTTCATACCTACAACATAATTTGTGCCTCTAATCATCATGCGACGCTCTTGAGGAACGTTGTTAGGGTGATCCTACTCTCTAAAAGCAAGAGCAGATTTTAGCCATGGATACAGGTATGTCTTTATTGTTTTATATTCCGCATTATGATTGTGATTAACATGATAATCCAAGATCTTCTTGATGTATTTTCATATTTGAAAATATAACATTTGGTATCAGAGCCATTGTCGTGGATTATTATGTTTTTCCATTAATATTAAGATCCTGCCATCAGATAAGGTTTGGAGATTATGATGGATTTATGTACTTCATTTCTGTCTACTTAGTTTTATAACCTATTATCAAAAATTTATCTTAGAATTATATAAAAATGCATGCCTTCCACATGTTTGTCAAAATGACTCATCAATATTTTCTTTGTGGATACAGTTGTTGTATTTCATATCAGTTCTAAAAATTGTGGACAAGTTTTTCACAGTTGTATATTCATACTAAGCATTCCTATAGAAGTTATTAGTGGCAAAATAAACTTCTCTGCATTTTGTTTGTCCGTGCCTCTGTTTAGTTCTCAAAATATTTTGTCCTTCAGTTCATGTTGAGGAGCATTCCTCATTTTTTTAAGTTGCTATGGTTGTTGTGCCTGTTATTATTGATACAATTAGCTGGGAATGCTGATTTATGAACTTGCAGTTTTTAGCTTCTTATGCAGGTCTGCTAATACCAAGTTCTTAGTTTTTCTGTTATGCTTTTCTTTCTTGTTGTGTAAAAGATGGGTCTGTCTATATTCTTGGAACATATTGTTCATGTGAAAAACACTATAGGCATCTATTCATGAGAATGAAGTACATTGTTGACTGCAATATACCATCTTTCAAAAAGGTGATGTCTTGGTTCATGAACGTAGTGGTGTTTCTCCCAAAACATGAAGGAATTAGATCTTGGTTTATAGACCCTCAAAGTCATTTGTTTCTTGCTTAATCAGCAATGATAAGAACATCTAACTGGTTAGATAGATGATAATATCTTTTTATATAATTTAAATAACGGTGCATCTGACTTCATCTGACATATATCCCCCAAAAAAGAAAAAAATGTGGAAATTTATTCTTATTACCTCTAGATTACCTTGTGCCCATTAGGTGTTAAATTCTTAATTGTTAATTGAATTTTATTATGGTTGGGTATGTATTTGTATGTAGAAATCTTAGTCCATTATATGTAAAATTCCATTATTGCTTGATGAATTTTATTTATTGATTGGACATGAATTGTTTGAGGTAATCTATTTGTACTAAAATCAAGTGAGAATTTGTTTGCCCAAAGGTACAAAATCTTACCTGATTTTAGATGGCAAATATTTGACATCATAATTATGAATGGATAATATTGGAGTGAACATTTGTATGTTAGGATCCTCCCGAAGGTTGGATCTTAATGATACGATTAGTTCATCCACTAATTTTAATGTTGGAAGGAACAATTTGTATGTGAAAATTTCCTACCCAAAGGAGGAAGTTTGATGATACTACTAGTTCATCCACATAATTTAAATGCCGGAGGGAACACTTGTATGTTAGGATCCTCCCAAAGGTTGGATTTTAATGATACACTAGTTCATCCATTATGATTTAAATTCTGATTATATATTTATGAGTGTCTAATTCAAAGCATTAATATGATTAAATTGAAATTCTTTGCAGTAAGTGTATCGGTCTCTTTACATTCACAAGCATCATCTGTCCCTATGCTGATTGGGAGTAACTTTTCAGAATGGGTGGAGAGGGTCAGATTCACCCTAAGAGTTCTTGACCTAGATTTATCCCTTTTGACCCCAAAACTAGCTGCTCTTTTTGAAAACAGTAGCAAAGATGAGAAAGACCATTTCAAAGCCTGGGAGAGATCAAATAAGTTGAGCCTTATGTTTTTGAGAATGACCATAGCTAGAAACATCAAACACTCACTCCCTAGTACAGAGGATGCCAAAACCTTTTTGACAAGTGTTGAGAAGAGATTTCGCTCAGCAGATAAGTCTTTAGCGGGGACCTTAATGGCTAGATTTACCACCATGAAATATAATGGGGCTAATGGAATGCAAGAGCATATCCTTGAGATGACAAATATAGCTGCCAAACTTGAAACTCTAGGAATGAAAGTAGAGGAGTCCTTTATGTTCAATTCATCCTGAACTCATTGCCACCTCAGTATGGTCCATTCCAGATGCACTACAATTCTATCAAGGATAAATGGAATATGAATGAGTTGGCTAGTATGGTGGTTCAGGAGGAGATAAGACTAAAACAACAAGGGACTTTTTCTGCTAATTTTGTGACTCAAGAAGCTGGAAAGAAAAAGCACTATTATGAAAAAGAAAAGAAACAACCACCAAAGAGAAAGGGACCTACTAAAGAAAATCAGGTTCAAGAAAAGGATGCAAATTGTCATTTCTGTAGGAAGCCTAGACACATGAAAGCTGAGTGTCCAAAACGTAAGGCTTGGTTCAAAAAGAAGGGTAAGCTTTATGCTTATGTATGTTTCGAATCAAATCTTGTAAATATTCCTACTAATACTTGGGGGTTAGATTCGGGTGCTAATGTTCATGTTTTCTTAATAATGCAGAGATTCTTTACAAGCCATACACCAAATCCAATTGAACGTTTCATCTTCATGAAAAATGAGAATAAGGATGAAGTTTTAGCTATTGGAACCTTTCGTTTAATTTTAAGTACCGGTCATTGTTTAGACCTTCATGATACTGTTTTTGTGCCTTCTGTAAGGCGTAATTTGATTTCCTTGTCAAGACTTGACATTGATGGCTATTCTTCTTCCTTTCAGATGGTTGTTTTAGTTTGTTTAAGAATGTTATTGCTATTAGTTCTAGTTTTCCTTCCAATGGCCTTCATCAAATTTGCCTTGATAATACCTTTGTTAAAAATGTTTACACCCAACACCATAAAGTTTGCATTAGAATGAAAAGGAACATGATTAATGAAAAGCCTTATGACTTGTGGCATAAAAGATTGGGGCATATCTCCAAAGAAAGGTTGCAGAGATCAGTAAAGAAAGGAATTCTTCCGATTTTGAATTTTATAGATCTCGGTATGTGGGTGGATTGCATTAAAGGAAAGCAAACCAAATATACAAAGAAAAGTGCCACAAGGAGTAAGGAGCTTCTTGAAATAATTCATACAGATATATGTGGACCTTTCTCTAAAGAATGTTTTAGTGAAGAAAAGTACTTTATCACCTTTATGGATGATTTTTCACGGTATGGATATATTTATTTGCTACATGAGAAATCTCAAGCCGCTACAGTCCTTGAGATATTTCTCACTGAGGTTGAAAGGCAGTTAGATAGAAAGGTGAAAATCATCAGATCAGATCGAGGTAGTGAGTACTATGGTAGATATGATGAATCGGATCGTAACCCTGACCCATTCGCCAAACGTCTTGAACAATGTGGCATTGTGGCACAATACACTATGCCTGGTATGCCTCAGCAGAATGGAGTTGCTAAGAGGCGTAATCGGACATTACTGGATATGGTTAGGAGTATGATAAGCAATTCTACCTTACCCAAATTATTGTGGAGTGAAGCTCTTAAGACTGTTGTGTATATCTTGAACTGTGTCCCTAGTAAATCAGTTCCAAAAACTCCTTTTGAGTTATGGACTGGAAGGGTGCCAACTGCCAAGTTTGAGACATATGCATGTCTGGGGTTGTCCAGCTGAAGCAAGGCTTTACAGTCCACATGAAAAAAATTAAAAAAGGATCCTAAAATTGTAAGCGGGCACTTTATTAGTTATCTAGAGAGATCTAAAGGGTATAGGTTTTATTGTCCCAACTATAGTCCGAGAATAGTAGAAACTGGAAATGCCAAATTCCTTGAGCTTGGTGAAGTCAGTGGGAGTAAAGAATTAAGAGATGTAATCATTGAGGAAGTGCGGGTTGATGTTCCAATACCCACTTTTTCAGAAAGCATTACGGTTCCGTGGCTTCCGCCTAATGATCTTTCTAATAATATTGTTGAACAAGTAAATAATAATCCATCTCATAATGAGAATGCCACTGATGAACAAGCTATGGAGATACCAGAACAGATAATGTTACATAGATCTCAGAGGGAACGAAGACCTGCTATTTCATCTGATTATGTAATGTATGTCCAGGAACATAAATTTGACATTGGAACAAGTAAGGATCCAGTTATGTTTTCACAAATTAAAGGAAGAAGTGATTCTGATAAATGGATTGATGCCATGAAGAAAGAGTTAAAATCTATGGCCCAAAATAAAGTCTGGGATCTTGTTGAATTGCCTGAAGGATGCAAAAGAGTCGGATGTAAATGGGTTTTCAAAAGAAAACATGACTCTAAAGGCAATGTGCAACAATATAAAGCAAGACTTGTGGCCAAAAATTTTACTCAAAAAGAAGACATTGATTATAAAGAGACTTTTTCTCCAGTATCCAAAAAGGACTCTTTCAAAATCATTATGGCATTGGTGGCTCATTTTGATTTGGAGTTGCACCAAATGGATGTGAAAACAGCCTTTTTTGAATGGAAGTTTGGATGAAGAGGTCTACATGGAGCAGCCAGAAGGCTTCTCTGGAGAGAGAAAATGTCACTTAGTCTGTAAGCTCAATAAGTCAATCTATGAACTTAAACAAGCTTCTCGACAATGGTATCTTAAGTTTCATAATACTATTATTACCTTTGGATTTAAAAAAAACATCGTTGATCGATGTATATATCTAAAGGTCAGTAGGAGCAAGTTTATTTTTCTAGTCCTGTATATTGATGGCATATTGTTGGACAGTAGTGATATGGGTCTACTATATGAGACTAAGAGTTTTCTCTCAAAGAATTTTGAAATGAAAGACATGGGTGAGGCATCTTTCGTGATTGGAATCGAAATTTTTCGAGATTGAAAACAAGGATTGTTGGGATTGTCTCAGAAAAGTTATATAGAAAGAATTCTTGAGAGATTTGGCATGAAAGATTGTTCATCTTTAGATATCACATAACGAAAGGTGATAAGTTCAGCATCTCACAATATCCCAAGACTGATTAGGAGCGGAAGGAGATGGAAAAGATTTTGTATGCGTCCGTTGTGGGAAGCTTGATATATGCGCAAACTCGTACGAGGCCAAATATCAGTTTTGCGATTGGCATGCTTGGACGTTACCAAAGTAATCCAGGAATGTCCCATTGGAAAGCTGCGAAGAGGGTACTGCGCTAATTGCAAGGAACTAAAAATTATTTGCTCACCTTTAGAAGAACTGATAAGCTAGAGATGATCGGATACTCAGACTCTGATTTTGCTGGTTGCTCAGATAGCAGGAAATCCACTTCTGGTTATGTGTTTTTGCTAGCAGGTGGAGCTATTTCCTGGAAGAGTATGAAGCAAACCATTACTGTTTCGTCTACAATTGAGGCTGAGTTTGTGGCATGCTTTGAAGCCATAGTGCATGGTTTATGACTAAGGAACTTTATCTCAGGACTTGGAGTTGTCAACTCTATAGCCAAGCCGCTGAGAATTTATTGTGATAATTCCTCTGCAGTCTTTTTCTCCAAGAACGATAAGTATTCTAATGGTGCGAATCATATGGAGCTCAAATACCTTAGTGTCAGGGAAGAAGTACAGAAACAAATGGTGTCCATAGAACACATCGACACTTCACTTATGGTTGCCGATCCTTTGATGAAAGGATTGGCAGGAAAGAAATTTAAAGAACGTGTTGACAGTATGGGTCTTATGTATTTATCCATGTTTTAAACATGTCAGTGAGCTCATTAATGTATTGGATGTTTTCTTCTGGACATACATGGATATCCAAGTATAATTGTTTCTGTTTTCTTGTTTTCCACTTATATGTACATTGAATGGTGTGGATGAAAGATGACAAAAAAAATGTCTGAAATAGACATGAATGTTAACCCAAGGCATTATGATAGTAGCCTTAAACCCCTATAAAAGATCATGTTGAATGAAGTTGCTAGTGTTGTGGTATATGGAAGGAATTTTGCTGATTGAATAACAAAGGACTGCCATGACTCGCATTGGTAGCCAATTTGACATTGATATAATAGAACTCATATGAAGTATATTAGGCTGGGAAGGTTTTCTAATGAAAAGCGTGCATGTGTATGATTTTAATGTCATAACCCATAATAGTCGTTGTTTAAAAGAAAAAGTTTTAAAGCATTACAAAGAATGTTTTATTTTGTTTTATGGGGTATGGGCCAAGTGGGAGAATGTAAGAATATTATTAAATTAATATTCTATTAAAGTGTCCCACACACCCTATAATACCTGATTAAATAATTTGGGTTATTACTAGTCCAATTGTATTTATGGGTAGAAGACCTATTAAAGGAGTCCTTTGGTTTTCTTGCTGGTAGAAAACCTATTAAAAGAGTCTTTTGATCTTCTTGATGGTGGGAGACCTATAAAAGAAATGAGACTCTAGGGTTCATACCTACAACATAATTTGTGCCTCTAACCATCGTGAGACACTCTTGAGGAACGTTGTTAGGGTGATCCTACTCGCTAAAAGCAAGAGCAGATTTTAGCCATGGATACAGGTACGTCTTTATTGTTTTATATTCCGCATTATGATTGTGATTAACATGATAATCCAAGATCTTCTTGATGTATTTTCATATTTGAAAATATAACAAAGGCTTGATATACATTGTTGATCTCTTCCCTGACAACTAAACATTTGGTGGGTCTAATGATTATTTAGCATTTTTGTAAGAGGCCACACTAAAAGCCTACAATAGTAGGAGAAGAAGAAAACAAAGGGGATGAGAGAGGAAGAGAGGAAAAGGAAAGGGAAGAGGTGGTGAGGGGAAGTTGGAAGTAGAGAACAAAGAGAAAATAGAAGAGAAACTAGATTCAAGTTTGAGAATTTAATTACTAACGTACAATTGGCTCTCCCTCTCTAAGTTTCCTTTAGAGAGAGAAGCTCTTGGAAAAGAGAAGTGCCCATGAGGTATACCTCTCTTTCCTTGTACAAGAAGTCCAAGGAAAGATTGTTTAGCATCATGAACTATTTTTGCTTTAGATTCTTCCATCAGGCTTCCATGTCATAACTTGTTATTTATGGTTCTGCCTCTGCTACAAGCCATATTGTTTATTCTTCATAGGAATTGAGGAATTGTTCGGCAAGCATAGCGTGCAAGACGCATACCGGTAGTACATGGAAGGACAGGACACACCAGGTGCCTACATCACAGGCATGATATAAACCACTTGAAATTCCACTTGAACTGAAGAGGACCAATTCAGCATATGCCTTGGAACAAATGTAATTACGCATTAGCAAAGGCCTTATTTTTTCATCTGTTTCATGCAAATCTAGCAAAATACAAAATAACAAACAACTATTTAGAGGTTAACAGTTAAAGAAAGTGCAGCACTTAAGTGAATATACAAAAGGTTGAAGTGCAAACAAAATGATGATCACTTCTTAGCTGGCTGGAAATAAAGGATATAAATGTATCAACTAGTTTATGCTCTCAACATCTACATAAACATACATTTGTTAGGATCCATGACTGTTATCAGGTGCCTTATACCTAGGGGACTGTTTATTAAATAATATAATCAGACAGATATACTGCAGAATTTGATAAGCATATTATCAATGAGGCTCCATTTACATCTCCAAGGATGGGCAAAAAGCCCAATGGCATTCACTGACCCTGACAGATCCTCCTTGTAGAATTCTAAGCTCAGAAACCGCTATGTGGAGAAACAATTACATGTTTAAGGGGAAAAAAATAAAGAGTTTCCCCTTCCATATAAGTTGCATGCTAGCATCAGTTTAGTGAGTCAGTCCACATTAGAATCCTCAAGTTAATGCTAGCATGGTATCTCTAGGACATGTCACATGTCTAATATATGCAACATAATTTGCATCGGTAGAGTGATGGTTTTCTCTTCAAATAATAATGAAGAGTTGCCTTTTACAATTCAATTGTTCCTCTCTGTCACTCTCCTAAATTTAGCTTGAGTTAAGTCATAATCAAACAATCCGTCTCTCTTAAAAGCCAAACAGGTGCTAGTTTACATTCAGATGTGTGAGCGAGTGGTAGCCATGTTTATAACTTGGTCTATGGGGTAATTACAATTTTATCCAGTGCACTGCACGAGTTGGATTTATTTGCATGATTTTAAATTTTTATGTAATCAATGCCATTAATGCACCTCTTTTCTAGAATGCTTGCTTTACTTTTTTTGTGCATTAATAGCACTGGTTAAATGACAAGATGCCCCCATACAAGTAATGCTAATTAGTGCAATTCAAAGGGCATAAAATTGTCATTTTGCAACAGGACCAAGTTACAAAACCTGATAGAAATGGAGCAATAAGTTTTCAAATCTTTCCCATACCGATCAGGGACAAGCATACGACACCCTCACGATGGTTCTGCAGGCAAACTGGCCCACACAACTCCATACACTTGCTACCAAGCATAAATTTATAATCACACATTATTTGCTTTCTGACTTGGTACTAGCCAGTACTTTGTCAGTATGGTGTCATTCTGAACACGTACGCATGAATTTTGCTTCTCCTATAATTAGATTTTGCTTCAGTACTTTTGTTTTCCATTTATCAAACTTATTATTGATTTACAATCTCGGCCTCCTATCAAAAGACGAGGAAAACCGATAATGAATTCAGCAGTTCAGCTATTGGAGTAACTTCAATCATTCCTTCCCTTTTTTTGTGTTTGTAATACCCTTTCCATCTTGAACCTCAGTAGATTTGTTTCCTTCATTTGATCTCTTGCTCCCTTCCTCTCTTCGGTCATGGCTGGACGGGAATCATCATCATGTGCACTCCCGAACTTGATCAATTTGTCCAAGAATCATAGGATCCAAGTGTCCATGATGAGAGCAACCAAATATCCACCAATATTGGACTTGGATTCAACTCTTTTCAAGAAATTTGGGTCCTCTTGCAACACCTTGTAAATTCCTCTCAATACTTAATGTCACAGTAGGCCTCCTATAAGATGGTTCACGACCCAAGAGAAATAGTCATGGATAGGAGGTAGAAGTGTCGCACATAAGAGATGACTACAGAAGAGAGTTTGACTCTTTCTCTCGCAAGTTAGCATGGCTGCATATGATAGAAAAGAACATTTTGGAGCAGCATAAACTGGAGAAGAATGCTGGGGAGGGGATACAGAGTAGCGCATTTGAGAAGAAGATGGTGTGGGCAGGACACCCCATCATGCTAGGTTTTTCATTTAGTAATAGAAGTCCTTCGGCAGAATTTTCAAGGATGCCTGATACTTAAACTGATAGCTTTGAGGCATGGAAATAAACAAATTGATATGGGAAACTTGAGATACTAAATGTGCGAGCTGGTCATTGTGTAGCTGTTCTTTGGTCACAATAATGAATGATTGCTGGCTCCACCCCTAGAGACATGCAAGGATAACAAAAGGTTTATGTATTTCTTATCATGCCCCTATGGTTTATATATTTCTTATCATGCCCCTATCAATTAATTCCATTTCCTGACAAGTTTGCCGATTAACAGTATCCATTGAAGGGAAAACATACAAAACATAGTTTGTCATACCAGTACATACTGAGACTTATTACGAAGAGCGTACAAAGTCTTAGTACGTAGAACTGACCCTGTATTAGGCATACCGACGATGTACTAGAATGCTAACGGTACGGGGTCTTGTACTAAGACGACGCACCTTGAACAAACAATATTAAATAAATACTCTAAGAAAACATAGCATAGTATTAAATGAACCTATCATTTTCCCCATGCATACTTTCTAAAATGCATTTATAATGATGCACATACAAGTTTTGATCATGATAACCACTAACCACATGTTTGACACAATTAAACCAATGGTACATCACAAATCATCTTGAAAATGCCTATCGGTACTCCATTTTTTGGAGTTTAAATGTGAAGACTTGTGTAGGTGTGTTTTTCGTTCCATAATGGTTGTACATTGAGGAGATCTTGAGTATTTATACAAGGCCAATGAACACAAAAAGAACCTTTTGAGTAGCCATTTTGGGTAAGGTCCTGGAACATTACAAATGGTATCCAAGCCAACTCAAACCACGGCTTATGTGGACTAAGGGGATATTGAAATAGAGGCTCTTCTGGGGCTAACAATCGGTTCATCATGGTATTTGTTACTGAATTTGATTGGATTTGGACTTTTAGCCTGGTGAGGATGTCAAGGCTTAAATGAGGGAGTATGTGAAGACTCATGCGGGCCTGTATTTAGTCATATATTAGTTATGTTTTGGGGAGATTTTGCTTACACATACAAGACCAATGAACATAAAAATTACTTTCTAGCTGGCCTTTTTGCATAAGGTCCTAAGTCACTACATTAAACTCACCTAATAGACTAAAATGGCGATCTCAAAACAATCTAGAATTATTCATAACAGGAAACATGCTTGAACATGCCTATTACTTTTTCAATGCAGATAGAAGCAAAAGGTACTCCAATTTTCTGAGCTTATTTCCAAGAAGATGATTAATCATTTACTTCACAAGCTCATACTTTTAATTTTACTGATATGCATCAAACAAACGAATGTACCTATGTTCAAGTGTATATTTCCAAATATATGTTGTTCTAACTCTAAGAGTGAGGTGCGGAGGGCTTTTTGGGCCTTGGCGGAGGACAAAGCCCAAGGTTGGATAGCTTCTCCCGTTCTTTTTCAGGAGGTATTGGTGTATCATCCGGAGGGCGGTCATGTTCTTCAACACGGCGTCGATGGCAGATACCTAGAAGGCAACCTACGCCACTCTCATTCCGAAGCACCAGTATGCGACGGAGCCCAGCCATTTTAGGTCGATCAGTCTTTGCACTACTCTTTACAGGAAAGTGGCGAAGATTATGGTGGGCAGGATGAAGCCGTTGCTGTCCGGCCTCATCAGCCAGAAGTAGGGGGCATTTGTGGGGAGTCACGACATTACTGACAACGCTTTAATTGCCCAGAAGATGATATGGGATCTGCAGCGTGCCCCGAACCAGCGGAGCTATATGGCAGTGAAGCTAGATATAGAGAGAGCATATAATAAAGTCCACTGGGACTTTCTCAAATTTGCACTGAAGAGCTTTGGCTTTCCCGAGATCTGGATCGGTCGGGTTCTTAGTTGTGTGCAGAGGTTGTCCTTCTCCATCCTAATCAATGGGACGCCATCGTCGTTCTTCCATTCCACCATCGAGCTACGTCAAGGTTGCCCCTTGTCCTCTTACCTACTCATTATCTGTGCTGATGTGTTATCTCGTGCCCTGCAGGCTGCGTGTCGAGAGCGAAAGATGGACGCCTACGTGTCAGCCACCGGTGCCTGACTGATCTCCTATCTCTTGTTGGCACACGACTGTCTTCTCCCAGTTAGGGCGAGGACGAGGGACGTGCTAGCCCTCAGAGGTGCCTTGGAGGACTACTGTGAGGCATCAGGTCAGAGGGTGAACCTTCTCAAGCTTACCATCTGCTTCAATCCGAAGACGAAGTTGCGGGTGAAGTGGGCTATCAGGAGTGTTGCCCAAGGTGACAACCCAAGAGGGGGGGGGGTGAATTGGGTTTTCTAAAAATTATGTTTCCTAATTTTTACTTTGAATTGAATGCAGCGGAATGATAAGATGTTATTTACTTAAGCTCTAGGCAATTACAAGTAAAGCGGTGGAAAATTAAGCTAGAGCAATTATACTATGGCTTTAGGGTGCAATTGATCTAAAATTAACTTATAGTTGTATGATCAATTTCAATCTATGTGTATGGTAAGAATGGAGTGGAAGCTAAGCAAATTCTAAACAATCACTTATAACTCTATAGAAAACAAAGCTAGAGATATTACACAATCAAGTATGAATGTAAGGCATGAAATACAAGAGATAAGGCATCACAAACACAAAGATGTATAGTGGTTCGGTGCACCCCAACACCTACATCCACTCCCCAAGACCTCTTGGAAATTTCACTATAATCCTCCAGATTACAGCCGGTTGTTTTACAAGCTCACAACCCAACTTGTTGTTTTGCGAGATCACAACGAACTCGGTCGGTTTTCACAGGCTCACCGACTAGAACCAACTAATTGTTTTCACGAGCTCATAATCCAACCCAGTTGGTTTTTCCCGGTTCACCAACTACAACCTTACACCGTTGGTTTTTCCTTTGGCTCACCAACAAACCTTAACCCCTTGATTCAATCCCTTGATTGAATCAAGTTACAAGATATTAGAACAAGAATTTAAAGCAAATACAGGCTTCTTAAATAAGCAAATATAGCAAATATAAACAAGTAGAGTAAAGAGAAGAAACCCTCAAACAAATTTGTAGATGAAGGAACTCGGCTTCTTCTTTACTTGACCCTCTTCTGATTTGGCATGAGGTAAAGGATCACTGAGGCAGCACACAGTTGGAGAGGACGCTTTGGGATTCACTTGGATGCTCTTCTTCTCTCTATTTTGCTTTGAATGGCCCTTTTGTGCTTTTGAGAGGTTTTTCTTGAAATCTCTTTAAAATCTCTTCCCTAAGTGTTCTCTCCTACTTCCATACCTTCTCCCCTAGCTCTCTTCTTGATTTTATAGCTTTAGATGGCGTGGAAACAAAAATCTAGCCGTTGGAGTCAAGAAAAAACTAGCCGTTATGCCTCCCAGCGTGTTAGAGTCGACTCGGCTAAAGTAGGAGTCGACTCGAGCACCGTAGCACTGAAAATCAACTCTCTGTTTTTTGTCTGTTTGCAGTCCTAGAGTCGACCTGCAGTCTCGGAGTCGACTCGAACACTGTAGCACTGAAAATCAACTCTCTGTTTTTTTTGTCTGTTCTCAGTCGGAGTCGACTCGTAAAGTTCCGGAGTCGACTCGAGCACTGTTCCTTGAAACTCCAGAGTGCCAGAGTTGACTCTGAACTTCCAGGAGTCGACTCGAGGACTATTCTTTTGAATCTTTCTTTGAATTTGCTCCTCCAACTTGAATCCTTTGAACTTGAAACTTGGGCCAATAAAGTGTAGCTTTCTTCCAACTTTTCTTGAGAGCTTTTGAGGCCTTCTTGTATTTTTCCAACTTTCTATGTTCCTTGCAAAACAAATTATCTTTCTTCTTGCAACACAAACATTAGTATTTATACTTCAAGGTTTTGTGATCATCAAAATCAATCTTTGGGTCATCAAGGAGGCTCCTTGGCATAAGGGAGCAGGAGGGGTCGTAGAGTTACCTGGGTGTCCTCATCACTGGAAGGAGATTATGGGTGTTGGAGTGCCTCAGCATGGTGCAGCACATCCAGGAGCGGCTTGAGAGTTGGAGAGCGGCCTCGTTATCTATGATGGCGAGGCTAACGCTGGTGAGATCGGTCTTGACCTCCATACTGATCTCGCATGTCCAACACAATCATTCCGAAGATTGTGCTGTGAGGATTGAGCGTCTTCTCCAGAGCTTCCTGTGGGGCTCATATGGTGGCGAACACAGGGTGCACTTGCTAGCATGGGAGACGGTCTGCCAGCCGACTCGAAAAGGAGGGTTGGGTGTCCAGTCCCTTCTCATCAGAAAAGAGGCGTTGATTGCTCGACATGTGGCGAAACTAGTTCTTGAGCCGCAGTACTTCTGGAGTCATGTGATGACTACCCGTTATGGATCGGTTACGGCAGGTGGGGTAGCTCAGAGTGGCCGAAGGTGCTCCTTCATTTGGCGGAAGATTTGCAGGTACATGCCCACTACCTTGGCTAACACTAAGTGGCTGATTGGTGATGGGTGTAGTGCGGATGTTGTGGAGGACTCTTGAGTGGATACTCTTCCGATGAGGTTCTGGCCGACCATGGTCAACATTGAGGCCGTGGATGGTCTGCAGGTTTGCGATCTCCTCCGTCCTAATAAGGTTAGGTGGGACACCAGCTGGATCGGCCATCTATTTGGTGAGCACCTCGTGGAGAGAGTCCAGTCACTAGCAGTTCTGGAAAGTACTGGTCTAGATGTGAGGGTTTGGAGTACGTCCTGCAGCCCCAAAGTCAGAGTGAGAGATATCTACGTCCTTCAGTGTGAGCAGCATCTGAGGTAGGATTGCATATGGATTTGGAGGTTCGGTCTTCATCCGAGAGTTGTCCTATTCCTCTGAAAGGTGATTTAGGGCCAGCTACCGACGAGATCTATGCTGAGCAGGCGTGGACTGGGCATCTAACCATACTGCCCTGGGTGCTAGGTGGAGGAGTCCGTGGATCATGTGCTGTTTTAGTGCGATCGAGCTATAAGAGTTTGGAGGCTTGTCGATATCCTGTCGGATGCTCGGTGCCAATCAGGCCTCTTCACCCAGGCGCTCAGATAGTGAGCCGCCACTCCTCAAACCTAGTATGTGGCCATCGGGGCGACTTATATTACTTACCACATTTGGCTAACAGGAACGTCTGGATTTTTAGAGAGAGTAGCCCTACACCTAAGTTCGTTGTGGAGCGGG
The DNA here is from genome assembly GCF_009389715.1 of Phoenix dactylifera. Lineage (NCBI taxonomy): Eukaryota > Viridiplantae > Streptophyta > Magnoliopsida > Arecales > Arecaceae > Phoenix > Phoenix dactylifera. The sequence continues at coordinate 18,936,246 of NC_052393.1, forward strand.
CCCATGTGCAGGTGGTGGAGATCACCCATGCAAGTCCATCGAAGAGGCCTCTGACAACTCGGAGCATCTGAGGCTCTACATCTACTCTTGTAGTGCCACAGACGGTGTTTATCACCTGGGAGCCCCCACCTCCGAGTTTTCTCAAGACTAACTTCAACGGATGTGTGCTAGATGGTGCCAGAAGAGGTGGTGCAGTCTTTGTGATCAAAGGCCCGGACTCTAGGGTGGTTGCAGCTGGTGGGTGCCAGATCTTTGATATTTCTGTTCCTGGAACAGAGCTGAGGGCAGCTTGGGCTGGTCTGTGTCAAGCCTCGCGCGTGCTGTGGGCCAACGCAGTCCTGCTCGAAGTGACTAGGCTACAGTGATTGGTTGGATCCAGGAGTGCACCAGTAGCATGGGTGGCTGTCATCCACTACTACAGAATATTTGGGCCATGGTAGGTGGAGATGTTGTCTTCCAGGCCAAACATATCTACAGGAACACCAATGGAGCTGCGAATTGGGTGGCCTCGTATGTGGCAAATCAATCTGTAGGAGCTCTTTAGATTGGTGAGAGGGAGCTGCCTAGAGCATTCCGAAACTTATTACTTTTTGACTTTTTTTGATATATTTACACTAGAAGCGTATGAGTCATCCGTTGTAGCAAAAAAAAGAGAGAGAGAATTCAACTAATGGTAATGTGACTAATGTCAGTCTATAGATTGTGCACATATATAGTGGGTAAATCAGATATGGTTAACCAGGGCAGTACTTTTAAATAATTTTAGTTTCTCCTTCAAACATTATTTCTTAAAAGACAACCACAGTAAATTTTAAATTAAGGGAAGAATAATGTTTATCATAGAATTTCCAATATTTTACAAATCATGTAAATGGAAGTTCACACATAATTGAAGGAGCTGTCAGTAAATGGATTGTTTTTGAAGGAAATGCTACTTTTACTTCAATTACAGAACAAAGGGTTTAATTTAGAACACTAGGATACAAAATTGAATAAAGTCATTCAATGCAAAAGGACGAGCTGGGTTTCAAAAGATGGCTAGAATAAACTAAACTAGCATTCCTTTCCATACGTAATGATTGCATACTACAAGCTTGTACATTTTACTCTTCAGATTAAGTAAGCTCCAGCATTATGACAATTTCTTAAATTGTAAAACATAAATTACCATCGCTAATAATTTTTAGCGGGTGAGTGGCATAAATCAACAAATCAACTCTAAAAATGCATGCTGAAGAATGGTTGAAAAATTGACTGACATAAGAAAATTATTGTGTAAACAGGGCTCACAAAGAAACTTACCTTTTGTCGGAGGACCCAAAATGAGGGTAAGATAGCTGCTGCATTTGAAGCAACTGGAAAGATTGACTGCCACGTGTCCTAGAATTAATGGAGTAACCCATATAAAATGGCAAACCTTACTCATAATAAAATGATATCAGTCCGATACACCAGGTTCCTTCCCTGGGATACAAAATATAAAATTCAATGCTTGTACCACTCATCATTCAATGCCAAAAACATGGAACCACTGCTATTGCTTGTGCTGTTAGCATAGTAATCCCAGCTATCAGCAGATGGTAAGCCACCAAATCTGGAGTATATTTCATAATTGATTTTTGTATGTGATGTCAGCAGAATATGCACATTAGCTCCCGCCGCACCATGGGAAAATGTAGGAGGAAGTAAGCCCATCCAGATTGCTCAACAGAAGAGTTACTCAAAAGGTGCTCCAGGTAGAAATCACTGTACTCTGTGGACCCATATTCAACAATAGGTAGATAAGATGATTCAAAAGGAGAACTTCTTTTGGGAACTCTCTGCAGGAAACAAATTCTCAAAGGTCAATGCTACTTCAGCACATTCAAAGTATATCAAGATTCAAAAAGAAACCTTTCACAAAAATTAAGCTGAAGCCACCCTTTCTAGTTCTGATACACTATGCGCAGCAATTTAAAAAGCAGGTCAACTTTCATAAGAACTTAAATGTATAACGTCCAATATGATAGTATTATATAGCATATCCTTAGTATAAAAAAAAAAGCATCTAACAGTAAACAGGAACTCAGATGTCTTTTCCACAATGCAAATAAACTGCTTCACATCCAAACAGCTCATTGATATTGAAAGGGAGAATGGTAGAATGAGATTCCTATACAGGACAAATGCCCCCAACCATTTCAGTCTAATGTTGTTCAAGTAGCAAACCAGCTATGAATTTAAAAAGAAAAAGGAAAAGGTCATTACCCAATTATGGTCCCAGCAAGTCTAGGGCAAGGTCTGTCATACCGACCTGTATAACTATACTAAACTGTACGAGTACAATACTGAAGTTCGGTTCGATTTATAAGTCAAAACAACATGTATTGGTCCGAACTGAGTGAAACCGTCCCATACCACCTAGTATCGCTCGAAACAGTGGTGCATATGGTACCATGTTTCAGGCAAATGCCATGGCTAAGAGTAAGAATAATGTGCAAGAAGCCTATCCAAGAACAAGGTGTCTATCGTACCATACCGATCATATTGTACCAAACCAGTAACATTCTAGCACAATCCTAGTACCATTTTTTGCAGACTTGATCAGGTTTTTAAAGGGGTGGATTGGAAACAGACCTAACCTTTGGCATTTCTTGCACAAGGTGGTTGTCCTAGAACTTGAACTTGTGCCATTGTGCTTGTCAATCCAAGCGTTTACTTTTGCAACAAGCAACGGCCCTTACAAACAGCCTCTTCGCATACAGTGTATCTGACCCTCCCCACAACCCAGCCATGGTGAAGCCTCATGCACTAGGATACCCTTTTTGGTCATAAACTTAAGCTGTAGATACCATCTTCATATTTTCTGGTCTAAAACAAAAGATTGGTTTCTATGATTTTTTTTAAGCGTATATAAAGTCGGTCCATTTCAATAAATGCAACTACCTTCCCATTTTTTTTGACACAGCATGACTGTCGAAAGCCATACCTGAACTTTTCTATCAATCTCACTTGTATGCCAGTGATTGGAACACAACTGTGACAGTGAATGTCAAGCAATGGCATGGCATGACATGCTATCGACCGTAACCTAAATCTATCGATTTTACTTCTTGTTCTGCCTATATCTATCATACCTTCAAAGATTAATTACTATAATAGATGCATTTAGCATGCACAATGCGGTGAAATATGACTTATACAATTATAGCCTGTATGTTGTTTCCTAGTTACCTTTATGCCCTGCTATTGATCTCATTTTGCCAAGCTCCTGCCCATTTTAATGCTAATTTTCATTAAAAGTGCATGGATCATTTCTACGGAAACTGGGCCTGATTTTCATAACATTGATAGCTACAACTCCAAAATAACACAATAATACATAAAAATAAAATTGTAGCGGCTCTAGAAGAATATAAATAGTGACCAATAATTGTACCTGAAGGACACATGTCTCCCACGTACAGTTGAGTCCAGCCTTTCCACCAAGGCACTCATACACTTGCCAATGAAACGAGAAACACACACTGGCCTCTGAGTATGTTTCTTGTATCACTCCATTCACTTCCGTCTGCTTAACAGCCTCAATGGCAATGAACCAGCATCAAATTTTTGGCAACTTTACAATTAAAGGAGCCCTGCTTATATCAGCAGAATGATCATGTAAAGTCCTAAGTGGCATTGCATCGAAGCAAACATTAACACATTAGAAGCATTCCACTAGAGTTTGATGGGTTATTCATGGAAGATGTTTGATTTAGTCTGAAATCAGTAATTGTAATTTTAAACTGGGATGCTATACCCAATATATCCAAGAAGTGGAATTTTAACTCTCCCTGACGGAGACAAGATGACTCAATAGAATTGTTGCATGTGATCAAATTTTCTGCTGTTGTGAGCACACTGGTATTGGACATCACTTGTTTCTCTTCAATAGCACATCGTTCTGACAGCAAATGATAACCAGCTTTCCTATGGGCTCCAGTTCTCACCATATGATTCAAACTGCTGCTCTCGTACACTGCTAAATCTAAAAGACTCCTTGAAAGTTTGTCTGTTAAAGATTGAGTCTTTGAACAAGAAATCATATTGACTGTCTGATTGCAGTAAGGACCCCAAATTGTTGAGGTGACACATTCTTCTACAAATATGCTGGTGCTGAACACATATGCCTTGCCTCCACAAATCTGCAATGCATTTCAATTGTTTGTGCAACTCAACCATCTATGCAAAGAAGAGGATAAAAGAAACCAGAAAAGAAATATGGTAACTGATTGATGAAGATGCATAATTTTTAATTTTTCATTCGTGAGGACTCAGAAGACAAACATTAGGTATTAGACTGCAATAATTGAATGTGCCAGCAGAGAAGATATCCATTTAATGGTAATAAAAAGAGCATACCATTTTTGATTGTGTACGAGCAGGTCCCAGGCCATTGAAGAATCCAATGTACCATATGCCTGGAGATATCTGCAGAATATCTTTCTAACATGATGTCAACCACTTAACAGAGTGGCAAAAAAATGATCCAGGAATGAAGTATCTTCGTCTTTTAAGATAAATCAAAAAAGTAATAACAAGATGCATTTCTCAATCCTAATTCATTTCTTTAAAAAAAAGTCATTTGAGAAAAATTAGCCATTGTTCTTTTTTTATATAAGCCAAACAGAAATGTTGTTTTTTTTTGGTACAAAACAGAAATGTTTATAAAGCAAATTATCACATTTGAAAGAATGACAGTGCTCAATCTATTACAGAGATTAAATTAAACCAAATGCAAGCATACATAACTCATAACTTTCATTTTTTCTTGGGTTATTTTGGAAAAACATGTGGATTTACAACCTATGCATGCTTGATGCCCCGTAAAATTTATAGTATCTCTTATACCAGCAGTTGCCCATTCTCCATTCTCGATCAATGAGTTTGCCGTTTTATAGACTATTTTTTCAGCCGTGTCTGTTTGGGACTGTAACCAGCGATGCTAAATGCCAACTAGAATGAACTAAGAAACTGATGTCAGGCCAAGAAAGCTCGTTTACTTATAGTTGACTCTCTTTAATCACTTTTTAATGGTTAAAGATACTTTTATATAGACTAGATTATAGCTAAGGCTCAATCAAGGGTTTAAAATCCTAGAACTGGGGCACTACTCTGGTCCCAAGATGGTACTGAGACAGGCTAGAGAATTATTAACAACAATAATAACTGAAAAGAAAAATGAAAAACAAAATAAATTAAAAAAAAATTGAAGCTCTGAGATGCCAGGCCATCCTAAGTGTCAAGATACAATCACCCTGGACCAGGCCGACCAGGTTTGGAAAGACCTGAGGCCCCAGATGCATCCCAAGACCCACTCTCTCTCCAGTCGAGTTTGGTATGGCTGGGACAAACCGGATCCTTAATCCCGGTGCTCAAAAATTCATTATTTTGCATCTAGAGAAGGAATAATATTATTGGTCACATTTTCCACCATCATGTTTTACAATCTTATGTACCATGACCAGTTGATTAAGCAATTTATGAACATTTTCATGAATGCATATGTGGCATTTTCATTATCTGCCAACAAACTCTTCAACACCCACAATGTGCCTTGAAAATACAAGATGTAAATGGCTTATTTGGATGAAATGACAAGTTAGCCAAACAAAAGAGAAGCTAGAACAAATTGTATGTTTCGCTATTGCCCATCACCCCTGGCGCATATAATCTTTCTCTACTTGCTCAGCTTACAATGCTTACTTCTTATGAATAGGATGCTTTTACATATTTAAATGCTACAGGCAGAAACATGTTCAGACAACTCGAGTGTAAGACATTGACTAAAGCACACGCTTGTGTACAAGCAGGCATTGAGGTTTGGTGGTTATGCAAGGATTTTTAGACAGTAAATAAATTAATGAGAAAAACCTTACAAAAGGCTATTTGTCATCAAACACTTTGATTTAATATTCTTATATAAGAGTAATGAAATGGTCATAGGAAAGGAGAATTTTCTTCACAACATGTCAACCCCCTTAAGCACATTTACAAACAAGAAGCTTTCTCGCAACTATTAGAATTGGCTTCACAAACCCTACCTTGACAAATTTCCTGAGAAGTACCATGGAAAAAATTAAACAGTTCAACCATAGAATCAGGGACAGAACAAACAGAACGCTCTTCCTTCCACTTTGGTAGTTCAAGGAAAAAGAAAACCAGAGAGATAGGTAGTTTCTAATGAGCATGCTAGCAAGAGATTGAGGAATGGTTTCATGTCAATATGCATTGCAACTGATATAAAGTTGCCAAATATTATAGTAATTCCAAAATTAAACTACAGAATGGCTGCAAACCTTGAAGATATATTGACAAAAGGTTTATCATGACTTCCAGTAGAAGCAGGGGCGGCCCAATACATTTGGGGGCCTAAGGCGAATCCAATAGATGAGGCCTTTTTTTTAATAATAAAATTTTAAATAAGTATAAAATATTTTTTAAAAATGATATAAAAATAGATAGTAATCAAGTATAATATTCCAGTAAAGATACACGAATCTAATAAGAATAGATAAGAAGTCTTTTCAATTTAATATAATTTTTGAATGAAAATATAGAAAAGTAATTAACCTAAGAAAAGAGCCATGAAACTGATTAAATAACTAAGATAATGCTTAATAATACTTTTATTCTGTCAAGTAAGAGTAGAATAGGAAAAAATCATCCTATGGCACTTCATGGTCAAGATAAAGAAATTATGGGAATTATGGTAAAGCAAGAGCAGAATTTGTCCAGGCCTTTTCTATAAAAAAAAGTAGGGGCATTATGGAAAATTCACTCGATCTAATTAATAAAAATCCCATCCCACCATCTTCCTTTCAAAGTGAGTACCCTTACTTGGTGAGTACCGAAGCAGCTACTGCAGCATCACAGCACAGTAGCCATTCAACACCCACCCCCCCCCCCCTCTTCCCTCCTTTTCTCTCTCTACCCTCCAAGAAGTCCATCTCCAATCCCCCTATCTTTCTTCCCGATGGCCCAGGTGGATCAGGAGTATTGTGAGGGAAGGAAAACCAAGACCAAAACCAAAAAAGAGAAGGGATGAAAGATAAGAGTGGCTTCAGGCGGGTATCAAGCCAACCAAATCCCTCCTCTCTCTCTCTCTCTCTCTCTCTCTCTCTCTCTCTCTCTCTCCCTCTCCCCCCCTCCACCCAAAACAAAACTACTGTCCCCAACTTCCCAAATTGCTCCTCTGCAGGCCAGAAAACTCTCCACCTCCCTTCCATCAAGGGGGAAGACTCGTAGCCAGCTCCTGTTTCCGTTTTAAAAGGGGCCTTTGCTTCCTTTTGATCACGGTGCCAAAAACTTCCCCCTCTCTCTCTCAATTTCTTTTCTCCCTTCACCTCCCGGGGCCTTCCATTGGCCCGGGGCCTTAGGCGACCGCCTCGATCGCCTAAGGCTCGGGCCGGCTCTGAGTAGAAGTTTGTACCCAGAAACATAGTTATTGTTAAGAAAATTCGACAGAAGAATTCCAACAAATTGGGATCCACTTATAAGGCCATTGTCTCACAGCAACAAAATATAAATATCGAATGTCATAATTCATGGAACAATTGAGAATCAATATGAAGTCCACAGATAGGTCTCCAATGATAAAAATTTTATATCGATTAATTGAGGCAGCAACAATAACCTGTTCATTTGTCAGTATCACTGTAAGGTTTTTCTGAAATGGAATGCATAGCTCCACAGTGGAGAGATTCTGTGCACCACCAACAGATCCATTCAAGAGAAATTTGAATCTGTAACATAAAACTATTTTCCCTTAGGACTATTTTCATCATTACAGAATTACACTTCAAGATATAAAAAGAATAGGTTAGAAAACATTAAGAATTCTCCACCAAAAACATATATAAGGCAACACAGAAAACCTTGGTTTTTGGCAGAAAAATTCTGACACCTGAGATGTTATTCATTGTGAAACTGAAGCAATAATCTGACTCAAAATCATATCTGAATTAGAGTGGTTCACCAAAAGAGCCATCGGCAACATGCATATAAACTTGATCCAAGGTGGCTTTGTAATTAATGTCTAGGAAGGTGTTATACAGCTAACAAGGCAGAATTAGAATGTACAATACTAGTGTCCCTTCAAAAAATTTAAATTCAGTACTAAGAAATTACAAAAAATGTTTTCAATTGAACTGTGACATCAAAGACAAGTTCAGAAAGAAAGCATATCAAAACAAGAATGTTTCTAACAAACTAATCATTTTTTACCCCTCAATAAACTATATAGAGCCATATATTACAGGTTGAAAGCAAGAGAACACTAGCTAAAGCATGACAGCAAGTTTTAATTGAAATTCTTCTGCAAAAATGTCCAAAATGAAGTCAGGATGCCAAGTACATATAAGTTGGGTACTGGATCAGCACATACACAATTTTTTGGTACTAATCTAGCATATGATGAGCAGTAGACAGAGCACTAAATTAAATTCTCCATCTCATTCAAAATCATCTAAGGAAAAAATAGCAAAGATGTAAGAGGAGATGATGCGATGTATTGCAGAAATGATGCCATGCCAGCTCTTAGGTCGTACAGAAACTATGATGCAGATTCCAGCATCCCTGTATTGAAATGGTAATGGGACACTAGTATTTTGGCAGGATAGAAATGCAGAGTGCAATATGCTGCATCAAAAGTGATAAGTCCAGTCCACTTGCCAGACCACCATATCCCAGAAGATGACAAACTAAAATCATGCATAGATACACACACATTATACACACACGCACACACGCACATGCACACGCACACACACATTATGCAAGCATTCGAAGAATCAACAGATATAATAAATCAATAGAAATGTTAACTCAGTACCATACATGAATCTTTCAAATAAGTAACTGATAAATCTGGAATTGGTGGACTGCCCTCTTTGAAACATATCCCAGGAAGTGTACTCTTCGGAATTCGTTTCATTTGTTCCACATCCTGCGAGATTGGGTTATAAAATCATAAGCCGGAGGGTAGAAGAAACATCATGATACAAACTAAAGAACTTAATAGACAACTTCTACTCAAGCATATTTTTGAAATGTGCATTATGCAAGTCAGAGAACAATAAACAAAATTTGGAAACATGTAGTAAATGTGATTCTTCTATAAAAAACTATTGTTAATCTTCCAAGAGACAAGATACTGTAGAAAGGTGCAGTGCCAATTTCGTCCGGATCTCTTTTCCTTTTTTATTCTCATATCTTCTTTTTTCTCATGCTTTCTCCATTGTGTACAGAAAGTTGAAAGCAAGGAAACAAATGATCCTATTTCAAGACCTAGTTGTCAATATAATCTGCCTTCAGAATGAAAATTGGCTCATCAATATCTGTACAAGAGTCTTCCTGATAAAACAAATTTGGATCAGTAAACCAGCAGATCCATCTATTGCTTTTATCAAGTTGCAGTAGTAAACTTTGCAGTTCATTTCAAGCTATGACTTAAGGTCCAAAAGAAGATTGTGGAAGGTGGGCCAAAAAAATTGCATAACCTACCACTGAGGCAATAACCGATAGTACCATAGAATATGAATAATAGTAATACAAGCAACATATATGCAATATATACAATATATACATAAACTATCGCACCTTCTTATTGTTAAAATCCAACCCAAAAGTTTAAGCTAGTAGATGGATGGGCCCATGAGTATATAAGCACCACTAAGGTACTTTCCCTGTCCAATCTAGGATTAATACTACTCTTTCAACGCTTATTTAACAACATATCAGATCCACTTTACATAGCTTAAGTAGTGCGTCATTGAATTGACTGAACATAGGACTTGTTCCAATGGTATGAAGTCAGTTATTGATTAATTATAGCATATATAAAAAAAATATATGACAAGAAAGCATAGACATTACAGTTTCCCGTTATACTTTCAGATATATCATAACTAAGGCAAAAGAATTATGTGTATAAATTCTATTCATCACTCAGTAAATTAAAGAATATCAAAACTTCAAGATCAATATTTGCAATGCAAAAGATCCACATATGCAGTTTATGACTGATTTGATGCCTAATTACAACAGTTCCATGCATTTGAAAGTCATTGTAAATAACAGAAATGACCACATAGGAGTCAACCTAGTGTCACTACAATAACCAAGAATTTATGTTGCGTACCACTACTTTCCAAACTGCATCAAATGATATGTACCACATTAGCTAGCTATATGCATGACACAGCAAGTAGTCAGGTATGTAACTTTACATCATGCAGACTAGCTCATGCCAGTCCACATCTATCCACGTCGGTGCATGCCAACCCTCATGGATCAGAATAAAAAGATGCAGACTGGCATGGCACTTTTTTTATTGCTATGAACCCTAGCATGTGAACAAATACATGACTAACACTAACACTAACACTACATGACATACTACCATACTAGTCATTGACCGATATAAGCACAACATGTGGTTTTGTAGTCCTAGACATAATTAAGTAATTTGGTCCTATGGAAAACTTATGATGTAAACAACATAGAAGAACAAGCAGATCTCAAAAGTTACCAAAATAGAAGATAACTCTAACTAACTAATGAGCATACTTACAATGTCCACATCTGATGAGAAAGTCATGGCCATGGAAGAGAACCAAGGTGGCAGCTCAACTACATTAAGGTATCCATATAAGGTCAAATGAAATATTAGCACAATATCAGTGGAAATAAAAACTATGAAGATATTCATGCTGAAGAAGATAAGCCATCACCATGTGATAAGAAACATCACAAATTATTTTCTAGAGATTGTCTCCCTAATACAGAATTATTTCAAAACATTAAGTATGGTTCTCATTTTTTCCTTTTTTAAGACAACAATAGGCAACAAAATATAAGACTGGCAATCAAAACAAGTCAACAAATTCCCAAACAAAACCTAAAGGAGGATTTTACCAATGAAACAGTGTGTGGAGCAATCTAGAGAGCTCAAGAGCAGTCTAATCTCCTAAATTAACCAAGAAACTCTCCAAATGCATGTGGATTAGAAATGTGTATTGCTATGAAGAATATTTATCAAGGATTTCTGGATGGTCAATGTGAGATATGGTATGTGGGTTTCTGCACTTACTCATATACAGGTGAAAAGATCCTTGTTAGGGCTTACACGGAAAACTTTCCGACTATACATAATAATAATAATAATAAAAAGTATTTCATGTTGAAATACCCTTTGTTTTGGTGGGGTTGGGGGGATTATTTGAGGCATAATTATGTCAGAGTGCCTTTAGAAGGAACTGCATCAACATTGCATAGAAAAAAGCAGTTTCTAGAGAAGTTGCATAAGTAACGAAGCAGGCTGGTGATAATTAATGTACAGCAAAAACTGCACTAGAAAATGAACTGGAGATGAATCAGCAGATAATAAAAGCCAAGTCATTGACAAATTCCAGAGATTTCCAAGAGTATGAAGACGGACTAAGGTTTTGGAAGATTGGTTAGAGTATAATTTAGGATTAACTGGTCTGCTTACTTGAGTGTTTGAAGAATATGCAGAGGTAAAGAACATCACTACATGAGCAATTGGACATCAGAAGCTCAGTCTCCCAAAAGCAATACGGAATTAAGCTAGAAACCAATAAAAATGGTATATTAAATAAAAAAATATACTTGTTTTTGTTTCTATTAGAACTTGGAATCTCTATACCCAGAAAATTACTATATCAGTGAATCGAAACGGAACCATAAGCAACTTCTTTGGGATCACTGTTCTAACAGTAGTTAAGATAACTGAGAAACTAAGAGAATTTTCAAATTAAACTATCCAGTTACTGAGCAAGAGTAACAGTTTAGAAGATACCTGATCGTAAGCACTAATAACTTACTTTAAATCCAACCATACGAATGGATATAAGCTTACAGTGCTCTGAAGATCACGTGAACTTATTAAAAGTTAATCAGGAAAGGACATCGGCATCAGTACTAACAGCAAAGTAGAAGAGAAGGTAGTAGCAGACTTCTAAAAGACATAGACTCTAACTCAAGTTGACATAATGATGTAGATTAGAAAAACCAGCACTGCATACACTCAGTTCCAAAACAACAAATTGGCCAAGATGCCCAAGCTCTTTGGCAAAAGGAGAAGAGGGAAAAAATCACTCGTGTTCTTATCAGCACAAGCACACTGTACGCACCTTGAGCTATAAGGAATATGTAATCCCACCATATTACATACAGAAGCTATGACACCATAACAATAAGGTAAAGCAGAACAGTAATAGCTCAATTCGCAGAATTTCTAATGACAAAAATAGTAGAAAAGTAGCACAAGAATTAAATAATTTAAAAAAGGGTTAATTATGATTTCAAACACAAAAGTGCAAGGGAAAATACTATTATTGTGATTCTTGTGTCATCTATTACCATGTGAATATGCATTTGCCTCCATCAACTCTCCTATAGTGTCATTACCTTGACAATATCTCATGTCTCACCCTTCTAACCTCCGCCAGCCTCCACCACAAAAAATAAAAAATAAGAAAATAATAAATAAAAAGTTTATTAAAAAAACACATGCATAATTACACAAAATGACTCCAGATCCAAGTTAAATAAGATGGGCACTGCCTGTTTATTCAATTATCATGCAAGGAATGCATGCCAATGTTCACTATTTATTTACATGATAACCTAGTTTCTCCCATGCACCAATTTTAACATCATGTGTTTCAGCTCTCTGGTCATGTGCTTAGGATGGGGCCTATGCATTAGTGTACAGTGCACATATAGTGCATACTTCATCCAAAAATGGATATGCTGAAGACATGCAAAAGAAAAGATTGGATATGCTCGTAGAACTTTTTTACTGTGAGGCCGGATTCGAGGTCCACAAGAACAACCAAGATATTACCCCTGCAAGAATCAAGTCTGAAAAAGAGGAGTACTGCATCTTCAATTCAGGAGCCAAAAGCAACAGCATTGTGAATTAGAGGCAACAAAAATACTCTTTAGAGAAAGCGTGAGAATATGATGGCAACATAGCAGATCCACTTCTATTTACTTTTTGACTGGCCCAAAAAAAGATGGATATAAAGTGATGTTACATCCAAAATAAATCTGTTCGCTGAGTAAGTTATACATAAAACCTGGTGGACATTAACCAATGGTTGTACCTAAATTATTAAAACTAGATGCACTGGTTAACTGGAGCTATGCACTCTCAGCTGTCTTAGAAGGTAAAACTGCAAAGGTAGGGATTTGGCATAATTATATGACATAATTCCCCACAAAACTGAGGATTCAGAATCAAAAGAATAAACAGAAGCACATAATGAAGGATTATTGGTCTTTTGGCCTTGGAGTGCACCAATTAAATAATCAAAACAGAATTCAAATTGTTCCCACCACAGAACCCAAAATTTACTCCACCTGAAAATTTGGCTCATCTTCCATGTCTCACTGTAAACAACAATAACATATTTTCTTTGCATCATCAAAGAAAAATCACAAATTATATCATTTCCCTACGAACTACCATTCAATAAGATAATTATTTCTTAGTGAACTGCAAAGGTATAGCTTTCAACAAACCCACAAAACTATGCTGAAAGAGGGCTATAGCAGGATATATGCAAGTTACCCTCTAAAAGGTGCAAAAAATATTTATTTCAAAAAACAAAAAAGCAGACTAACAAAGCTAAACCACAGAAAGTATAAGAAAACAAAGAAATATAGCAATCATTTTTCTTTCCCAGACAGAAAACATGATGCATTCCCCAAAGATGAAGGGCCATTAGGTGACAGACTTTGACGGATTTCAAGTATGCCAATTGTATTAGCAACATAGAAGGCCCCAAACAGAAACCAAAACCGACTACCATCGCAGAAAACCAGAGTTCAATTTGATGTGAACCTTTAATTGATCCTCGAAAGCCAATTATTTTATCATTAAATAGCTGATAATGTTGAAAGACGCTCGAAGTTCCAATTCAGTAGATATCACGGTTTGTTTATTCCAGAAGACATCAAGCGGTGCAACTTCGACTAAATACCAAACTTGAATTCTCAAAATCGGATAAGACAGGTTAAAGAAGCAGAGAGCACCAGAAGCGTGAAAGAGTCTTGCTCAAAATTTTCTCAAAATTTGATTTTGGAATAAAATAAACCAACCTAATTATTAACCAAGAAAAGCTCTTCAGAAGAGAAAGATGCAGAGAACCAATATTAAATATTCAAACCGCTGCAAAATCCAAAAACTTTGAGCGTCTTGATTACCAATTATGGAGAAATACCCTCAAAACTTACACCCGATAAACCATAGAGATTTGTTCTTTTATCTGCAACAAACCAAACCAAGATTGCAAGAAGAAGAATCCAGAGATTTCCTAAAAACCCGTAAAAAGGGGGCCTGCCTACAACTCCAGTAATATGGCCAGAACCTGGTCTCTAACTCCACAGCACAAAGTCAAGTCCCTGAGTCCCCTGACACGCGACGCAGCCGGCTATTAGAGCTATAACAGAATCAAAATGTATACCCTCAAGCAAATTTAGAAGATCCTCAAAATTTACACCCAAAAAAGTCATCAAAATTTGATCTTTACACCCAAAACATTATCAAGAGTCAATATTTATGCCCAAAAAGTCCTCAAAATCCTGTTTTCATTTCAAACAACTCAAAACAAGATCAGAACAAGAAAAACAGGCAAAGATTTTCTCAAAGGAACCGAGAACGACCGTCCCACCTACCTCTCAAGTAAGTCCAGTCGTAGGGCCTGAGCCAGGTCTCCCTGCCCTTGTAACTCGCGAGGACGGAGCTTAGCCCCGGCGACCCCTGGCAAGCGGCGCCATCGGAGACCACGAGCAAAAGAGCACCAAAAGGCGGAGATCCGAGGAGCCCATCGACGGGAAAGGGGAGGAATTTCTCCCCCTTTTGTTCTCCTCCTTTTGGTCTCTCGGACGATTCCAAGGATGAGGAGGAAAGAAGAGAAAACATACGTGAGAGATATAGATATTCCTTTGGATTGAAACCACGTTTGGGACCATGGAGAAGGGTTCTTCACGAAGATGCATTCTAGCTAATAGTCTGGGGCGGAGTTTTACCGTTTTAGTGACCCCGCCGTTTTAACTATAGCCCTCGGCTGAAGCCTCTCCTAGCCGTTGTAACGGTCATGATAGAACGGCCCTTACCTAGGTGCTGCCGCAAAGGTATGATGTAGCAGCCAAATCACAGGATTTTTTTTTTTTTTCACTCGTGGCTGTCAAGTAATAATCCTGCGTACATTTTACTCAAAAAGATAAAAATGCTGCATGCGTGGAAATTAAGTAAATATAAAGATATGATTAGATGTAACACTTAACTATTTAATTTATTTAATTTGATTCAATCTATTATAGGCTGAGTTATATTTTTTATTTAATAAGAATAATCAAATTATTTTTGACCTATTTAATAAATAAGTCGGATTTAGTTTACAAATTTTTGATCTACCTCGTAACCGACCTGACTCGTATCTTCTCCGACCTGATACATCTTGTAGAATCCCATCCAATTGCCACCCCTAATTAGATGTCCATTTGGTTTGGTCTAGCTCTGATTCAACTTGACTTGAAGCCAACCTAAATTGGCTTTAGTTGGCATTTAGATAAAAATTAGCACCATCATTAAGCTTGTTTGGGCTCATCTGGATCTACTTTCTGTCTCAACTTAATTTTAATATAGTTGGACGGTAAATTTACTCTTGTACTACTTTTATGATACCTTAGTAGAGACCCGAAACTCATTTTGGTTTGGTTGAAATAAGTTTGTTCGCATTTGATCAAGTTAGCTCCAAATATATGAGGTTGAGTATATAATTTACCACCCCTGCTCGTTCCAAGAGTCTTAATTCTAAATACAAGCTTAAGTTAGAGATTCAAACCTATTTAAGATTGCATATGCAAAAGAATATTTTGTTTATAAAAAATTCCTATGCTTCCTACTTTGTTATTTATGGAAGTTTCAATCATAGAATAAGCTATCCTTAGGTTGTGGGTGTTATAGGTTTGTAATTTGTCAAAAACATTTTACTTGATGGAACGCATTGAAAGAATTAAAAATTCAGATTCCAATTTTAAATTTTGGGCTATATAATTAAAAAATTGAAACTTTTGATATTTTAAATAGTTAAATATAATAAAATGGGGCTTGTTGTTATAATTACCAAAGTAGTGGTAATGTTGATGGACTTACTTGAAACAACAATATTATAAAATTTTGCTTGCTTGCTTGTCGACATCGTTGAGGTTTGCAACTATAGTGTTCATCGTGGACTTCTGACCATACGGTACATCTCTCTAAATGTCATTGTGCATAGCTTTTGCCTCCATGACATTGTAGATGGAAAGGTCCGTCCATAGTTTGTGCAATCTAAATTCCATCCAACTTCATGAAAACAATCAAGCATTTTTAGGCATCATTTTTTTTTATTTTTCAAAGATTAAAATATAGTTATATTTAATATAGTCAGATTATTTTTTAAAATATAAAAACATACATAATGTTAGTAGTAGGAGTGGCAATAATGGTGGTAATGGATGGAGCATAGATAACATAGAAAGATGGTAGTGACCTTATGGTGGTATAACAGTAGTGGTAATAGCAGTAGCGAGGCCGTGAGACAATGATAAGAATAGTGGTAGTATCGACTGCGATTAAGGTGACGACTATGATAATAGTGGCCGTGATAGTGTTGATGGTGATAGATAAAAATAAAGTTTAAAATTAATAATAATAGTATCAAATATGTTTTTGTCTCGATTGTCATGATTTTTGTTTTTTTTTAAAGGTCTCACTTTTTCTTCGCCCCTCCGGGTTGGTCTTTTAGACCAGCAACTTCAGCATTAAAAATGGACGGGGGCTTTGTGGTGGATGGGGGAGAAGTGAAACCGGCATCGATAACAAATCAGAAGGCTTTGGATGGGACATCGGGCTAATTAAAAAGGTACATAAATCGACGGAAAAAGAGTAGTAGACATTCGCTAACGACAGGTCCAAATAAATCATTATGGTGGGCGCACTCAAAATCTAGGACAAAAAGTTATGCGCGTAGCAGTGGTCCTCTATGGGCCCCACAAAGACTTTTTCTAAGTTTTCGCTCCTGATTATTCAAATTTGTGTGCATTTGTAATTGCCAAACATTTATAGGCAAATGAGGGAGAACTTGCATCGTTGGCTGGCATGGACATAGTATCCAACTTATGGGTATTAATTAATATTTTTTGGGAAATAAAAATTATTTTTAATTAAGAAAAAAGTAGCTAATTCATCTGAAATAATGGAAATATTTTTAGGGATAGCAATCGGAAGTCCAGGAGGCCATCTAGTCCTTGACTGAGGATAAGACCCCGGAGCCGGATAGTTTTTCTCCAGCTTTCTTTAGAAGATATTGATTTATTGTCAGGCATGATGCGACTGTGGCTATCTAGCAGTTTTTTAGAACAGTAATGATGTCTTGGGACTAGAAGTGGATTATTATCACTCTGATCCCGAAGAAATAAGATACTACAAAGCCGAGTCACTATCGACTGATCAGTCTTTGCACTATCCTATACAAGTCCACTACGAAGATCTTAATAACTAGGTTGAGGAGCATCTTACCCAGACTCATCAGTCTTGTGCAAGGGGCTTTTGTTGGTGAACGCAACATTATCGACAATATCCTTATCGCCCATCAGTTTATATTTGACTTCCAAAGAGCTCCATGCCAAAAGAGTTGGATGGGTATCAAGCTTGACATGGAAAGGGTCTATGACAGAATGAGCTGGAGCTTTTTGACTCACTCGTTGAAGAGCTTTGAATTTCATGAGATATGGATCAAATGAAACTTGGGTTGCATTCAGGCTCCTTCCTTTGCCATTTTAGTGAATGGTACACTTCGCAGTTCTTCGAGTCTACCGTCGGATTGCACAGGGCTGCCCGCTCTCTCCCCTCATCTTCATCATTTGGGCGGACGCGGGGTCCATGGCCCAATGGTATGCTTCAGAGACTTAAGCTGTGGAGGCCTATAGGCCTATGCTGGCTTCTATTCAGATTTTGCATCTCCTTTTTGTTGATGATTGTATGCTTCTGATCCAAGCAACGAGGCATTCAGCGTAGGTGATCCGGAGGATTTTAGAGGAGTATTGTGTGGCCTCTAGGCAACGGGTCAATCTAGCCAAGTTAGCTATCTATTTCAGTCTGAGGATCAAGCCACGACTAAAAGCCTCCATCAAGGAGATCCTGGGAAGAGTGAGCAGGAGGGCACTTTGAGATATCTAGAAGTACCTATTAATGGTCGGCGCCCCGCAAAATGGAATGTTCCACCATCAAACAAAGCATTAGGCACATCCTTGAGTGTTGGCAGTCAAGCGCTCTATTTATGATGGGCAGAGTCACTCTTGTATAGTCTGTACTCATCTCGATCCCTGCCTTTGGCACCTCTGAGGATCCTGGAGCAGATATTCAGGAGTTTTTTTAGGGCAGGCGAGAGGGTAGAAGCAGCATTCACCTGCTAGTATGGAGGTGGTTTGTTAGCCGATCAATAGTGGCGGGTTGGGTGTTATCACTCCTTGACTGCGACGCATGAGATCTTTGTGGCCAGACATGCTGCTAGGTACCTCTTGGAACTTGAGAGTTTTTAGTGCACCTTGATAAGGACCAAATACGAGGCTCCTTCCCTTGTGCCCGAATTTCACACTGAGCATCATAGCTCCTTCATTTGGAGGAAAATCTATGCCCGCACACCGATGGTGCTCCTGTCGATGAGATGGACAATTGGTGATAGACAGGTTATCGATGTGTTAGATAGATAGTTGACGGAGCATCTGCTCGGCCGGTGGCCTACCATGATCAACCCTGTGAGCTTGGCTAGATGCAGAGTTTGTGATTTGATCATCCCAAAGAAGAGAAGATGGAATGAGGACTTCATTTGGCGCACCTTTAGGGAGCAGTTAGCCGAGAGAGTTTTGAAGTTACCGATCTTCATAAAGGAGACCTCGAATAGGATGGTCTGGAGGGCGACTGGAAGGTCGAAGGTAAGCACTCAAGACCTATATGACATGGTCAGCAAGAAGACAACTCGACGAATTGATGGAGGTTGGATTTGGAGGATGCGAATCCACCCTTGTACTGCCTTATTCATCTAGAAGGTGGCATGGGGATGTTTACCGATCAAGAGTGTGCTAGCTAGAAGAGGAGTGAGGATCACCACAGCCTGCAAGGGATGCCCTAATATGGAGGAGTCTGCCAACCATGTTCTTTTTTTACCCACGGGCGATCCAAATTTGGAGGAGGGCTCTGGCTTCATCGAGCATACCGTAGTTTGTCATCGACTAAGGATTTCCTAGGCCATCTGAAGGAGTCCCTACGGAGACCTAGCACTGCGGAGTAGGATATCAGATGTATCTATGTGGCCTATCATATTTGGCTTAACGGAAATGCCAGTATCTTTGAAAATAGAAGAATGCATCTAAGGACAGTAGTGGATAGAGCACTACTACATGCTTTTGAGATCACGAAGACTACTACTATGGTTTCATCTAGAATGGCTAGAAACATCTAAGACTTCCACTCCGCTTTTACAGTGCTCCGCGTTGCCTTTGTTTCTTAGGAGCCCCCACCCCTTGACTTTCTTAAGGTGAATTTTGATGGCAGTATATCTGATGGTGGAGGCAGAGGAGGAGTAGGCTTTGTGATAAGAGGTCATAACTCCAGACTAGTTATAGCCAGGGGACGACGCATCTTCGATGTGACTATCATTGAAGCAGAGCTGAGAGTTGCATGAGAAGGTCTCACTTATGTGAGGCTTGTCTTGAGTGTAGATAGCATTTATCTTAAAGAAGATTATTCCACGATGATCGAATAGATTCAAGGCCAGTACAAGAATGATGATGGACAACTGCTACTACGGGACATACACAGGCTATCGAGATGATGTGGCTCCTTTCGGACCACTCATATCTACCGGAAGACAAATAGGATTGATGATTGGGCTGCCTCCTTTGCTGCACAACATTCAAGAGGAGTCTTCTAGGAAAATTACGAGTCTGCTCCTTTTCCTCTTCATCAATTTCTTTTTCTGACTTTATTGGCCGTACTCATGCAAGATCAGTATGAGTCGCCATTGTATAAAAAAAAAAAGAAAGACAACCGAATCAAGTCGAACAAATTATAGATTTGATCGGATATAGGATAGACGAAAAATCTATCAATCCAAACCCAACCTATTTATTAATAGATCAAAAATTCAGATCAGAATATGATCATTTTTATTAAACAGATAATCTAATCTAATTTACAATTAGTCGAAACAAGTTAAATGAATTAAATAGTTAAATATTGCCATTCTTAATATCAATTTTTCCTAAATATGAAAGGCATTTTTATATAGTAAACCACAACTTTTGGTCTGCTTCATCGTATAATGTTGCTAGAAGAGATAATTAAAATGGCCATACATCAATGATCGTAGAATCTATGTATACGGATCGCTGCCACTAAGATTGATCATAAAAACATTATCCTTGATGGTTAATGTGGTTTTCTTATTTTCGGTTGAGGAGATAGTGTTGAAACAAGCAATACCTTTCGACCATGCTTCTGTATGATATTTTACACCATTATATTTTAATTATACATTACAGACCAACTATTAAGCTGTTCTTAGTTCATTATCTTCTTTGCCATGCACTATGTAGAAGTTTAAAATCTAAATCATTTTTTAGGCAATAATAAATAATGGGAAATGGGAATATGTTGATATTCTGTACTAAGAAATATTAATGTCCCACTTGGGAAGTTTAATATGAAGTTGACACCCTCTCAGTACTGGCAATGTAGGGCACAAAATATGAAGTTGAGTGCCGTGAGGAATGGGGATATATTTAATATTTTCTCTCATTATTAGCTTTTCTTATGCAAGTCCCTTTTAGAATGTACCACAATATTTCCCAAATAATTAATTAACAATTGAAACTAATATCTTTCATTGATTACGCCAGTATCTTACTGTTGTTGAATAATAGTTAGGCCAGAGAAAACTGAACATACCAAATGTTATGATTTAATTAAATATTTTGTTGAATCTGAACAAAACCTGTCCAATTATTTATTATTGTTTGGTACTCCAGATGTAGGTACAAATATTCAAAAGATCGTACCTTTCGTGCCAAAAAAATTATATTAATCTAATCTTTCGTAATGTCATCATTGAATCTCGTCTCACATAGCCCTCAAAGCCCTCATAGCCTATATAAATCTCAAAGCAATATTCGTGCGATCCATCCATGAATTCGTCCAGAAGAAGTTGAATCATTTTTTTCGCGCGCGCAAGATACAAACTCACATACAGGTGCAAGACGCGTGGCAGTGTAATCCAAATCAGAAGGGATCGAGAAGGGGCCCTAAAGATGTCGACCAGTTCAAGCTCGTCTACGAACCACTGCTTTTGTATCTATTAGCATAAGAAGAATCCAACTTTACCATTAGCCTAGATCCTTCCAAATCTTTAGCGTGGCTTAGATTCCAGTTTTAGTTATTGAATCCGGAAATTCTGGGTATCCCTCCACCATCTTGGAGTTCGAATACGCGAATCCCGGTCCCCACGAAAACTATGTTTAACTTTCAGTTGCTGTAAAACTAACTTTTTTAACTCATGCAAGATCTAATCCATAACAATTTCATCCATCTTCGGACAGCACTTGAAAAACAAATTATTACCACAGCACAGCACATGCATTAGAAGCAGACGACACTTACAGTAGGGACTTGAGAGAACGAGCCTTCACGGGCTTCCTCCCTCTCTTCCTACATTTCCTTTTCTCCATCTCGTCATCACTGTAATCCACCTCGCTGCTGCCCTTTCCTTCATCCTCCTCCTCGTTGTCTTCCTCGTCATCACCGGCGACGGCAGCGGCACGCCCATCCACAGACGCAGAAATCTCTCTGCCTTCTTCTTCTTCACTGACATCACCACCGCCGCCACCACCACCATTAATATCGCCGCTATAATCACTTCCTCTCCTCTTTCCCCTCCAAGGCCCGAACCCAGAATAGTAGTAGTAGAAGGAATTAGTACTGTCTCCAGATGCATCTGCCTTCCTCTTCCGATGTTTATCACCATCTCCAATTTCGACGTTGGCGACTTTACTGTGACTATTACTGGTATAGGAGCGCAGCTGGGCGAGGTGGTAGTGGCAGAGGGAGTGGGGGAGGTGCGCCGGTCTCTTGCAGCGCCATCCTTTGCCGTCGCTTTTCTTGCAGAGGACAGGAGTATCGGTGGTCTCCTTAGCAGCTGAATCAACCTCCCTCTCCTTCCGCTTCCTCCTCTTCGCCACCTTCTTTTTCTTCTTATTACTCTTACATTCCTTCTCATCTGCTCCCTTCTCCACCTTCATCTCCTCACTGTCATAAGAATATCCATAGAAATGCGAACACTTGGACATAAGAAGCTGCCGCTCTCATCCATTTTTATATATTTGGTGGGTTGGAGGTTTGGGTTTCGTAGCAGTAGCTCTACTGGTACTTAAAAGGAAGGGAAGAAGGTGGAATAAAGAGAGATCGGGGAAGATTGCATACCTCTTAATAACTACAGGCTTAGGTGGTTTCTCTTCAACTTTGACGCCGTTCGCCGCAATGCACCTATCGTCGTCCTCCGCGTCCTCTTCTTCCTGCCAAATGCCCAAACCCATTCGATTACCAAGAAGTACTTTCGCACGAAGCGAGATGATAAAGAGCGAAAAGAGAACGGGAAGCCATTAAAAAGATGGCCCGAGAGTGCTCTCCTAATAGGAGCAGCAAAAGCCCCATCACAGTCCCGAGACCTTCGCCTTCTTTCCGTTCTGATCGACCGATCGAGATTCCTGACCGACCGATCTAGGGTTTCCTCTTTTTTTTATCTTTTCCTTGTTCTCTCTGCCCTCGCGGCAGCCGAGAACCCTACTCCCTCACCAAATCACCATAAAAACTCCGCCTCTTCGATGCAACAAAAGGGAAAGAAAAGAAAGCAGCAGAAGCTTAATAGAAACACAGATCGTAGGGTCTCTTCTATCTAACCCTCGCTGTATTCGTTTTTAGGGCTCCGACGAGACAACCCTAAAATGGGACATGGCCAACCATTTCCATTGCCCTCCTAAAGAAAAGAAAAATAGAAAGTAACCCAGAAAAAAGCCGGCAGCGTGAAGCCTAATAGAAGCCGAAGCAAAGGAACGATGGAGAGGAGAGGGTGAGATAGATGAGGACCGTATGGATCTGACCTGCTGGTGATTGGGCACCACATCCCACGGGGAGCGGTTCAGCTGGCACAAAAGCCCGGCCGTGGCGGTGGCGGTGGCGGTGCTGGAAGCAGACTGCGACTCACACGACGGCGACAAGCAGAGCTGCGGCGGTGGCAGCGAGAAGTAGGCGGTCGTGGAGCCGAGGAGCTTCGAGGCACACTTCCTGATCCTCATCACCGGAGAACAGAGCAGCAGCGGAGGGAAAGAGAGGAACGGAGAGGGGAAAAGGTCGGGAGGAGACCTGGAGATCTCCTCGTTTGGGTGGCCGATCCTGGCAGAGAAAGAGGAGCTGATGAGAGGAGTCGTCTAGAGAAGAGAGGACGGGTTTTAGGGGTTCCTTCTTCTTTTTTGGCTCCTTATATATATATATTTATTTATTATCCTATTCGTTTTCCTTAGCTTTTCTCAATATTTATATAGCTGATGGGAACTTTGGCTGGTTCTTTGTCCGTTTACCGGAGAGCTCAAAGGATGGTAAAAGGGATACATATATAGCTGATAGGGGTGGCCGTTTTTGGAGTAACGGGTAAGTATGGAACCGAGGCCTCGGTTCCGCATGTTGTGTTCCGGTTTTATTGGGTTTTAATCACCGATCATCCATTCTGGACCATTTTAGGCAGGCCCCACATCAGACAGCCCGCGTTGCGCCTGGAAAATTACTTTTGGGGAACACCAGCTGGTGGGATTTAAAATCCAGAATTATTAAGCATAAAGAAACTAGATTATTAAGCAGTTTGTATTTATTGTTAGGTACAAACCAACTGTTACATGAACATATTAGCTCAGCTCTACTTTTTACAAGATCTAGTAGTTACATGAACATATTAGCTCAGGTCTACTTTTTAAAAGATTTAGTCCATAAATTTCTACCTCAGCGGAGGAGGACAGGGACGCAATGGACAGGGTTCGGGTTGCATCTTTCGTGCGAAAAAATGATTCACCTTCTGTGCAAGCCCATTGCGCAAAATGGTCTATAGTTTTTTCACACGAAAGATACAATGCGAATCCTGATAGATGATCAGTTTTGATGCTCTCATTAGTCTTGCCGCAAAACCAAATAGTCTCAACTCAGTTGCAGCATATTTAAAAGATTATCATGCTTGAATAATGTCCATTAATGGCATGCATCTTGAGCTAGTTGATTTGCATGTGTGGAGTGTAATTTTTAATACTCATGCATGAAACTCACCATCTAACAGGAGCAGCACATGCAACTAATTCGTTTTTTTTTTTTTAACCTTTTGTGCAAAGAATGAAAAGGGAGCCCTAGAACCACCACCGGGTTTTAATATGAGTTCAAGCTTGCCACTTCTCAACGACGAATGACTTGGCTTATACACACCTTTTGCATGTGGGTATTTTTATTTAGGCCAAAGATGAAGAGAACTAAGAGGCAAAATGAAAAAAAATCAAAACAAGTATGTTAGTTTGAGCTGGGATTCTGGGAAGATACTGCCTGCATCAGAGCTTTTCATTATCCACAAAAACACTACGCTCATTTATTAAACAGGATGATAAACTTGCCTTTCCACTTCACAGAACATCCTCTTATATCCTTTCTAATAATTTCTAACATGGTTTTCTTAAAAACTAAATCAAGTGTAAGATAAATCATCAATAAAATCCAAAATAACATCGGCCAATCATGAACCGTTTACTATTGTCATAAGAATCGCTTTAGATTATTGTGGTCGTCGTTCCTCTTAGTCATTGGATTGGCATGATTCGATCAAACTAAAATAAACTTTGCCGGAGATGCAAAGTTTTCTTGGGAAGTTCAATTATTATTGATGTTTCAGACTTTCTGTAAGCAAACTTTTCTTTGGAAGTATAGTTTTTTGTGCAGTTTTTATTGGAACCATAGAGATTAATTAATCAGGGAGACTATGAGTCCAGGTTGGTAGCGGTGGGAGAGCGGCGCACCTTCGAGACTTCCGTTCCTAAAACGGAACTCAGAGCTGAATGGAAGGAAGTCTCCTACGCGAGACGAGTTCTAGGGATGGGACGCATCATCTTGAAGGGTGACTCAGTAAAAGTGATTGAACGGATTCTACAGAAAAGGCCGAGGATGTCCGATCACCCGCTTCTAGATGACATTTGGAGGCTGCTGAGGGAGTGTGATGCCTATCAGGTTGTGCATGTGTTTCAGAAGACAAATCAAGCTGTTGATTAGGTCACTTCTTTTGGTGCTCACCATTGTAGAGAGATTCTCTGGACTCTCTTTGTATCCGTTCCTCGATCTCTGTAGAGTATTTTGTCCTTTGACTCTGATGGTAATGCTCATGCGAGACTAGTATGAGCTGCTGATGTATTAAAAAAAAAAAATCAGGAAGACTTCACAGCTTTGTTGTTAAACGTTCCACTTGCTAGAACATGCTTTTTAGAGAAAGTCTCTTGCCAAATTTTCTAGATTCAAATTTCTAATTAGACGCAAAACATGAAGTAACTAAACTCTTGGAACTAGATTTCGAAAAAGGCCTGAAAGATGCTTAGTACGATTCATAATGCCCTTGCTCTCTTCTACCTTACTATTCTAACTCATGATATATAAAGAAATAGAAGGAAGAAAGAAGAGCTCTAGATTGGTGGGAAGGGGAAAGCTTATGATACGCTTACTTTTTAGTCGGGTTGAGTCCTGCTCATTTGCCAGCTGGCATATTAAAGCTCAAAGGCTCAATCGGAGCCTTACACGTGTTCTAGTTCTAGTGGTCGATGGAAACTGGATCAACCCGTGCTGCCGGTTCCCATCTTCTTGGTTTCTTTCGCTGCCATTAACGATATCCTCATCCCCCCCTTCTTTTTCCTCATCACTAGCCTCACTCCCAGCCAACAGAAATCTCTTGGCCATCCCTGCCGCCCGCTTCAACACCTTCCTCATGGTTCTCTTCTGGTGCATGCCCTGACCTTTGCCGCCTCCTCCGCGCGCGACCTTCATCTCAATACCTTCATTGGAGACTTTGTTCTAGCCCTGCATGCCTTGACTTCCATGGCCCGTGGTGCCGATGCCTTCCCCCTCTTTTTCCTCCCCAACCTCATCCACTACCTCCCACGTAGCCAGCCCTTTCACCATATGCGGCCTACTACCTGCTTCTTCGATCTCCATACAAGAAAGTCCTTCCAAACTCATCAACAACCTCCTCATATATACCGCTCAATCACCTCCGAAAGGTCGAGGCCAAGACCTGCAGCATGATCGCCAACTCGACGAAGAGGTTCTACTAGCCGGTGGCTCTGGGGTTGGGGAAGAGTTGTGATCGGAGGAGAGGGATATCAGGACGCCATTACGATACATAGGAATCGCCATAGTTAAAGCAAAGGAAAAGGAAATATATGGGAACCGGCAACAGCGGCTGCTCGAGTCTTTTTCTGCGCAGAATTTGCACTGAAGAGTTCTGCTTTCTTGCACTTGAGTTTTTTCAGAACCATCCGATCTAAGTAAAGCGACATGGCGCGAATCTATCAGCGGATGGTCTGCACATTTCCGGGCCAGTTTATAATGGGCCGACTTGGACCAATATGTCATTTTGATTCGGTTGGTTCCTTGCCGAGAAGTATAATTCTCGATCAAGAAGAAAAGATGGCAAAGGTCTAAAGCTGTTTCTACGATAACAATCAATTAGAATCTGGTTCTTGTTCATGCTTTATCATACTTCATTTATTCTTTTACAAATCCTAGTTAGAAGATATCAGAAACGGAAATAAGAATGTTTATGAGAGAAGTAACAGGGCAGTTTAATCATCACGTTTAAACATAGGATTTTTCTTTTTCCTTTTTTTTTTTTTTTGGTTGCGGGGGTGATAATGAAAAGCTTTAGGGCTTATTTGGTTACTCTGGATCCAATATTTTTGAATAAGTTACCTTCTGACTGAAGGCAATGAGGCATCCGATATGCCTGAAATTTGAGAGCTACAGGATTTTAGCTTGCCATTGATCAACAATTCTCTCCCTGCCTTCCTTGACTTCTGGCGGGCGTTACGATGCCCATGAACAGTGGAGGCATAGCACCAACCTCACTTTACTACTGCAGGTCTGACCTTCCCTGTCACACGTTAAAACACTTCTTTTGATACATGATTTAGTGTCTACTGGTCCTCTTCATCTCTTTCCTTGACAAAATTTTCCACATGTAAAGGGTATATCCAATTTATAAAGCAACCCATCCTTCATTCAGAGGTTAAAAGCTTGAACTTGTATCCAAGTGAACCTGATTGCGACGTACGACATCAATTCCAAAAGTATTATCGCGCGTTGACGCTTTTTCTTTCTTTGTGCATGAGAAATAAAGGCGAAAAACTGAATGCATTGTTGGCTATATAGGGTGGTAGGACACTACCAGTACACGTTAATGAGATTAATTTGCTTCTGCATATCAAGTTTTATGCACAACATTATTTGGTCCACGATTGCTCATAGCGTACCTCGTAGGTTCATGCAAGACAGCTGATCCAAGATGCATGCCACGAGAAGCTGCTGCGCTTTCAAATTTTAGATCGTGCAGCCAGACTCACAAGAGACATCAAAACTGATCCATAGCCTCATTGCATGGCGAGCAATTTTGTTAGCCCTGTGAGTTAAATTGATTGCCCATTCTACACGGGGTCTAAAACTGTGCTCTTTTTTTTCTTCTAAAACTAATATTTCATACATTACGAGTACGGTTACATCTAATAGAATCACTAAACAATAGGTCTCAAAGTACCCTAGATAACTCTCTCTTCCTGGCCCATAGAGTACCTCCTGAGTGGGTTGCCACATATGCAACCACCTAGTTCTTCGCCTCGTTGGCTTCTCAGTATACATACTGAGTTTGAAAGGCCACACTATCTTGAACCATCATCCAAATGTTTCAAAGTAGGAGATGTCCCTCTCCGCCACCGCATAGGCTCCTTTAGACCCAACCAATCATGGTAATGAAGTCACCCTTCAGTATAATCGAGCTGGCCTGAAATACTCATCATCCATGATACATAGCTGTTCAAGCCGCCCACAACCTAAACATGTGTGATTGTCACGTCAACCTGCATAACATGGTTCATGTTATTGTCCAACACGAGCTGCGTGTAGCTCGCACTCAGTACTTGCTGTCCGCTGTATGGCTCTGACGTCGGGCCATAGAAATGGTTCAGAATGGATGGACAGTGATTAGACCTGGAAGGCTCGTAAGGGCGAAGATCCGTTCCATCTACTACCTAACTCTGCTCCCCAGGCAAGCCAGCTTCCAATCAGAGCTCGAAGAAAAAGAAAAGGCTTCGATATAATAAATATATATAATGGGCCAAAAGAGGAGGACTCGTATCCATAAAACCCTTCGCCCCCCATCCTCTCCGGACGACTGGACTCTCGTCAGCTCGTCTCTCTCTGCGAACATCGCCCAACCCAAACGAGAAGATCTCCAGATCTCCTCCCTCCGTTCGCTTCCCTTCTCTTCCTTGTATTCTTTTCCTCTCTCTCGCTCCAACTGTTACTTTATTTCATCCGGTGATGAGGATTAGAAAGTGCGCCTCGAAGCTGTTGGGCGCCACGATCGCCTACTTCTCGCCGCCGAAGCCCTTCGCGTCACCGGCGTGGGACTCGCAGGCTGCTTCTGCGGCGGCCGCCGGGATTCTCTGCCAGCTGAACCGCTCCCCGTGGGATCTCATACCCAATCACCAGAATGCCGTTTCCCAGGTCAGATCCATCCATCCCTCTCGTCTCTCTCCGTTATTTCTTTCTTTCATGCTTTCAGTTTCTAATAGGTTCGATTCTTGACGATGGCTTCTTGGTTCCTTTCTATTTCTCTTCTCGAGGATGGAAAATAGGTCATTCCTTCCATTTAAGGGTTTCTTTTTTTTTTCTCCTCCTTCCGAGCCCTAAAAACTGGGATCGTGAGATCGAAGTGGGTGGGGGATGATCGACCTGGGCTTTTATTAGCTTCCTTATTCATTTACTTCTATTTTCTTTCGACTTATGGCGTCGGCGAAAGTTAATTAGTGAGGGAGTTAGGGTTCATGCCTGCAGCATCGATCGAGCGCGGAGAGAATAAGAAGGAAAAAGAAAAAAACAAGAGAAGGGAATCTTTGATCGGCCGATTCATGGGTCGATCGGAAGGGGAAGGTGTTAGAACTGGGAGGGGTCTTTTGCTGCTTCTATTTGGGGCGTTCTCTAGGCCCTTGTTTTCCCTTTAATTCATCCATTACAGCTTCCTTCGGGACTTGAATGGTTTCTGGGATTTGGCATTTGGCAGCAGGAAGATGCGGATGCCGACCCCGCCGCCGACGACGATAGGGGCGCCGCCGCAAACCGCATCAAACCTGAACGGAAACCCGTCGAGCCTCCTCTTATCAAGAGGCAAGCATCCTCCTCCTATCTTCCCTCCCTCTCTCTCTCTCCCTTCCTTTTTACTGTCATTAGATCTACTGCTACCAAACCTAAACCTCCAAGGCTCCAACCCACCAAATATAATAGAGATATGGTTGCGGCGGCAAGTTAAGTTCGTCTTATACCAAGGTTATTCATGCTCTCATGGCAGTGATGTAAAGATAAAGGCGGAGGCGGAGGAGGAGGAGGAGAAGGTGAGGAAGAAAGTGAAGAGAAAAAGGGTGGAGAAAGGGAGTGATTCAACTGCTGCTACCAAGACTGGCGAGACTGCTACACCCTTGTGCAAGAAGAGCGATGGCAAGGGATGGCATTGCAAAAGACTGGCGCACCTTCCCCACTCCCTCTGCCACTACCACCTCACCCAGCTCCGCTCCTATGCCAACAATAGCAGTTATAGAAAAGTAGCCGACGGAGGCGGCGATAGACATCGGAAGAAGAAGGCGACGGCGGACGCAGCCGGAGATGGTAATAATTTCTACTACTACTACTACTACTACTATTCTGCGTTCGGGCCTTGGCGGGGAAAGAGGAGAGGAAGTAATTATAGAAGCGATAATTTTGGTGGTGGTATTACTGGTGATGTCGCTGAAGAAGGAGGAAGAGAGAATTCGGAGTCCGTGGATGGGCACGACGCTCCGGCGACCGGCGATGACGAGGAAGACAACGAGGAGGAGGTGGATGGAAAGGGCTGCTGTGGCGAGGAGGATAAGAGTGATGAGGATGAGGAGGAGAGGAATTGCAGGAAGAAGAGAGGAAGGAAGCCCGTGAAGGCCCGTTCTCTCAAATCTCTACTGTAGCATCTGCTTTCTAATGCATGTGCTTTTATCTGGAGCGTCCGCGCACGGTCTCTGGAAGTGCAGGTGTAAGTGGGGGACGTATTGGACTGGAGCTGTTGATATGTCTTAGAAAAGTAAAAGTACATACTTTAGTTTGCTATCTTTTATTACTGGTTAACATGGTATTCACATATGGTTAACATAATGTTCGCCGAACCTGGAGGGAGGCCATCACGAAGCGAACTAAATTGTGGGCAGCAGCAATTTGGTCCGGGGATTCAATGAGTAACAGTTGGAATCGAGATCCACATTAGGGACTTTGATGAAAGAGCCTAGGCAGGCTACTGGCGAATTCAGGAACCTTTCTGTCCAATTTAACCCAGCTTCAGCTTGCTTCCAAAGGACATGGTGAAGGTGGATTTTACGGCGGCCGCTTATGTGGCTAACCACATAGGTGGTACTCTATGAATTCAGGATGAGGATTTGTCTAAGACATTTCATGATGTTTTATTTTCTGATTTTATTGGGTGTGTTCGGATTTGTACAGGTTGACATGCCTGCCTAGCGCAAAAGAAAAAAGAGAAGAGAGAAAAAAAAAAAAAGACTTATTCTACATCCAGTAAAGCTGAGAGGTCATTGCCCCACTGGAACGACGCTTGTGTGCGTGTATTTTAGAGAGAGAGAGAGAGAGAGGTTTTGGTTGTGTTGGCAGGTGGGCCTTGCTAACTTGGTCATTGCATAAAAGACTTATTAGTCTTTTCTTTCTGTTTATATATATATATATATATATATATATATATATATATATATATATATATATATATATATATATATATATATATATATATATATATATATATATATATATAAGAGAGTATAAAATTTTAGGATAGAAATAACAGCGAACCTTTAAGTAGATACTTTGCATAGTCTATATGGTAGTTCCATTTCAGTTGCTTGTCAAATCATCAAAGAACTATTCTACTTGCTCACGTAAAGACCTCCGTGTTTCATACATCTTCATAGCACATGCGTTGCGTGTGCCGAAATATGGTTCCTTGGATCAACAGGACTTGAATAGCACCAGTTGTTATAGGGTACAGTTTGCTAAATAATTTGGAATTTGATTAGGATAGGAACTGGCGTTGCAATTCCTGGCGGAATACATGGCAGATTTGAGATCCATCCTTGACCTATGATCACTTTCTAATGCATCCTTGAAAACTTTATTTCATCATAGAGGGAAACAAATTTTGTACTATTCCATGTATCACCATGTGACCTAAATTGGAAATAAAGTTTGATTTTAGCAACGAACCTAATTTGAGCCCATTAACGCTCTAGGTTTATTCCGATGAGGTAAAGAACATATCATAATAATTAAACTTTAGCAGATAAGCAAGTATAATTACCACTCGCTCCTCTTATACAAATGCTTAATCAATGCCTAGAATTCCCAACCATGTGTCAACGTGTCTTAATATGACGATGCGTAAAAAATGTCAAGAAAAAGATAATACTAATTTTTATAGTATTTACAAGCTTTTGTTTTGGGTAAATTAGTACATAAGTATGTGATTTCAATGGGTGTAATCGAAGGAAAATCAAGATCCATGATCATTAGGATACGGAGGAATCTTATCTGATTCCTGAGGGATAGCACAGGGCAAGTTATGGAGGATGAAGATATTGTCAGGTGGGAGAGTCTTAGGTTCTTTAGATCGAGGTGGATGGTCACTCTTTGAGGAGGAGAGGCCCCTCTCCACCGTCGAATACTATGGTTGATGACACATAGAATTCTATCCTCATCGAACAAGTGTTCACGAAGGAGGTCTAGGAAGCATTCTAGCCATTGTTTGAGGACAAAGCACCGGTCATATTACTTCCCTCCCCTACTGTTTAGGAGATACTGGGATGTCATCTGCTATGAGATTGTTGCAGCGATCCAGCATTTTTCAGCACCAAAGTGATGGCAGACTCCTGGAAGAAGATCTATATTACTTTGATGCCAAAGTAACATGATGCCTCGGAGCTAAGCCACTCTATAATACTCGATATAAGGCTATAGCAAAGATCATGACTAGCAGGATGAAGACGGTCCTTCCAAAGGTCATCAGCCCCAAGCAGGAAGCCTTCGTTGGGGGTCGGAGTATTATATATAATGTTCTCATTACTCAGGAGTTTATGCATGATCTTCCTAGGGCCCTTTGCCACCAGAGTCTCATGGGCATCAAGTTTGACTTGGAGAGAGCGTATGATCGAGTGTGCTGGGACTACTTACATTACACTCTAGAGAGCTTTGGATTCCATGGAGTTTGGATCCGGTGGATTCTGAGTTGTGTACATACCCCATCCTTTTCCATCCTAATTAACGGCACACCGATGGCCTTCTTCCACTCCTCGGTTGGCC
Organism: Phoenix dactylifera; assembly: GCF_009389715.1. Taxonomy (NCBI): domain Eukaryota; kingdom Viridiplantae; phylum Streptophyta; class Magnoliopsida; order Arecales; family Arecaceae; genus Phoenix; species Phoenix dactylifera. The sequence goes on from NC_052393.1 coordinate 18,969,061, forward strand.
TTTGCCAAGGTTGTTCTTTGTCTTCCTATCTCTTCATTATATGCGCTGATGCTTTATCTCGAGCTCACCCACCCTGGGAGCACCGGGAATTGGATGCCTACATGCCCACCCTGGGAACTCGACCAATCTCGTAATTGCTTTTTGTAGATGGCTGTCTCCTACTGGGCCAGGCCTGCATGAGGAATGCAGTGGTCTTCAGAAGCATTTTAGAGGACTACTATGATGCTTTAGGCTAGAAAGTGAATCTTCATAAGTTTGCCATCTGCTTTAGCCAAAGTCAAAGCTGTAAGTGAAGCACTCAGTTAAGGACTGCCTGAGCATCAAAAAGCGGGAGGGGACATGGCGTTGCTTGGGTGTGCCTATCTCTGGGCAGAGGCTCAACTACTCGACTGTGGAGTAGCGTGTTCATGATCGCCTTGACGGTTGGCGGGTCAGGTCTCCATTAATGATGGGTAGGTTGACTTGGCTACATTTTGTCCTTAGTTCTATGCTGATCTATCTCATGTTTAGCACCATTATGCGGAGATCCTGTCTGATGAAGTTGGATCAGATGTTTTGAAGCTTCCTGTAGATTCTCATAGTGGTGGGTGTGAGGTGCACCTAGTTGCCTGGAGTATGATTTGCCATCCATTGTAAGACGACAGATTAGGTCTCTAGTCCTTGCATGTCAAGAGACAAGCCATAATAGGCCGACATGCGGTGAGGTACTTACTTGAGCTTAATAGTATTTGAAGTGCTATGATGAGGGCAAAGTATGGCCATCTATCTCTAATATACATGCTGACTACATTAGCTCATTCATCTAGAAGGAGATTACTGTATGCTTTGATGGTGATGGCTATATAAGGTGGCAGGTTGGGGATAGGCAGAGTGTGAACATTATAAGGGACACTTGGGTTTCTGACCTTCCTCTGATGCATTGGCCGATTGCATACAACACCGAGTTGGAGGCGAGCATGCGAGTTAGCGACCTACTTCTTCTAGGGGAGAGGAGGTGAAATACTATCTTGGTTGCTCAGCTATTCGGTGAGCAGTTGGCAAAGAGGGTGCAGTCTTTAGTGATCCCTAGGCACAGTGCTCCCGATGTGAGGGTATAGAGATCTACTTGCTGTACAAGGGTCAGAACTAGGAATTTGTACAACCACCTTCGAGATCACCTTGCCTATAGACATGACTTGGGGTCCATTCAAGAATAACCTTATTCATATGGAAGGTGGTTTGGAGATGGCTCCCAACTAGAGGTGTTCTCAGTAGTTGTGGAATGAGCATCCTCTCTAGTTGCCCCTATTATGAGGAGGACTCAATTGACCATGTTCTCTTTTGTTGTGAGAGAGCTATGCGAGTTTAGAGATTAGCCGATGCACTGCAGGAGCTCTTTCAGTCAGTAACACCCCCATTGATACATTCCTTTTGCACTTGAGAGGTTGCTCCAGTAGATCATCATCTAAACCTGTTGTGATCAGGGCTTTCTATGTTGCTTATCACATCTGGCTGGTCAAGAACACCCAAATTTTTTAGAGGCCACTCAGTCGATGCGATTAATCTTGCCTTAAGCTGCTAAGATTATCTACACACATGGTGATGGATAGCCTATGACAGCTTGGGACACTTGGGACTTCTTGGCAGCTTCTACAGCAAACTAGATGGTGTTTATGTCACGCCCCGAACCCGGGGCCCGGGGCGCGAGCAGACGCCGCGCACCTGCAGGGCGGACCCCGCAGGCACGCAAGGCAGATAAATCAGATCAACCATCAGTAACTAATCAAAGATAAATTCCAACTTTCAATTCAAATGTCTACATATGCAAATATCAAAGGAAAAGTCCATATCCACTAGCTAACTACATCATGACCACTCCATCCCGTAATCCCTATAATCATATATCATCACCTGCAAAAATGTAAATAGTAGGAGTGAGCTAACAGCTCAGTAGGCGACATCATGCAATAAAGTCATCATATAACATGTCATAATGCATATAAAAGCAGCTAAACTCATAAATCCAAAAATCCACACAATAATCTGTAAACCCGATCCGAGACTCAAAATAACTCAACCGCATGACTACGGCCACATCACCCAGTGACATGGTTACACCGAAGTGCCAATACAACTCTCCGAAGAGCCGCTCCACTGAGCCAACGCACCACTGTGCCGCACCCCCTGGTGCCAATCTCACGCTCCACCGAGCCGCTCCGCAGAGCAAAACGCACCCCTGTGCCGCCACTATTCTATCACCGGTGGTCACGGTGTCGGAACCAGTTCCTCAGTACAAGTCGACAGGGCCAACGTATCATCCCATTGGCGGGGTCTAGACTACAGTCACGCGGTCTTTAAAAATCAATAAATAGATTTTCCACATCGTGAATTTCCAAATCAAAGTCATGATCATGCTCCCAATAGTAAGGCACATAACAGTTTATAAAAAAAATTAAATATTTAATTCTAATTCTAACACATAATGCCAAGAATAAATTATAACATCAACATATGCAAGATACATGTTAAAATTCGACTTTAAAGCAATAAGTCACCTACCTGGGTTCGCTTAAAAGATCCCTGCCACAGATATCACGAACCCCTGATTAAACATAAATATTAATTATTTAATTAATTAAGAAACATAATTTAAACTAATTTCAACCCCTTAAACTCCTAAGTTCATAAATCCAAGAATGGGCCCCCAAGATCAAACATATACCCTAAAATCAGAATCCTTTAGACCCAAGTCAATTGTGGCCCAAAACAGATTAGGCCCAATTGAACCAAACCGGATAACAGGTTCAGATCAGATCTCAGGCCCATACCAAACCAGCCCACAAATCCAATCAGACCCAACTCAGCCCAAAAACAGGTCCCTAGCCCAACCCAAACCAGGTCTGACCAGACCAGATTAGATTAAATCTTAACAAACCAGATTACACTCAAATTAGACCAACCCAAGTCTAGACCAGATCCACAGTCAGAAGATGGTTCAATCAGATCAAAGTTCATTTGTGTCTGGTTTGTGACACCAACAGGGCACGGAAATCGATGCAAGGAAACACCCAAAGTTCATCTGTGCCTGGTTTGAGACACCAACAGGGCACAGAAAACGATGCAAGGAAAGCACCCAGCCGGAAGAAGAAGAAGAAGAAGAGGAAGAAGAAGAAGAGGAAGAAGGAGAAGAAGAAGAAGAAGAAAGAGAAGGAGGGGGGGTGGCTGGTGGCTCCGGTCGGTCCTCGGCGGCCGACCGTGGCCCTCGGCGGCGGTGCTCGGCCAGCCGCCGTCGGCCACGCCGCTGTCCCGAGCCGGGCGGAGAAAGAAGAAGGGAAGAAGAAGAGGAAGCAAGGGAGGAAGGGAGGGACCGAGGCTAGGAAGCCCGGCCTCCGTTCGCCCACCTCCGGCCGAACTGGTTTCGGCCGAATTGACCCCGACCGGCCACCGTTGGTCGGACGAATCCTACAAAAAAATCATCTCCGAAATAGGGAAGTGAAACCGAAAACATACTCTCATTCCTTTCCCCTTAAATTCATAAAAAAAATAGTAAATAAGTTATCTTCCTCACCTCCGGTTGTCGGGGAATGGATTCCCGACGGCGTTGGCGGCTCCGGCGGCACCTACGGCTCCGACGACCGTCTCTAGAAGAGGGGAAAAAAAAAAATGAGAAGGAAAAATGAAATGGAAAAGGTTTGGGGCTCTCAGAGAAGAGAGAAAGGGAGAGAGAGAGAGGGAGAGGGAAGAGGGGAAGAGGGAAGAGGGGGGTGGTGCGGAGATCTCGCTGGCCGTTCGGCCGGCGTGGTCTTCGTGGGCAAACCACGATGACCCAACTGAAGTCGGCACTCCTTGCCGACTTCAGTTCGGGTCTTCACACTCTAACCAACTAAAAAGAAATTTCGTCCTCGAAATTAAAAACATACCTCAATCCGAGAACAAGGCTGGATACTTCTCTCTCATCTCCTCCTCCAGCTCCCAGGTGGCTTCTCTCTCACTATGATTGCTCCACTGGACCTTGACATATGGGATAGTGCGTCTTCTCAAGACTTGGTCCTTCCTATCCACTATACGGACAGGCTGCTCCACATATGTAAGATCGGCGCGAAGCTGCAAAGGTGCCACATCAATCACATGATTTGGATCAGCAATATACTTCCTCAGCATGGAGACATGAAATACAGAATGAACTCCCGATAGAGCAGGTGGAAGTGCCAGTCTATAAGCAACAGATCCAACTCTCTCGAGAATCTCGAAGGGTCCCACATATCTCGGACTGAGCTTGCCTCGAACTCCAAACCGCATGATCCCTTTAGAAGGGGATACTCTGAGGAACACATGATCTCCGACCTGAAATTCCAATTCCCGCCTCCTGATATCTGCATAGCTTTTCTGTCTACTCTGAGCTGCTCGGAGTCGTTCTCTGATCAACTGAATCTTTTCCACTGTCTGCTGCACCATCTCTGGACCCAAGATCTTCCTCTCCCCCACATCATCCCAACAGATAGGCGATCTGCACTTCCTACCATATAGAGCCTCATAAGGAGCCATCTGTATGCTTGCCTGGTAACTATTATTATAAGCAAACTCTACCAGTGACAAGTGATGATCCCAAGAGCCCCTCATATCAATAGAGCAGGCTCTCAGCATATCCTCTAGAATCTGGATGGTCCTCTCAGACTGTCCATCTGTCTGTGGATGAAAGGCTGTACTGAAGCTAAGGGTGGTCCCTAAAGCTCTGTGCAAGCTGCCCCAAAAATGTGCCACAAACCGGGAATCTCTGTCTGATACAATGGATACTGGAACTCCGTGCAGCCGTACTATCTGCTCGATATATAATTCTGCCAGCTTCTCCAGTGTCATCCCAGTCTTGATTGCCAGAAAATGAGCTGTTTTGGTCAGTCTGTCTACGATCACCCAGACTGAATCATGACCTCTAAGGGTACGAGGTAGTCCTGATACGAAATCCATAGTGATATGCTCCCATTTCCACTCTGGAATCGGCAGAGGCTGTAGCATACCTGCTGGTCTCTGATGCTCAATCTTAACTTGCTGACAAGTTAAGCATTGAGATACATGCTGGGCAATCTCCCTCTTCATGTTATTCCACCAAAACACCGCTTTCAGATCCTTGTACATCTTGGTACTGCCTGGGTGCACTGTATATCCCGTACTGTGAGCTTCATCCATGATTTCCTTCTTCAGACCAGGATTATCTGGAACACAGACTCTGTTAATAAACCTCAAAGAGCCATCTTCATGTATACGGAATTCTGACTGTGTATCAGACTCGATATCCCTCTTGATCTTCTGGAGTCGAGGGTCATCAACTTGCGCTGCCTTAATTCTATCAATAAGTGTAGGCTGGACTCGCAAGTTTGCCAATTTCATAGTAGCCTCATGTAGATACACCTCTATCTCTGCTCTCCTCAGATCTTCCAGAATATCCTTCTGAGTAGTAATCAAGGCTGCAATATTCCCTGAAGATTTCCGGCTCAGTGCATCTGCTACTACATTTGCCTTTCCAGGGTGATAGTGGATAGTCAGATCATAATCTTTTAACAACTCCAGCCACCTCCTCTGTCTCATGTTCAGCTCTTTTTGAGTAAAGAGATATTTCAGGCTTTTATGATCAGTATATACCTGACATGTCTCTCCATACAAATAGTGCCTCCATATTTTCAGAGCAAATACAACTGCTGCAAGCTCGAGATCATGTGTGGGATAGTTTTCTTCATAAGGCTTGAGCTGTCTAGAGGCGTAGGCAATAACTTTTTCATTCTGCATCAGCACACAGCCCAAACCCTTCTTGGAGGCATCACTGTAAATAGTATAATCAACACCCGTGACTGGCAGAGTCAAAATAGGTGCTGACACTAGCCGGCGCTTCAATTCCTCGAAGCTCTTCTCACACTGATCTGACCACTCGAATTTCACTCCTTTGCGAGTGAGTCGAGTCAAGGGCCCAGCAATACTAGAGAAGCCTTCTACAAATCTTCTGTAATAGCCGGCTAATCCAAGGAAACTGCAGATCTCTGATACATTTGTCGGTCTGTTCCAGTCAACTACAGCTTCGATCTTCTTCGGGTCAACCATAATTCCTTCTTTAGATACCACATGTCCCAAGAACATCACCTGATCCAGCCAGAACTGACATTTCTTCAGTTTCCCATACAATTGATTCTGTCTCAAAATTTCCAAAACAATTTTCAAGTGTTGCTCATGCTCAGTATGACTCTTGGAATAGATTAAGATGTCATCAATAAACACAATTACAAATTTGTCCAAGAAAGGTTTAAATACCCTGTTCATCAGATCCATAAATGCAGCTGGAGCATTTGTCAACCCGAAAGGCATCACCAGATACTCATAATGGCCATATCTGGTGCGGAAGGCAGTCTTGGCTATATCAGACTCCTTTATCCTCAATTGATGATATCCAGATCGCAGATCAATCTTTGAAAACACCTGGGCACCCTGAAGCTGATCAAACAAGTCATCAATCCGGGGCAGGAGGTACCTGTTCTTGATAGTCACTTTATTAATTTCCCGAAAATCAATGCATAGCCTCATACTGCCGTCCTTCTTCCTCACAAATAACACTGGTGCACCCCAAGGAGAGACACTGGGTCGAATGAAACCCAGATCCAATAGCTCCTGCAACTGTTCCTTCAGTTCTTTTAGTTCAGCCGGGGCCATTCTGTAAGGAGGTCTAGATATGGGTGCCGTACCAGGGTTTAGATCAATGGCAAATTCCACCTCTCTAACTGGTGGTAAACCAGGAAGCTCATCAGGAAAAACATCAGGGTATTCCCTGACCACGGGTATGTCTTCAATTTTCTGTTCCGACTGCTCAGAATCCATGACGGCTGCCATATACACAGAGCACCCCTTCCTGAGAGACCGAATACCCTGTAAGGCTGCCACTATCTGAGGGGAGACACACCCTCCATCACCCACAAAATAAAACTCTTCAATGTCAGGGATTCGGAAAGTCACCCGCTTCGAGAAGCAGTCAATGGTAGCGTGATATATAGCTAACCAATCCATACCCAGAATTAAATTAAATTCATGTAAGTCCATGACAATAAGGTCAGCTTTCAAGTCTCTACCCTCTACAATTACTGGGCAAGACTTGCATATCAGTGAGGTGATCATCTTACCCCCAGCTGGGGTACTCACACATAATTCCCTCTCCAAGGGTGAGCAAAATATATCATGCTTATGCACATATGTAGATGAAATAAAAGAGTGTGTGGCCCCTGAGTCGAATAGTGCATATGCATAAGTAGAATGTACTAATAAGGTACCTGTCACTGCCGTGTTGGATGCCTGAGCATCCTGCTGTGTCAGTGCATATACCCGTCCCTGGGTGCGAGATCCTCCTCCCCTCTGCTGCCTGAGGACAGCTGACTGGGTAGCCTGTACTGGAGTAAAGGAAGTCTGTCGTTGAGGAGCTACAGAATTCGGTGGCCTCTGCGCAGATCTAGTACGAGGACAATTGGAAATCCTGTGACCCGGCTGACCACACCCGAAACAAACTCCAGAAACTGTCTGAGTCTGAGGGCACTCAGCTATCCGGTGGCCCTGCTGACCACACCTGAAACATGCCCCAATACCAGGCCGTGTCTGAAGACACTCAACAGCTCTATGTCCAGTCTGGCCACACTTGAAGCACATTCCTGATATCCCCCTGCGATCCGGTGCAGTCCTCCCATATGGAACTCGCTGCCCTGCTCCTGGACGGAACTGCATAGGTCGGCGCAGATGCCGCTCACCGTCAGAATCAAAGTCCCTGGTCCTCTTTGACTTCCCTTTCTGAGCATCCTGTGTCTCCTTCCAGATGATCTCCATATTTTTAGCTCTGTCAACTAGGTCATCATAATCAGTCGAGTGAACAGCAGCTAAACCCTGACGCAGGCGAGGCCTCAGTCCTTCCTCAAATCTACTCATCCTAGATTTAGGGTCTTGGACAAGAGATGGTGCAAAACGTGACAGTCGATCGAACTCAGCCTCATAATCCTCCACAGTCATACTCCCCTGAGAGAGACTCAGAAACTCCCTCTCCAACTCCCTGATACGACTGGAAGGGAAATACTTGGAGTAGAAGGCCATGCGGAATCCCGGCCAGGTCACATATCCTGCATCCTGCATCATAGTCCTCTCCACAGACTCCCACCAATGATGAGCCCGGTCCTGAAGCATATAGGTGGCAAATCTGATCTTCTCCTCCTCAGTACAACCCATGGCCCTGAAAGCCTTCTCCATCTCATCTATCCACCATTCGGCCTCTTGGGGATCGGTAGTTCCCTTGAAGGCCGGAGGAGCCAACTTCCGGAATTCTGCAATGCTCCTCCCCTGATCCGACGAGCTAGCAGAGGGATGCTGTGGATGTGGGTCCCTCTGCTGTCTGACCAGCTCAATCACCTCCCTGACCAGTTCCAATACTGGGGTCGATCCTCCCGCCTGATCCTGTTCTGGTCGGTCTAAAACTGTCGGAGCAATCTCCTCTTCCTGAACTCGCTCAGCTGGGCGAGGAGTCGCCGGATCATCTCCCATCGTCTCAATCAGATGACGAGGTGGTATACGAGTACGGCGGGGCGGCATCCTGATACAGACATAATACCACAAGTTAGGGTTAAGTCAAAAAAATCTTCCTATGAGTTTACTACCCCACTCTCATTTCCTCACATGTGTCCCTATGCTCCTAGGGTTTTCATTAGTTATTGTTTTTTTTTTTTTTTTTTTTTGTTCTGATGTCCCTAGTGATCGTTAACCTAAGCTCTGATACCAATAAATCTGTCACGCCCCGAACCCGGGGCCCGGGGCGCGAGCAGACGCCGCGCACCTGCAGGGCGGACCCCGCAGGCACGCAAGGCAGATAAATCAGATCAACCATCAGTAACTAATCAAAGATAAATTCCAACTTTCAATTCAAATGTCTACATATGCAAATATCAAAGGAAAAGTCCATATCCACTAGCTAACTACATCATGACCACTCCATCCCGTAATCCCTATAATCATATATCATCACCTGCAAAAATGTAAATAGTAGGAGTGAGCTAACAGCTCAGTAGGCGACATCATGCAATAAAGTCATCATATAACATGTCATAATGCATATAAAAGCAGCTAAACTCATAAATCCAAAAATCCACACAATAATCTGTAAACCCGATCCGAGACTCAAAATAACTCAACCGCATGACTACGGCCACATCACCCAGTGACATGGTTACACCGAAGTGCCAATACAACTCTCCGAAGAGCCGCTCCACTGAGCCAACGCACCACTGTGCCGCACCCCCTGGTGCCAATCTCACGCTCCACCGAGCCGCTCCGCAGAGCAAAACGCACCCCTGTGCCGCCACTATTCTATCACCGGTGGTCACGGTGTCGGAACCAGTTCCTCAGTACAAGTCGACAGGGCCAACGTATCATCCCATTGGCGGGGTCTAGACTACAGTCACGCGGTCTTTAAAAATCAATAAATAGATTTTCCACATCGTGAATTTCCAAATCAAAGTCATGATCATGCTCCCAATAGTAAGGCACATAACAGTTTATAAAAAAAATTAAATATTTAATTCTAATTCTAACACATAATGCCAAGAATAAATTATAACATCAACATATGCAAGATACATGTTAAAATTCGACTTTAAAGCAATAAGTCACCTACCTGGGTTCGCTTAAAAGATCCCTGCCACAGATATCACGAACCCCTGATTAAACATAAATATTAATTATTTAATTAATTAAGAAACATAATTTAAACTAATTTCAACCCCTTAAACTCCTAAGTTCATAAATCCAAGAATGGGCCCCCAAGATCAAACATATACCCTAAAATCAGAATCCTTTAGACCCAAGTCAATTGTGGCCCAAAACAGATTAGGCCCAATTGAACCAAACCGGATAACAGGTTCAGATCAGATCTCAGGCCCATACCAAACCAGCCCACAAATCCAATCAGACCCAACTCAGCCCAAAAACAGGTCCCTAGCCCAACCCAAACCAGGTCTGACCAGACCAGATTAGATTAAATCTTAACAAACCAGATTACACTCAAATTAGACCAACCCAAGTCTAGACCAGATCCACAGTCAGAAGATGGTTCAATCAGATCAAAGTTCATTTGTGTCTGGTTTGTGACACCAACAGGGCACGGAAATCGATGCAAGGAAACACCCAAAGTTCATCTGTGCCTGGTTTGAGACACCAACAGGGAACGATGCAAGGAAAGCACCCAGCCGGAAGAAGAAGAAGAGGAAGAGGAAGAAGAAGAAGAGGAAGAAGGAGAAGAAGAAGAAGAAGAAAGAGAAGGAGGGGGGGTGGCTGGTGGCTCCGGTCGGTCCTCGGCGGCCGACCGTGGCCCTCGGCGGCGGTGCTCGGCCAGCCGCCGTCGGCCACGCCGCTGTCCCGAGCCGGGCGGAGAAAGAAGAAGGGAAGAAGAAGAGGAAGCAAGGGAGGAAGGGAGGGACCGAGGCTAGGAAGCCCGGCCTCCGTTCGCCCACCTCCGGCCGAACTGGTTTCGGCCGGATTGACCCCGACCGGCCACCGTTGGTCGGACGAATCCTACAAAAAAATCATCTCCGAAATAGGGAAGTGAAACCGAAAACATACTCTCATTCCTTTCCCCTTAAATTTATAAAAAAAAATAGTAAATAAGTTATCTTCCTCACCTCCGGTTGTCGGGGAATGGATTCCCGACGGCGTTGGCGGCTCCGGCGGCACCTACGGCTCCGACGACCGTCTCTAGAAGAGGGAAAAAAAAAATGAGAAGGAAAAATGAAATGGAAAAGGTTTGGGGCTCTCAGAGAAGAGAGAAAGGGAGAGAGAGAGAGGGAGAGGGAAGAGGGGAAGAGGGAAGAGGGGGGTGGTGCGGAGATCTCGCTGGCCGTTCGGCCGGCGTGGTCTTCGTGGGCAAACCACGATGACCCAACTGAAGTCGGCACTCCTTGCCGACTTCAGTTCGGGTCTTCACAGTTTATCACTTGGAAGCCCTCACCCCCAAGTTTTCTCAAAGTGAACTTCAATATCTATGTGTTAGATGGTGACAGTAGAGGTGGAGTAGGGTTTGTAATCAGAGGCTCAGACTCTAGGCTTATTACTGCAGATGGTAGCCCTATCTTCGATATATTAGTTCCAGAAGCTGAGTTGAGGGTGGCTTGGGCGGGTATTATCGATGCTCGCTGCACAGCTGACCTCATCATCCAAGAAGGCGATTTGGCAACTATGACTGGTTGGATCTGAAGGACAATCTGAGGAAGTGGTACAAAACCTCTCTTAAAGAACAATCTGGAGGCTGGCGAGGGAGGCCACTTCCTTCTTTTCGAAGCATATCTACTGATAGGCAAATGGGGCTATAGATTGGGTGGCCTGTTGTATGGTGGAGCATTGTGGCCATATGTTGTGGACCAACTTGGCGCTGATACCCAGGCACTTCGGAACATCCTGCTTTTTGATTTTTTTTTTTTTGATATATTCATACTAGAATGGTGTGAATGGTTCGTCTTAGCAAAAAAAATGAAAGGAAAAGAAAATATAAGTCTTAAGTAGGGCTAAAATTGGGCTTGGGTTGGGCCAGCATTTGATTAGGTTTGGCCTCAGTCGAAATGATTTTGGTTGGGACCGAACTTAGAGAGCTCAATATATTTAGCCTAGTGAGCCTGCCGAAAGTGACAAAGAGACTGCCTATCCCAGACTCTCATTACCTCCTTGCCTACCGCACCCTTGCACCAACAGCTCCAGTTCTTTGGCATCGTCGTTGTTTACTTATTTTTGTGCTTTTGTTTCTCTACATATTAATGAAACACCTCATGCATATTGATGTTTGAAGATAGTGTTTGCACATAATTCCTTTTAATTCTTGCTTTTTTTTCTAAGTCTTCTTTCAAAGCAGTAAATTTTTATTACCAAAAGGTTTATAATTTTAAAGATTCTACTATAATAGGGTGGATCCAAGAGGGTCCGAGGGTATTGGGGTGGGACCATCTCCTACTCCGAGACATTTGGGCCATGTGCAGGAACGGGAAAGCCTTTCTGGCCAAGCATGTTTACAAGGAGACCAATAAGGCCACGGATTGGGTGGCTAGTCACTCAGGCGGTACTTTGTAGACGAGGGAAGAGAGCTGCCCAGGGCTTTCTGCGATATTTTATTTTCAGATTTTATTCGATGTGTCCGTACTCATGTACCATGAGGCGCCTGCTTAAGTCAAAAGAAAAAGTTTTTAAGATTTTACAAATAATTTCAAAAAGAAAAGCTTCACCAGACATTTTTTTTTTCAATCTAGTTCTTTTTTTTTCTCGGGTTTGACAATAATACATCATCGCAAAAGTAGAGAACAAGAGCAATACCAAATAATACATATCAATTCTTTTGAGAGCGTCTAGTTCTTTTGCTCAAGGAATTTGAAAGCGCGCAGGAATGCGTCACATTATAAGCATATCCAGATTCGCTGAAAGTAGCCAGTGATTTATTTATTCAAGTTGCCTAACCAGACAAACAATTAATAGTATTTGGCCAAAAGAACCATTTGATCTGACAAGCCTAATACACTAGTTCGAACTTGATTACAGACGAGCCAACTCATCGAAATGCACCCCATATTAAGTTATTTACCTAATACAAAACTAAATAATGTGAAAAAGCTGTGCCTGTACGCCATCTGACCTAGATGGTAATTGAGGAGCAATCGAGAGAGAGAGGTATTCATCTCGGCCTCGATTTATCTCGATATTGGACACCTTCCTTTATGAGATATGAAAACTATCGGCTCCAAAAATCCTGAGAGAACCAGAAGGTAATGAGCCCTCCCCCACGAGAAACTAATTTAAAATTGTGACCAGATATTCAACTGGATAAGAACCGATACTACATTTCGCCAAAATTCCAAGATAATATATATATATTATTGATCCAAAGTAATTGAATCTGGAGGAGAGACCTACCTTCGAGTTGGAACAGCATTTTTTTCTCTCTACATAATGATAGCATTGTGTATGAAACGCAGAACCGTTGTTTAGAGCTTATAATTCAAGTTAAGTTCACAAACTTCTAGAACTAACATTTCATCTTTTGTTGATATCAGCCTTAGTAATTTGAGTTAATGAAAATGATAGCTTATTTCGCTTTACCGGTGGAGTCTCCCATTTGCTCCATTTGAGTCGGATGCAAACTCACAAGGAACAGGAGACCTGCACGCTAACTGAAAGGGGGTTGTCTAATCCCCTATAATATTTCTTAAAACAAGCAATCATAAACCTTCAATTTTCTCTAAAACAAATTCTACGAAAACAGCGAAGTTTATTTTCTATAGCACTCAGTTCTTAGGTTTTATGACCTGTCAATTTTTTGCAGAAGGTTTTTCATTGAATTCTATCCAAATTCATCATAGCAAAATCTAACCACCAAGGAACTACTAAATAACTTCGTTAATGTCAAGTTCTGCACGCAATGAAAACTCTGACATGGAACCTGATAGCAACCATAAGAAATCAGGGATGCTGCCTGATAGGTCCATCACCCCCTGCGCAGGCACTAGACTGATTTTTCTGGGATGATCATCCACATCCATGTTAGCTTAGCAATTTTCGAAATCTACTACAAATTGGCAAGATAAGATACACATGCAGCCCACAGGCGAAACAGTAACTCTTTATTACTTCCCACAGAGAGTCTTTGGAAGAACAAGGGCATGCTTTATAACTTTCTGCATCAATGTTCTGCATCATTTGTGCATCTACCCTTCCACACCTTCCATTTCATCAGCTTGAGTTGTACTAGGCAGTTCATATAAGTAAATAAATAGGAAAAAAAACAACTGTTTGAATGCATCATCCAACCTTGATTTATCCTTAGCCACTTCTCAGGTCGATGACGATCGCGCTAATATTATCAGCACTCTTCCTTCCCAGTGCAAGCCTGGCTAGCAGCAATGCTGCAACAGAGCACTGTGGATCCTCTTCTTGAACACCAGGTGCGCTCACACCAGCCCCAGAATGATGTTCTGCACCCCTAACTGGATCTGCTTCCTCCAAACACCGTCGAGCAACATCGCATGCGAGATCATTAGGCAGGACATCCCATAGACCATCGCTGGCAAGGATAAGGCAACCATCGTCAGCAGTCCTCTCCACAATGCATATCTCTGGCTCAGATATCACCACAGGTTTCAGGTACCTGTCTCCTGTTCAAAAATAAGATTGTAACAAACATACATCAGTTCTCTATGGTAATTTGGAATTCAAGTTGATCAGCCTATAAACAACTACTTCTTAGTATGCCAAAGCATTGGAAATTGCAATTCACAGTAAAATGCTGCTTTTCAAAAGGGAAGACTGATGAAACACAACCTCAAGGAGATTGTCTACCAAATATTTTATAACATACCAAAATATGTTTACATGCACTTATCATCTAAATAGGGAATTCCAATTTGGATGATTAATCATTTAAAGGCATTCATACAAGGAGCTTTATCAAGCATTTTATTCGGAAAAAAAAGAGTCAAGAAGTTTATCAAATTATTGCTTTTAAAGGTGTTCACCGGCTAGGCTTTGGGTTCACAAGCAGATGGGCCACACAAGCATAGCTTAAGGAACTGATGCTGCAATAAATTTGGGCCTAAGCATGGGCTTGAGAAAATAGAAGATTTAAACTACAGCCTAAATCTGGGACTGGCCCAGCCTGCAGAAAAGCCCAATATTAGGCCCGGTTTATTCACGCCATTAAAAGCCACGTAGCCTAGTCTGGGCTCTCAAACCTAGTGGTCTTGATTCCTGCAAGCCTCTTACAAACTTCCACCTAACCAAGCCAGCTCCATTGATAACACTAGCCTCTCTTTGATAACAATATATCCAAAGTCCAGTTCATATTAATTGTAGAAAAGTTAATAAATATACTGTGTAAGTATACGCAATATAAATAAAATAGTTCGTTAATAAACAGATTTAAAAATTATAAAATTGTTGACATGTTTGCATAGGACTCTATTTGAGTTCTCTTTAAACAGGTAAGGCAGATTTAATGGCTAATCAAATGCAAAACAGATGAACTTGATTGTAACCAGCATTATCGCACACATTCTTAAGCACTGTTTTTGAAAAGGCTACTCCTATGAAACCTGATTTTTGGTGAAACTAGATTCTTGCCAAAAAAGCTTTCAGCATAAATTTGGAGACCCACATTATTGCTCAAATTATGTAATGCCGTTAGCAACTCTACAGCATAGAGTATGTATGTAGTATTATTGGGCATGCAACCTAATGACTCAAAAGAAAGATAATTACTATAAATTTGCGAGATTCAGCAGACAGAAGAGGAAAGATTTTTAAAATTGATGATTTTTAATTTATACACAATTGGAACACCTACATAATTAAAATAGAATGAGCAGGTACTTGGAAATACCTAAGTAACCAAAAAGTCCACGATGTGGATATTGAGTGAATCCATGTAACAGTATGTGAAGATTCTATGCAAGAGATAAAATAAATGAAATATAAACAGTTTCTTAAGATAACTAAAGTACCCCATGTGACCATTATTGACAATAAAGTTTATAAATAAGTTCTTATCTAAAGAAGTTTTGACCGTAACTTTTTGCCTTAGCTGAAAGCTTACAAGTACATACACATGTTATTTGTATTCTAAAACGATGAAAGCAGATACCTTATATAGAAAGTTGTTTTCAAGAACCACTGCGATTTTCTAAATATATGGTATATTAATTACATTTTCTAATTTAGAGATGGTCTAATGGAAAAATTTATTAGACAGTCCTCCAATATGGCATGCCTCTCTAGTGATTTAATTACTTCTACACTAATAATAGTCAATGAACCAATTATCCGTATTGTGACAGTGGGTTCTAGGTTATAAGTTATGAGGATTAATTTCCTCGCTTCCTAAAAATAACAAAAGCATCTACTGGCATGTACCCAATAACAAGCTTTTGCTGCAGTTCAGATAATACTTCTAATTGCACTGGATTCTTTAACAGTTTATTTCAAAGAAAAGAAAAAGTTATTCTTTTGACACTCCTTTAATTCCTAAAATATTATACCTATGCATTCAGAGAGAATATTTCAACAAAAAGATAGCCAAGCCATGCACTATTGACCAATTGTGCTGCAGGGAACTTTTTATTTTACTGAATAGCTAGATAAGTTATTCTCTTAAGAACTGTAATTTTGGACCTCTGCAAAGTTTTTATCAAAAATTATCTACATTGAATGTTTTATAAGTGTTTTACAAAAATGGAACATTATAAAAAATGAAGAACATGGGGTGCCACCCAATTTTTGCATAACATATGTAGATTTCATTCCTCCTAACAAAACATAAACTGCTCATACTAGGATCACACTGCTCAATTTCACACAGTCTTCAAGAGTCATAGCCATGATTCCAACAATGTGTTCATGATAAATTGCATTACCAAACTGCATGGGGGAGAGGGGAGGGGTTATGGAACCGCCATCCAAGTAGAGAAAAGAAGGCTTATGATAGAGTTAAATCAGACAGAAATAGAGCAAAGGTAAAATGGCAACATCTCCTCCACCTTGTCTCCAGCCAAAACAATTCTTAAGCAGTGAAAGATTATTAAACAAGCTGTGTAATGACTCTAGTCTTGCTTCCTAGTCCTTCAAAATTTTTTCTCCACCGCGGTCTAGACCAAATCTCCTTGGTTATGCAATCCTTTGGCTTTTACTTCTCCTAACTTAGAATGACATCTATAGACTCTTAATTCAAACTGAGATTTTAAAAATCCTCCTAACTAATTTTGTTATTACAAAGACTATGATTAGATGCAATAGCAAAGAACACAACTAACTATTGTGGAAACTTTAAGGACTACCAATAATTCTTAATAACTTTTCTATGTACCCTTCCAATGCAATTGGACCAACTCGACTCTGATAGCCAGTCCTTGATCATGCCTGACAAGCTTCGATGGGTGTTATATAGTACAACATGAATAGAGTGCATAACATGTTGCCCTTGTATTATCCTATATACAAGCTTGAAATTTTTGGAAGAACGAATTCCTAACTGCATACAGATGCTAGCTACAAGATCTCCTAGCCTAGTACAAAAAATTGATGTTGAATTAGAGCTAGAAACCAAATTTATGTTAGAAGAGATTCTCTTATTTATAATTTATCATCAGTAATCAACCAATGTTCCAAGTTTGCATGAGGGAGAGGCAGGCTTCCCCATTCTCTTCTATTAATTCATTGGATTGTACACCTTTTGTTGCCCGAGCACTAATCTCTGTTTCAAATCCTAATTATTGTTGTCTATACGCTTTGAATTTTCTGTTACCAAGGGAGAAAATCAAGCCGTAACTCCAATAATCTTTGTCTATCATCAAGCCACCTTGGGAACTCTTCATCATTTTCAAATAAACCCTTTGAAGGGGTCTTCATGAAGTTTAAATACAAGTTGACAAAATTTGATTAAGGCCTTAGACTAACTTTACTAATAAGATGACTCTTTTCCCAGTTCAGAACCAATGATCTTCCCGACTATCAGTGATGTTTAACTCCATGATTTTCTAGAAAAGACTTTGTGCTCAATTTCATTTAGCTCTAACTTGGAGATTCTTACATGGCCTCATAAATACCCTAAGATATATTTCAATAAAACAAAACACATTTGCACAGCCATGATACACTGCTGCCTTGTGATGAACTTTTCCTTTCAAAGATATAGCACATATCGTCCATTTGAATATTCACTGCTGCTCAACTTAATTTTAACATGCTTTTGCCTTCCATCACCACTCTAAACCCTAGGTGACTTTTAGAAGTCCACATTTTGCCATATAACCAAAATCTTGAATATTCACTACTGCTCAACTTAACTCTAACATGCTTTTGCTTTCCATCACCACTCTAAACCCTAAGTGCCTTCTAGAAGTCCAAATTTTCCCACATAACCAAAATCCCTAAGAGTCCGATACACCTAGAAAAATTCTTCAATATAAGGTTAATTTAAGATAATGTTCACATAACACCATCAGGAATCAGGAATCTTCATCCTGATACCTATGATTCTTATAACTATATCTCATTATTTTCCATCAAAAAATTCCCACCACTATAGAGCTCATTGTATCAAATGACCCCTTATATGGACACATGCAAAACATTAACTCAAGCCAAAAATTTGTGGAGAGAATTGTAGCCCTTGGATCCTAAATCTGAACCCATAACCATAATAAAAAGGAAGCCTAAAAATCTTTGTTGCACAAAAGATTTGCATGGAATTGTTGTCAAGGTCGAACAGCGAGTTGAACCAAATGAGAGATTCACTTTCATTTGCAAGCCTCCTTTCCAAATCCATGTGAGAAAGTTCTTTTTTCTCTAACAACAGAAAAACCATCAAAATTGGAAAGACTTAGGTGGAGTTAAAGGCCATCCACATCTTAAAACCCAAGTTCAACTCTAAAATTCACATACTCATCAGGAACAGTTATTGACAATTTCAAAATCCTTGTAAAATATGAAAATAATCTGCATTATTCGAAGTTTGTTAATCAAAATATATCTTTCTACCTAATAATAGTAGAAAGGAGAAATCCCACTTCCTCATCCTTCCCCATTACCATAGAAGAAGAGACTAACTCTAGTAACTATGTAAAAAAATCATGGGTGCATGGAATGGCATGGAGTTGTAGGAACCGGCCGAATTCAAACAGATGAATAAAATTAAAAAATGAAAACTCATGCCTTGCCCATGCCACACGTCCATATCCATTCAATTTCTTGGGACAATTCCAAGCCCCCCTTTTAAAAAACAGAATTGCTTAGCAGGATCCTATAGTCCACTAATTTCATAGATACCTTTCAAATGAAATATGGGATTTTGGTCCTCAATACTCTTGTGCTTCTTTTTCTGGGTTATGCTAGTTAATATTATTGAAAGGTAAATTGACGGACAAACTATATTGACTTAATAGTTATACAAAACTCGATAAAATTCTTTAGTTTGATGACTATTTGTTCATGACATTTCAATAGGATGTTATAAAAAAGGGGCAACCCAGTGCACAACGCTCCTACTACTGTACGGTCTGAAGATAGTTAGATGTATCCAGCACATGTGAAGAGGCTACATTCATGTTTTGAACCTATGACCCCTAGGTCATGATGGAGCAACTTTACTAAGGTCACAACAAATTGAAATTGAAATTGTTAATATCATGTTAAATTTAGAACTAAGTTTTTAAAATAAGCAACACTGAAATTCCTTCCCTAAATGTTTAATAATGGGTAAGATTGATGTCATCAAGGACATTTGGGTTCTTATAGGATGGCATAAAAATACATGATATAAGTCCCTAATGGGTTAATAATCAAAATATATCATTTGAAAAGGAGAGTAAGGCGATGAGGATTAACCCTATTACCAAAACTTTTCTCGTATGTATGACATGCCATATGTCATGAAGAGATTGGTGTGATCATATATTTTAAAAAACAAAAGGCATGAAATGAGTGCCCTAGCACCAGGCACTAGGTAGAAGTTTCTACGGTAGGCATTCATAGTTGCCTACCAGCACCAACAACAACTATTGCTACTAGTACTAGGTCCATGAGCAGCCACCACAATCACCATTGGTGCCAGCCCACCAATATTAGCCAAACCTCGACCCTCCCCACCAAAAAAAACTGACAAAAAAACTTTTAAGGAAAACATTGATCAAAATAAAAGAAAATACGACATAACAAGGTTGCCAACTATCAAGCACCACAACCTTGAGCAATGTAGTGCCAACTGCCAGACACTAAATTGTCATTCCTCTTTCTTCTTTCCTCAATCCCTTTATATTCTACATATTTAGAGTCAAGGCAACGAAAATTGATCAAATTACTTTAACATTATAAGCTAATGGATTGGGTTTGGAGTTATGAATATACAACTCGTTTCAATCTGACCCGAAACACAGGAAGCACCTAGGCCTTGCTTGAGGCTTCACATTCTCGCCTAAGGCACGGGCACACATCCAAGCACAAGCCCAGTGATAGGACACCCATTTGGGCTGCCCAAGGCCTGATGAGGCACTTGATCCACCTAAAGCAGCTGCTTAGTCAACCATAAAACAAAGAGTATGATTCATGAATCCGAGGTCGTTCATAATGTATTATGGTATAAAGCACCAACCCTCTTATGTCATGTGGCATGCCATTAATGCAAAGAAAAGTTTCTGGTAATATTTTGGTCCTTATAGCATTTTTCAAAATATATTTATATTATAAACAATTAATCACATCTTCAACTAAATCTACCGCTCATTCATTTCACCCTTTTGGTTTCAAATAATATGCATCTTTCTCTAAAGAAAAAAAGGAAGATAATTTCATGATATCTCATTTGGTCCTAATATCCTCCCTGCGAAGGATCGCTATGCCAGTACTGGCGCCTATATCGGTCAGCCAGTGGCATGGTTCAATATGCCCCTGTGAATTCCGTGCCAGACCGTATCGATACAGTAGATAGGGCGGGGGAGAGGGAGAACAAGAGTGAGAAAAAGAGAGAGAGGAGGGGAGAGAGAGAGATGGTGAAGCCCGGCAAAGGTCGGCGGTCCGCGGCTTGACACAGCAAAGAGGGCGGGGGAAAGGAAGAACATAAGAGAGGAAAAGAGAGAGCAAGAAAGGGAGGAAAGGCAGCTGGAGGGCTGTGGAGGCCGCAAGGAGGGGGTTCGTCGGAGCTCCTTTTTTATTTTACAAATTTTAAGCGAGTCGACAGTTTGTAGGAAATCTCAATATTGTCGAATCAAGGTCTTTAGTGTCTTATTTAGGTCTCTCTAATTTGCAACCCTTATTGGTTTTGTAAGTTAATCATTGATCCATTTCCAAAACAAACATTCCTTGACCCATTGCCACACCTAAGTACCTAACTGCCAATCATGAAAGAAATTTTAAATATAGAGCCCCTTATTACTGGAAAAGTCGTAAGAGATGACTCTTACTAGAAACCAATGTTCTCAAGTGCATATCATGGAGTCAACTATCCAATTATCATGTAAAATCCAACATAGGAATCTTTGTGAAATCTAACAAAGAACATGTCTTCAGCTTATATTATTTTTCAAATATGCATGGAAGTTATCTATAAAATGAATGGTTAGTTGGACCAATTACACTTTATCTATAAAATGTTTTATCTTATACTTGGAGATTTCATGTATAAATGCCTAAAGTAGGCATCTAATGATGATCACATTATGATTGAACAAATTGAAGTGTCAAAGAGTGTCGAGAAAAATCTTGATTAAAAGTCTCATCAATCAAAAAACAAAAAATTGAATTGACACTGTAATAGCCAGAAATGTGACACTAGTTACTAGAGCCACATGTAACACAATAATGTCATTGACCCCATAAAGTGTTATCCTAGACGCAAGTGTTGTAAATCAATTCATTTGGGTTTTTTTATTTCAACCAAGTTTTCCTTACATCTTAGGTTTCTTCTATACTTTTTCATAGTGCTTCATGCATATATTTCCAAAATTGGCAACCATGTCAAATGTTGTTTTGTTCACATCCACCCAATCCTTTAATACTGTGGATTCTCTATTTGGAAATATAGGGTGGAAATTCATTGCATCACACAACCAAGAAATCTTTTTGCTAGACATTACTGTGACATGAAATTTCATCATTCATGCCAATAGCTAGATTTTGCCACCATGATCATATTGGAAATTGTATCAACCAAATGATATGTCAAGTATCCAAAGTACGGAGTTTTTAAGTAACAAAAATAATGCCCGTCATGAATGTTCATATTAACTGTTTAAATATATAAAATTTTGTCAATCAATGTTGATAAAACCTTCCATTATCATTTGCAATTCAACATATGCATGACAGCATTAACACCTTTATATCATCTTGCAAGAACATTACATCCTTCAACATTCAAAACAACGATGCACCTAACATTGCCTCTGATGATAGTAGAAGATCCTAGCAACTTCGCCTTTATCAACCATTTGGGTTACATCTCGGATTTTCGCCCTTAAGCTTTAACAGCATTGGTTCCTAACAAGCTCAATTTATCATGCACCCAGATCAAAACTCCATTAAACATACCGTAATTCTCAACAATGAAGCTTACCTCACTTGAGCTTTTGAGCAACCATGATGCTCTTTTATCGAAGGCAATCTCGTCATGCTCTGGCACCAATAACCGTGATTGTTGCTCAACAAGCACAATCTTGGCAAAGGACCTTCGCTTAGCCTTGGTTTGGAAATGGAAGAAGTTGCATATATTCTCACCCTCAGTTGCTTCGCCCCTCTTGAGCAATCATGACGAAAGGCCCTTTTTTGTTGAAGGTAAGATCATCATTCTTCTATCCCAGTCACCATGATTTTTGCTCAACAAGCACAACCTTCGGAAAGGGCCTCAGCTTTGGTTTTGCTTGGAGATGGAAGAGATTGCACAAGTACTCGTCCTTCTCTCCTTAGCCCCAAGGTTGCATGAGCTTTAGAAATAAGGGCCAAGAGATGACCTCGAGGATGTAGATGGTATTGATGGCATCAACATCAGCAATGAAGTCGTGATTCTCAAAGAAGATAGTTTCATAAAGGCATGCAGTGAAGGAATAGACCTTGATAAGGAGTAGGGCCTCAACCTAGTGGCTTAAAGAAAAGCCATCAGAAAACTTGAAGGAGTATGCATTAAGAGCTTCATGTGCATCTTTGAGGAGTTTAAAGGGTCCATAGAAAAAACGATCAAGGCATGCGGTTTTGAAGTTGGATAAATACTGAATCCAAACCTAAATCTTGCACACTTTTCCTACAAGTAATTTTATTATGTAAGAGTTATCCTATCTCATGATCCCTATAAATAAGCTACTATATTGCTTAAGGAGACTTTATACCTTACCCCCATTTATTTGCAAAGAATTTATTAAGGCTTTCCTAGGTTGGGATATATATTACATAGATTCAAAAAGGAAAAAAAAAAGTTTTGTTGCAAAATACAAATAGGCCAATACAATAAATTTTGGAAAAAGTAGGATCTGATACAACTAATATATAACATTAACTAAATAAATGTATTTTTTCCATATATGTAAAAAAATAACGATAGAGCATAGTCTCTTATCAATAGGGATAAATTAGTCCATAATTAAATTCATAGACTATTAACCATACTCCATTTAACAATATCAGCTAAGAAACTCATACTTGACCGTTCACCACTAGAAGATCAACATTCATCCAAAACAAACAAAAGTACGAAAGAAACCTCTCCCCTTATTTCTAAGGGTCCGTTCTTTGGGGAGTAAAAAATTTGCCCAAAAATCTGCATTTTTCTGGCTAAATGTTTACTAAGCAACATTTAGACAGAAAAATAATTTACTTATGTTCTTTTATGCACTAGAAAATGGCTCTAGAATCTATTACCCATGTTTTTTTGCATTTTTACTTTCTCGGAAAAGTTTCTAAGATCTATCCATATTTTTCATAATATCCTTTGGTACATAAATATTATTATATAATATAATATAAAATAACAATAATATATAATATAATATTATATAATATATTATTGTTATAGGGTTAGCGGTATTTTAGGAACAAAATAAAAAGTTTATTTTACTAGTTAAAGGGAAAATATTTTACTCACCTCTCAGGTGGGTAAGTCTTTCTGCCCATTTTACGGATAAATGCTGCCTATAAGAAAATAACTTAGCAATGTAGACAAGCATAAGAATATGGGTAAGTTGGTTAATGGACAAGTTCACCAACTTTTCCATGATATTTACCCATCAAAGAACAGGCCCGAAAGACATGGTATCTCAAGTATACGACAAAGTACTAAAAGCCCTTTTTATAATTTCAAAAAGTAGAATACTCAATTGACTACCAAACATGTATTATATTAGTATTTAACAAGTATTGGAATCTAATACACATCCCATATAGACATAAGTAATTTTAACTATCCATGCTTTCGAGCTCGGATTCTTGTAGCTAAGGCCAATCTATTGCTCAACAATAGATGAAGGTTCTTAGTTTTTGTGTCGATTAATGTAGCAAATGGCTGCAGGAAAACATCATTTAATTGGGATTTCATGGCATTGATGGACGTGGGTGGTAGTTATTCTCTTCCCTATAAGAAAACCTCATCCTACATTTAGAGTCTAGCTAACTCTTAACATAGTTATCTAATCTCATAACTATTATATGTTGATGACCCAGACTTCTGACAACCATTTGAGAGCATAAAAATTATTGTCTAAAGTACCATGTTTGTGGACCAAAAGTAAATTATCATGCCATTGATAACAAGTTATACAAACTAGAGATACTTAAGTAGTTTAGATATCTTTAGTTCCAACAGTTGCACGGTCAAAGAATTAAGCACAATTTATGTCTAGCAAAGAAAAAAGTACTTCATAAAGCGTATACACATGAAGGTAACCAGAATTATCTATGCTTATATTGACTCATATATTTAGAAACTAGATTTAACCAAAAAAATGTTAACTTTAATGAAGTAATCTTCCAGATTAACAAAAGTAAACTGTAATATCTTTCTACTATATTACCAATTTCCAGTCAAATATGGAGTCATCAATTTTTGTTTGTTTCAATGTTTGATTCCTATTTATACAAATCAATATACACTAAGTAATAGTTTGTAACATTGTTTTAAGTGATGACCTCAGTTTGAAGTATCTTAAGCTTATCATTTGTTTCATCACTCTCCAACTTTCTAAAGATAACAACCCAAGTATTTGCCTAGAAATAGGCAAAGCATTCACAGTTAATCAGCTATAGCACTTGAATTAGAGATTGCACTAGTGGTCACACCCCTCAGGTTACCAACTAGAGGTTCTTAGTTCAATTCTTGGAAGGTGCATGCCAAAGAATCTCGACCTGGATAACTATGGCACGCATGGATCTCCCTCTCTCAAAAAATAAAATAAAATAAAATAGATGAGCCATGTCACAAGGTAATGTCTCCAATGTATGTATATATATATATATATATATATATATATATATATATATATATATATATATCACAATAAGCTCAACCATTTTGCCCAAGAACTCCTAATAACCATGAAGAACTCCTCCAGAAGGACTCTATAATTAAGAATACCGCATCCTCTCTATCTATTAAAAAAAAAAAAAAATCCACATGAGCTCTCTATTTCCATTCTCTTGCCTAAATGAACCCACAAGCTAAAACTGTTTGCTTGATCTAATAACTTTCTGCTGACATTTCTGAAGATCTGTCCCAATAATTACATTCTTATAGCCCATAAACTGATTTCTCCATGCTATTCTCTCTCTCCATAACATCAATGCAAGAAACCAGATTGACCTGCAGACCTACTACTTGCTTGTTAAGCTACAACCTGGTTTCTACCTCTGTTGTTCCATCAAATTATCATCACCCAGAAGCACTTATATCTACTGCATATGGGACATAAATATCTTAGCACATGACAAACAAAAGAGCACAGTGAACAAATGCACAGCATTGTACGTAGCAGCAGTTCTATCTATCTCTTCTAAAGGAAAAAGCCTGAGATAGAAGCATACCTAAGGCCCGTGACATTGCAAGTATTCCGTGGACGCGAGCACCGTTCAAGTAGACAACACGCCCGCCCGCTGCTTCTATTCTTGCCAGCTCGTCCGGCCGGTCAGGCTGACGGATTAATTCACAATAACAAGAACAGAACGCAACTTGATTTATTGGAAATGAAATGCCGTTTTGACCCAAAAAAAAAAAAAAAAAAGAACACAACGCCATGCGTTACCAGAGCCGCAAATAATAAAACAAATAGCACATTAAACACGACTTCTAAAGTCTAAACGGCCGCACCAACAACTACCACGTGTCGGTCGGATGGGGAATTGATTACGTAACACAATCACCTCGTCCCGATTCCCACGTACCCCCACGTGGCCGACGGTTGGAGCGTGGACGGGGGGGTTGGCATAAAGAGGAAATAGGACACGGAGATTAGGGAAATCACGGGGGAGTGCCACTACCTTCTGATCAGAGGAGAGCGGGACGGCGCGGCCCCCGCGGCTGAGCACCGCTCGCGAGTCGCCGCAGTTGGCAACGAGGAGACGGTCGCGGCTGACGATGGCGACCACCGCGGTAGACCCCACGATGCCCGACTCGGTCCCCGCCCGCTCGCACCGGCACAGAGGGTACCCCACGCTGCCGCACACGCACACCGTCAGCGCCAGCTCGTCCATCCGCCCGAAGCTCCGCGACACCGCCGTCCTCCACTGCTCCTCCCCTTCCGCCGCCGCCGCCGCCGCCGCGAGCTCTTCCGCCAGTATCACGTGCATTCGCTCCCTGCACAGGGCGGACACCTGCGTTCATAAACCCAAACACAAACATCATTCAGTAACGATCGTCTCGATCGGACGACTGGCAAATGGTCCGCGAAACGCCACGGTTGGGTTAAAACAAAAAAAAAAGAAGCTTGAAAGAGCTGGACTTAATGGCGGTGGCAGCTTTTTGGCGCAAGCCATCACGTCCAGTTGCTCCACGTACTGCGAAGCCGCTGTTCCGGTAGTTCTGATGTACGAAAAGACAATACGTGCAACAGCCAAACCAATATTTTTGTTTCAGAATAATGAATAAAATTTCATGCCAGGAAAGAGCTGAAAGTTGTTGGAATGTGCCGAATTTTCTCTCCCTAACGTGGCCATCATCGCGAAAAGAGGGAAAAACAGATAACCGTTTCAATGCCCGTCAAATAAAAAGACAAGAACAAGAAACTTTTTCCGAAATTTGAAAACACATAGCCAATTTAGATGCTTTTTCCCTCCTCCTTCAGTTTTTTTAATCAAAAGAAGAATTCAATTAGTACGGACAAAGTAAAATCATATGAATCAGAGAAAAAAACAAAATAACTGATCCCATGCGCCCCTCGTGTTTACGCAATTGTAGTTTTTTTTTTTTTTTTTTGAATTTAAGAAACGGAGAGAAGAGACGCGGCGACGGTGAAGAGACTACTTACGTGGTATCCGCCGTGGCCGTCGAAGACGGCGAAGAAGTGCAGGGTTGAACCGCCGCCGGGCGGCCGGAAGAAGCCCGGCCGCACGGAGATGGCGTCCTCCATCTCCCGCGACCGGCCGGAGAGTGAGATGGAACCAAACGCCAGCCGAGGCTCCCCCGCTGGGACCAGGCCGGAGCTCGACGCGATCGCCGGCGCTGCAGCTGCTTCGACGGGCGAAGAAGTAGTCCAAAGAGAAAAAGGCGTCGCCGAGGACGAAGGAGTAAGTGAGAGAGGCGGCGACGGAAAGTCATCGCCAGCGGGACGGCTCCGCTTCTCGCCGCCACAGTTGGCGGGATCGGAGGCGGCCGCCTCCGGCTCCCCCTCCCGCTTCCTCTCCGCCCTCCGCGACGGGCTCCCCGCCCTGGAGGGCGAGTCGCCGGCGACGGCGGCGAAGCGGCGCATCTCGATCCTGCGGCGGCGGGCCTCGCGGCATTTGGCCGGGGAGTCGCCTTCGTCGACCATCTTGACGTAGATACCCGCCATCAACAGCTGGGATCGGAGGCGAGCTCCAGCGAAGCGCGATCTACGCCATCGATCATCTCCTGCGGGGGTTGGGGTTTGGCGAAATGGGACGGGGAGGGGCCGTGGAGGGGGTTTTATAGTGGGGAATTGTTGGCCTGTTGGGGAGTTTTTTTTTGCAGAAGGAAACGGCTTGCGTTGTTGTTTTCCTCGTGGGAGAAGGGAGGGCAGGGTACTCGCCTCTGGGCAGGGCCTATAGCTGCCCGGGCTGCCCCACCCCGACCACGACGTGTCGAAGTCTTGACACGTGTACTAGGTTACGCGTCACATGGACTCTTGGAAGGCTGCTCTCGCGTGTTTCTCGTCGAATTATCGCATCGTCTCTCGCAGCTTTTCATTCTAATCTCTATTCGATTTCTCCAGATCAACCCAGGTGACAGCTCAGAATAACACGTGGACACTTTTTAGAAAAGCGAAGGTAACCTTTGTGAATGGTCAAAACTCAGGCGTTGTTTGGTTTGTAACAAGGATGCTGCGCTGGTTTGTTTAATCTTGAGCTAGGAAACTAATAGAGCATGATTAGGGGTGCAAGTTATTGATGTAGATTATTAGAAAGAACATCCAAATATGATGGTTCACTTGTAAGACTATTTGGACATCAGGATGTGAATCATATAATTTATTAATCTTGGAAACAAAATTAAGCCTTTAAATGATTTTTTTTTGAAAAAATGGAATGGAAAAGCCTTGCTGAAATTAATTGAGGACGATATTTGTACCCAAGTCATTGCTAATAATCTTTCCAAACAAAATAATTGATAAGCTTGACTAAATAGAATTGCATAGATATTCAAAAAAAAAAAGAGAATCATATATGACTTATAGGATAGTTATCAATTACATTGCATTACTAAAGAATCCACAGCCAATTACATATATTCTCTCCATGTCTGATCATCTTGATTCAACTATTAAGTCATTTATGATAATATAAATCTTTTCATTGTTAGATGCTGCTAAGAATTGAAAAACTAAAACAAAGGAACAACTATAAGTTTTCACCAAGTCATTATCATGGTGAGGAGAAAATGAAGAGGACTTTTACATTATTAACACGGTATTTTTTTACTAATAAAATTAGAACTTAGTAAGCAGCTATGGGTTTTGCATGGTTATCTTGGCTTGCATAGAGTTGAATCAATATAATGCTAACTTGAGCTAAGCTTGAACAAGATAACAACAACTTAATCTCATTTTGGGTGGATACTTGGGTACTCTAACTTATCTCAATAATAACTTAAATATATCTCATCTCGTTTTAGGTTAACCCGATCTCTTAATCCTAAAATAGAATTTAATATTTAATACGCTAAAATATGGCTCTCTTGACTAAACATGTATGTTACTTAAATCAGATAACTTCTTAAAGACTTTACCATGATTAGAACAATGTAGATATACAATCTAAGCTTTTTTAGAAACTTGCCAACTATGATCAACTAAAAAGTTTGCAAGCATACTGTTGCTGGTGGTCCAAACCGAGAACGATTGGCACTGCGGTGTGAATGGGGTTCCGTCTGAGTTGTCTTGGTTGGTGTTGGTTGCGCTCCACCTTCCGCCAAGAAACCTGCAAACAAGCCTTGCACCACCACCAGGGTGGTGATGGCCCTCCGTCGGTCAAGTCAGAGGAGATTGGAGGAGGAGGAGAGGTGATAATCGCAAGTAAGAGAGTGCTCTGGGAGATATTGCTCATCTCCCCCCCTTTCTCCCCCCAGCCGCATATATACCTGGCTGGGGGGTCTCTCAGGGGGGTTCGTTATCGTGGGGCACGATGGTGTGGCCACTGACATGGCCGTTACAGGGCGTCGTGGAGCAGCACCGGGTACGGCCACGTCAGGGCATAGTGGGGCTCCGCTTTGTACGGCTGATGCAGGAGATCGTGGAGCAGCATCGGATACAGCCGTTGCAGGGAGTAGTGGAGCAAGAGGCCGCGACGTGCCTCTGGGGAATAGCCTGTCGTTATCAAGAGATCTCCGACTCGGGGTCGGAGCGCTGGATCAAGGGGCAGCCGACTCGGGGTCGGGCTGCGGAGCCGAGGATATCCGACTCGGGGTCGGATTGCTGGATCAAAGGGCAGCCGACTCGGGGTCGGGCTGCGGAGCCGAGGACGTCCGACTCGGGGTCGGAGCGCTGGATCAAAGGGCAGCCGACTCGGGGTCGGGCTGCGGAGCCGAGGATGTCCGACTCGGGGTCGGAGCGCTGGATCAAAGGGCAGCCGACTCGGGGTCGGGCTGCGGAGCCGAGGATGTCCGACTCGGGGTCGGATTGCTGGATCAAAGGGCAGCCGTAGTCTTCCTGGGCGCGCGTGCCGGTCACGTGGGGCATGGCGGCTTATTTCCCCCGTAACAGTAGCCCCCCACTTCCGAGCCTGGAACCAGAAGGGGAACAGGTGAAGGGAGTGATGTTTCGGGATTGCCGCCGTTCCTCGGAGAGGCGCGCGCGCTTCGAGCTCCCCGCCCTTTTTATGGCGTATGGCGGTTATTGCCGACCTGGCAGTCTGAGGATTTCGGCGGACATCCTTCCTTAATGGTGTCGATTCGCCTTTGGGGCGCAAGCGACCCTTCGGCAGCCAGGCGTCCTCTGGCGTCATCGAGGCGTCACTTGCCTTTCCGCCTATTTAATCGGGGGCCTTTCCCCGTCCGTCTTCTTCTTTACAGATATTTTCAAGTTTCCCCTTTGCGCAGCTGTTGCTGCCGTCGGACTGTTCACTTGTTTCTCCTTTGGCGCTCTCGGAGCCATTCTTACCTCTTTTCCGGTGAGTTTTCCCCATTCTTCTACTTAGGGCTCTCCATACTTTCTCCTCTTATACTAGTATACTCCAGTCGCTCCGGTCTTTCCCCCCTTCCTGTCCCCGTCCTAACCGTAGGTTTATTGGCCATTAGGAATGGGCGAAGTGAGAGCAGACCAAATTAAGTCGGAGCTGGTCGCCACAGATTTAGACAGACTCGTGGCTCGGTACCACCTTCCCGAGGCCTGCAACGCCACGCTCCCGGGGCCTGAGGAGAGGATGTCCCATCCTCCTCCAGGGAAGATCGCCATCAATGAGGGCATTCTCCAGGCCGGGTTCCGCTTTCCCCCTTCGGACTTGGTCATGCAGGTGCTACGGGGTTTAAGAGTGGCACCGACGCAACTGGTGCCGAACTCGTGGCGGGCCCTGACGGTCTTCCAGGTTCTCTGCCGTATGCACGAGATCCCCGCCACCCTGAATGTTTTTTGGGAGTTCTACAGCCTGAGCGGCCACCCCCAGGACAAAGGGTGGTGGTGCTTCGCAGCGCGGTGAGGATGCGGCCTTGTCAAGGAGGCTCCTACCTCCATTCACAAATGGAAGGAGCGCTTCTTTTTTGTTGATGCAGATCCCTCTTGGGAAATCAGGGCGACCTGGGAGACCCCGATGAAGTCTCCGATCGGCCTATCGAGACTGTCAAGGGAGGAGTCCGATGGTTTGGCCGCCTTGAAGGGGTTGGTTGCCGAGGGCCAGCTCCCCCCGGTGGCCCGCCTTATTTCCGAGGATACTTTGGTGAATATCGGTCTGAGCTCGGTCTCCACCGACCGTGAGTCCGCCACCGATTCTTTCTTGACTTTTTTCCTTTTTTCGTCCCGTTCTTTCCTTTGGTTTCTCCGTCTCCGACTATCCCGTCCTTTTTGCAGAGATCGACGACGTCATGCGGTCGGTGAAGAAAAAGGCTGTTGGTAGGGCGTCCCTGCTGGAAGCAGCGCAGAGGAGGAAACGAGCTCTTCCGAGCGGGGCCCCACCGGCGAAGAAGTCCCGTAAGGAGGTGCCTCCGACGCCGACCGACGAGTCCGGGCCCACCGATCAGGGAGACGTCGTGGGCACGGACCGGCAGCTGACGCTGTATCAGCCCTCCGGTGGTAAGATTGCCGCTACTCCGGAGGTATCATCCGAGCCTGCCCGAGACGGACGGGTCGGACGTGATCGGTCCCCGACCCGGCCTTCGACTCGGTCAGCTCCTGATGACTCGAGGAGGGACGCGCCGAGGCCCCGACCGAGCGGGACCCTATCAATTCCTGGGGTGACCCCCGCCCCGAGCGCGATCGGCCGGACTCTTCCCCAGGCGATGGATAGGGGTAAGGCTGCAGAACCACCGTCCGGCTCTGGGGAGAAATCGGGGTCTGCCTTCACTACCGATGGCGCCCGAAATCTCATCGAAACAGTGCTGCTGGAGAAGGACCGTCGGCGGGTCCGGGAGTTGGAGGTCTCTGACGTTGGGGCTGCCAGCTGTGTCTGTCTCATGTCGGTGAGTGTTCTTCTGGCCGCTTTTCACCATTTATTGGCTCTGTTGTTCTCCGCCTGACTCCCTTATTTTTCCTATTTCTTAGCTCGCCCAGTACATGATCCGTCTGGAGGAGTGCTACAAGGAACAGGCGGGGCTTCTGGCGAAGGCCGAGGACCGGCTGAAAGCAGTGGAAAAGGGAGGCCAGGCTGTGGCAGGCAGGACGACCGGGGACTTCGAGGCGAGGCTCCGGGAGGCCGAAGAGCGGGCACTCGGCTTTGCTGCCCTCGAGAAGCAACTGTTGGAGGCTCAGGAGCAGCTCAAGGTTGCCTCGGGTCTCGAGGGCGAGGTCAAGAAGGCGGATGAGCGGGCCGAGAAGCAGTCCCGGAAGGCTGCCGACTACCGGGAGAGGTGGGAGAAGGCCCAGCGGTCAGCCGACAACGCCCGCAACCGAACCCGGTCTCTTGAAGCTAAGCTGGGCGAATTGGAGTCGGCCTTGGAGAAGTCCCGTGCGAGCGATCAGGAGCTTCATTCGCGCCTGACGGAGGCTGAGGCTGCTCGCATTGCTGCCGAAGCGAAGCACAAGGAGGCTCGGGCTGAGCTGCTGAGGGTCTCCACCGAGGCGGAAGGCCGGATTGTGGCGAAGGTCTTGGAGGCGAAAGCCCAGATTATGGAGCAGGCAGAGGCGGCGCTGGCCGAGAGGAGTGCGGAAATCGGGCGTCAGGCGGTAGAGGCTTATCGCCAGTCCGCCGAGTTCGCTCATGATATGTCGGAGGCAGTACAGACCTATCGTCAGTCCGACGAGTTTGTCCGTGACGCGTCGGACGCGGGGGCCGAAGCCTTTGTCTTAGGCTTCGAGGAGGGCCTGGCAAGGGTGTCGGCTAAGTACCCCGAAGTTGACCTGAGCGAGATCTCCCTTCTCGACTCCTCTCCGGCGCCATTGCCTGTTGGTTCTCCTGCTGCTTCCCTACCTCCTGCGGACGAGCCCGACGTTCCCGACCCGGGAGTTCCTCCAAGCTGACCTCTTGTACCTTTCGTTGTCTTCTTTTTTTTTTGTATACCGGCGTTTTGCCAAATTGTATGGGCCTCGGCCCTGAAACAATGAAAATTAATGCAAGTTGAATGTTTCTTCATCTCGCCTTCGTCCTTCTTTTTCTTTTAACTCTCGGTAGCGTCTTGCTGACTCCTGGCTCCCAAAATTCTTCCGGCGCTAGGCCAGGCATCCGAGGGTTAGGCCTCAGGAAACTCTTCCGGCGCTAAGCCAGGCATCCGAGGGTTAGGCCTCGGGAAATTCTTCCGGCGCTAAGCCAGGCATCCGAGGGTTAGGCCTCAGGAAATTCTTCCGGCGCTAAGCCAGGCATCCGAGGGTTAGGCCTCGGGAAATTCTTCCGGCGCTAAGCCAGGCATCCGAGGGTTAGGCCTCGGGAAATTCTTCCGGCGCTAAGCCAGGCATCCGAGGGTTAGGCCTCAGGAAATTCTTCCGGCGCTAAGCCAGGCATCCGAGGGTTAGGCCTCAGGAAATTCTTCCGACGCTAAGCCAGGCATCCGAGGGTTAGGCCCCAGGAAACTCTTCCGGCGCTAAGCCAGGCATCCGAGGGTTAGGCCTCAGGAAATTCTTCCGGCGCTAAGCCAGGCATCCGAGGGTTAGGCCTCGGGAAATTCTTCCGGCGCTAAGCCAGGCATCCGAGGGTTAGGCCTCAGGAAATTCTTCCGGCGCTAAGCCAGGCATCCGAGGGTTAGGCCTCAGGAAATTCTTCCGGCACTAAGCCAGGCATCCGAGGGTTAGGCCCCAGGAAACTCTTCCGGCGCTAAGCCAGGCATCCGAGGGTTAGGCCTCAGGAAATTCCACTCGTTGGTCGACCAAGGCTGGCGCATGCCGAGGCAACTGGTCGGGGCTTCAGGCTAGTCTGCTCCCGGGATGGTCATCGGGTTAGCCTGGCATCCGAGGGCCGAGCCTCGGGACCTTCCACTCGTTGGTCGGCCAAGGCTGGCGCAAGCCGAGGCGACCGGTCGGGGCTTCCGGCTAGTCTGCTCCCGGGATGATCATCGGGCTAGCCAGGCATCCGAGGGCCATCAAGCCTCAGGAAATTCCGCTCGTTGGTCGGCCAAGGCTGGCGCAAGCCGAGGCGACCGGTCGGGGCTTCCGGCTAGTCTGCTCCCGGGATGATCATCGGGCTAGCCAGGCATCCGAGGGCCGTCAAGCCTCAGGAAATTCCGCTCGTTGGTCGGCCAAGGCTGGCGCGAGCCGAGGCGACCGGTCGGGGCTTCAGGCTAGTCTGCTCCCGGGATGATCATCGGGTTAGCCTGGCATCCGAGGGCCGAGCCTCGGGACATTCCGCTCGTTGGTCGGCCAAGGCTGGCGCAAGCCGAGGCGACCGGTCGGGGCTTCAGGCTAGTCTGCTCCCGGGATGATCATCGGGTTAGCCTGGCATCCGAGGGCCGGGCCTCGGGACATTCCACTCGTTGGTCGGCCAAGGCTGGCGCAAGCCGAGGCGACCGGTCGGGGCTTCAGGCTAGTCTGCTCCCGGGATGATCATCGGGTTAGCCTGGCATCCGAGGGCCGAGCCTCGGGACATTCCGCTCGTTGGTCGGCCAAGGCTGGCGCAAGCCGAGGCGACCGGTCGGGGCTTCCGGCTAGTCTGCTCCCGGGATGATCATCGGGCTAGCCAGGCATCCGAGGGCCGTCAAGCCTCAGGAAATTCCGCTCGTTGGTCGGCCAAGGCTGGCGCGAGCCGAGGCGACCGGTCGGGGCTTCAGACTAGTCTGCTCCCGGGATGATCATCGGGTTAGCCTGGCATCCGAGGGCCGAGCCTCGGGACATTCCGCTCGTTGGTCGGCCAAGGCTGGCGCAAGCCGAGGCGACCGGTCGGGGCTTCAGGCTAGTCTGCTCCCGGGATGATCATCGGGTTAGCCTGGCATCCGAGGGCCGAGCCTCGGGAAATTCCGCTCGCTGGTCGTGCGCTTGTCGCTCGCTGCCCGACGGGGTTTCTCCGTGGCCAGCCGCGATCATGTTTCTCCTTTTCTCTAAGCGTTGCCTGGGGGAACACGAGAAGGGCATTAAACGCTAATTAATGCGTTACCTGGGAAATCGGATCGCCAGCTGCTGCTTGCGAGGAGTGTTAGTTGAGCGGCCGCGATACGCGGGTTCTTCGAGGAGGATACGGCCTGGGCGCGAGCGGAGATATGTGGACCTAGGGGTACATGACACCCGGATTGTCCTGCACAAAGAATGCGGTTTAAGGAGAATGACGCTTAGGAAATCGCGGGGAGATACGCCTCGGGAGCCGGAACGGCTCCGGTTTCAATGCGCCTGCATTTATTGGAGCCACCCGCATCGGAACGACCAGGGGGCCGCAGTTTGGCTATAAATACAGGTGCAGGTACGATGGAGTTTGCCAAGCCGGAGCTGTTCAGGTTGCCATGGATCGCGGACCTCCTCCTTGGCATATGACTGAAAGACTCCTGTTGAAGGAAAGGGGAGGCGCTCCCCTTGCGACTTCAGCCAACTAGCCGTTTCATCTGAGATCAACAAGGAGGGTCTTCCCGGCGGAACTCCGCTCTAGGCGTTTCATCCGGGATCACATCTCCCCTCCTTGAAGTTCAGCCTCCCGATTGAGCTCTGCACCAGACGCTCAGTCCGGGACCGCGCCTCCATATGCTCTTCCCCCTCGAATTCCTTCTCTTTCCTACCACTGGGGAGGATGGGAATATCCTTTGGAGGCGGCGTTCCCCTGGGGGCAGCGGGAGCTTCTTCTGCGGCGGCTCCTCGTCTTTTTGGTGAGGTGCTGGATGGCGCCTCCGGTTAGAAGCACCCACTTCCGGTGGGATTGCAGCTGCTTTGGGTTGAGGGTTTGGGATCCTCGGTCCTCAGCTCCACGGATTCTCCACCTCTTCTTTGCTTTCTTTACTCCCTAATTCCCCTCTGGGAATTCCTTGTAATCACACGAGCACGCCATTGTAACCAGAAATTATTGAAATGAAAAGTGTTGCACCTTTTCAAATTGTCTTTCTGGCCTTGTTGTTCTACTGGTAATACATCCGCAGGTTAGCGGAATTCCAGCCCCTTGGAATTTCTCGGCCATCTAGGGCTTCCAACTGGTAGGAGCCAGGTCGGTTTACCCAACGAACTTTATACGGGCCTTCCCAATTCGGCGCTAGCTTCCCACCTTCCGTAGGTTGAGATGCCTTAGCTCGCCTCAGCACCAGATCTCCAATTCTGAAAAGCTTCGGTCGGACTTTGGAGTTGTAATATCGGGCCACCCTCCGCTGATACATTGCCATCCGAACCTGCGCCATTTCCCTTGCTTCTTCCAAGAGATCCAGGTTCCCTCGGAGTTGCTCCGAGTTGGCCTCGGGTCGGTGTGCGGCTACCCGAGGTGAGGGAAGTCCGAGCTCTACGGGGACAACGGCTTCCGTGCCATAGGTTAGGCTGAAAGGCGTCTCCCCGGTAGGAGTCCGATGCGTGGTCCGATACGCCCAAAGGACATTCTCGAGTTCCTCGACCCAAGCTTGCCCCGTCCGTCCGATCCGCGCTTTGATACCTTGGAGGATTGTCTGATTTGTGACCTCGGCCTCGCCGTTGGTTTGGGGATGCGACACGGACGTGAACCGATGTTCGATCCCGAACTCCTCGCAGAAGTCTCGGAAATGCTTGTTATCAAACTGTCGACCGTTATCCGAGATGAGGACCCGAGGTACCCCAAATCGGACAATGATGTTCTTCTTTACGAACTTCCGGACTTGCGCCTCCGTGATGGTGGCCAGTGGCTCTGCCTCCACCCACTTGGTGAAGTAGTCGATGGCGACAATCAAAAATTTCCGCTGGGCCGAAGCGATGGGGAATGGTCCGAGGATATCCATTCCCCACTGTGCAAAGGGCCAGGGGGCGGTGATTGGCGCCAAGGGAACAGAGGGGACTCTCTGGATGTTGGCGTGGCGCTGGCAGGCGTCGCATTTCCGTACGTGATCCTTTGAGTCTTCCAATAAGGTCGGCCAATAGTAGCCTTGCCTCATGATCTTATGTGCCAGGGACCTAGCCCCCAGGTGCGATCCGCAGATGCCTTCGTGGACTTCGCTGAGGGCGTAAGCCGCTTTCGAAGGGCGGAGGCACCTTAAGAGGGGGGCGGTGAACGAGGTCCGATACAGCCTCCCTTCGTAGAGTACGTAGTGGGCGGACTTCATAACAAGTCGCCGAGCTTGATCTTCATCTTCGGGGGGGATCCCTTCGGCGAGGTAAGCTACAAGCGGGTCCATCCAAGATGGTTCCGGATCAATTGCCATTACCGCTTCAGCCTCGCCGATGTTCGGGGCATCTAGGGTCTCCAGGTATATCGCCCTTGACAAGTTGTGTGCCTCAGCGCCCACCAAGCGGGACAACCTGTCGGCCCTAGCATTTTCGCTCCTTGGGACCTGCTGAATGTCAATACTGCCGAAGTCGGGAATGAGTGCTTGCACCTTCCGGACGTAGCTCTGCATGGTCGGGCTCCGTGCCTCGAACTCCCCTCGAACCTGCCCGACCACCAGCTGGGAGTCGGTGAAGACCTTCAGACGCCGGATGCCGAGCTCCTTGGCGAGTTTGAGTCCCGTGACTAGGGCCTCGTACTCCGCCTCATTGTTGGTCACTGGAAATCCGAACCTCAGGGCATACTCGGCTATCACTCCATCGGGATTGGTAAGGACCAACCCAGCCCCTCCACCTTCAGGGTTCGACGACCCGTCAATGTGGAGCGTCCAGATCGGGAGATCGAGGCTGGGTGTTTCCGGCGGCCTAGGTTCCGCCTCCTGCACAGTGCACTCAGCGAGAAAGTCCGCGAGCACCTGGGCCTTGATGGCGGGCCGGGGCTGGTAGCGGATGTCGAACTCACCAAGTTCTACTGCCCACTTCACCAGCCGTCCCGCATTCTCAGGATTGCTGAGGATCTGCCGCAGTGGTTGATCGGTCAAAAGGGTGACAGAATGAGCCTGGAAATAGGGGCGAAGCCTCCTGGTCGCAGTCAGCAGCGCGAAGGCGATCTTTTCAGCCTTCGTGTACC
This sequence comes from Phoenix dactylifera, assembly GCF_009389715.1. Taxonomy (NCBI): domain Eukaryota; kingdom Viridiplantae; phylum Streptophyta; class Magnoliopsida; order Arecales; family Arecaceae; genus Phoenix; species Phoenix dactylifera. Next base: position 19,006,882 of record NC_052393.1, read on the forward strand.
GCGTCTCGGCATCCCGGAGGACTCGGCTGGTGTAGTACACGGGCTTCTGAAGTTTTGCCTCTTCCCGAACCAGTACTGCGCTGACTGCGGTTGGGGAGACCGCCAGGTAAAGGTAGAGCATCTCCCCCTCTTGCGGCTTGGACAGCAGGGGAGGAGACGCCATGTACTCCTTGAGCTGGTCGAACGCCACTTGACATTCAGCCGTCCAGAGGAAGTCTTTCGGGCGCTTCAACACCTTGAAGAACGGTTGGCAGCGTTCGGCCGATTTTGCCACAAATCGTCCGAGCGCGGCGACCCTTCCAGCGAGCTCCTGAACCTCCTTCACTTTGGTCGGAGGGGACATATCTTGGATGGCCTTGATTTTGTCCGGGTTGGCCTCGATCCCCCGCTGGTTGACAATGAAGCCGAGGAACCTCCCGGCCGAAGCACCAAAGGCGCACTTCGCTGGGTTTAGCTTCATACGAAACTTCCGCAAGGTGGCGAAGGTCTCCTCCAGATCCGCAATGTGCTGATCCGCATGGCGGCTCTTTACCAGCATATCGTCCACGTACACCTCCATGTTCCGGCCGATCTGCTCCTTGAAGATTTTATTGACGAGGCGCTGGTAAGTAGCGCCAGCGTTCTTCAGACCGAAGGGCATTACCTTGTAACAGTACATCCCCCTGTCTGTTATGAAGGCCGTTTTCTCCTCGTCCTGTGGAGCCATCATTATTTGGTTGTAGCCGGAGAAGGCGTCCATGAAAGACAGCAGCTGATATCCGGAAGTCGCGTCGACCAGTTGGTCTATTCGCGGAAGCGGAAAGCTATCCTTGGGGCACGCCTTGTTCAGGTCGGTGTAGTCGACGCACATCCTCCACTTCCCGCTCGCCTTCCGGACAAGTACGACGTTTGCCAGCCACTCGGGGTAGCTCACTTCCCTTATGAAACCTGCCTCCAAGAGTTTGTCTACCTCCTGGTCGACCACCCGGATCCGATCCGGGGCACAGTGTCTCTTCTTTTGCTTTACTGGTCGGTGGGTCGGGTCGACGTTGAGGGCGTGAGAAATGACCTCCGGGTCGATCCCAGGTACATCGGCCGCCGACCAAGCAAACACATCAGCATTGGCTCGGAGGAATTCCACTAACCGGAGCCGAGCTTCCAAGTCGAGGTTGGCACCGACCCGGACCGTGCGGTCCGGGCGGCCTTCTTCGAGGGGAACTTCGATTACGCCCTCGGCCGGCTCCCCGTGCCGCAAGGCCACTTCGTCTCTGGCGTCAAGGGACTCGATGCTTAGGGCCTCCATGGGCTTCTTCCCTTTGAGAGTTGCTAGGAAACACTGCCGTGCGGTTAGTTGGTCACCTCGGACCTCTCCAATCCCGGCCGCCGTGGGGAACCGCATGAGCAAATGGTAGGTAGAAACCACCGCGCGAAGGGCGTTCAGTCCGGGTCGTCCGAGGATAGCGTTGTAGGCCGAGGGGACACGGACGACCAAGAACCCGAGTCGCACCGTGGCTTCTGCGGGTGCAACGCCCGCAGTCACAGGCAGCTCAATGACACCTTCGGCCGAGATAGCGTCTCCAGTGAATCCTATGAGGGGGGTGGATGTTTTGTGCAACAATTGTCGGGACAAGCTCATCTTTTGGAAGGCCTCGTAATACAAAATATCAGCTGAGCTTCCACTATCCACAAGAACACGCCTTACATCATAGTTCGCCATAGTGAGAGAGATCACCATGGCGTCATCGTGGGGAGTCTGAACCCCCTTTACATCTTCATCACAAAAAGCGATTACATTTCCGACCCGCTGCCTCTTCGCGACGGCCACTCCTGATGCTTCCGCCGAGCCCCCTGCGTTCCTCACGGGCCGAGAGCAGCCCCCAGTGATGGTGTGGATCACTCCCGCAACGGGTCGATTCTGCTCCCGAGGCTCCTGAGGGGCCGGGTCGGCCGGACGCGGGTCTGCCGGGGGACGTCGGTCGTTTACATATCGACCGAGACGCCCTCGGCGAATGAGAGCCTCGATCTCGTCCCGAAGCTGGAAGCAGTCTTCGGTATCGTGGCCGTGGTCTCGGTGGTACTCACAGTACGCCCGAGAAGGCCTCCTCCCAGGGATCTTCTTCATCTGCCTCGGGACCGGGAGGTCCTCCCGCCCCTTGACCTCCATGAGGATCTGGGCCCGGGGGGCCAGGAGTGGGGTGTACCGGTTGAAGCGTCGGTGTGGAGAACGAGGGCGTGTGGCGCCGTGGTTCCTTGCTGGTGACGGGCTTCTGCGCCGGCGTTGAGGCGTCGGGCTCCTCCTCTGGGGTGCCTCTTTTCGCCTTTTCTTCCCGGGCTTTAGAGGGGCCTCGGCGGCCTCCTTGTTCCGGTGGGAGGCTGCCTCCTCGGCGTCTGCATACTGGTTTGCCCGAGATAACAGCTCCGGGAAGCTCCGCAGTAGGCGTTTGTCCAGGGAGAAGGTGAGTCTGCCCTTCCGGAAGCCACGCTTCAGGGCTGAGAGAGCCACTTCCTGGCTCAGGTTCCGGACCTCCAGTGTAGCCTTGTTGAAGCGGGTGAGATAATCCCGCAGGCTTTCTCCCTCGCTTTGCCGGACATCAAAGAGGGAGTCGGAGACCAGTCGCCGCCTGCTACTGACGGCGAAATGGCTGATGAAGAAGCGGGTGAACTGGTCGAAGGACTGGATGGAGTTAGCCTCCAGGCCGGCGAACCATGCCCTTGCCGGGCCACGGAGGGTCGCCGGGAAGGCCTTGCAGAGGAGCGGATCCGATGCTCCATGGAGGAGCATAAGAGTCCTGAAACTCTCCACGTGGTCCCGCGGGTCCGCCGCCCCGTCGTAGGGTTCGATCGCCGGCATTTTGAACCCCGGCGGGTTCGGGGTCCGTAGGATCCTCGAGGCAAGCGCCGGCTGGGAGGAGATCTCCAAGTCAGCGAAGGGATCTTTGGAGTGGCCCTTCAGGACCTGGAGTTGTCTGTGGAGATCGTCCACCCGCCGGTCCAGGGAGCGCGACCGGTGGGTGGGGACAAGGAGCGGCGCGTGGGGGACCGACTGGAGTGCGGGCCCCTCGAGGACTGGGGTGTCTGAGAACGCGCCCGGGTCCGCCTCTCGTACCCCGCACAGCTCCGATGAGAAGGTCCTGGCAGAATGGACCGCACTCGAGAATCCTCCTCGCGCCGGCGCTCCTCTCCATGGGAGAGGAAGGAGCGCGGGTTGTGAGGAAGAGGCGAGTGCTCGGGGGGCAGCGGCTCCTGAGCCCGTTGCGGCACCCGAGAGATCACACCCTGCAGATTCTGCACTGCCTCCGCGAGGGTGCGAACCTGCTGGGCTAGCTGGTCGAACTGAGCAGCTTCGACCGTCTGAATGGAAGAAGGGGCGGTGGAGTGCTGCTGAGAGTGCGTTGGGGACGCAGCAGCCTCTCGGCCGGAGGCGCGAGAGGCTCCGCGACCGGAAGCATTGGAAGCTCCACGACCACCTCGCCGTGCCATTACGATCGTTCTAAGATTCGGCCCTTCCTCTAGCGCCAACTGTTGCTGGTGGTCCAAACCGAGAACGATTGGCACTGCGGTGTGAACGGGGTTCCGTCTGAGTTGTCTTGGTTGGTGTTGGTTGCGCTCCACCTTCCGCCAAGAAACCTGCAAACAAGCCTTGCACCACCACCAGGGTGGTGATGGCCCTCCGACGGTCAAGTCAGAGGAGATTGGAGGAGGAGGAGAGGTGATAATCGCAAGTAAGAGAGTGCTCTGGGAGATATTGCTCACCTCCCCCCCTTTCTCCCCCCAGCCGCATATATACCTGGCTGGGGGGTCTCTCAGGGGGGTTCGTTATCGTGGGGCACGATGGTGTGGCCACTGACATGGCCGTTACAGGGCGTCGTGGAGCAGCACCGGGTACGGCCACGTCAGGGCATAGTGGGGCTCCGCTTTGTACGGCTGATGCAGGAGATCGTGGAGCAGCATCGGATACAGCCGTTGCAGGGAGTAGTGGAGCAGGAGGCCGCGGCGTGCCTCTGGGGAATAGCCTGTCGTTATCAAGAGATCTCCGACTCGGGGTCGGAGCGCTGGATCAAGGGGCAGCCGACTCGGGGTCGGGCTGCGGAGCCGAGGATATCCGACTCGGGGTCGGATTGCTGGATCAAAGGGCAGCCGACTCGGGGTCGGGCTGCGGAGCCGAGGACGTCCGACTCGGGGTCGGAGCGCTGGATCAAAGGGCAGCCGACTCGGGGTCGGGCTGCGGAGCCGAGGATGTCCGACTCGGGGTCGGAGCGCTGGATCAAAGGGCAGCCGACTCGGGGTCGGGCTGCGGAGCCGAGGATGTCCGACTCGGGGTCGGATTGCTGGATCAAAGGGCAGCCGTAGTCTTCCTGGGCGCGCGTGCCGGTCACGTGGGGCATGGCGGCTTATTTCCCCCGTAACACATACAAAATTTAGTCATGCTCCTTAATTAAATCAAATTAGCATTTGATAGTCCATGGATTCTAAATCACCCCTTGCTTTCTTCATCTCATATTTTAATTGCACTGGTACCCCATTTAATAAACTTCCTTGGCCTTGTATTGAAAAAGTAAGCTTTCTTTGGCCAATTAACTTATCCAAACGAGATTTCTGGAAATGCAGCTAAAGTGCGAGAATGAGAAGAAAAATAGTTGAAGGACCTAAGATCGATTTTGGTAGATCTGAAATCGGAGGGTAATGCTCACCATATTTAACCCATTTAATTTAATTCAAACCATTGTATGTCAATTTGAATTATTTGTTTAATAAAATAATTAGGTTCAATTCTGGATTTATAACTTGTTAGCTAAAAAGATCAAGTTTGGGGTGTAAGATGGATCTATTCTGTATTCGCTCTAATCTGCATCTGGTCTGACCCAATCTAACTACTATCTCTAATTGGAAGCACCAACCTCCACTAGCTCTAAGCAACAAATGAAATGATGAGCCAAACTATACTTTTTTTTGGTAAGTAGCCAAGGTATACTTTTTGATTGACAATTTGCTTAGGTAAGAGATTTTAATTAAGCATAGCATGTAGCCAGCCAGCCTTCACCTTCACCTTCACAAACCTGTTACTCTCACAGGCGGTGATCATACCCTTCGCACAAAAAGTCGCGCCGAGTTGTTCAAAGTTCAAACTTCTCGCCGAAAAGAAGCGAGAAGGCGGAAGCGCCGATCTGGGGACTCCCCGCGCCGTCGGATGCGAGACACGTGCGCAGAGATACTAGGAAAGAACACGAGCCAATAGAAATCGTCCACTCTCTGGGGCAAACGACAAAGGGCATGGGCCCCAGCGGCCTCGCCACCGCTCGCGGGATTCCGCTTTCCGGGCTCGTATGTGGCGACCTCGAGAGGGCTAGCGTAGCACGTAGATGATCTACGGTCAAGACGCTGGCATGTGTGCAGTGCACGGGACTCTTGATGCATCCCAGGTGATCGAGAGGTCGGCACGTGTCAAAGCAAGGGGCCGATGGGCTGGGGATTTGTGTCAAGGTCCTTTATTTCTTTTCCGGTTTTGTTCGGTTGGGTCGGGCGGAGGTGTTGGGGAGCTCGCGGTCCGGTGGCCGTCGGAACCGGATATGGTGGGAGGCCGTTGTGGCCTTGTGGGTGAGGGTTACCATAACTAACAGAATTGCCGGTCCAGTAATTAAAAATTAAAAAAAATCATATAACATTTTTTTTTAAAATATAGATTTTATCATTATATACGATAGGATCAAGTAATACATACTAAACAAATTAGTTATTTAGCAATATAAAAAATTTAAAAAATATATAATATTTTTTTTATTTCTAAAATATGCTTTCTATCATTACATATTATATGATCAAGTAATACAAACTAAGCAAATTAGATATTTAGTAAGCCAATACATACATGTAGGTAAATCGATATATGATTTATACAATATGTACAAGATTAGATAATATACAACAAATTAGATATTTAGCAAGTCGATACATATATATAGGTAAATCGATATACAGTTTATAGAATATGTACAAGGTTAGATAATACCCAACTAGCAAATTAGTTATCTAACAACCTAATACACACTTTCAAGCAAATTAATATACAATTTTCAGAATATCAAATGCACTAGTACACACTATATGACCGGGGATGCTTACTCGTCGACTTGTTAATATATGTTGCAAGCTTATTTAATATACATCCAGCTGCAGTGATTCAATACAGAAATTAAGATAAATTGATGCATAATTTTCGGGACATGTTTTTTATTAGTACACACTACATGGCCAGATGATACATATCAGGCAAATTAGTCATATAGCAAGCCTATACATATCTTTAAATAAATCAATACTTAGCTTTTAGAAAATAATATTCATGGGTACCAATATATAGTTTCCTATATTTGTCTGATATAAGAAATTATATATATATATATATATATATATATATATATATATATATATATATATATATATATATATATATGTTTGTATATATCGTTCAACAGATTTTATGAACTTTTAGGTATAAAATTTTAGAAAAGAGAGATTTGTCTGTGTTATAAGTACCCTTGGGTTATAAATACCCTTGGATCTCTCGCTGAAGCTCTGATTTTGATAGGTGTTCTCTGGTTGATAAAACAGTTATGTAAGGGCCCATCTAAATAAGCCGACAGCAAAATCTGACGCGTAAGATGCTGGAGTTGCGTAGGGTAGTAGCTATTAGAAGATGCTTAAGATATACCATAGTTGGTAGCAAATCGTATGACTATTCGTCTTAAGATATCTCCCTTTGCATACCTCTTCATTAGTGAAAAGACTCATGTATAGTTATAAATATATTTCATGATAGTTTAGACTGTCTCCATTATATGCTGCATCCTATAAATCTTCGCAATGTCCATCAATATGCAGTTGATACAATATGGAGCACATGAGATCCAGCAAATATGTGATCGCTGCTCTATCAAGATTTTTCTGGCGGCCTTATATTATGACCCATTATTAGTGATGACCTGCACGACATTTTCCTCTTATACTTGATCAATCACCCCTCCATTAATTTGAGGATATAAATGGTATCATGCATATGATCGGAAGCATTAACTAACTTATTAAAGAAAGTCTTCGTATCACAATATGTCAAGAAGTTGATAATGCTCTACTTGATAGGATTGGTCCAATCATCACACATCACCGTCAATCCTTATGCGGGCCACTAGCTCTTGTATGAGGCAATCCTCTTATTTAGCTCCTCATTATTGTCAACAAACTCATCATAGATGTCATTTAGTCTTGGAAGATCAACACCGAGACTGACAGCCTGTATGGAGAAAATGACAAACCTATAGTACGTATTGTCAGCCCATTCACTGGAATGTGGCTTAAGTGAAATCAGGATCCAATAGCTCGGCACATATCCTTCTTCTTATCTTCTTCAACATTGTGTCAACCCTCTATTGCTTTGAATCCTTGCTGGAGAAGGCAAGTGGATTTAAATCATGGATGATGGCTCTTAGTGGAATCTATCTAGATGACCTCTTTTTGCTACTGAAAGCATCCAGTATTGATGCAATATGACCACCACTTCTATTGACGGCCTCCTTGACTAAGGAGATCCTCCTAAACTCTGGATGTACTCTACTGCTCGCAGAACCGAAGCTCGATTCGTAGTATGATAGCCCAAATTGAGCCCTATGTCTGGCTAGCTTGTCCTACTTCTACTAATTATTTAGGCCCGTCTGAATAACAATCTGGATCTGTGCCTCCTCATTATTTGGAGCGAAAGCCTTCTTCTGAAAAACTTTCTCCTTTATTGCTCTGAAATCAACGAAGTGCTTCTTTATTAGCTGTAGAACCTCTTATGGGCATTTCCAGCATATAAATATGTCGGGGTAATCTAGCACATAGATACATAGGGTTTCTATCTTTTCAAAAAATAAATAATTATACATGATTATACTCACCAACACATATTAATTCATGATATTATATATTTGAATAATATGAAAAGCATATATGTAAATGTAAATGTATTAACTATGATGCACAAAATAGTTTTTCTCATGATCATGCAAAAACACTGCTTTTGAAAGGAGCCGAACCATAGATACTAATCTTCTCTCTCCTCATTCTTCTTCGTCAAAGTATTGATAGGAAACTCTATAGACTTCTCTTTATGTGAGAGAAAGAGAGAGACCAAACCTCTCTCTCATATATATATATATATATATATATATATATATATATATATATATATATATATATATATATATATATATATATATATATATATATATATATATATATATATATATAGTTGTTGGTTTCCTAATCCATCAATATTCTCAATCTAACTAGTGCTCTATTTTTTTCATCTTAAAGTAATTGTAACCGGAACAGGTTACTTAACTGAATAGGCTAACTCATGCCCAGTCCAAGTTTATTGAACAGAATGCAAATATACAACTTATAGACAAGTAGCTATTTAGGCCACATTAAAGGATAAACTCCAGCATTCTCCAACTACGCTCATTATAACTAATTGTAAATATCTTCTTTTTTTTAAAAAAAAAAATATTTTATTCAAAACAGAACTTCTGAATTTACTATATTTAAAATTGACTTGACGAATGTGCATTCATATTTTGGAAAATATCTCAATCAACTATATTCCATATCACACTAAATATTTAGATCAAATGAGAATCATTAATGTAGATCATAGCGGGTCATGCATCCCAATGACATACTCCCTCCATGCACCATAGCACAGGTAACTTATGAAGAGTGTAGGCTCTGACCAACCAAAATACTTATATGTGGTCCCACCATGATGTCAAATTCCCACCATGAGTTTATTTTTAGTGCTTTTATTTTTTCTTCTTCTAATCATTGTCATAGTTGCATTCTTAGCTATCTGGAAATATCATAGATTAAAATCCTAAACTCATAATGGCCAAAGGTTGGATTAGGTGAATAATGACATCATTAAATAAAAACCCTGCTGATGTACGTGGAACCTCAAGCGAAGACATGGACATATATCAATAAGTTTTTGCAAAATGCGAATCTCTTTTCAGGATGCTCATTATAAAATTTTTTTCCTTACGGAAATTTAATACTTCCCCGGTCATGGCTTGCTTTGTTAAAAGGTTCTTAAAGACACAGTTCAGTTAATACGTGTAATAGACAATTATCTAAAGGTGAGACACTCACCTTATTCACCACTACCCAACATTCTAGGTGGAGGAAAACGACAAACGAAAACCAAATCAGTTATCAGATTCGTTCTGAATGGGATAGATTTTACGCAATCCGAAGTGGATTCAGGACAGATATAGGTAATGGAAAATTCCACTCCGAACCTAATTAAGATATACGTAACCCTTCATAATTTTCCTTCCATAAAAAAAATGTATATGTAAAAAAATTAAGCTTTGTAGCTTTACTCCATCCAACCTATCCAATCTGTCTTATTTAATTCTACACGTCACGCCCCACCTTGCTCCAAGAAAAGTATTGAACAAGCGCAGATAGCAGTCTATTCGGTCCGTATCCTGCCGTTGTCATCCCTAAGACGTTTTGTGTCCCACAACTTTTTTATTTCCTCTTGACATGCACTCCTACTAGCCCCCATCAGTGCGAGATCCTTTTCCAAGGATATAATGAGCAAAAGCATATGTTAGTTTAAGCTGGCTCACCGTTTTTATTAGTGAAATATTCATTAAGGACTTGTTTAGTTTGTAGAATTTTTTTTTATTAGAATTTTTTTCTAAAAAGATAATTTTTAAAAATATAATATTTAAAAAATAGTTTTAGCATGTTTGGTTGATCATGAAAAAATGACACATCCTAAAGTAAGCATCTACTTTTCTAAAAAGTTTATATAAAATATATATTATATCCTTACTAAAGAAAAAGAACCTTACCCATGGATTTAAATAGCTTAAAAATATTTTTGAAAAAAAATCCTTAATTTTGAATCCGTACAAAAATAACTTTTTCATATCTCTTATGAGTTTTTCTTTCTTATGTCTCTCATGATTTTTTTTATATTTTTTATAGCTTTTTTCTTCACAAAATGTAGAAATTTTATTTGCATAAAAATGTTATTTTTTTATCGCTTGTCTTTAAAAACTGAGCAAGAGATATTTTTTTGTTTTTCATATAACCACACATTTCCTCCTCCCCTCTCTTTTGAACCAAACAGATCCTAAAATAGAGAAACAGAAGACTAAGACTTTGATGTCACAAGTAGCTGCAGCTTTGCAACCAATACTCGCGGACTTCCCAAGAATAACCCACTATCTAAACTAATGATGTTCCCATAAGGTGGGAGCCCTTTGGTGGACATTTGTCATGGCTACACTTCTGTCAACATGGTAGAATCTATAGGGTAGAGGGCAGGCAAACAAGTATTATATTGGCGATGCGTGCATGGAGTACATAAAAATAAAGGATTCTGCTTTGCGGTGCCCTAGCTAAACATCCTTTTCTGATTTTTTATTGAGGGCTCATACTACTTGTGAGCCACCAACTTATTTGAATAACGTAGAGCATAACTAAGTCATATTTTTATTTTGTTCAACAAGACCTCGTTGATAGTCCCTAGGTTGGACCACAGAAGATCAGTGATTGCCATTTGTCGCCTGGTCTTAACAATTCTCTTTTCGCCAACCAAGTGAACCCGTAGCTCGAAGTCCCTAAGTCCGTATATATTAAAATCTGTGTGGTCTCCTGTTTCTGAGATTATTTAAACCAATCGTGTTCAGATTTGTTATAGACCTCATGCCGAGCATGCTGGAGTTGCAAAAGATAAAAAGTTGAGGTCACAACGGTTTTATTAATGAACTAATTCAAGAGATTGAGGGGCCTTAACTTGGCAATGACCACACAACACACCTTCATGCTATTTGCTAATTGGATAAATACATGTCAATATGGATCCTCACATGCTTCCTTTATTCTAGTCCATGTATTCTCGCTAGAATAAGAGCTCCAATCCTTTCAAATTTATTCACAAGTACCATAAATTTAATTGCAGATATCATGATCAGCCCCATGATCAGTCCTAATGAGCTTGTGCTGCACCAATCCCCAAGTATGGACCATGACTTGAATCCACTTTTATATTATTTGTAATAACTCAAGATCTCATCTAAAAGGACCGGCCAAAAAGTATTAGTTGGTTCCTTGATTTTGTATGTGTATCCAAGATCTACCCAATATGTAGCCAATGTAAGGCTAAATATACATGCATGGGCCCTCGTAGTTTAGTATATCAGTAATGTAAGGTAAACTAATGTTCAAACCTATAGTAAAAGAGTTAAGAAAGGGATAATAATAGTTAAACTAACCAAGTTGCAATAGGAAGAAGGGATTTGGTAGAAAGCTAATTTTAGAGCTGGAAGTAAGCCTTAATGGAAATGATGGGTGAATAAGATCACAATACTGACAAAGCATGTATAAGATACTTGCTTATTAGAATGCTCAATGGTTTGACATTCACTAAAACCAATTGTTATATATGAGAATTAAATTGTCTAACTATATATACCATAAGCCTCTTTCACTTTGTTAAGCTCCTGAAACTATTTAATATATTCCTGCTGGTATCAAGTGGAGAATTTTCTATATTTTGAATAATTTTGACTGCTTGAATATCTGTTGAAAAAATAACATTGTCAAATTATTGAGACAAGACTTGCTGCGGCCAGCTAATTTTGATAATATTAATTCCACATGAAAGCTCTCTTCCATCAGTTCGCCTGTCGTTTTCTTTGTTTGTGCAGCTCATGGGCCTCTAATTGTACCCAATTTTTTCTTTTTAATTTTGTCTTGAGCTGCAAGAGGGTCGGTAATTTGCTTGATCTAAATCTAAGCTTAAATAAATTTGGGCCTGAAATTCCAAGCTATTAGGTCGGGTCAGGTTGAGATGATGATCCTATCATGTGTTCGACTCAGTTAAAGGGTACAAGTTGGCTTTGTTGTATATATTCAAATCCAATGAGGGCAAAAATTTGAATTTAGTTCCTATTTTTCTCATTTAATTTGAGTTTAGTTTAGGATAGACCCAAATGGAACGTGCCGCGATACCTCATATTTTATATGGACGATGGTTCAGATCCGTTCTGATATCATTTGTAACAACTTCTTACTTAAAAAACTATATGCAAGGTATTTTTTAGATTTTTTAGTTTTATATAAATACGTAAAATCTATCCAATGCATAGTTAATATGGGACTAAATATACGTTCAATCTATATAGATCCTCATACTCTTAAAGGGGCCCACTCTTTAAAATGATATTAGCATCAGGCCGGGCTGGACCGGGCAAGAAAGGTGGTGAATGGAGCCCAATTGCGCTTCGGGAGCCATACTGCGAGACTGGTTTGGCAAGTGCATGATGCATCGGAGCCGGCTGGCTCTGAAATGTTCCACGATTCGATCACGCACACAGCACATGCGACCTACTCGTAGGTTATTATGATATTATTACAAGCGCATGCAGCGCTTCTCTCGCCATTCCGGAAAGAAACTGAATGGTGCCGGAGCTCCGGTGCGGGAACTTGCAGTCTAAGGCTTCTCTCCTCCTGCTTCCGGCGCGTTCTTGGCAAGGAAAGGAGCCTCTCTCCGGTGAACTTTGGTATACGCCGACCTTTAATTCCAAAACTTCCAGTCCTTCGTTAGGTTTCTTTTTCCCTTTCTTAATATATACCTACCTCCTTCTCTCTGCCTTTTTTTTAAAAAAATAAATACATCTTAATGTAAAAGATTAGATAGCCCGATTATAATAACCTTTTATTTTTGTGGAGGTTTTGATTTCTCGAGTACATAGATGTTAGAGTCTCTATTCAGGCACTCGGTTTTTTCAGCTAGTTCTCCCCACGAAGTTTCTTCTAGGTTTTTTCATCTAGTTTCAGACCATCCTTTCAATTTTTTTTCAAAAAAGTTTAAATGCTCGATCTTTAGTTCGGCATTCCTTTACAACTTACCTTGATATCTTGGTGGCTATAATTATTTTCTTGGCTGACGGCTAGGTGTTGTGCGTCCCTCAATTGATGGATATAGTTTCGGCGCATTACTTTCAACATTAATCACCAAGGATGGCTCTTCTAGTGATGTCCGTCTGCACGACTTTATGGCTCTTCTAGCCACTGATCGACACATCGGATAGTGCATGCTTCAGCTTTAAGCAACAGCTTTTGTTCATATCTTATAATTAATATCTGTTGAACTTGGTTGGATTTCATTGGAAGATACTTTTTTTGTTGGTATCAAGATGTTATATAGCTGTAATGGCTTTTGCATAATACAAAGTGGAAAAAGGTTGGATAAGTTTGTATGTGAAATCTAGCACATGGGAATGTTAGCATTTCTTTACCCTGCCATTTCTTGTACATTTCCTTCGTCCACTGTCTCACTAGCTCCCATCAGTAGATGTTGGCCAGTGAACCATCTTGCTTGTTCAGGAAATCCGTGCTCTATTGGATTGATCACAAGCTTGGCTTGCTGCTGTGCTCGATGCACTTGGATGAAACTTCAGACTCATGACCATCAGTTTGATACGTTGTTTCATCAAAAAGCCTTTTGAACTCCAAAACTTGATGGATGCTCTCCTAAATCATGGCTTCAAGTGTTTTGAATTGGAAGGATTACGTACCTATTCACATTCTGGAGACTGAGGACATCTTTTTTGAGCAGGGTGGTGGAAATCCATCTCTTTGATGTGATAGAGAAAACAGCTGGCGTACAAGCTGTGGACTGCTCGATCTGTGACATGGTTGTTTCTTGGGTTTATATATTTGCATACATTTTTCTTGTACAGTGCTCTTAGTGAGATCTTGCTACTGTCCCCAAGCATTGAAAGGATTACTGTGGTCATCCCTGTAAAAGATTGATCTCGTAAGTATCGCTCGGCAAGTGATAAGGTGCTAGGTTGATTTATTGGCTTCAGCTTGTTTCAGTGGTAATGGCATCGACTCAAGATGGCCGTCTTCTGGCTCAGCATTGGAAGCCAGTTGCAACTTAGCCATTAAAATAAGCTTGGAGTTGATTCATTTAGTAACTACCATGCTACGCACCGGTTGGCTCAATGTATTTAAGTTGCACTCTGAAGAAAAGAAGGAAGCAACCTTATCATAATTAGAGTAGTCTCACAAACAATGTTTTGCCTACTTTTGGTTTCTACTTAGCTGCCCGTGGTTAACTCTAAAGCAAAGCCGCCAAGATAAGAATAAAAAGGGAGGTTGTTTCCTTGCTGCTCGGTTATCCTGTCACCATTCCTGAGAATTTAAAAAATGTTCATTTGAGATTGCAGAAACTAAATGAAAAAGAATGCTCTGATGCTTGATCTTGAACTCATGAAAAGTGGCCGCTCCATGGAACATTTCATCCTGCATGTCATTAATTTTTTATAATTCAATTAATAATTATTAATTTTGATATACCACAAAGCATTTTACTGACTACCATGGCCTTCTTTTTTTCTTTTTTCTTCTTCTTTATTGAACCATCATTTCGTAATCAATTAAAATAAGCACTTCTCTGCACATCTTCATCATGCAAGGATAGTGTGCAATACTCTTAAAAAGTTGATGGAAGTAGATATATATAGTATTAAGACAGGCCAATTTTGCTATAATTTTCTCATTTTTCATTACGTGACGACATAACAGGTCAAGTTGGACAAAATATTAAATTTGCAGGTCATTCCCTTCCTGTGGATCATGTCTTTTTTTAAAGATTCATATAATAGAATTCTCTTTTTAAATAAAAATTATATCAGTATGGTGCAGACATTGGATGCCTTTCCACAAACAACTCTTTGTCGCCGATTCTCTGGACTCTTTCTACCCACCAAGAATCATGAATGTCCAACTATGTACATATGTAGGGTACAGGTGGAGTCAAAAATTCATCAATTTAAATTCGATTTATTTATTAAATAAGTTAAAATTTTAAATTTGAATATGGCCTTTTTATTAAACTGGTAATCTTACCATACCCACACAACCCATTTATTAAATAGGTCAAACAGGTTAGATGGCTTTTAACGAGTTAAATGGATTTAAACAACTTAAATATTTTAATGGGTCGAGTTAAATAGGTCAGAAATAAATTATACAGGTTTTAAAAAGATTAAATATATTTTAAATAGGTTAAACGGGTCAGGTCATAATATAATCTAATTATTAAATGGATCAAATGGTTTAATTCTGAATCTAAGTTTAATAAACAAGTTTGGATAGGTTGATCTATTTACTATCCAAATTTATTTAGGTCAAATCAAAATTTATTTAAAGCAAGTTGTTTGTACGTCCGATTATAAATTGCCATCTTTAGAGAATAATTGGTGGATGTGGATGCAATAAAGGAAAGAGACAGATGGATGGATCATGATGATGCTAGCAGACAATGACCCAACCACACAGAGAGAGAGAGAGAGAGAGAGAGAGAGAGAGAGAGAGAGAGAGAGAGAGAGAGAGAGAGAGAGAGAGAGAGAGAGAGCGCGCGCTAAGTCAAAGCATCGGAATCAGAAGAACTAATAAATAAGATGATTAATAAATAATTAAACTACATGACCTTTGTGAAACTAGAGATACGGTACTAATAACCGATTTATCTTAAAAATGATAGGAAAAAGATTAACAATGCATATCAAGTTTAACCATCCTCCTGACATGCAGCTTAGATTATACACATGGATAGGCCACAATGATGGAAATGAGCTAAGATAATAACTGGATTAAATAAAAACTTCTGTTAAGATAATAACTGAATTAATTAAATAAATAATTGGACTTTTATTAAACTTGAGATACTGACCAATTTATCCCAAAGTTGAAGTTAATAGTGAAAGAGCCAACAATGCATATCAGAGTTAACAATATCCCATACTCAAATCATGCACATGGAGGGAGCATAATGATTGGAATGAGTTACGATAATCAATAGATTGATTAAAGAAATAATTGGCATGGAAGGATTTTGAACTTGAATGTACAAATTTAAGTTTTGATATAATTTTAACTAACTAATTGCTCCAAAGGAATAAAAGTCAACAATATAAATCAAGTGTAACACTAATTTATCCAAAAAGAGTCAACAATATACATCAAGCTTAAAACTAATTTATCCCAAAAGCTTAAGATGATAAGTAAAAGTTTATTAATATTATATATCAGGCTTGACATCTTACCATGTGTCGGCCGAGGCTATGGACATAGAGGGAGCACAATGATTGGAATGAGTGACGATAATAACTAGATTGATTGATATAAATAATTAGCATGAAGAGGATTAGAATTCATGAATTCCGGCAAATTTGACTTTTGATACCATTCTAATTGATTAATTGATTTCAAAAGCTTTAGCTAATAGAGAAAGGATCAACATATATATCAGGCTTAACATATTCTTTCAATTTCATGTTAATGTGGCAATGCTATTCAAGATATATAACAAATGTACATGATGATAAATGCTTCGGTTAATCTTTTCTGTTCATTTACGTCGAGGACTTATGGAAATATTGGGGCATTTTTTTAGATGTTAGAAACCTCTTGTTCTACATGCTCCCCCTCCTTTCTGTATATAATACACAGACACATATATTTTACACATATACAAAATACATACACACATATTTTACCCATATATGCAAATGCTCACATTTATGTTTGTGTATTTATAATACGTGTGTGTATGTGGGCATGTACATATGTGTAGACAATTCTTAAAGGGGTTGCTTGTTTGCATGTAGATTTTTCTAAAACATATATTATAAATATATTTTTTTGGCAAACAGGTTATATATGAAAAAAAATTGGAGACCTAGTTTCGTAAATATTAATGTTCAGTTTTCATGACTTGTCAATTTTTATGAAACAGATTTTATGAAAAATAACCAAATAATTAATATTATAAATCTCACTTATTTTCAATTCTTAAAATCTATTTGACTGAAACTCATTAGTCAAACAATCCCAAATTATAAGATAATGGGAACCTTTTCCAAAAACCAAAACTTGTTAACTCAACAAGTTGTTGAGATTGGGAAAAGAACGATGAGTTCATCTCAAGAGGAGGATCTTGAAGAAAAATGGCAATAATTCAGCAAACATATATAGCATGACAAGTGACTTGATTAAGACTAAAACTTCAATAAGATCATGCTTGTAAAAAGTAGGTGCACTTGATTAGTCCAAAAGGTAATTGAGTTACTAAAAGAGGCCTCAAATTTGCTTGATAAGTTTATCAACCTTGATATAGATTAGTCACAAGTGCAACTAACATAATTACTCACCACCATATGGACAAAGTGTCCTCTCTCAACTTGATTTTAGCCATTCACTTACTTGACAAGACAATCAGTTTAATGTGCAACCGACGTGCCTAATCTCTCGGTCCATTCCATATTTCCATCCTACTTGTTCACGAACTGGTTCGGATATTTCATTTATCTATCAACGTGAACTCTTCAGTCCATCCACAACTACGAAATATCAACTAGGATAACTCTGCATACCTCCTCCTAGAATTAATATATACATACAGATTCAGCTAAAAATGCCTAAAATTAGAACATGTAACGTGAGATATGATCCCAATACCAATTGATCACGCAATGCTCAATATTTTAGCTTTATCACCAAAGACAGAAGTACGTGTGATCCAAAATTAATGCATGGATGCTGTTGTCTTCACTTGTCAATTCGCGATAGATTGGGGGTGATGAGTATTTGCTAGACTGGCGATCGAGACTTTTTTGACATCCATAAGCAAAGTATAACACGGCAACGACGTTACGTTTCTTCCACAAAATCCGTTGACCATTTGAGAGCAAAAAGATTCTTCAATTAAAAACCACAAGTACTAGATTTTTTTTTATTTTTATTTTTGTGATGAAAACGGCAATTTATATAGCTCTAACGTGAGTACATCCTGTCAAGTCAGAAGAAAATAAAAAGTACATTAGGGGCAGGAGCTCTACTATGGACGTCCATAGGAACTCTCCGGAATGCCGTGTAATATAGGAGGCAACCCAGTCTGCTGCCCTATTCGCCTTCCGAAAAATATGTACTACCTGGTGCTCCCCCAGCTCCACAACCAGCATGTCTCATAAATAAGTGAATGGCCATCTCCATACCTGTTCGTACCCCATATCCACTCGATCACTATAGATGAGTCTCCCTCGATGTACATCCGCTTGGCGCCAAACACCCGCCTCGCATATGGCAAGTCGGATTGAGGATATTACAAAATTTTTAAAACTTGATCCATTAATACAATCATCAATAATGCAAAATGGCCCACGGGAGGAGTCTCAAGCCCCTGAAATTTCAGGGAAATATTTTAGCAAGCAAAATTACTTGTGCAGTCTTTTGCTAAAACGGAAATGTGTTATACAACCTATGTTCCAACTTTTTCTATTGCTCTTTGGCCTTGTCTTTTTGGTGTCATATATGAGCATCATGTATCAGTTGTGTAAGTAAGTTATTGGCAAGGCATTTGAATGGTTTATTAGCCAGCACTCTTATTTTTCTAACTGTGGTTATTAACAATCCAAATTCCTAAATGTGATCAGCTTTGTAGATTTGGAGAGATTAAATGTCGGATCACATCCTAACTTCATTCCTTTCAAGTCTTATATATAGTGGGTCAATGCAGGTTGAGTCAGGCTAGTGAATTAGGCTTAAGATTTTAAACTTGGATATCTTGGAATCGCAACAGGATATCAAGATAGACCAAGATGCTGAAGGCCTGGGAATTTTTAAATTATCATTGACAATTTTGTGATACCACTCTATTAGCCAATTATTTATCAATTTACTCATTAATTTGAATATTTACTGATTTGCTAAAGAATATATCTGTGGGGTGTCCTGGAGACATTTTGTTAGGCTCGTAGGCTGTTATTATGAGCAAGTCCTTCTGTTCCAAGAACAAATCTAAGGGCAGTATAGAATGGCACGTCATTCGCTACCAAGCCCTGGAAGTTAAATTTGCCTTGATGGGGACCCTGCCACGGTGATTCACTAGGTTGATTATTACTTGGCCATCGATGGTCTCGGTTATTGCTAGGTTGATCATTTGTTGTATATTGGTGTTCCTGGAATTTGATGGTCCTTATGATTTCTGTTTAAAATACACACTTACTAAAGTGGTACCAGTTTTCAATATGAATGTGCTAAAATTTATTTCTCATCTTCTTCCATATGTTATGCTGAATGTTCATTTTCAGTATACTTTGCCCCATGTTTACTTCTTTATGTCCCAAGATTAGTCTTTGATATATTCATATGACTCCAAATGATCTCTCATCCTTTGTATCATGTATCACCGATGACTAAGAGAAAGATTATGGTGAAAAGAAGATATGGGATTCTGTTATCTGTTGATGGAATGCAGAATTCCACCCAATATGTGTTGGTTTAATCATTTATCTTATGTAATAACTTTATATCCATCTATTTCTTAAAATTTATACCCAGATTCCTATTATGGAGCAGTTCCATCCATCTTGAGTTGTAGTTAACTTCTTGATAAAACTATAATGTACATACAAGAATAAACTCCAAAGATTTCCTTCTATTTCCAACTTGGCCCAATTATGCTCCTTTTGCATTTTGTATATCTTGTATTTATTTCCATTGTATTTGTGCATCCATGATCTTAGTTTCATTCATCTGTCTGTAAATGAGCTGAAATATATAAGAGCAAGGATTTGAAAAACTTGCAGAGAAACAAGATTCAGCCTATAAAGGTAATGAATGGCAAAGAAGGACATGTAACAGTGACCTCATATAGTTTTGCTTAAGGCTTGATGACTAATTTTATGATCATGCCATACATAGCCTATTTGTTTACTTCTTTATTTCTCTAAACAATAAAAGGCACAAAGGATATCAAGTTGAACTCGAAGGTCTCTCAATATCGCTGTTTTCTACAAGCCAATTGGTGCCTTTTACCCTTTCCCCTGAGAGCAGGATATTATTGAACTGTAAAGCCATGTAGCCGATTCCAGATATTTCCCCATCTCAAAATTTGATTTCATCTTGGATGCAGTTTCCCGGAAGAAGTTAGTTTATTGTATTTACCCTGTCAATGGTGTTAATTCTATTCTAAAATGCAACCAACATTTTGAAATTTCATTGTTGAGTTTTGGTGAATTAGAAAAGCGAGACCAGTTCCATATCAAAATCTTTTAACGAGTGAAATTATCTGATAGGATAGATAGCTGCGAAAGTAAATACTAGAAAGAGAAAATTATGCTCTTCAGGGAGCTGTTCAGTGTTGAAAACTAGCATGATATATTTTTCTTTCTGAAGTAACTGACATGTTAAGCCTGATGGCTACATCAAATTTCATGGTGATGTGAGATCATTAATGCAGGCCCTAACTGAAATCTGTGGGCATGAATACTCTTTTACATGACATTTGGTGAATGCATGCACCTATAGAGAAATGGAAAATTATTTTTATTTATTTTTATTACTTTTCTCTTATAGGGGGTCGTGGGTTGGAGATTATGTGGAAGGGTGTTAGAAGTGCAGATTTTTATTGTTTCAGATTGCTTGAAGCTATAATACTGCTGCTGCTGCCTTTTTTTATATGGCTGGGGGAGGGGGAGGGGGGTTTGAGGGAGGCAGGATGGGGATGTGAGGTGGAAGGGGTGTTAAACTGCATTTTTTGGTTGTTGCAGATTGCAATGCACATCCTTGAAGCTATACTTCAAGCTGTGTTTGGGATATCTTATGTTTGCATTCCCATTTGTGATCATCTGCTGAAAGGATTGATAGAAACATGGGACAAAGAGGTATGTCTGCCAACTACCTAGCTGAAAAGGACTTCTATTTTTTGGCATTTTTTCCATTTTTTCTGAATATATTTTTCTTGGTATGGGGCTTTATGAAGGTCACTCTTCTGGTTGTTGAGCATTCTTCCAAATCATTGGAAGTTTATATTTTCAGGCGATATATCATTGTGATGAACAGTCTCCCAGATGCTCTCACAAATGGTTCTTTTTATGAAGTGACAGAGGTAATTTGCCTTAATCTTGCATTTCTAATCAGGTATTGTATTCATAAAGAATCAAATAAGTTGTTCGTTTTGCAAAACTGTAGGATTTCCAGTAATCAGGAACCTGAAGCATTAACTTCTCCTCAATGTGCAAGATAGTAGAACATCTGATATTAAGATCCATTTCAAGTCTGTGCAGTGCAAAATAAGATGCTAAAATTTAGTCTTTGCATATATATAATTCTGTTCCCACCAACGGGATAGCGTCAAAACCCATTGAGTATGATCAAGTAACCTCTTACCATCTTCCCTTGAATGTTCCTTGTAATAATTTCCATTAGGTAGGATAGCTTGCTTATATATGCTGTTCAAGTTCTGTCTCATTGGTGTTCTGGATGTTGAGAATTGTTTTATAATTCTTTCATTTACTTTTGATTTCTACTTTTTCCCTGTATAGGTCCTCTGCCTTTGTTAATCCTGTGCAACATAATAAGTTATCTGTATCATACAAGTTCGTTGTGTATGGAAATAAGATGACTGTATCCCAAGTTCGGAAATCAAAGATAACATGTTTTGGTTAATATATTTTTTGATTCATGTTGAAATTACAAAATAAAGGGTGACCGATGGCTTTTCTTTTCTAGTTTACACATCAGTTTTACGTATATATAATAAATCGAAAGTCAATAAAAGGTCCAGGCTAAACCAGCAAAGGGTGTGTGTGGTTCTTAGGAGGCTGTGTTTGGTTCTGTAGGTAGCCATGTAAGAATCAGAAAACTGGCTGGGAGATTCTGTGTTTGTAGAAACTGGTTCTTGTGTTCTCTTGCCCTCCCTGGGGGGCTGTAATGCTCTTCTTTCATTACCTCAATGAATCTTTGTTAGGCTCTTTTAGCATAACATTTCCTAAATAAAGAAAGAAGATCTAGGGCTACTGTTAAATTAGACATTAAGTTGTCCAGTGGTTTCTGAGAATAGAGCAATATTTATAAAAGCAAACTTCTATTTTCTGGATTTGATAGATCAGCAAAAGGATATGCATTTCTTGCGTAAGGCAGTCAGAAGTGCTATGAAGCTTGGAAATAATTCAGCTAAACTCAGGACAAACTGTTCACAGATGTAAAAGTCATGTATCAGTTCCTTTACTTTATGCTACTAGATCTTAGATTATTGCCCTAAATGTCATTGCTAGTGGCAATAATTAATGATGGAGAAGTTTCAGGCAGGTATGCTGCTTTTGTGATGGTAGAAGAGGCTTTCACGAATGAAATAAAGGTCAATGATGCTCACAGAACTCTAACAATTTTTATTTTTTTTGAAGGTATAAGGAAATAATGCTAACATATATTATATCAAAACAAAGTGGTCTCTAATAAGTTTAGCTGTCCCGAACTTGTTCTGTTTGCATGCTGACTAAAGCAAGCACATTAAACTCTAGCTACTACACTCTTATTAGTAGTTATAAACAAATGTAGGTGTCTTGTTGAGGACAGGACTTCTTACATGTTAACGGACACTAAATGTTCGGAGCGTGTAATTTTTGGTTCTCATTTTATTAGTACTAGACTGGTATATCTCTGCACTTGAAACTTAATCTACAGCAAATTTAGTTACCTATCCACTGTCCATCTGCAAAGGATTAATAACAGGTTCATGATAACCCAAGCCCTAAACATTATATTTTTCATCTGATCCATGTTCTTCACAATCCCAGGATAAGATATCTCTTCAAATCAGGAATTATTTCACAAAATCCATGCTCTCCCTTGCCCTTAATTTGATGTTTATACCTTCCGAATCTTGTTGTTCTCTGTTGAATCTGTAGTCATTAGTCAGTTCAGGCCTTTAGTTGCTGAAAATGAAGTCTCATTTGACTAGTTCATGTTATTATTTCAGTAGAGGTTTCATCTTAAGTCCATCTCTCCATATTGCAGGATGTAAATTTTATTTGGTGAAAACATCATTCCAGTTCTCTATATAAAGGGTTCTCAAAATTTTGAATGAACTTACAAAGTCATAATGCTTTTGGTATTGCATCTATAGAAACTATATAGTGAGGGAACGTCAACCAGTTATCTTTTGTTTAGAAGCTTCCACTGAATGTTGGATTAGTATGATAAATTATACTTCCAGTACAAGTAATACAGTCAAGAATATCTTTTCAAGATCGCCTTTACTTCATAAGCATTAGCCTCTCACTACAAGTAGCCTCATCATAGATATTTTGACCAGTTCAAACTCAACTCAAATTATGTTGCATGGATTCTTGATTTCAAATAAAACTACTCTCATAAATACCTTGTCTAGTATTACGTTAATCGGCTTTGCAGTAGATTATAAGCCGAACATCTTCATCATATCCTATTGTGAAGTTTTCAAATTAACGTTTCCTGTATCTGAATATTGAGAAAACTACTATATAAACTGCCTTCTAGTTGCTTTAATGGTTATCGGTACCTCTTTCACAATGTCATCTATCATGATCCAGTATTGTCATTTCTATTTGTGTTTATTCATCCCTGCAAGTTGTCTGTTTTGTGCCTTCACATCTCTGATATGTTTAGCGTCTAGTTCTGACAAGAGTATTCTTTAATCCCATATAAATGATACCATTGTATGATATTACTGTCACCCCCCGAACCCGGGGCCCGGGGCGCGAGCAGACGCCGCGCACCTGCAGGGCGGACCCCGCAGGCACGCAAGGCAGATAAATCTAATCAACCATCAATAACTAATTAAAGATAAATTTCAGTTTTCATATCAAATGTCCATATATACATAAATCAAAAGAAAGTCCATATCTACTAGCTAATTACATCATGATCACTCTATCCCGTAATCCCCATAATCATATATCATCACCTGCAAAAATGTAAATGGTAGGAGTGAGCTAACAGCTCAGTAGGCAACATCATGCAATAAAGTCATCATATAACATGTTATGATGCATATAAAAAGCAGCTAAAACTCATGAATCCAAAAATTCACACGACAATCCGTAAACCCGATCCGAGACTCAAAATAACTCAACCGCATGACTACGGCCACATCACCCAGTGGCATGGTTACACCGAAGTGCCAATACAACTCTCCGAAGAGCCGCTCCACTGAGCCAATGCACCACTGTGCCGCACCCCCTGGTGCCAAACTCACGCTCCACTGAGCTGCTCCGAAGAGCAAAATGCACCCCTGTGCCGCCACTATTCTATCACCGGTGGTCGCGGTGTTGGAACTAGTTCCTCAGTACAAGTCGACAGGGCCAACGTATCATCCCATTGGCGGGGCCTAGACTATAGTCACGCGGATTTTAAAAAATCAATAAATCAACTTTCTATATCAAAGTCATAATCATACTCCCAACAGTAAAGCACATAACAATTTATGAAATTAAATATATAATTCTAATTCTAACACATATTGCCAATAATAAATCAATAAATCAACATATGCAAGATACATGTTAAAATTCTACTTTAAAGCAACGGTCACATACCTGGGCTCGCTTAAAAATCCCTGCCACAGATATCACGAACCCCTGATTAAACATAAATATTAATTATTTAATTAACTAAGAAACATAATTTAAACAATTTTTCAAACTCTTAAACTCCTAAGTTCATGGATCCAAGAATGAGCTCCTAAGATCAAACATAGGCCCTAAAATCAGAATCCCTTAAACCCAAGTCAATTGTGGCCCAAAACAGATTAGGCCCAATTGAACCAAACCGGATAACAGGTCTAGATCAAATTTCGGGCCCAACCCAAACCAGCCCACAGATCCAATCAGGCCCAACTCAGCCCAAAAATAGGTCCCTAGCCCAACCCAAACTAGGTCTGATCAGACCATAACAAAACCCATTCATGGAATAGGTGGAACCGGTTCACAATTTAAACCCGGTTCAAAGTCTGGTTCACCCTTAAGGCACGGATTTCAAAGCAAGGAAAAACCCAGGCCGAATAAAGAAGAAGAAGGAGAGAAGAAGAAAGAAGGAAGAGAAGAAGAAGAAGAAGAAGAAGAAGGGAAAGGAAGAAAGGGGGGGGGGGTGGCTGGTGGTTCCGGTCGGCCCTCGGCGGCCGACCGTGGCCCTCGGCGGCCGACCGTGGCCCTCGGCGGCGGTGCTCGGCCAGCCGCTGCCGGCCACTCTGCTGTCACAGGCGGCGGAAGGGAAGAAGAAGAGAAGAAGGAGAGAGAGAGAGGAAGAAAAGGGAGGAAAGAGAGGGAGACCGGGGCTGGAAGCCCGGCCCCCGTTCACCCACCTCCGGCCGAACCCGTTTCGGCCGGATTGACCCCGGCCGGCCACCGTCGGCCGGCCGAATCCCATCAAAAAATTTTCCAAAACAGGGGATGAAAACCGGTTGCCATCCCTCATTTCTCTTCCCCTTAGATCCATAAAAAATAATGAATGGATTGTCTTTCTCACCTCCGGTCGTTGACGAGCGAATCCCCGGCGACGTTGGCGGCTCCGGCGGTGACGGGGCTCCGGCGATTCTCTCACAAAGAGGGAAAAAGATGAGGGGAAAAACTCAATTTTTTTTAGAGGGGTGGGGAAGGGATGGGGCTGGGATAGAGCTCCTCTGAGGGTTTCCCAACCTTCCTCACGAAGAGAGAGGGAGGAGGAGAGAGGGGTTTGCGGGGAAATTGCTGGCCGTTCGGCCGGCGTGGTCATCGTGGGGAGACCACGAAGATCAAACTGAAGTCGGCATCCATTGCCGAGTTCAGTTCTTTGGGCCCAATAACGGGCCCAAATTCAGATCTTTACACTCTAACCAACTAAAAAAAAATTTCGTCCTCGAAATTAAAACATACCTCAATCCGAGAACAAGGCAGGAAACTTCTCTCTCATCTCCTCCTCCAGCTCCCAAGTAGCTTCTCTCTCACTGTGATTGCTCCACTGCACCTTACATAAGAAATCGTGCGCCTCCTCAAAACTTGGTCCTTCCTATCCACTATACGGATAGGCTGCTCAACATAAGAAATATCTGCGCGGAGCTGCAAAGGTGCCACTTCAATCACATGACTGGGATCAGCAATGTACCTCCTCAACATAGAGACATGGAAAACAGAATGGACCCCCGTTAAAGCAGGTGGAAGTGCCAGCTTATAAGCAACAGCTTCAACTCTCTCGAGAATCTTGAATGGTCCCACATATCTCGGGCTGAGCTTACCCCGAACTCCAAATCGCATTACCCCTTTAGAAGGGGACACTCTGAGAAAAACATGATCTCCGATTTGGAATTCCAGATCCCGCCTCCTAATATCAGCATAACTCTTCTGTCTGTTTTGAGCTGCCCGAAGTCGCTCTCTGATCAGCTGAACCTTCTTCACTGTCTGCTGAATAATCTCTGGACCCAGAATTTTTCTCTCCCCCACATCATCCCAACAAATAGGTGATCTATACTTTCTACCATACAACGCCTCATAAGGAGCCATCTGAATACTTGCCTGGTAGCTATTGTTATAAGCAAACTCTACCAACGACAAATGATGATCCCAAGAACCCCTCATATCAATAGAACGGGCTCTCAGCATATCCTCTAGAATCTGAATAGTCCTCTCGGACTGCCCATCTGTCTGTGGATGAAAAGCTGTACTAAAGCTAAGAGTGGTTCCCAAAGCTTTGTGCAAACTGCCCCAGAAATGAGCCACAAATCGGGAGTCTCTGTCAGATACTATAGATACTGGAACTCCATGCAGCCGCACGATCTGCTCAATGTACAACTCTGCAAATCTCTCTAGTGTCATCCCAGTCTTAAATGCTAGGAAATGTGTTGATTTGGTCAATCTGTCTACAATCACCCAGACTGAATCATTATCTCTGAGGGTACGAGGTAGCCCTGACACAAAATCCATAGTAATATGCTCCCACTTCCACTCTGGGATCGAAAGGAGCTGAAGCATACCAGCTGGTCTCTGATGCTCAATCTTAACTTGCTGACAAGTTAAGCATTGAGATACAAATTGGGCAATCTCTCTCTTCATATTGTTCCACCAGAACACAACTTTCAGATCCCCATATATTTTTGTACTACCAGGATGCACTGTATATCCCGTACTGTGAGCCTCCTCCATAATTTCCTTCTTCAGACTAGGACATCTGGAACACAAACTCTGCCAATGAACCTCAATGAGCTATCCTCATGTATATGAAAATCAGGCTGAGATCCAGACTCAACATCTTTCTTGATCTTCTGGAGCCGAGAGTCATCCACTTGCGCTGCCTTAATTCTGTCAATGAGTGTAGGCTGGACTCGCAAGTTTGCCAAGTTCAAGGTAGCATCCTGCAGATATACCTCTATTTCTGCCCTCCTCAGATCCTCCAGGATATTTCTCTGAGTAGTAATCAAGGCTGCAACATTTTCCGAAGATTTTCTACTTAGAGCATCTGCTACTATATTTGCCTTCCCAGGATGATAATGTATAGATAAATCATAATCCTTCAGCAATTCCAGCCACCTTCTCTGTCTCATGTTCAGCTCCTTCTGAGTGAAGAGATATTTCAGACTTTTATGATCAGTGAATACCTGGCATGTCTCTCCATACAGATAATGTCTCCAGATCTTTAAGGCAAAAACCACAGCTGCAAGCTCAAGATCATGAGTGGGATAATTCTCTTCATAGGGCTTAAGCTGTCGGGAGGCATAAGCAATAACCTTCCCATTTTGCATTAACACACAACCCAAACCCTTCTTGGAAGCATCACTGTAAATGGTAAAATCAGTACCGGTAACTGGTAGGGTCAGAATAGGTGCTGATACTAGACGGTGTTTCAATTCCTTGAAGCTCTTCTCACACTGATCCGACCAT
Organism: Phoenix dactylifera; assembly: GCF_009389715.1. Classification (NCBI taxonomy): domain Eukaryota; kingdom Viridiplantae; phylum Streptophyta; class Magnoliopsida; order Arecales; family Arecaceae; genus Phoenix; species Phoenix dactylifera. The sequence goes on from NC_052393.1 coordinate 19,034,655, forward strand.
TCAAACTTCACTCCTTTGCGAGTGAGTCGAGTCAGGGGTCCGGCAATACTAGAGAAGCCCTCCACAAATCTTCTGTAATAACCGGCTAGTCCAAGGAAGCTGCGAATCTCAGACACATTATTCGGTCTGCTCCAATCAACCACAGCTTCAATCTTCTTTGGGTCAACCATAATTTCTTCCTTAGAGATAACATGCCCCAAAAACATCACCCTGTCCAACCAAAATTCACATTTCTTTAATTTACCATACAACTGATTCTGCCTCAGAGTCTCCAAAACAATCTTCAAGTGATGCTCATGCTCTGCCTGACTCCTTGAATATATCAGAATATCATCAATAAATACTATGACAAATTTATCCAGAAAAGGCTTAAACACTCTGTTCATCAGGTCCATAAATGCTGCTGGTGCATTAGTCAAACCAAAAGGTATCACAAGGAACTCATAGTGTCCATACCTGGTACGGAAAGCAGTCTTGGCTATGTCAGACTCCTTTATTGATGACCCAAGGATTGATTTAAAGATTGATTTTGATGATCACAAAACCTTGAAGTATAATTACTAATGTTTGTGTTGCAAGAAGAAAGATATTTATTTTGCTAGAAACATAACAAGTTGGAAGAACACAAGAAGGCCTCCAAAGCTCTCAAGAAAAGTTGGAAGAAAGCTACAATTTATTGGCCCAAGTCTCAAGTTCGAAGGATTCAAATTGGAGGAGCAAGTTCAAAGGAAAATTCAAAAGAATAGTCTTCGAGTCGACTCTTGAGGAATTCGAGTCGACTCCGATGCTTGTCGAGTCAGCTCCAGAGTAGAACGAGTCAACTCCAGGGAGTAACAAGACAGAAAGACAGAAAAGATATTTTGGACCTTGAGAGGCGAGTCGACTCCTGAAGAACTCGAGTCGACTCCAATAGCTGGCAAGTTAATTCCTAAGGAAAACAAGGCAAAAGTCAGAGAGCAGTTTTCGGGTCTGAGATTCGAGTCGACTCCAGTGGAACGCGAGTCGACTCCGATGGTTGGCAAGTCGACTCCAAAGAAAGTGAGAGTCGACTCTCAGAGGAACACAAGAAAAAAGTCAGAGAGCAGTTTTTCGGACACTGAGATTCGAGTCGACTCCCACAAAGTACGAGTCGACTCCAAGATAGCGCAACCCCAAAGACAGAAGACGGTATTTTCGTCTCTGATAGGTGAGTCGACTCCAATACAGTTCGAGTCGACTCCAAGGCAGCGCTACACCAAAATGGCAGAAGGCTGTGTTTCGGAAACTGAGAGCCGAGTCGACTCCGGAACAGTTTGAGTCGACTCCAAGACCAGACAAGCCAAAAATGCAGAGGATCAGTTTTCGGGCTCTGAGAGCCGAGTCGACTCCAAGAGAATCCGAGTCGACTCGAGGAAGAAAATCAGAAAGTATGTCCTCTGAATTCATGGGATGAGCCGACTCCGAAGATGCCAAGTCAGCTCCAGATGTTGGCGAGTCGACTCCGGGTTAAGTCGAGTCGACTCCCAGTCGTGGATGCACAATAATTCAAATTTGGAACAGTGGCCGAGTCGTCTCCAGTAAAGCACGAGTCGACTCCTGCAACAGACGAGTCGACTCCTGATCGCGCGAGTCGACTCCAATCCCAACGGTAATATTGTCAGGAAGTGCAGACTGTGTCCAATGGCTCTATTTTTGTCTCTAACGGCTAGATTCTTGTTTCCACGCCATCTAAAGCTATAAAAACAAGAGGAGAGCTAGGGGAGAAGGAATGGAAGTGGGAGAAAATATTTAGGAAAGAGATTACAAGGAAAATCTCCCATAAGCACAAAAAGGGCCATTCAAAGTGAAATAGAGAGAAGAAGAGCATCCAAGTGAATCCCAAAGCTTCCTCTTCATCCGTGTGCTGCCTCGGTGATCCTCTACTTCGTGCCAAATCAGAAGAGGGTCAAGTAAAGAAGAAGCCGAGCTCCTTCATCTTCAAAATTCGGTTGAGGGCTTCTCTTTACACTATTTTGTTTATATTGTTATATTTGCTTGTTTAAGAAGCTTTGATTTGTTTTAAACTTTGTTTTTAATATCTTGTAACTTGATTCAATCAAGGAATTGAATCAAGGGGTTAAGGTTTGTTGGTGAGCCAAAGGAAAAACCAACGGTGAGAGGTTTGTTGGTGAGCCTAGGTTGAAACCAACGGTGTAAGGGTTTGATTGTGATCCCGGAAAAACAATCGGGGTGGTTCTAGTCGGTGAGCCTGGAAAAACCGACCGAGTTCGTTGTGCGCTCGTAAAACAACAAGTTGGGTTGTGAGCTTGTAAAACAACCGGCTGTAATCTGTAGGATTATAGTGAAATTCCCAAGAGGTCTTGGGGAGTAGATGTAGGTGCTGGGATGCACCGAACCACTATATGTTTGTTGTGTTTGTAATGCCTCTTGTCATTGTCTAACTAACACACTTACTTACTTAGATAGATTGCTTGCTTAACTGTTATCCGCGCATCCTTTAGTTGCAAGCATATTCAATCAAGTCATATTCTATACATCAAACTGTTGCTAAGTTTGACTTTCACTGTGCATCCATACAACTTAGCATAATTAATCAAAAACTTTCAGAAGTAGGTTAAAAGTTTTAAAAGACCCAATTCACCCCCCCTCTTGGGTTGTATCTACTGGGCAACAAGTGGTATCAGAGCAGGTGCTCTAAGATTAATTATTGATCTCATGATCAAGAGCCAAAGATCATGACAACTCAAATAGATAGTTTTCTAGGAGAAGGACAATCAATTGATACATCTCCACTATTTAATGGCATAAACTATACACATTGGAAAGCACGCATGCGCATTTTTATACAATCACTTGATTATAATTTATGGAGCATTATAGTCAATGGAACACACACAAACACTAGTCATAATGAGAAAATGGTTCAACAAAATTCAAAAGCCATGAACCTATTATATTGTGCGTTAGATAGGAATGAGTTTAATTGCATATCTTCTTGCATGACTGCTAAAGAAATATGGAATATGCTTGAAGACAAATATGAATGCACTAACAAATCTGAAACATCATGTGTAGAAGAAGAGCATTATCATATTGCAAATCCATGCTTCGTGGCACATGAGGTACATGCTGAAACTGAAAGCAATTTTACATTTGATGAACTTCACGATGCCTTTTCTGATTTGTATTTAGAATATAAGAAACTTGTTTGTAAGAACAAGAACTTGAAGAATGAAAATCAAATTCTAATAGATGAAAAACTGAAACTAACTAGTAAAACTGAAATCTTAATTAAAGAAAATCAAGAACTAAATAAGAAAAACCAACTTCTCACTGAAAGCCATGATAAACTTAAGAAAAATAATGAATTGCTTTCAGAAGATAACAAAAGATTAACTAAAGAAGTTGACAAATTAAAACCTGTTGTTGAAAGATTTACTTTGAGCTCTGAAAAGTTGAATCTAATGATAAATAATCAAAGAGCTGAATTTGATAATATTGGATTGGGATGTCAACCTTGGTACACCCAAAAATCTTTCAAGAATATGTTTGTTAAAACAGTTTCTAATCATTTTAAAATAGATTCTTATAATGCTGATAAACAGGAACAAAGGTTATGCAAAATCTCTTCTGTTCCTAAATCTGTACATTACAAATTTGATAAACCTAAAAGACAAAAACAGAAAACTGAAGGGTTATCTACCACTCATGTTAAATCCATGTTTGTTAAATTTAATAAGAAGATGCAGAAATACACTTCTTGTAGTCCTAAAATCTGTAAGCCTATGGACAAAATAGCTATTAAGAAAATATGGATTCCAAAAGGAACAATAATAGCTAACCTGCAAGGACCCAAAAGAGCTTGGGTTCCTAAGTTGAAAATCTAAATATATTCTGCAGGTGTGTCTAGCACTCAAGGCTCCAACAAAAGATGTTAAATTGGACATTGGGTGCTCTAGACATATATTAAAGAATGAAACTTAAAATATACTTAAGAAAAGTGACTAAAATGGAAGAAATAATGAAATTAGTAATTCTTGCATCCTCTCATACTGAAATTGTTTTATTAGTTGATTAAAATATAACTTGCAAGTATTAATTATTCTTTTCTTGTGATATAAGTGATATTTCTGATATGAAAAGAAAATATATTCAAATCACTCCATCTTTCTAGATTATGCTTTTGTAAATCAATTCTCCTAAGAATAACTCTATGAATTCTCTATATGCTTGACTGAGAGTTTTTTTTTATCCATGGCATTATTGTTCATTGATCATAGATATGAAAATGTGTACTTGGTATATCTTTGAATATATGCATTATAAATAAAATGATCAAAGAATTCTTTTTGGCATATAAAATTAACTTATGCTAGTATGGACCTAATCTCAAAAGATCTTGTCATTGGTTTATTTAGATTATCTTCTGCAAGGTTAAAGTTTGCTATGCATGTTAACTAAAGGAAACAAACAAGAATCAATTTCTAAATCTAAAGATGTTGTTTCCATCACTAAGTTTTCACAAGCTTACATTGGATTTGTTCTTGGCAAGTAAAATTAAAGTATTTTCTGCATTTGCTAAATCTTGTGAAAGGGATCAAATGAAAAAGGTTTGCAAACTATGAAAGTAAAAGAAGTATCATGGCATAGTGTTGAAAACCAATTTTGTATTAAGTTGTGCACAGAAAATAATATTGAATGCAATTATTTCAGCACCAAGGACACCTTAAGTAAAATAGTGTTAATAGAATTCTTGAAGAAATGAAAAAGACAATTGTGTATGATAGTCATCTACTATTTTTAAAAGCTATCATCACTGCTTGTCATACATATGATTTCTATTAGATCTATTTTTGATGAAAACTCCTTTTGATCTTCTGAAAAATGGAAAATGAACCATTGCATATCTTTCATATTTTTCAGTAGCTTATGATATGCTTGATATGGTCTTTTGAAAATAATGCCAAATCTGATAAAGATATTTCTATCCTTGGATATCATTCATCGAGCAATGCGTATAGAATATTCAATGAAAAGATTCTAGTTGAAGAAATATGATGGGGACATCAGCTAGGTCCCCATTTTATTTGCATATTTGCTTATTGTTATTTCTGGGTTTATTTGTGTTTAGGGATTTATTTGTGGTTTATTTTATTCTGGGCTTATTTTCATTTTAGGGCTTATTTGTGGGGAATTATTTTATGTAAGGGGTTTATTTTAATTGTTCTTATGAGGCCCTATTTAAAGGGAACTTGTAAGCTGATTAGGGTTTAATGCAGAATTAAAGAATTTCTTTCCCCACGTTTCCCTCTTCTTCTCTTCTCCTTCCTTCTCCTTCTCCTTCTCCTCTTCTTCTTCCTCCTTCTCCTCTCCTCTTCTCCTGCTTTCATTTTAAAATTGGTCCGGCATCAACTTGGTATCAGAGCAAGGCTGGTTTTGCCCCTGCTGCCAAAGCCACGGTCCAGTGTTTCCCCTCCTTCTCTCTCTATCTTCCTCTCTTCCTTTCTCTCTCGGTTTTCACCAGCCCCCCCCTTCCTCTGTCAGTCCGCTCACCAAAAAAAAAAAAAAAAAAAAAAAAAAACAGAGAAGTCTGCAACCGAGAGGGAAGAAAGAGCCACAGCCACAGTCCCTGCGCCGGATTCCCCTCGCGTCCATCTGACTTGATCCCTCGGTCGTTGCCGCCGCCCACCACCGCCCTGTGACAGCCTCGGACGCCCTCCACCCGATCCGGGAAGAAGCTGCCCGCCGCCGTGATCGGCCGCCACCTGTCGCCGCCGACCACAGAGCCGCGGCTTCGAGCTCCGTCGCCGTCCCCTACGGCCGATCCGCAGCCGCCGCCCATCCCTCCTTTCCGCGGCCGCCGCAGCGAGAGTCGGGAAACCCTCCCGAAACGGTCGGGAGGTTGGGAACAGACTAACGGGTAAGTATCAGACCCGTTAGCCCGCCCCACTAGCCCGGACCCGTTCCGGAGAAAAAAAAAAAAAAAAAAAACGTGCACGTGAATTGCACGTGCGGTCGTTAACGGGTATCGGAGCGGGTTGCGTTCTAAAAACCCGAATCCGATAATCCGAACCCGAAAGGGTTAACCAAAAAAAAAAAAAAAAAAAAAAAAAAAAAAAAAAAAACTAACCTCTGTTCTGCCGAAAGGGAAACCCTAGGGTTTCACCGTCTTCTTCGCCGCCGTCGCCGAGCTCCACCTGCAGCGCCACCACCAGCCGCTCCGCCTTTCCCCTCGCCGCCGTCGTGCCACCTCTTCGCCGCCGTCGCCGAGCTCAGCCTGCAGCGCCACCACCAGTCGCTCCGCCTTTGCCGCCTCCGCCCGTGCCACCTCCTGCCGCCGCCGAGATCCGTTCCATCCTCTTCTCCTCCGTCGTCCACCGCCCGAGCCGCCGGTGCCCGAACCGACACCACCATCCCGCCGGGGCCCGAGCCGACGCCACCATCCCGCCGGGGCCCGAGCTGACGCCGACGGCCTCCTTCCGCCCCATTTTCCTCACCACCGGCCGACTCCACAGGCTGCCCGCCGCCCTCCTTCCGCCGTCCTCTCCTTCTCACGGTCCGACTGCCCCGCCGCTACGCCCATCTCCGCTTGCCGTTTGCCGCTGCCCATCTCCTCCACTCGGGTGGTGTGTTATCTTTCACTCGAGCTCCATCGCGCCCCATTCCTGCGCCCGATCCACTGTTGCACCTGCGGCCCAACTGACTGCAGGGCCCGCCACTGATTCAAGGGTCAACTCACAAGCATCCCTCATTTACAGGCCCGCTAGCCACACCATACAGTATACCCCAAAGTTGACAGGTTCAGCAGGTTCCCCACTTGCTGTAACTCGACCAGATTCACGCCATCCGACGAGCCGACTCACCGCGCCCCGACCGTCGCCCCAGCCCACGAGTACATGATTCTGATTGGCTGTATCCACCACAGGTAATAGGTTCTTCCTCCTTTGGGCTTGTTTATCTAAATATGTTCTAGTTCTCTTGCATGACAACCCTATCTTGAAACTTATTTTATTGTCAAACTGCACAACCCAGAACATCTACTACCACACCCATTCTATCCACCATTTAAAATCTAAATATTAAATTAGCACACCTTAGCGACAGGATAGTTCTCAACATCCATAGATCAGATTACTTTCGGACTTTGAATGACTGTAATACGTATTTGCAACCTAATTTCTTATAATGACTAATTTCTTGCCTTAATTCTGAAATAACCAAAGTGCAAATTAGTAATATTTAATTTTAAGTTATTTTTGTAAAAATTTGCTGATTTCCGAATTCATAGTAGGTTGCATTAGTGGGTTGCATCAGTAGGTTGTCCTGCATTACCTTTGGACAATTAGGGTTCATTAGTAGTATTGCATATCATATTACCAACTAGAGTAGTTCCTGTATGCCCACCCGTAGTGGTAGAGAGTACCTCCTCACTGACTCCCAGACCCCTTCATCCACCATGGACCCCAGAGTCATACAAGATATTCTGGAACAATTAGCTGCAATACGAGCTGATCACGACGAATTCAAACGTGAGATCCGTGCTCAAATACAACACCTTAGGCCTCCGGAACCATCATCCCCAATCGCAGCTTACCCCGAGTTTGGTTTGACCACACCGCCGGCAGCTTTTCCCCATCCTCCTAGGAACCAACATCATCCTGATCACCAGCGCGATCTTGATGAGCGACTACTTCGTACTGTGCGAGTAGAAGCCCCCACATTTGCTGGTCAATTAGAGCCGAGCGTGTACCTTGATTGGAGAGCAGCCATGGATAATTATTTTGAGTGGTACGATATGACTGAAGATAGAAAAGTACGATTTGCTAAAATGAAGCTTATTGGGCAAGCTCACTGGTACTGGCATAATGTTGAACATATGCGTGAGACCCAAAGGCTTCCTCGTATCACTACCTGGGAGGATATGAAAGAAAAACTGAATGAAAAGTATCTGCCATTCTCTTACCGACAACGCCTTATGGATAGGTGGCAGAAACTAACTCAAGGGACTTTAACCGTCGCCGATTACATTGCACGATTTGAAGAGTTTCACATGAGGTGCGGTGTAATCGAAGAGGAGACTGTTACTCTTTCTAGGTTTCGGGCAGGACTCCGCCAGGAGATTCAGAAAGAATTAATCCTCCGAGAGATTACCACCCTTGGCCAAGCATACCAGTTGGCTCAAGATGTAGATAGTTTCTTACAAGCCCCTGTAGTGAGGCATACCGACCCTCGACCCATGGCCCCAGGGGCCCGACCTAATCAAAACTACCTCCCACAACCCAGGCAGCTTCCCAATCCTTCTAACCAGCCCGGCCCTAGCCAAGCACCGATTCGGACATCCCCGATACCTGTCCAGAACTCTTCAAATGATAAAGAAAAGGGCATACTAGGTCCCAATCCTCGTTCTAGAAGCCAAACTCAATGTTTCAGGTGCCAAAAGTTTGGCCATATCGCGTCCCAATGTAATGCCAAGACCTATCTAATGACTGAACTTGAAGTAGGAAACCAGGAGACTGAATGTGTCGAAGAAGTCTATGAACCAAACATCGAGGATTTTGTAGAAGACTTTGGAGACGAACAGACCGGGTTAGAGTTTATCCAGTCTGCACCCCAAAATGAGCCCACTGATCGGAATGACCAAAATCCTAGGCTTCATGTGGTTCGGTATACTCTAGCTCAAACCAAGACCGAACAAGATTGGCGTAGAACCTCCATATTTTACACGTTTCTTAAGATCAATGATAAAACATGCAAAATCCTATTTGATAGCGGGAGTTGCATCAACGCCATTGCATCTGGAGTTGTTTCCCGCCTCGGCCTGAAATCTACCCCTCATCCCAACCCATATAAGGTAGCCTGGGTAGATAAGACATCCATCTCGGTGTCGGAAAGATGCCTTGTACCGATTCAATTCCTATCTTATAAAGACGAGATCTGGTGCGACTGCCTTCCGATGGACGTAGGTCAAGTCATTTTAGGGAGACCTTGGTTATATGATAGAGACGTCACACTTCATGGACGTTCGAATTCGTGTAGCTTTATGTTCCAGGGTCGGAAAATTGTACTGAACTCCTTGCCTCCCCGAGAGCCCGCCTCTACAAAAAAGAGTGCTACCCTACGGAAAGATAAATCACTTCACATCATTACTTCGAACGAGGTAATGAAAGATATCGACAGCCAATCACCTGTGTTTAACCTTGTGGCTAGAGTTATCAATGTGGAGTCGAATCCTGAGCACCACCCGCAGTAGTTTCCCCTGTTGGAGGAGTTTCACTCTGTTTTCTCTCAGGATCTTCCAGATACACTTCCTCCGATGTGTGACCTCCAGCACGTCATTGACCTCATTCCTGGAGCATCCGTACCAACTCTTCCCCATCATAGGCTCAACCCAAACGACCACACCGAACTGAAATGTAAAGTTGACAAACTCCTCACTCGAGGTATATTTGTGAGAGTTTGAGCCCCAGTGCTAAACCCACTTCCGCACCCCCAATAAAATTATGGTTCAGTATCGTTTTTCCATCCCTAGGTTGAACGACCTCTTCGATTCTATGTCTAGTGCCACGATCTCATGGCAAGATGTCAATATGGACTTCGTGTTGGGACTTCCTCGTACCTATATCAAGCACGATTCCATATTTATGGTTGTGGACCATTTTTCGGATATGGCTCCTTTTCTCCTATGTCCTAGGACTTCTAACAATTCTAGAATTGCCACACTTTATTTCAATGAAGTCGTTAGACCTCCTGACCTTCCAACACCTATTATATCTGATAGAGATGTTAGATTCGTGAGTTCCTTTAGAAAAATTCTTGGACACATGATTGGCACTAAATTAAAATTTTCGTCGTCTATACTAGGACCTGGGATTTAGTGTTACCGACCGTCGAGTTTGCATATAATAGTTCGGTCAATAGGTCCTTAGGCGTGAGTCCTTTCGAAGTGGTGAGATGAATATAAACCTAGGCAGCCCATTAGACTTGATTCCCATGTCACATCAACATAGAGTCTCTGAGTCTGCACAATCATTGCTTCACACCTGCATTCATTGCATCAGGAGATCAGCAAACTTATTCACTCTAATAACTTAAAATATAAATCCTTTGCTGATTTCCACCGCCGTTATTAAAGAATTAAATGTAGGTGATTCAGTCATGGTAAGAATTAGACCTGAACGACTTCCTTCAGGGGACGTTCAAAAAGTTGCAATCTCGTAGTGCGGGACCATTCAACAGTCCTAAAGAAAATCAGTTCGAATGCGTATGTTGTAGATCCTTCCTGAAGCTATGGGATTAGTGCGACATTTAATATTGAAGATTTAGTCCCATACAAGAATCAACATTCATTCCTTCTGACCCCTTTTGTTGATACATCCACTGTTGTTGATCACCCTGCTCTAGCACTGCTAGTGAGCCTCCACCTCCCCAGTTTCATGCACGCAGAGAAACATAGAACATATATTAGATGAGCAGGTTATCTCTACCAGCGAGGGAAGCTACCAACGTTACCTTGTTCGGTGGAAAGGTCGACCCGAATCAGATGTGTCGTGGATTTCGCGAGCTGAGTTGCAGCGCCTTGACCGGATCTTCTGGAGCAGTACGACGGCCCGCCCACCGATTTACACTCGACGGGTCGAGTTTTTCTCACCCGGGAGGAGTTGATGGGACATCAGCTAGGTCCCATTTTATTTGCATATTTGCTTATTGTTATTTCTGGGTTTATTTGTGTTTAGGGATTTATTTGTGGTTATTTTATTCTGGGCTTATTTCATTTTAGGGCTTATTTGTGGGGAATTATTTTATGTAAGGGGTTTATTTTAATTGTTCTTATGAGGCCCTATTTAAAGGGAACTTGTAAGCTGATTAGGGTTTAATGCAGAATTAAAGAATTCTTTCCCCACGTTTCCCTCTTCTTCTCTTCTCCTTCTTCCTCTCCTTCTCCTCTTCTCTTCCTCCTTCTCCTCTCCTCTTCTCCTGCTTTCATTTTAAAATTGGTCCGGCATCAAAATATCAATTCAGTTATCTTATGAGACTAATGATTTATATCAAAATACTAAAATCAAATTATATATGTATATGGTATCTTTACATATACAATCTGAAAACTTGTTATAATCGAACCAAATTGAGTTTTTCAGAAATGCACTTAATGAAGAAAAATTGATAACTACTAAAAGACTAAATCAAGAAAAGATGAAATAAATCTTGATGAAATTCTTGCATGATTAGAAGTAAAGATCACCATTTTTTTTTTTTTATTTTTATCATTTGATTGCTTATGATCTTTATATTCTGTCACAATGAATGTGTAATTTCAGATCTATGTAAATAACACTTATTTGAAAACATTCTTTACTATGATAAAGCATTTGTGTTTGGAACATCAAAAGCATGATAAATTATTTTATATACCTAATAGACCGATTGTTGTCTTATGTGCCCTTGTGCAGACTTCAATCTAACTTATGAATATATTTATTGATAACAATGATCATATCTGGTTTGATGAAACATTGTTTAAGCATTTGATCAAAACTTGCTGCATGTCTTATTGTAATTATTAAGCAATAGAATCTAAGCTAATTGATGTTGAATAAGAATTATTTGACCTTGATGAATCTTCCTATTGCTTCACATGCTTGTCCTTGACTATCTTGGTTAATGAAATATCTCTTTAGTTCAAGTGATATGTGCTTGTTATATTTAGGCAAATCTCTTGGTAAAGTGATTCAACATTTAATTATTGTCATATTTGTTGGTCATCTAATTAAAAAAATTATATGTTGAAATGTGTATCTTAAAGAAACTAAAGCTTTCTTTCAAGAAAGAAAAGGGTTTGTTAATAATGCAGGATCTTGAGCAGAAAATGAAAGATCTCAACTTGAAGATATGTCTGTAAGATACAACAATTCACATGCAAACGAGGCCTTTCTTCAGCCAAAAGTTCTTAATAGAAATCTAGTAGGTATTTGACTGAAGAATGCAGAATGAATTGGTATTCTAGATACTTCTCTATAATTAATGAGCAGTCATAACTAATCTTATTATGGCATGATTAAGGTCTTTATTATTAATTTTTGATATCATGTCTCTATATATATTGATTGACTTATACTCTTAGAAATTATTTCATGATTTGCCCAAACTAAAATATATCTTTGCCTATGTCATAACCATGAAATACACAAGTTTATGCTTGAACTTTTGATTTAAAATAACTTGTGAGGAATGATGAATCCTTGAGCATAATGAAATATTGTTTGCATGATATACATCTATATGATACATAAGATTAATTCTTTATTCTGCTCTTTCATGTAAATTACTTGAGAATAACAAAATAAGAGAGATAAAGAAAAGAAAATAAACATTATTCAAGAGAAGTAAAGATCTAAGTAAAAGGCAAATACTTCAATCTTAAGGAAAAGCAAAACAAGCATAATATATTCGGCACATTTGGAAGGAATATAATCCATAATTAATTATACTTAAACAGGAAGAGTTTGAAGTAAATATTTTAACCTTTCTATATTGCTCATCATAGGGATGGTGCCAATGGGGAGGCTAGTGGTAGTACCCGGCACTATTTGACCCAACTATTCGGTGTAGGGCATATTAGGGACGGCACAAGAGGGAGGCTAGTGGTAGTACCTCGTGCCTCTTTCCAACTCCACCGGATAGGGAGCAAATAGAGTATAGAGCATAAGAAAGTAAAAATGAAAGACAAATATAAGAAAAATCAAGTCAAATTTATTAATCACTTGAAAACACACTTTAAGGATGAAATCATTGCAAGATAATACTTAAACAGGGGGAGTTTATTTGAAAAGAATTGATTTTGATCCTTGATATGCTTTTCTTATTATTTTAATGCATGACTTAAACATAATATATCTTGCATGTGGCATGATGTCTTGAATTATGGTTCTCAATATTTTGTAATGCTTCATACTTGGACAATTTGATTGAATGTTTGAAATGCTACATAACATCTTTTGTTTGGTATTATTGAAAAGAAATTTTCAGATTTGTCGTTAACAATCATCGTTAAAACCTGAAAGTTGAATAAATTTGTAAAAAGGAGAAGAGAAGGATATCTCTATTTAGGCAAAATGAATTGAGTTGTTTTTATCCTTCAACTTGATTAACTTTGGTATATAATGTTCTAACTCATACCAAAACTCAACATAAATACAAATACTCTGAATATGCTCTTACATGTTTGAAATATGTGTTTTCAAACATAATGATTTAAGATGAGCTACAATCTGGAAGATACATATCTCAAATTATGATTTTGAAAGCCTCAATTGAAAATCCTATGTAATTCAGAATCTGATTTTGTATAAAAGCTCAAACTCAATATGATTTCTAAATAAAATCTTAATTTAAGAAAAACAGAATTAATTTTGATGCCTTGGCTGATTGCTCCGATACTCATCCGAAACATATCTTTTCTTATCATTAAAATCTACTAATATTGGTCTAAATGATCAATGATCTTGATTGCAAGCAAATATTTTTAAATATATGATTTTATTTTGATATTAAAATATTTATTGTGCTTCATGTATACATTGCTGAAAAACTATGATTAAGAAATTGAGTTCTATAAAATATATATTTCAATGATAATCTATATGTTTTTCTCTCCTACATTATTAAAGACAAAATAGAGTGAATGATCTTAAAGCTAGAAATATTTCAGCTCACTCAAATGATTCTTAAAAGAAAAAGAAAATGTAAATACCTTTGAAAGAAACTGAGCTTCAAATGAATCATTTTCTGATTAATATTTCTATACATTTTTCTCTAAGATTAGGAGAAAGCATAACTTGTTCTTAAAGGATTAGAAAGAGTGATTACTATAAATTTTGAATAATTCTAGATCACTCTACATTCTTGATATCATAAAGTTTCAGGTTTATTCACGTTTAACATTAAATCTGAATTCAACAAAAGAAAAGAATGATTAAGAAGTATGCATCTTTTGAGGGGGAGCTTTAGATATCTTATCCTAAGTTACTTCAATTTGAAGCATACCTTGATTTTTATGAATTGATTTGATGAACTCCTTATAATGCAATACTTGCTTTATTATAAGTTTATGCCTTGAGAAGAGTTCTATAAAGGTTGTCTTATCTCATACCTTGAGTCTTATGAAAATAAGCTGAAACTTATGGAAAACATATTTTTGAGATTGATAATTTTATTGAACATTATCTTCAAACTCTAAACTGTTAAATGGAATAATCAATTGAGGGGAGAAAGAAATTTCAGAAGGAGAGGTATTATGGAACTTAATCGCAAAATCTTTATGATACACCTTGAGGATTGTTATTTGGTTAATATTTCTTATGCATACATCATGAACCAAATTGCAATCAAACAGTTGATCTTAAGAGCCTCTAACTTAATGAAAAAGGGGGAGAATAACGTGTTGAATTTTTTTGAGTATCTCTTAGAAAATCTATTTGAAATTCACTAATGAGTCCAAATTGGCTTGCTCTTTAGACTTTAAATTGTGTGCCAATTCATATTTTTTATGTATCAAACTGTGCTTATTTTCTAAAAGAACAAAAGAAAGTCTTTAAAGAGCTCTGAGATGAATCATAAATTGCATGAATTCATATTTTGGTATTGTGCCCCAATGCTCTTATTATCATAAAAGAACCTTGAAGTCATTAAGAATTAATGATCCAACATGATGATATGTCTTTCAAATATATAGTTTTGATCTTTTACTCTGAAAATCAATTAAATTGCTCTCATGTTGATAAAATACTTAATAGATTGGGCAAAAGGTCTTAAATGAACAGCTTTCATACTTATTAAAGAGAGGTTAGATTTCCACTCATGTGTTTTCTTGAATATCATTTGTGGTACTTCTTGTATTAACCTAAGGAGATTCCACCTACACTTAATTAGAAAATTATCTGTGGTATCAAATTAGAAAACTTCTTGAAATCACATTCGATTGTGTTTTGCTCTGAAATTATCTTAATTGGCTCTGATCTATACTCATTAATCTGATTCTAATATTATTGCCTTGAGTTATATGATTCATATATGATTAATCTTATTTGAGTAATTCTGATCTTTGTGCTTAAATGTTTCACTATCTTTTTGATGTTGTCAAAAAGGGGGAGAAATATCTAAGTATATGCTCATAATGCTTTGTGTTTTGTATTGAATACAAAACAGCTTAAATTGAAATATGTTGATTGTGTTAAGCTGATTAAATCTAAAGCATTATCATGAAGTATGTTCTTAAATATATATGTTTTTACTTCATGCAACTTAGCTATGCATTACTTCTAGAACACAATATATCTTATATTGCATATACTCCAAGTTTTGTCATCATCAAAAAGGGAGAGACTGATGACCCAAGGATTGATTTAAAGATTGATTTTGATGATCACAAAACCTTGAAGTAATAATTACTAATGTTTGTGTTGCAAGAAGAAAGATATTTATTTTGCTAGAAACATAACAAGTTGGAAGAACACAAGAAGGCCTCCAAAGCTCTCAAGAAAAGTTGGAAGAAAGCTACAATTTATTGGCCCAAGTCTCAAGTTCGAAGGATTCAAATTGGAGGAGCAAGTTCAAAGAAAAATTCAAAAGAATAGTCTTCGAGTCGACTCCTGAGGAATTCGAGTCGACTCCGATGCTTGTCGAGTCAGCTCCAGAGTAGAACGAGTCAACTGCCAGGGAGTAACAAGACAGAAAGACAGAAAAGATATTTTGGACCCTGAGAGGCGAGTCGACTCCTGAAGAACTCGAGTCGACTCCAATAGCTGGCAAGTCAATTCCTAAGGAAAACAAGGCAAAAGTCAGAGAGCAGTTTTCGGGTCTGAGATTCGAGTCGACTCCAGTGGAACGCGAGTCGACTCCGATGGTTGGCAAGTCGACTCCAAAGAAAGTGAGAGTCGACTCTCAGAGGAACACAAGGGAAAAGTCAGAGAGCAGTTTTTCGGACACTGAGATTCGAGTCGACTCCCACAAAGTACGAGTCGACTCCAAGATAGCGCAACCCCAAAGACAGAAGACGGTATTTTCGTCTCTGATAGGTGAGTCGACTCCAATACAGTTCGAGTCGACTCCAAGGCAGCGCTACACCAAAATGGCAGAAGGCTGTGTTTCGGAAACTGAGAGCCGAGTCGACTCCGGAACAGTTTGAGTCGACTCCAAGACCAGACAAGCCAAAAATGCAGAGGATCAGTTTTTGGGCTCTGAGAGCCGAGTCGACTCCAAGAGAATCCGAGTCGACTCGAGGAAGAAAATCAGAAAGTATGTCCTCTGAATTCATGGGATGAGCCGACTCCGAAGATGCCAAGTCAGCTCCAGGATGTTGGCGAGTCGACTCCGGGTTAAGTCAAGTCGACTCCCAGTCGAGGATGCACAATAATTCAAATTTGGAACAGTGGCCGAGTCGTCTCCAGTAAAGCACGAGTCGACTCCTGCAAACAGACGAGTCGACTCCTGCAACAGACGAGTCGACTCCGGATCCCAACGGTAATATTGTCAGGAAGTGCAGACTGTGTCCAACGGCTCTATTTTGTCTCTAACGGCTAGATTCTTGTTTCCACGCCATCTAAAGCTATAAAAACAAGAGGAGAGCTAGGGGAGAAGGAATAGAAGTGGGAGAAAACATTTAGGAAAGAGATTACAAGGAAATCTCCCATAAGCACAAAAAGGGCCATTCAAAGTGAAATAGAGAGAAGAAGAGCATCCAAGTGAATCCCAAAGCTTCCTCTTCATCCGTGTGCTGCCTCGGTGATCCTCTACTTCGTGCCAAATCAGAAGAGGGTCAAGTAAAGAAGAAGCCGAGCTCCTTCATCTTCAAAACTCGGTTGAGGGCTTCTCTTTACACTATTTTGTTTATATTGTTATATTTGCTTGTTTAAGAAGCTTTGATTTGTTTTAAACTTTGTTTTTAATATCTTGTAACTTGATTCAATCAAGGGATTGAATCAAGGGGTTAAGGTTTGTTGGTGAGCCAAAGGGAAAACCAACGGTGAGAGGTTTGTTGGTGAGCCTAGGTTGAAACCAACGGTGTAAGGGTTTGATTGTGATCCCGGAAAAACAATCGGGGGTGGTTCTAGTCGGTGAGCCTGGGAAAACCGACCGAGTTCGTTGTGCGCTCGTAAAACAACAAGTTGGGTTGTGAGCTTGTAAAACAACCGGCTGTAATCTGTAGGATTATAGTGAAATTCCCAAGAGGTCTTGGGGAGTGGATGTAGGTGCTGGGATGCACCGAACCACTATATGTTTGTTGTGTTTGTAATGCCTCTTGTCATTGTCTAACTAACACACTTACTTACTTAGATAGATTGCTTGCTTAACTGTTATCCGCGCATCCTTTAGTTGCAAGCATATTCAATCAAGTCACATTCTATACATCAAACTGTTGCTAAGTTTGACTTTCACTGTGCATCCATACAATTTAGCATAATTAATCAAAAACTTTCAGAAGTAGGTTAAAGTTTTAAAAGACCCAATTCACCCCCCCTCTTGGGTTGTATCTACTGGGCAACATTTATTCTCAGCTGATGATATCCAGATCGAAGATCAATTTTGGAAAATACCTGAGCACCCTGAAGCTGGTCAAATAAATCATCGATCCGGGGTAGAGGGTACCTATTCTTAATAGTCACCTTATTGATTTTCCGGTAATCAATACACAGTCTCATGCTACCATCTTTCTTCCTTACAAATAATACTGGGGCACCCCAAGGAGAGACAGTAGGTCGAATGAAACCCAGATCCAATAGCTCCTGTAATTGGTCCTTCAGCTCCTTTAGTTCAGCAGGGGCAATTCTATAAGGAGCTTTAGACAAAGATGCAGTACCAGGGATTATATCAATAGCAAACTCGACATCTCTATCAGGAGGTAAGCCAGGTAGATCGTCAGGAAAGACATCAGGGTACTCACTGACTACTGGTATATCCTCAATTCTCTGTTCAGACTGTCCAGAATCTGCAATTGCGGCCATAAAGATTGGAAACTCCTTTCTAAGAGATCTTATGCCCTACATAGCAAACACTACCTGAGAAGAGACACCCCAGTCATCACCCATAAAACTGAACTCATCAATACCCGAGATCTGGAAGGTCACCCTCTTCAGAAAACAGTCTATGGTAGCGTGGTATGCAGCCAACCAATCCATACCCAAGATTACATCAAAGTCATGCAGATTCATAACAATCAAATTAGCTCTGTCAACTAAGTCATCATAATCAGTCGAGTGAACAGCAGCTAAACCCTGACGCAAGCGAGGCCTCAGTCCTTCCTCAAATCTACTCATCCTAGATTTAGGGTCTTGGACAAGAGATGGTGCAAAACGGGACAACCGATCAAACTCAGCCTCATAGTCCTCCACAGTCATACTCCCCTGAGAGAGGCTCAGAAACTCCCTCTCCAGCTCTCTGATACGACTGGAAGGCGGCCAGGTCACAGATCCTGCATCCTGCGTCATGGTCCTCTCTACAGACTCCCACCAATGATGAGCCCAGTCCTGAAGCATATAGGTGGCAAATCTGATCTTCTCCTCCTCAGTACAACCCATGGCCCTGAAGGCCTTATCCATCTCATCTATCCAACATTCGGCCTCTTGGGGATCGGTAGTTCCCTTGAAGGCCGGAGGAGCCAACTTCCTGAACTCTGCTATACTCCTCCCCTGATCTGAAGAACTAGCAGAAGGAAATAGCTGCTGTGGTCCCCTCTGCTGTCGAACTAACCCAACCACCTCTCTGATCAGCTCCATCACCTGGGTCGATCCTCCCATCCTGCTCTCCTGGCCATGATCTGGTCCATCCAGTACTGTCTGATCAGTCTCGTCCCCTGGACTCTCTCAGTCAGATGAGAAGTGTCTGGATCACTCCCGATAGTCTCGATCAGGCGGCGAGGTGCCACACGTGCACGGCGGGGCGGCATGCTGATACATACACAAACAACACAACATCAGGGTTAGATCCATCCACTGTAAAATTTTCTACCCCACTATCATTTCTTCACATGTGTCCCTATATTCTTTTTCTTTTTTTTTTCCCGAATAACACATCATTAGTGTTGGATCCACCCACCCATAAGATTTTCTACCCCACTCTCATTTCTTCACATGTGTCCCTATATTCCTAAGTTTTTTTTTTTTTCCGAATAACACATCATTAGTGTTAGATCCACCCACCGATAAGATTTTCTACCCCACTCTCATTTCTTCACATGTGTCCCTATATTCCTAAGTTCTTTTTTAATTATTATTATTTATTATTATATTTATTATGATTCTGTTTTAATGTCCCTAGTGATCTTTAACCTATGCTCTGATACCAATAAATCTGTCACGCCCCAAACCCGGGGCCCGGGGCGCGAGCAGACGCCGCGCACCTGCAGGGCGGACCCCGCAGGCACGCAAGGCAGATAAATCTAATCAACCATCAATAACTTATTAAAGATAAATTTCAGTTTTCATATCAAATGTCCATATATACATAAGTCAAAAGAAAGTCCATATCTACTAGCTAATTACATCATGATCACTCTATCCTGTAATCCCCATAATCATATATCATCACCTGCAAAAATGTAAATGGTAGGAGTGAGCTAACAGCTCAGTAGGCAACATCATGCAATAAAGTCATCATATAACATGTCATGATGCATATAAAAAGCAGCTAAAACTCATGAATCCAAAAATTCACACGACAATCCATAAACCCGATCTGAGACTCAAAATAACTCAACCGCATGACTACGGCCACATCACCCAGTGGCATGGTTACACCGAAGTGCCAATACAACTCTCCGAAGAGCCGCTCCACTGAGCCAACGCACCACTGTGCCGCACCCCCTGGTGCCAAACTCACGCTCCACTGAGCTGCTCCGAAGAGCAAAATGCACCCCTGTGCCGCCACTATTCTATCACCGGTGGTCGCGGTGTCGGAACTAGTTCCTCAATACAAGTCGACAGGGCCAACGTATCATCCCATTGGCGGGGCCTAGACTATAGTCACGCGGATTTTAAAAAATTAATAAATCAACTTTTTATATCAAAGTCATAATCATACTCCCAACAGTAAAGCACATAACAATTTATGAAATTAATTATTTAATTCTAATTCTAACACATATTGCCAATAATAAATCAATAAATCAACATATGCAAGATACATATTAAAATTCTACTTTAAAGCAACGGTCACCTACCTGGGCTCGCTTAAAAATCCCTGCCACAGATATCACGAACCCCTGATTAAACATAAATATTAATTATTTAATTAATTAAGAAACATAATTTAAACAATTTTTCAAACTCTTAAACTCCTAAGTTCATGGATCCAAGAATGGGCCCCTAAGATCAAACATAGGCCCTAAAATCAGAATCCCTTAAACCCAAATCAATTGTGGCCCAAAACAGATTAGGCCCAATTGAACCAAACCGGATAACAGGTCTAGATCAGATTTCGGGCCCAACCCAAACTAGCCCACAGATCCAATCAGGCCCAACTCAGCCCAAAAACAGGTCCCTAGCCCAACCCAAACCAGGTCTGATCAGACCATAACAAAACCCATTCATGGAATAGGTGGAACCGGTTCACAATTTAAACCCGGTTCAAAGTCTGGTTCACCTTTAAGGCACGGATTACAAAGCAAGGAAAAACCCAGGCCGAATAAAGAAGGGAAGAAGGAGAGAAGAAGAAAGAAGGAAGAGAAGAAGAAGAAGAAGAAGAAGAAGAAGGGAAAGGAAGAAGGGGGGGGGTGGCTGGTGGTTCCGGTCGGCCCTCGGCGGCAGCGCTCGGCCAGCCGCCGCCGGCCACTCTGCTGTCACAGGCGGCGGAAGGGAAGAAGAAGAGAAGAAGGAGAGAGAGAGGAAGAAAAGGGAGGAAAGAGAGGGAGACAGGGGCTGGAAGCCCAGCCCCCGTTCACCCACCTCCGGCCGAACCCGTTTCGGCCGGATTGACCCCGGCCGGCCACCGTCGGCCGGCCGAATCCCATAAAAAAATTTTCCAAAACAGGGGATGAAAACCGGTTGCCATCCCTCATTTCTCTCCCCCTTAGATCCATAAAAAATACTGAATGGATTGTCTTTCTCACCTCCGGTCGTCGACGAGCGTATCCCCGGCGACGTTGGCGGCTCCGGCGGTGACGGGGCTCCGGCGATTCTCTCACAAAGAGGGAAAAAGATGAGGGGAAAAACTCAATTTTTTTTAGAGGGGTGGGGAAGGGATGGGGCTGGGATAGAGCTCCTCCGAGGGTTTCCCAACCTTCCTCACGAAGAGAGAGGGAGGAGGAGAGAGGGGTTTGCGGGGAAATCGCTGGCCGTTCGGCCGGCGTGGTCATCGTGGGGAGACCACGAAGATCAAACTGAAGTCGGCATCCATTGCCGACTTCAGTTCTTTGGGTCCAATAACGGGCCCAAATTCAGATCTTTACAATTACCATGTTGTTTTTTTGTTTGTCCGCAGCAGTATTATTTGTGATAAGAAGATTTAAGAAACATGATTAGATGAAGTTTTAGTTTTTTATCGTTAAGAGGGTCTCTTGGTGGTTCCTATGGTGGATAGTGTCAAGGCATCCAACAGAAATCATGTAATTTTCATCCGCATTTATTTTGTCTTCTTTAAGCTTGTATTACGGAATTGAGTGCACCTGCATTCTGAAGAAAATTCTTCCATATGAAGTTGCTGATTGGAAAGTTCTGCATAAGAGAACTGAAGAATTACCTGTAGGTAGTCAATTGTATTGGATAGATATTGAATGGACCCACTAGTGGCCAAACTGAGTCTGAAAGAGCCAAGATGAGACATTTCCTAGAAGTCCAACAATGTTAGCTTTGGATTGAAGCGCATCAATGCAGCAACATTAGCAGCAATCTTTTGTAGCAATTTATCTTTGAGGGAGACCCACAAGGAAAAAATGTCCATTCTCTCCATCCTGAATAGCCAAACCAAAAACCGATATGGACAACACAGTGTTGATCATTCAGTCTGTATTTATTGTGAGGTCTGAAATCTCTCGGAGCAAAATGCGCCGCTTTTAGGGCCTAACCTGTCCCGCCCCAAACCCGGGGCCCGGGGCGCGAGCAGACGCCGCGCACCTGTAGGGCGGATCCCGCAGGCACGCAAGGCAGATAAATCAGATCAACCATCAATAACTAATTAAAGATAGATTCCAGTTTTCATATCAAATGTCCATATATACATAAGTCAAAAGAAAGTCCATATCTACTAGCTAAATACATCATGATCACTTTATCCCGTAATCCCTATAATCATATGTCATCACCTGCAAAAATGTAAATAATAGGAGTGAGTTAACAGCTCAGTAGGCAACATCATGCAATAAAGTCGTCATATAACATGTCATGATGCATATAAAAAGCAGCTAAACTCATGAATCCAAAAATCCACACGATAATCCGTAAACCCGATCCGAGACTCGAAATAACTCAACCGCATGACTACGGCCACATCAACCAGTGGCATGGTTACACCGAAGTGCCAATACAACTCTCCGAAGAGCCACTCCACTGAGCCAACACACCACTGTGCCGCACCCCCTGGTGCCAATCTCACGCTCCACCGAGCCGCTCCGAAGAGCAAAACGCACCCCTGTGCCGCCACTATTCTATCACCGGTGGTCGCGGTATCGGAACTAGTTCCTCAGTACAAGTCGACAGGGCCAACGTATCATCCCATTGGCGGGGCCTACACTATAGTCATGCGGATTTTAAAAATCAATAAATCAACTTTCCACATAATAAATTTCCAAATCAAAGTCATGATTATACTCCCAATAGTAAAGCACATAACAGTTTATGAAATTAAATATTTAATTCTAATTCTAACACATATTGCCAATAATAAAATATAACATCAACATATGCAAGATACATGTTAAAATTCTACTTTAAAGCAATAGGCCACCTACCTGGGCTAGCTTAACAATCCCTGCCACAGATATCACGAACCCCTGATTAAAACATAATCATTAATTATTTAATTAACTAAGAAACATAATTTAAACTATTTTCAATCCCTTAAACTCCTAAGTTCATATATCCAAGAATGGGCCCCCAAGATCAAACATAGACCCTAAGAACAAGTAAGCCAAAACCCCAAAATCAGAATCCTTTAAACCCAAAACCAATCGTGGCCCAAAATAGATTAGGCCTAATTGAACCAAACCAGATTACAGGTCCAGATCAGATTTCGGGCCCAAACCAAACCAGCCCACAGATCCAATCATGTTCAACTCAACCCAAAAACAGTTCTCCAGCCCAACCTAAACCAGATTACACTCAAATCAGACTAACCCAAATTTCTGACTCAGATTCAGACCATAACCAAAATCCATTTACTCAAACCCAGATCAAACCCAATTCACGGAATAGGTGGAACCGGTTCATAGCCTCAAGCAGTTCAGGTTCTGATCCACAATTGAAGCACGGAAATCAAAGCAAGAACAAACCCAGGAAGAAGAAAGAAGAAGAAGAAGAAAGAGAAGAAGAAGGAAGAGAAGAAGAAGAAGAAGAAAAAGAAGAAGAAGGGGAAGAAAGGAAGAAGGGTGGCTGGTGGTTCCGGTCGGCCTTCGGCGGCCGACCGTGGCCCTCGGCTGTGGCGCTCGGCCAGCCGCCGCCGGCCACACCGCTGTCACGAGCGGCGCGGAAAAGGAGAAGAAGAGAAGAAGTAGAGGAAGAAAGGGAGGAAAGAGAGAGAGACCGGGGCTGGAAAGCCCGGCCCCCGTTCGCCTACCTCCGGTCGAACTCGTTTCGGCCGGATTGACCCCGGCCGGCCACCGTCGGCCAGCCGAATCTCACAAAAGAAACTTCTCCGAAACAGAGGAAGTGAAATCGATTGAAATACCATCATTCCTCCTCCCTTAAATCCATAAAAATGATAAAAAAAAATTGTCTTTCTCACCTCCGGTCGTCGACGAATGGATCCCCGGCGGCGTTGGCGGCTTCGGCGGTGGCGGTGGCTCCGGCAATCCTCTCAAGAAAGGGGAAAGAGGAGGGGAGGAAAGGTTAGATTTTCAGAGGGATGGGGAGGGGCTCCTCTGAGAGTTCACGAAGGGGGGGCGAGAGAGAGAGAGAGAGAGAGAGAGAGAGAGAGAGGGAAGGGAGTGCGGGGGTTTCGCTGGCCGTTCGGCCGGTGTGGTCATCGTGGGAAGACCACGAAGAGCAAATTGAAGTCGGCATCCATTGCCGACTTCAGTTCTTTGGGCCCAAGAACGGGCCCAAATTCAGATCTTTACATAACCAATGTTTCATTCTGCAAGCATATGAGATAGTGGTAGGGCAGGAACATTTGAAGCTAATGTTGTCACTGAATTTTACCTCATTGCCTCATAAAAGGGAATCTGACCAAATGTGAATTATTGCAATGTTGCCTGACCAGAAACAGATCTTTTGAGAAGTTTAAGCATCCTTCAGGGAACAGAGTCTGAATCCATCTGTTTTCATATTCATTAGCTGCTAGTTTAACATCCAGTATTGTCAAAAATAGTACCACATGAGAAAATGAAAGAGAGCACAACAAAAACTTTGTAATTAATAAATCAAACAACTGCAACATTATGCTTCAACTAATCTGTGAAGAAAAAAGACCATCTTAATCTGTTAATAAACTTAACCCTAGGCATTCTGGGATCGGACCAGAAGCTTCTGGACTTGCCGTGAAGCCTCATACTCCATCCAGCATGCTGTCTACAGGCATCCAAGAAATGGAAACTGAAGTATTTTTCTATATTTCAATGAACTTCCAGACATGATTTACTATGATGTGTCCTGGTTCATGCTCTGGGTTGTTTGATTAAACTTTTGCAGCATTCTTCCTTGATGGAAGCAAAATTTTACAACTTGTTAAAGATCTTCCATATTGATTTTTCACAATGTCAGAGAGAAAAGGGTCATGCCTATCAATCTCAAGAACCTAAACTCTAATCTGCTTTCTGTACTGAGGGTGACGTTTCGGCTTCTATCTCAACTTCCAAATATATCGAAGTATGTAACAAGATTTCTTTAAATTCTTCTAAGGGTATGATGATCAGGATTATCGATGGAGAAACCAACAGCTAATTGCTTAATATCATAGATGCGTTTAGACGGAGGATCATAATTTTTCATAATTTGTCCAATATACTGATCTGGTTTTGCAAACTATAATTTTAAAGAACTGTAAAATTTTATCCCCAATTTCAATTAATTTACTTTGTCTAAGTAGGTTCTTTCCCTGTCCAGCAGCTATTAATGTTCTTTTGACACTTGCTTGCATCAACATTCGCATGGAATGCCTTAAAGTTTTACTGGAAGGAGCTGAAATCTTGTTCAGTATTTAATGTGCCATAGAGAAATGGTACCAGTTTTAACCCTCAGTTTAAGGGCCCGATTAGCAGCCATATTTTTTTTTTTCTGCAGTTATTTTTAACAATCTGGTGAAGGTTATCAACCTTTTCATTCATGAAATATCTACAACCTTGAAAGGAGGCTTACCACTACCAGTGATATATACTTTCACAATTCGCAACCTTCAGAGGACATGGATAAGTGACCTGAACACTACTGCATTTTGAGCTAGAATTCATGGGGAACAAGCCTGACAAATACACTAGTGTGATTGCTAGTATGAAAAATTCAGGTGGTCATGCATATGTGAGAAGGAAACAGTTCTGGGCTTGTTCGCTTGGGCAGGAGAGATTTGGTGTTCAACTATAGTAGGGTGGTACTTAATAGTTTTCCCTACTTCCTTCACCCCAAAAGGAGCAGAGTTGGAGGGGAGGAAGTACGTTGAAATGTTTAGAAACCAAGTAATTAATCGTGCTGATACCACAACCAATTAATTGCTTAAGAATCGTTCTACAGAGAGACTTTGATAATTCTCCTGATATTTTCTAAAGAGAGCTTGATCATAGTGCGCATCTTTTACCCCAAGAACCTACAGACCAGTTGAGAATGGTTAAAATTTCAGCTCAAGACATAGATCCTTAGTTGTGTTTAGTTCACTATTGAAGGAGTAGTCAAAAATATAAATTTTAATGCATTTGCTAGTGGGATGCTACCAACAAAAAATAATTTGGAATTGGCTAACTATGTATCATTTACAAAAACAGATCCGACCAAGTTGAAAGAATTGGTAATTATAATTGATTTGCATAGTTTAATGCACATTATAACTATTTGCAATTTTTGTATCCTAACTCTGTTCACCAAATTGCTAACAATTTGGAGTTCTCTTTAACAATGATGACTGGTTAAAATTGAAGCAACCATTGGCAAGTAAAAGCGTTAGCATCAATAGCTACAAAAAAGCATCGACAGTTGACAGTCACAGAAGACCGACTGTTTCAAACACTGATACCAATTACACACTCTCAGAAAAAGGAATCAAAGGATGGGAGGGCATTACTTAAATGGGTTGGAAGACAATAATCCCTTCCAATGTACGTGTCCACCCCATAATAGGCTAACATTCATTGTCCTTATGTCCATCCTTCCTCCTTTCTTTTATGTAATCCCTTTGTCATTTTAATAGACTCTTCCATCGTCTTTCTATCAATTCTCTTGGAGGGACAGCTCAACAAGCTACTGGAGCTTGGCACGAACTCGAGCCGAGCTCAATATAACCTGCTCAAGCTAGGTTTGGCTAAACTTCGAACCAAGCTTTAGTTGAGCTGAGGCAAGCTTTTCCACTGTACTGGAACAGCAGAAATGTTTGGACTCAGCTAAATTTCGAACTCGACGATGTGCTAGAGCTCGGCTCGTTTCTTAGCTGAGCCTGGCTCAAACTCACTCTTGGAGAGCCAAGCTCGAGGCGCTAATGAGCATCATCTTGGTATGCACCCTTATTATCTCTTGCAATAACATTTTGTTATGAGAGGATTATTTGAACTACAGTCACCTTCACCATCATGTTTTAAGTAGTGGTTAGTGAAGCGAATATATTGGTTGTTACCTCTTATTTTTCTGAAAGATGTGAGCTGAGAACATCGGCGCCAGGGCTTCCGTAGAACTACCTACAAAGAAAGATTTATAGTCTATGATAAGAAATTTTGATTCTTGATGAAGGTTAGCAAAATTATAGTTGTTAACTGGGACCAATCAGGTGATTGTGCCAAGTTCGGGTAGGGAATAGAGAGAGATGCAATAGAAGGATCTTAACACCATGCCCCTAGTAAATACTATGAGTGAGCTCAAATTCGGACCATTTCCATGGCCAGAACATGATCTCCAGAAATCAAGTACTTTCTAACTATTATTTATAAATGGATGATTAGACAGTAGGGTGTCTTCATGCCGTATGCATATTAAATGTCATTTGTCTACTTGATACAAGGAGAGTGTCTGCATTTCTAGATGAGATAGCTTATTAGGTCCCGATTAGAAGGAGAGATTAAAGTTGCAACATTGAGCAAATGCTAGAACCATGACTTCAGAAATTTCGTTGCAAACCCCAATCTGCCCTACGAAATTTTGGTTTGTAGAGGACCTTCACTCAGGCTTGTGGCTTTTTATTTCCAACCTGGATAGCTTGGGGGCCAAACTGACTTCGCAGCTGATATACAATTCAGTGATGACATGAGGAACCAGAGATTCAAGTGCCGGAACTTGGGTGGGCTTGGCCATGCGTACAAAAAATTAAATCCTGCACCGTATTCCCTACGTCAATCACTGAGACGCAGCGCATGATGAATTAAATATATAGGAATGCATCTTGGTGGTTGGTATGGTGTACGGCCATATGATGCATACGGTGCAGGGTATAATTTACCCATGCACATAGGATTTCCCTTGTGGCTCAAGTGGGGACTCACAAGCATGATGCCCTAGCCTCAAAGAGCTTGGCTTGGGAACCAACCCATCATAGGCCTAGAGAGAACTCTTTTTGGTGATCGTAATGGGAAGGTGCAGGGGCTGGTCTTGACGCATAAAAAGACCAGTGCACGGAGCACGTCAGTCCAAGAGCTCAGACGCAAAGGCCCAGACCATGGAGATCCAAACACCAAGTCCCAGTGGATGTTATTTATGGCTTCTACTTTCTTCTTTCCCTTCTTTTGCACCTAATGCCATTATTTTGCAAAGGCCCATCCCACAAATCGCATGCAATATATACCGTCGCCTTGGCTGGCAAAAGAGCGAGATACGTCTCTCAGATGAATGACTTGAGAGATTTATTTTATGACAGTTTTTCCATCGCTCATTTAAAAGCTATTGTATGCGAGCCGAGTTGACTGATGGAATTATTTCATAGTAGAAATGACACCTAAGCCAATCATAAGGCTCGGGGCTCTGCCCAAGCTCTTCATGGCCCATCAAACCATCCCCACAGCCAATCAGATCAACGCCACAGAACGTAAAAGAAACCCTTAATGCCACACTCCTTTAGAAAGGTGGTAAACCTACTCGAGCTTTAGGGGGACCTCAGTGGAAGGGGTACAAGAGATGGTTATAAACTGCAATCCTTTTAGATGGAGTGAGCGAGAAGCAAACTCTAGACTCTGCTAGGTAACATCTGCAATTTTGGCCATGCATCCCTACTGAAGATGGCCTGGAATTAGCAAACAAAGGGTGCATGCAATTGGGTATTTGTCTCCCAAATCTAAGGCCAGGGTTTGGTGGGATCCCTTCGTCCTTCTTGAATCATTTCTAAAGAAAAAGTTGCCGTCTGGTATTCACTTCCAAGTCACAAGTTCTAGCCATGGTTGCGAATGTTGCTCTTAGGGAATCTGAGTTGAACCATGAATCCAATGTTCTTTCGAGCTCCATATCACATGCAAAAGGTTAGATACGATTCACAAGCGAATGACAATATATTTTTATAATTAGGGCAATGCCCGCAGTAGTTCTCAAAGGAAAAAAAATAACAGGGGAGTGGGGGCCGGGGAATGCCCATAGGCTACAAATATGAAATATTTTGCACATAGGACACAGTACCACCAGTGGACTAATTTACAAGGTGTACTACGCACTTGAATAAAGTATTTTGAATATTTTGAGCCTTTCTGATCATAATGTTAATAATGTTCTATTGGACTGCATATACAATCCTTGAGCTGTCAAATTTAATGTTAGTGCAAATCTGCATGCAACTCCAATTGCTTAGCAACAACTCCAGTTACCACTGATCAACACCCAAGAATCGCAAAGAGAAAGCCTATACATGATTAATGCATATTGTCATGAAGTAAAAGTAGTCTGGTCGACCTTAGAGCATTGAGAGATGCCATCATGCCAAGCATCAAAACTAGAAGGGAAACCCCAAGAACCAATCCAATAATAGTGTCCCCAAAGGCCAAAAACTCCCACTGTGGTGGTCTTGTCATCAAACCAATGTCTTGTTCCCTTGGCGCCCCTACTATATATCCAGTGCCCACTCCTCTCACGTGCGGACCCGGGAGGACTCGGGGAGAGTTGGAACAGGGTGTGCTCACGGAAATGGCAAAGGGTGTAAGTTTGCGGGGTCCCGGAGTGCCACATTTGATAAGACTTGCCCATTTATAGTAACGGATATTTGCAGGTGGTACCGCGAATGGGATTTTCAGTTTCGGGGATACAATTTGATGGGCACTTCTGCGGACCCATCACTCTCCGGTCAGATGAAATAATAATGCTAACAAGTGAAACCAAAGAAAAGCAAAAGAAAGAAAAGACATAGCAGAGAAGGAAAGAGAGAGCAAGAGAGAGTACTCTAAGTTCAATTTATGATTACACTGTTCAGGTGAGTGAATGCTCAGAACTTGCCTTGTGATTTTTCACAAAGGCAAGAGAGAGATGAACTTGCTATAAAGTGTCCTTGTTATCTGGTTCGCTAAAGCTGGAGCTCTTGTGATTGTTTATAGGTTGGACTGGACCGAAGGATCCATGGAGAGGTGTGGTAGAAGCTCTAGAGACAACAGCAACAATCACAACAACGACAACAACAACAAGGTTAGAGAGCCATGGAGTTTTGGCCAAGTGGGACAAGGGGACACTGTTTGTAGTGACTTGATAGGAGGCTTCTCATGGCCTCCAAGGTCATATATTTGTAGCTTTTGCAAGAGGGAATTTAGGTCAGCGCAGGCTCTTGGGGGTCACATGAATGTCCATAGAAGGGACAGAGCTAGGTTGAGGCAGTCCCTACAATGGGATCCCCCACTTTCTAACCATAACCCTAACCCTAATCCAAGGGGCACCCTTATCCCTAACCTTAATATTTCACCACCTTCTAACACTGGTGATGCTAAGCTTTCTCCAAGGACCAATAGATTCCCCTCCCTTCTCTCTTCCTCGTCGTGTTCGACCTCCTTAGGTCAACTGTTCAGCTCGAGAGGTGGACATTTCAACGGCATGGAGGCAGTGAAGGCCTTTCTTGGGGTCGAAGAGTTGAGAGATCTTGTGAAGGAAGGCACGGCTGATGCGTTCCGAAAGGAAGGAGAGGTTGTGAGACTGGACTTGGAGATTGGAACAAGCGGTGATTCGGAGGAAGATGATTTGGATTTAGAGCTTCGACTTGGGTACACTTGAAAGTGTATAATTTTATGCTGCTTTATTTGATTATCGTTTTCTTTCTTTTCCCAGCTGCAAGTCTGCATGTAGCAGAAGAATGATGACCAGTATATTGATGAAATGTTTCTGTTAGGCTGCCAGTTCTATCGTTTGGTAGAGAAACTACATGGACTCTATCTAAAGATGAACATATGTAGGAAGTCTTGTATGGTTCGATCAGTAAACTATATATGGTTGCACTTCTGGATGAAATGATGCTTGTTGGCAATTTAGTTTTGTTGTTAGTCGTAACTGCTAACACTGCATTATGCAAGAAATGTGTGATACAATTATATATATCCTAAAGGCATGGATCGATCATTTTGGACAAAAACATAGGACAGATGAGTCCAATTAATTTAATCAATTTCCATTCTAATGCACCCTCACTCTGGAGATGCAAGATTTTTTTTTTCTTTTCTTTTTTTTCTTGATATTAACAATCATGGAGATATAACCTCCAATCACTAGAGTACAGTGCTGATTTTCCTTGTGTGCGTACGATTATTTGTTGCATATATAATGAACACTAAGCCGACAATTTGGATCGTTGCAGGCATGCTTTTGGCTTCTAATTCTGTAACAATATCAAAACTAAGCATGCTCCGAAGAGAATGTCTTGGATGGATGATCCCCTTGAGAGTCCTGTGATTCCAAAGAAAATAATATGGCACTTATCTTTACGTTGCAAGGGAAATTAGTTTTCTGGTTAACCTACTTCTAATGCAGGTTTGAGATTAGCGTACGTTCTTTGAGATAAAAAGTCCATCGAGATCAACTACAAAAATTAAGAACATTGTTGCACTTTTCACATGTTTAATTCAGTGCCCAACCCCCATCCCACCTCCTTTGTCCCCCACCTTTGGAGAATCTTTGGCACTCCCGCTTGTTCAATGTGCAAAGTTTTTTTGTCATGCCGGCAGCCATTATACTCAGAACTCTGCAAACACGCATGCCTGGGTGATAATAGTGACAAGATGGTTGATCCCTCTCGAGAGACTTCTTGTTGCAATTCTGATATATTTCATCTTTAGTTTCTTTCTCCCACAATCACCTAGGCTCAATATATCTAGTGTCTATGAACAGATGCAAACCTTGCTCCTAACTATATCAAAGAAGCAAATACACTTAAGGAGGAAGTTTGTTATCTGGTAGCCATTGAGAACTGTAGCAAATAAATTCTCCAAAGGCATGATGTTATCATCTAGGTTTTCCAACAATCTCTCTCTCTCTCTCTCTCATGAGTCATGATCCTTCAGCCTTGGTTTTCTCTTGATATGTGCTTCCCAATGACTGTTTTTTTTTTAAATTATATGTGTATTTTGTGAGTGTTTGTGGGCAGTGTTGGAGGAGCCTGCAGGGACATGATGGCTGTTTCCATAAAAGAAGGGGAAGGGATTGCGGTGTCAGGCCGAGATGAAAAGCGAAGTATAAGGGG
Source organism: Phoenix dactylifera (assembly GCF_009389715.1). NCBI lineage: Eukaryota > Viridiplantae > Streptophyta > Magnoliopsida > Arecales > Arecaceae > Phoenix > Phoenix dactylifera. The sequence continues at coordinate 19,066,599 of NC_052393.1, forward strand.
GATTGGGCATCTCTCCCCGGACACGACGGCCTTTGAATGTAATAAAAGCGTAGAGATCCTTACATCGACAGCGTCAGCAGTTGGAGGAGTCGTCAGGTTATTTAGTTTCACGAGCACGTCATTCATTTGCAAGGAAAGGAGAAGGAGAGAATGTGAGTTTTTTTATCCTTTGATTGGCACGCGAGGCGACATCAACTGGACCCACAAGACTGGGAAAATGCAATTTTGTGTTTGGGAAACGGGATGGAAGTTGTCCTAGTTGATTGGTAATTTGGTATGCATAGCTCCCTGTTACGTATGTCTATAAATAATATGTACAATGTTAAAAAAAATAAAAAAGAGTACTGATTGTTGAAGGGATTTGTCTAATTCCTACAAGAACGGTTGAAAAATTTATTATATAACAAATCCTAGGTGATAGAAATTATATAATCAATCGGAAGGAAGATCAATATAACTTATCTTTGCGGAGCATAAGGTCAATAATTTTTATGTTATTTTTTCATTAGGATTATGTGCTTTGGAGTTTGGACTTCTAGTTATATTCTTCTAGTAATATTGTTGAACAGTCCTTTTATCTTTTAAGATTGAATAGCATAGATCTGCGCCTGAGAATCTACTTACAAATGAACGGAGACTCTTTTCCACAATCCAAAAACTTTCTTAGGTTCAAGAGTGGCAAAAAGAGATAGGAGATAAGATTTCAGAATGGAATTATAATTTCATGTTTCTGATCATCTCTTTTTATTACACAGATGGTTGAGGGAGTTGTGATAATGATACAAGGTAGTTATTATCATGTAATAATTCCTACGTAAACCGAGCATGGACTTGACCTCATGGGTACCTAGCCCTTGTTCCTAACACTAGATATTTTATTCATTAATAAAATCAAGCGCAAAACTAATAGACAATGCATAAAAAAAGATATGTTGATAAGAGAAATTTAGATTTGCCCATTAAGTTAGAATTAAAGAGAAAGTGTTATTCTATTTCAAATAAATTTCAAGTACTAATAAAGAAGATCGTAATTTGGAATGAACCAAAATACCTGTTTAGAATACTTGAACTAATACTTGTTGTTTTCTAAAATGGAGGCAAAGCAATGACATAGTAGATAATTGGTAAAAGCTTATGTCAAAAATTTATGTCGTATTGTAATATCAAATACATCTATTTTTCTAGTTCTAGGAAATGAAAAATTATTGCACTTTGAGTTTTCTTTTAGAGAAAAGAGGGGAGGGAATGATCCCCATCTTTTACCATACACCCATACATTTTGAGGGCGGCTTCATCATCGAACCCCATCTCTTGCCCATGTGACAAGAGGTGATATCATCGGTAGCACTTTCTTTTCATTTATCTTAATTACTTCTTCAGATTTTGCTACAATACCTTTTTATTTATCTTAGTCACTTCTTTGGATTTTGCTACAGTAATTTTTTAACTACTTTTTGTGAAAAATTATAATCTATCTTGATTGTTGTTTCTCGACTGGTATAAGAGGAAATTACTATGTCAATCTTGCTTGTTGTTTCTTGACAGGTACAAAAGAAAATTATTGGCTAGCCAGTTGCCGATCCATGTATCCCACCATCCAACATGGATGGAGAAATCAAAAGAAAACAACACTTCAGTTCTAAAAGAAAACAACAACAACAATGATGATGATGGTGGAGAGAAACAAACACCGACCCATCTTCTTTTTCTTTCTTCTTCGAGCAATTTCGACGGCTAGAGCCATGGTCACGATATATAGTGGTGGAGAATGGAGTTGGAGCATGCATTGCATCTCGAATATTAGTCGCAACATCCCATAAGAAATCTTCCATCAATTTTACTGCTCATTCAGCGAACCGATCAGCAACTTTATTCACTTGTAGCGTGCGTTGCATATAGTTGGACCGAGTTAAGAACCAGAAACCAATGTTTGCATATAGTTAGGCTGAGAGGGAATAAATGCGTTCAATTGGAGCGGTTCTATATGAGCTGGGCTTTTCCAACATTGGGCACCCAAAAGCAGCCCCCCTACTTGGGCCAACATTGATGTTCCCTGGGCCAAACCCGAACCAACTAATATTTATACAGGCCTAAGCCAACCCAACTGCAGGCCGGCGTGGGCTGTCATTGGTTTAATGTAAGCCCAAATGCACCCAAGATGTGTGCGACATTCCTACTTTTTTTTTTTTTTTTTTTTTTGGCTAAAGCGGATGTATTATATATAGCTGGTACGGATATATCCAAAAAAGTTAAAAAATAACAATTTCCGGAGTGCACCAGGTAAATCCTCCTCTCTCAACCAGAGGGTTTTTTCAGAATGGTTAGCCACGTAAGAGGCTACTCAATCTGCTATCCTATCTACCTCATGGTATATATGTTTTGCTTGAACGGCTATCCTCTCACATATTATAGTCCGAATATTTCTTAGCAGCGATATTCTTGGGCGACTGGGGAGTTGACCATCTGATGAAACAAAATTCTGTTCAAAGGGGACCGTGACATTTCAACCGATAGACCGCGTTTGATGGCATCACCACGTCCGGATAAAAGAAGGGCCCGAGTCCGAAGATCTTCTCGTGGTGCAGTACGAGACCAGGCTCCATGGATTCCATGTTCCAACCGGAAAATTCGCTGTCTTATTGTTGTGTCGGGCCCACAGGGACGGGAGACTAGACCCCAGCCTGAAGCACCGCGGGCCGGCAGTCCTTTTGACTCTTTTTCTATATGCTGACCGAGACCCAGGGCTGCAAAATATTCTCAGCTCCATGGATGACAAATGACAAGAGTCTATCAGTGGACTATCTCCTCTGTTTTTTTCTTTGGATTTTGGTGCTTCTCGTAGGGAAAATATTCAATTCACGTAACATATGAGAGAGGAATGAGTACGGAGCTAGATGTACAGGGGTGTGAATCCATTGTGATGGTTGTCATGAGGCATAGAAGAGAGAGAGAGAGAGTGTGTGTGTGTGTGTGTGTCCCATTATGTTCAGCAACGTACATAGACTTAAAAGTTTTATGCATGACTCATGTATGAGATTAATGCATCTGCGTAATGTGGTGATTTCCCATAATTTGCCATGCTTAGGTGGTGGTCAGTATAGTAGGAAACTAACATCACAAGTGATTACAGTGAGATCAAGTTTGAAGGGTTTTTTTTTTTTTTTTTGATAAAAACAGATTTTATTCAAACTTATCCAAAATAGCCTACCTAGTTCTTATCGGGTCTACTAATCCTCATGGAACTAGTTTAAACTATTTTCAGATTTAGAGGAGGTCGAAGTGGCTATCACTGGCGGCAAGAAACTGCCTTACTAATAGAGTAGGTTTCCATAATCCCTCTTATAAGTTGTCATTTCTACGTGGAATTTTGTACCAATTTGGAAGGCTAAAATGAGGCGACATTTATCGTGAAAATTCTCAAACTTTGACATATTTCCTCTTTGTCCATAATGTTAATCCAATGCAGACTAGATGTGGCTAAAATTCATCAATAAATATTTTGTTACAAGGTGAGGATGAGCCTCACATTTGTGTCATGTGAGCTGATAGAACCATGGTACTTCATATCAGTACAACTCTGTATTAAATGTATCAACACTGTACTAAAATGACACCGATATAGGATCCAATATTGAGATTGCAACCTTGGATGTAACAATAAAATTATGAAGTAATAAAAATTTTATAGAGATGGAAAATATGCGAATCTATGTGAGACTCAATTTTGCTTGCTTCCTTCATGTTGCAAGTCCTTTTATGGTAGCAATCTCGATGTCTGTTTGCTACATGTAAAAGGAAAATGCTGCTTATTTCCAAGAAAGAAACTATCTACATTTTACTCTCCAGTTTTGCCAATTAATCCATCACCGTTCATTGGATAATTAGGAACAAAGACTTTGAAGCACAAGTTCTTAAGTTTAAGAGTAAAAGATAATATTCTTAAATAAAAGATTATTCTTAAATTCTGGAGAATAAGTGGCAAATAATCATTTGAGGAAATATATGCAGCAAATATTGGAGAAACAGAAACTCGGCAAAGATTTGTTGAGGCTAGGAATGTCCCAAACTTTACTCAAACAAACATTTCCTATCGAAGAGGAATGCCTCTCTATTTCATTCAACCAGGAGCTCAGCCACTTCCTGATATCACCACAGTTAAAGCTGAAAGGGTGTTGGCGCAAACTAGAAAATCAAGGTAACTACGGATCGCCAGCTTAGTACTATGATTACATGGATAGATTAATTAAATGAAAAATAGTATCCATTGTTTTCTTTCGGGAAGTCATCGATCAGAGATGTTTATGGATGGCAAGCAAGGCAGCATCATGCGTGGGTTTTGGAGCGAACGAGATAACAAGTGTTCAAAAAGTTCATGAACTTCCTAAAATACTCTTTGGTTTGGCTGTCATGCGAAACAATCTAGAAAGCTCAGAAGCACCATCATAAAGAGGGTACGAGTTCGTACATATGCTCACACTAACGGTAGTTAAGCATTCGAAATAAGTATGAGATTTCATTTTTATGAGGTAATGCAAGCTGAAAACCCTATGTTGTTAATTACTAGTAAGGGCATAGGAGACACTACCAGAAAACACGCGTATAGTGACGGAAAATTAGTGACGGACCGTTATCAGTCACTATTTGTGACTGATTAGTGACCGCCAGAAATTTGGTCACCGTGGTGTAAACTTAGTGACCGATTAGTGACAGACCGGTCACAGAATGCGCGGGTAGGATGGGCGCCAAAACTTAGTAACTATCATAGTGACGGGATATCTGTCAGCAAAATGATAACCGAAATTGCAACCCCGCAGTGACAAATTCAGCCGTCACAAATATCGTAACCCAAGTATTTATAAATTTTTAAAAGATTATTTTTGGCGGTGACAGGTTATTGACAAAAATTTCCGTCACCAAATTTAATTTTTAATTCCATAAATATTAAAAATATTATTTTTGAGTAAATCTAAATTGAAAAAAGATAAAAGGAGGAAAATCCAAAATGAAACTAAGTATGCCCGCCGTTTCGCCCAAATTTCTTCGATAACTCAAATTCCAATCGCTCTCCAGAAAACTCAAATTCCTTCTCATTTTCAAATCTCATGGTGTTGGCCATGACCCATTTGTACCCCTATTGCAACTTTCCTGCAATGGGATTGGATTTTGGAAGAAGGTCTGGAATTTTTTTTACCATGCTTTATAGTTCAAAAATATTTTACCATGCTAGAAAGTTCAAGAAAACTACCACACTCTTGCTTTGGCTTTTCTCTTTCTTTCTTTTTTTTTTTTCCTAAGGAAAAACCATCCAAGAGGAGATGGGGGTTCGACAGCAAGAAAGTAACAATGGTTAACAAAAGATACTGTTAGAGTAGGAAAAAGAGATTGCGTCCCACCTAGAGATATTGTCCGCTTTGTGGAAGACCACCCACCTTTCGAGGGAGGAAGGGGTGTTGCCCCTCCATTTAAGACACAATCCTTTCCACTACTCAACCGATGTGGAACTAAAGGTTTGTAGCCCCCCCTTTACACACCTAACACTACCCCCGAGTGGGAAGGATTGTGCGGAGGGAGGTCCACGCATCTCGAGACCCTATCTGTTAGAGCAGGAAAAAGAGATTGTGTCCCACTCAAAAATATTATCCATTTTGGGGAAGAGTATCCACCTTTCCAGGGCGATGTTCCTCCTCACGGCTTTATTCTTCAAAAGGCGCCTCTAGGAGAAAGGGATATTGCCTTTGGCACAATCTTTTCCGCTACTCAACTAATATAGGACTAAAAGTTTGTGGCCCCCCTTTACACCCCTAACAGATACCATATGGAAACTTTTTTTTTTTGTTTTCTTTTCTTCTGAGAAAAAAAGAGAAAAAAAAGGAAAACAACGAACTTGATTAAACATGGGGCTCATTTAGCATTGCTTCTATTGTCCGTTTTTGTTTTCAAAACTTTGAGAACAAAAAAAATGATCTAGACTAAACAACATGTATTATGAAACCCTTTTGTGTTTTGAAATTGCTAGGAAATCTTCACAGTAACAAGAATTTATCCTATTCATTGTATTCAAGGAGTGAAAAATATAAGGAAAGAATAGCAGAAGTTTTGTGCAGAGCTATCTTCAGCATCAATTTCAATGTGGAATTTCACTGCTTCGTAGAGAAACAAAATACAAAAACGATAACAATGCCAAACTCGTCCTTAACTACTCACTACACTACTTAATATCATGACCAAAAGTTATTAAACCAAGAAATTAAGTGCTTTTATAAAAATGATGACGCGCCTGTATGATAACACAGAAAATATACTTGGATGGTAACGCAGATGATTTAAGGCAATAGTGAATTTTCTGCTATTTTTTGCGTGGAAAAGACTCAGGCAAAGCCCAAACCAAGGAAATAGTGCATTTCAAGACACAAAATTTACATTATCACATCATGAATGATCTAGAAAGCACACCAGTAGTGCACCATATATATTAAGTGCAGCATGAAGAGTTGCTGTTCTTCAAAAACCGATATTATGAGAAGAATATAGACCAAGAAGTAAAGAGAAAATAAATCAGTATATCTTCCAATTTGAATAAAACTGGAGACCAACATTATCAAACTAGAGTCTGCGAGAAATACCAGCAGTGCGGTTGATGAAATCCATCTTATCAAAATAAGTTCTCGTTTTACATGAATTGACTGGTTCATTGTACTTGTAGCTAAGCAACTCATTACTCCTATATACTTAATCAATCAACTGCTATGATCTATATACACAATAACGCTTAAAAGGGCATGCAGCTACTATTGGAGATACTGGCATCAGAGGGCATCTAAAATATTACGCTTTTGAATATTACTTGCGGTTGGAGATTGCAAAAATTTTAACAAACTGTGATGGAGAAAATACGAAAAGGTGAACAATGAAGAAGAAGCTATAAAGTGCACTTCATCAAATAACTCCAGAAGCTTTGCAGAAACTCCTCATATCACATTGAGAAGCTTCATATACGTTGAAATTATTCCATCTATTAAGTAATGTTTTTCATTACTGGCTCTTTGGAAGTTAAAGAATGTCATGGAAGTCAGAACAAATAATAAACAGATTCATTACCTTATGATTCGACTCAGTTTATGAAACAAATCAAACTGTCGATAGTTTGAGCAAAACAACGGATATAAAAACTTCAAATGGCTCTAACTTTCATCACACCTTTGCGTTACTCACCTCTAGTACGTATATTTCTCCTTCACAAATCCCAGTTGAATTTAATCTATAATTCCTGGCTGCTCCTTCGTCTTTGCCAACATCAGGCGTCTTCACCCTTCTGCTACTTGTTCTTGCTCTTCTTTCCTTCTTCTCTCAAAATCCTGATGAACTCAAAAGACTAAGAAATGCATATATATCTGTCCCTGTAACATATCTTCTGTAATCATAAACATATAACCAAACGCAATACCCTGTCTGTACGGTAAAAAAAGGCAAGCTAGAGTAACTACACAATGTTGTTCATGCAGCAGCATAGTTTATCCTAGGGCTGATGGCCCAGCCTAAGCTCTAGATCGAGTTCCTCTCCATCGTCAACATCCTTCCTCTTCTCTAATTCACTCACCGCGCTCGAGCCATCAAAATGCGTGCCCAAGCCCAGCTGCAACTCCCGACCAAAAAGGCTCAGCTCACCTTGTCTCTGCGAGCCCATATCATCATCATCCCTACCCACCCGTGTATCCCTACCAGCAGAAGACGACGCCGGGATGTACAAGCTATAGTTCTTCAAGGACTCGGAGACCCGAGGATACAGGGTCCGATGGTGGTTCGAGCATGGGTTATTATATCCATAGCCTTCAGAGTCCTCTTCATTCTTTCCAGAGACCGAAGACGCCATCCGGCCATGCTGCATCCTAGCTCGATCTTTCCGGTGGATGTTCATGTGGCCGCCTAGGGCTTGCGCGGTGGTGAACCCCCTCCTGCAAAACATGCACTCATAGTAGGATCGCATGGTCCCGGCGTCATCACTCGTTGGCTCCGGCGAGCTGGCCTCGCCGCTCGATGCCTTGGTGTCCTTGTTGCGACCGCCTTCCATGTCCAAGTCTCAATCTAAGGGGAGAGAGAGAGAGAGATGAAGAGGGAGGGATGGAGAAGATTTTGGGGCGGGGGGCTTTGTAGAGGAAGGAGTTTTGGTTTGGGGACAGCTACAACAGCATTGCTATTGTCAGCGTTTCTCAAGTGAAGTTGAGGTGAGGGGGACACGGCATCGACATCTAGTTTTAGGTAGTATTCTATTTTGGCCGGCATTGTTGCGTTCTGGCTGACTGCCGTTCTTTCCACATTCCAGTTGGTATATTGTATTCGGGCACCGCTTTCCCGCAGCTACAGCGCTTGCCTCTTGTTGCTATCAAGCAGGCCAGGTTCTTGACAGGCGAAACGCCCTTCAACTTCTCTTCTCATCTATATCAAAAATATCTCTACATGTAAAGCACCACATATTCTGTAGTGCAACCTATCTAGACCTGTGTGAGAAGTCCTCTTGGACCTTGTGAGGCCTTTTCACATTAGCACATACTAGGTTTACCGGCAGAGGCAGCAGTGGTTTCATAAATGTTTAAGAATGGATCTGTGGTCTATGGGTCTAATTTTGAACCTTTCATATATATATGTATATATAATCTTTGATAGCGTATATGACCCGGTCGACGGATCGAGCACTATATATATATATATATATATATATATATATATATATATATATATATATATATATATTGAATGTTCGCCGATTGTTAGCCAAGTCAGGGAAGTCTCCTGCTAATTTCGCGGAGAGTAGAAGGTCATCTAAAGTGACTAGAGATCGAGTCGTGCCGTCAAATGCGTATGTATGAATTCATCTATAAAGTATTAATGATCACTGGCCTAAGTATATGGTAGCTATCTAGAAATGTCATGCTTTCATATATAAATGTGGACTGTATAGACTGTCTTGTTGGCACATGTTAGCTAGTGGTTTTTTTTTTTTTGCAAGAAAAAGGTCATACAAATTAATTTTGAAAAAGCTTAATTGATCAAACTGAGATCAATTCAGCTTCCCAAGTATGTAGTTTTGGTCCCAGGCAGATAAGACTATTTTGTTTATCTGCATGATTGTTTCTAATCACTAAATAACGTGGCGTTTTTAGAACTTATTAAGATTCCAAGCATTATATATATTGGTATCCATGGTATTTCTTTTTATTTTAGAACCAATGGTCTGGTTGAGGAGAAGGTGTTAGAACCAGTGGAGCTTCTGTCCACTGATTGGCATCTCTGTCCTCAATTCTTTGTTGGGAGAGGTTCTGACTCCAAATAGTGATGCTCCCTCTGTTCTTGATCCAGAGAATAGTTTTAAGGATGATGTCTTCCATTTTTTAATATATACAATATTATCCTTTTATGTAAAAACTATCAGAATTAATTATGAAAGGATTTATATACATATGCAGTGCCACCTCGCAGCTCAATCTCAATTTCCTACAGTGCATACAGTGAGGAGAGGGATACCATGTGCTTTATAACCAACAATAAAATTTAAACAGCTTCCCTCCAATCTAGCTTCGATATATATAAACTTCATAGAACAATCAGGAGATGGGAGCTTGATATAATTCTAGAAATGTATCCTAAAGGAACTTTGGCACTGCTATTGGCATATATATAATTAGACAGCCAAAGATGAGCCAGCTAGTTTCTTAACACAACCAGCCAGCCAGCGCGTAGCAAGCAATTTCATACATATAGCATGCAAAAGACCGTTTGTTCTACAGTTTCTATAGTACTAAATGCTTCATGTAACGTAGAAAAGAAAAAGCCTATCCATTCAAAACCAGCTGCCATTTCATCAGCATAAGAATGGAACCAAATTCATGTCGTTTCCTGGTCAATGAAGTGCGCTTTTAATCATAACTTAAAACATCATTAGACCATCATTGAAAATTCTAAGACAACCTGTGATGCGCTCAACCCTTGACAGTTATAACACGCCTAGCTTGCACAAGGAAAGGAAAGTGGGCCCCTCAACATTGGATGGAACTAGGGTTCGCCTGAAAGAATGATTCTATCTTTTTTCGTGTCCTTAAATAATCACTTTAAGATCTATGTAGACGGATAGAAGATAGAGATTAAAATGCTTTGAGACATGTACAAAATAAGAGCTAATAATTGATGTTACGAAGAAGATCAATCATTATTTTTTTTTTTGTGTGTGTAAAAGATGCAATCGAAGCCCAAGGAACAAGCATGGCTTACATATTCGTGTGTTCATAAAGTTTGCACATGCATCGAACGTTTCTCTGTAGGAGACATATTTTTTACTTTGTATTCTTTATTTTTTTTTGATATAGCAGATGTTAGAGCTACATGAATTATCATTTTCATCAAATATATATATATATATATATATATATATATATATATATATATAAAGCCCAGGATAACGTAAGTGGTGACGCCAACAAAGCGTCGTTGTCTGCCAGGGAAGCAGGAAATGCGCTTTGGAAAGCCGCGTTGAGGCTTTGACCGAGCGTTCAAACGGAGAAATATAGATGGGCGGCACTGGGCATTCTTAGGTCCTGTGAGTTGGACGCAAGTAAAAAACGCTGCACTCTCTTTCCAACCGCTCCCCACATTGCGCCTTGGAAGTTCTATTGTTTTGTCTTTGTTTTTCCTTTTTTTAACTTCTGTTTGAACCGGCAGCTTTAAGGTGCTCTAGAGTAAATACATCCTGCGCATCCTCCAAAATAATATCTCAAAAATAAATGAATAAGATCAGAAAGCCTTCCAAGACCGCCACATACGAAACCATCTAGTCTATTATCCTCTCAAAACATGCTTGACAATATATGAGGTAATATTTTTTTTTTTTGGTGAAAGCGTCAATTTATATAGCTCGAAGGTGAGTACATCCTGCCAAATCAATAAAAAGTAAAGAGTACAAGGGATAGAAAATATCTCCTGTAAAAGTCCAGAGGAACTCCCCAAAGTGCCGGGCGAAGAAGAAAAGCAACCTAGTCTGCTGCTCGGTACGCCTCCCGAAGAACATGTGCTACCTGAAGACCACCCATCTCTCAAACCAATCTGCGAGACTCTCTGATGAGAGGGTGGCCATCACCATGCCTATCCAAACCTCGTATCCAGTTAATCACTACAGAAGAATCACCCTCGAGATGCACCTGCTCGGCATCGAGAAGCCTCCTCGCATATGACAATCCCTCTCATGCAGCCCGAAGCTCTGTCTCTACAACAGTAAGACCAATTGTCTACCGACTCCCGGCTGCTACCAACCTGCCAAGAGAATCTCTAATCACAAAATCAACACCCTCATATACACCATCCACCAACATGCTAGCGTCAAAGTTCATTTTGAAATGACCAAGAGGTGGGGACACCCAAGAAATATAGGCGAATCTGGGCGTTGTGGCCGCGGAAAGAGTACCCCAGATGTCCCTGGCTATCTCATAGAAAACCATGCAGTGGCTGCGGTAGCCTCCCCCGCCTGCAATGTAGCTCTATCTACTACCATCCTCGAAGATGCCCTCCTACTCTCGAATAAGCCAGCATTCCTATCCAACCAAATATGATAAGCCGTGAATGCTCTGGCAATCCCCTCCTCCCAGAGTCTGGGACTCCGCATAGACACTCTCAACAGATGGATGAGGTCCTGAACCGACTCCACCGACTAGGGCAAGGGAACCCGTGATCTACTCCATATCTTTCTTGCCTTGGGGCACTGCAAAAGGACATGATCAATGGTCTCCTCAAACTCCACACACACCTCACAGCATTGGGTGATCCGCACTCCTCGCCGAGCTAGCAAACTGTTGGTTAGTAAACAGCCCCATGCCACCTTCCAGATAGGCCTGTTAATAAGCCGAGCTGCTCGGACTCGGCTTGGACCCGACTCGATAAAAGCTCGGCTCAGGCTCAGCTCGTTAGTCAAACGGGCCCGAGCCCAATATGAGGCTCGTTTACATCCGAGCTCGAGCCCGAGCAGCTCACGAGCCCAAACGAGCTCTAGTCTCCCAATCGGCCAGCAGCCCAGCCCAAAGGAGCTCTAGTCTGAATTGTGAAGTGTGAAGTCTCCCAACCGGCCCGGCCCAGCCCCCTCCCAATTGACCATTTGACCAAGCCCCACCACGGCACCGCCCCAGCCCCCAGTTGGCCAGTTACCCTTGTCTCCCAGACTCCCACTCCCAGCCCTCCCTCGAATCCCGATCGGCCGATCCCCTTCCCCGACTTGCTGCGGCGCAGCTCCTTCTCCATTCTGCGGCCGATCCTCCACCTCCAAGGCTCCAATCAGCTCTGCCGGTCTGCCCCCGTTGCCTTCAAAGGACCAACCAGCCGTGAAGGTGAAGCACTTTGGTGGTTCGAAGGCTTGAAAGCTGAAGCCCCTTTGCCTCCTCCTTTCACTACCGCCCGACGCTCCGGCCCCGCCGCACTCTGCCTCCCTTCACCCGCATGCTATGCCGTTAGCCGTGAAGCCGACTCCACAGACAGCACCATCAAACCCCTCCCCCCCCCCTCCAACCCCCCTTCACCCCTGCCTCCCTCCAAACCCTCTCGCCCTCCAAACCCCTCCGCCCCACCCTCTCCTCCGAGCCCCTCACCCCTACCCCTTCAAACCCATCTGGACCTCGACGACTCGACCCCTCGACTTGCTCCTCCCGAACCTTCTCCGACCCCCGACCCCGACTTGCTGCGGCGCTGACCCCCCGACCCCAACTTGTTGGTGAGTTCCCTTTTCTTTCCTCACCGTCCATCATCTCTTTGCTCCTCACTCCTCAGCTCCTCTACTGTTTTGAGTTTTTCCATCATTTCTCTTTCTTTTATTTATTGTTTCTGTTATTATTGTTATTATTATTTCTTTATGAAAATGTGTTTGGGAGGAGGGCTGAATGTTATGTTTTCAAGTATTTAAATGAATTGGCGTCTAAATTTGATTGGTTTTGTTTTGTCCTTGAATAGGCTTTGTATGGCATACTTATGTACTAAATATGTAATTTGATTGGTTGTTTATATTTTTCAAGAAATGTCAGATGGCCAACCTGAATTCGATCAACATGCCTCTACAGCTTACAGTGCAAACGAACTTGTTGAATTAGAAAATATTATTCATAAAGATGATGCAATGGATGAAATGAAAGAAATGGGTACAGAACAATCTTGGGATAACCCAAACAAGAGGAAGAGATATGAGGTGTGGACTGAATTTGATATCGTAATAGTAGATGGCAACACAAAGGTAAAATGCAATTATTGTAGTGCTAAATTGGCATGGAAGAAGGGGGGTGCCACAACTTATCTTAAAAGACATTTAAACGCTTGCATGCCTCGAAAACTTGCTAAGTCTAGCGAAGACAAAGAGTTAAAATAAAGCTTATTGTCATTTGAGGTTACTCAAGGTCATGCAATGCTAGCAACTTACAAGTATGATAAAGACAAGATAAGAGAGATTCTTGCAAAGATGTTTATAGTGCATGAGTATCCTTTTAGGATGGTGGAACATCAGTTCTTTGTTTTATTCTGTAAAGCTCTTAACCCAAAATTTGAGCTAATAAAGCGGGTTACTTTGAGGAATGACTACAAGAAAATGTTTGCAATTGAGAAGCAAAAGTTGAGGTCAATGTTAAGAAATGTTGATAGAATTAGTTTAGCGACTGATCTATGGACTTCAAATCAAACAATAGGGTACATTTGCCTCACTAGACATTTCTTAGATTCTGAATGGAAGTTACAAAAGAGAATTTTAAATTTTTGTAGCTTGGCACTTTTCCACATGGAAATTACTATTGCTAATTGTATTCTTCAATGTCTAATTGAATGGGGGATTGAAGATAAGGTTTTTACTACTACGTTAGACAATGCATCTTCGAATGACACAGCAGTCAAGGTTTTGAGGAAAAATTTTGAAATTAAAGAAAAGCTTTACTTCAATGAAAAAATATTTCATGTTCGCTATTGTGCACATGTTTTGAACCTAATGGTACAAGATGGTTTAGCAAAAATACGAGATGTAATTGAGAATATTCGCAAAAGTGTGAAATATCTGAAGATGTCTTCTTCACAACTTCATAAGTTTAATGAAATTGTTAAATAGTTGAAGTTGTCAACCTCTAAAATTCTTCAACTTGATGTGCCTACTCGATGGAACTCAACATATGAAATGCTAGAGTCAGCATTGGAGTTCAAACCGGTGTTTCCAATGTACAAGGAAAGAGACTCCAACTATAAATGGTTACCATCTGAGGAGGACTGGATACGAGCTACAGAAGTTTCAAAATTTTTGGAAGTTTTTAATGAAGCCATAGAAGTGTTCTTAGGACGTTAATATCCAACTTCAAATTTATTCCTTAAAGAAATTTGGAGAGTAAAGAAGAAATTAAATGATATGTCCTTCGATACTAGAGATTTTGTGATGCGCATGACTGAAGAATGAATGAAAAATTTGAGAAGTATTGGGAAGACTGTAACTTACTAATGGCAATTGGAGCAGTTTTGGATCCTCGCTATAAAATACAGCTCATTATATTTTGTTTTCCAAAAATTTATGGTGTGGATGTTTTTCAACGCCATATTGATGATGTTCGTGAAGCTTTAGATATGCTCTATAATGAATATGTATCTTCAGATGGACAAATAAATGCTAGTGCTAGCGATATCACTAGTACCTCCTCCAAATTGAAAAGAAAAAGAAGGGCTAATGATGACTTTGATATGTGGGCTGAACAACATAGGAATGTTATTCCTTCAAACAAAACTGAGTTGGACATATATCTAGAAGAAGATATTTACAAGCCTAGTGACGTGAAGACTATGACAAGTTTGATGCTTTGAACTGGTGGAAAGCTAACACCCTAAAATTTCGCTATCTATCAAAGATGGCTCGGGACATACTATCCATTCATATTACTGTTGTTGCTTCAGAGGCTGCATTTAGTGCTGGAGGTAGAGTGCTTGATCAATATCATAGCTCTTTGAAACCTGCAATTGTACAAGCTTTGATTTGTACTGGAGATTGGTTGCGTTATGAGCTTGTATTGGAGCAGTCGTCAAATGTATATATCATTTATAGTATTTAATATATCTTTTAGTAGTTAGTTTTTTAATTTATAATTTCTGGTTTCTTGTTTAATTTACAGGTTGATGAAGAGTTTATACAATGGAAGCATCCTGCCGCTTTGGTATCAGTGTGATGAAGGTCATCTGCCAGTCAGAAGACATCATAGCTATACTGATAAATTGTTATATGGCTGTCGTCGCATCCTGTCCCATAATCGTCCAATACCTCCAGAAGAACACCGAAGGAAAACCATCCGGCCCTTGAGCCTTGTCCCTCTCAAGGGACCATACAGTCTTCCTAATCTCCCACTCTGATACTGGCTTGATCAGTGTTGTAATCTCCTCCTCCATCACCCCGACCAGAGGCATCGGAATATCCGTTGGGCTCCTCTCTCATGTCTGATCTATCCACCTAGCCCTGAAGAAGCCCTCCACAATCCTCCGAACCATATCAGGATCCTCCCACAACTGCTCATCCTTACCTCCGAAGACTCTAATCCTATTCTGATGCCTCTTGATCATAGTCGCCTGATAAAAAAATCTGGTATTTCTATCACTCTCCAAAATCTACTGAATCCTCGACTTTTGTCTTCAAAGTATCTCCTGCTGAGGTAATATTTACTATGATTCTTCGAACGTAGGTAACTAATGTGCTGCCTCAGTATAAATTTAAGATATGATTGTTTTGGAGTCCAAGATTTTTGGAGCTTGACCCAAGCAAGGGCTATGGGATGGCCGAACTGTCTAGTGTTTGCACGCACCTGCACAATAGAAATCAAAAGCTACTTCCATTGTTCGAAGAGGCAGATATACCGGCCCATTCATCAGCACAATGTGACCTGAAGCGATCACAACCTCATTAGTTTAGTAAAATAATTGAAAAGCTTGAATAAGGAAAAGTCCTTGAGTCTGCATCAATGTACATTGAGGCCAGTCCCATGGTCATTGCACTAGCAATCATGCCAACTACTCACCATGAACTATTCAGC
Organism: Phoenix dactylifera; assembly: GCF_009389715.1. Lineage (NCBI taxonomy): Eukaryota > Viridiplantae > Streptophyta > Magnoliopsida > Arecales > Arecaceae > Phoenix > Phoenix dactylifera. The sequence goes on from NC_052393.1 coordinate 19,082,660, forward strand.
CATTGGTAGCCCAATTACTAGGCCAACAAGATTATAAAAAAGAAAAAGAAAAGAAAAATAAAAATAAAAATTGGAGGGGCATGTTTCCCCCTCCCTCTTCCAGGTTTATTTCCTGCTGTAGCCATCTGTAAATGGGATCTACCCCATCTTTTCTCAAAATCAGAGATACGTGCACCAACAGCAAAATTGGAACAAGCCAGCAGCCTAGGGATCCAATGGGCAGGTTATTAAAACCTCTTGCTTTTGCTTGAAACTGGCATTGGTTTACACGGCTTGGGCCCAAATGTAAATGCCTGTAAGCCTCAGGAAAGTCCTCAACTAATGAATGCTTTCATGACAGCCTTGTCCAGTCGGAAGGGTCTACAATCCAAAATCGGGCTACATATTTTAGGCCAGTTTTGGGCTGCTCGAGCCGGCCTGGCCCATTGACGGATTTGTTCTTGCCAGCAACATCATGCGTTCAGCACAGTAATGCCATTCTTGATCAAGTAGGATCGGGCGGCCCTCGTTGTGCATGTGTATGTGTACACGAACAATTCTCTTGCAATATGGTAAAAGAGGAATGGCAAAACTTGGAGATTGCAAAAACGAAGGTTAGCTCACTGTGGAATTGCCAAATCAGCAGTTGTGGATTGGATAAACTTTTCGTGTGCCTATAACAAGTTCGAAGCATTTTCCCGTCTAATATTTCATTTTGTTCTTTTTTACCTTGAAGAGTCATGTTTGGTTCATAATAGTTTTTTCGATGCATCCGACAATAACCTTTTCTTCAAGTCTAAATTGATTAAGCTACATGCTTTGGAAGAACTTTCAGAAGACTTGGAATATTAGTTTTTCTGCGGGTCTAAATGGAAGGGGTTTAAACGTCAATGATAAATGGAGGAGCCTCCGGAGCAATGCTGTGGCTGCAGTATGATAGAATGTTTGGCTTGAGCACAACATTAGGGGCTCGTTTGGTTCGCGGGAAGCATTTTCCTTCCTAGGAATATGATTCCTGGAAAACAAATTCCTAGGAAGAGGATGCCTAGGAAAGTACTTTTGGCATGTTTGGTTGACCATGGGAAAGTGACAAATTTCCAATGTGCTTATGTTTGGTTGGCCATCCACTTTCCTAGGAAAGTTATATATAATTCCTATTATGCCCTTAATAAAAATTAGGTTTTTAATGCCTCTTTAATGCTTCTTTAATACTGAAGGGACTTTTTGGAAAAAAGTAAAAATGGAGTGATTCCCGCCTCATGGGAAAGTAACTTTCCCATGTTTCTCATGGGAAAGACTTTCCCATGAAATGTGGGAATCACATTCCCATGGGAATACAACTTTCCCTTCTCTCTCCTTTGAAAACTCCAACCAAACAAGAGGCATCTCATTACTTTCCCGTTGACCACACTTTCCCCCCTTCTTTTCCCGCGAACCAAACAAGCCCTAGAGTATTTAAACCCGAAAAGAGATGGCACGGACTAGTTTGGTTCATGGGAAGTATCTTCTTTTACTGAAATACTTTTTCTAGAAAGTTGATGCCGGAAAAAATAATTATTGCATGCTTGGTTGATCATAAGAAATGAGCACATCTTCGAGTGGCTTATATTTGGCTGCGCATCTACTTTTTTAGAAAAATTATATAAAATACATGTTATGGCCTTAATAAAGAGAAAGTTCTCATTCCATTCTATTTAAAAGCTTAAAGGCTTTTTTGAAAAAAAAAATTATCACAATTTCCAACTGGTGAGAATTGGACTTTTGTATATTCTATATAGATTTTTCTTTTTCCCACAAAATATGAAAATCTTACTCTCTTTCTTCCTTGAAAACACTAACCAAATATAAAAAAAAATTATATTTTTTAGTGACTTCACTTTACCTCCTCTTCCCACAAACCAAACTAAAGAGTCCTGAGCTGTTTCGATTTCCATCTTGAATCTAAAGGACTTAACCAGGTCGTCATTGTGATCAAAAGAAGCCTTCTTTTGGCATAATGTATTGCTGGTTCAGATGCTTCCAGTTCATTGCATCTGATTCGTCCCCTTCCCCTATATGAATTTTGATGGATTTATCATCCTTTCATCCCAAAAAAAAAAAAAAAAAAAACGGTATGTTAAGTGCCATGCACAAAATATAAATGCGAACCACGTTCAGCACGAGAAACTGGAGTAAAAATATAACACATTTTTTTGGAGGAAAAAATAGGGATGTAACGCGTCCTTCTTTACGAGAGGACTGGAAGTGAGTCCTTGATACGGAGATCAAGACATCAATTTCGGCATGCGAATCATCTCCACATGTGTTTAGCTACTTCAATAATAATACAACATGATAGTTGCAACCTGAGATAACGTGGAATGAAGCGGCATGCATTCTGTGATCCATGCTTGTGATGGCTACATTTGATTACTTGCCATGCAAATGGTCAGATTGGCCCATGGATCTTGGTGCTCAAAAGTATAACCAATATCCTCTTTTCTTTTCTTTTTTTTCTTTTTTTTTGGATTTTTTTTCGGCTAAGGCGGGCGGATCATACCCGACGAATACGGATACACCTACTAAAATCAAAAAACAAAATACTCCGGAGTGCCAAGGATAGCTCCCTATCTCCAGCCCATAGGATACTAGCAAAATGATTAGCTACATGATCAACCACCCAGTTTGCAGCCCCAAGTGTCATACACCTAACGAATTTACCTTATTTTTTTTTGTTTCCTGGGTAGCTACTAGATTTCTTTTATTGTTTTGTTAACTTGTACTCTTCGCTATATAATTATTTGATTCTTTTTAATGTCCTTTTATAAGATTTAAACTTGCTTTGAGGAACAGATGGATATACTAAGGACAAGAGCAAGGTCCACTGCACCATTGCAAGTGGTTTCATGCTCTAACCATGACACGCTTCTTAGGTTCATATTGCAGGTAAGATGCTACGTACTTAAACATTAATAGTAACTAGTTCTAAAAAACTATTTAGCTGCTAAAAAACATTAATAGTACCCATCCGAACTCAATTTGATCTCGAAGAGCGCATTTGGTTGGTCCAAAGTGGAGTTAAAATGAGTTTCAGCATGAGCCCAATTTAAGGTGAAATTAATGGTTCAGAGCGAGCCGAAGCCACTTTAATGAAGGGAGCTCCTGCTCAGTCCACTGACACCAAATCAAACAAGCCCTAAGCTAGTTATCCATTTCATTAAATCTCAAAGTGGAGGCCAATAACGTTTCTTTGTGAAATTAATGGACCACATTCGGCATTGGAGAGTGCACTATTTGATGAAAGAATAAGAAAAATGTATTTCTCATTTTACAAGTAAAAGAATCTTGAGGGGAGGGTCCAACCGATCCTTATTTTTTCCTTATACATATAGAGATAATATCAGTAGAAACCTAGGCCTTCATGAGCATTGATTTCCCATTCAAAAGTGCTCTAAAGATTGTTTGCTTTGTAAGATGAAGAAACTCTACTATTTGCCCGGTCATGCCTTGACTGAATCTGCTAATATCATGTTAAGAGATATCTAGCACAAGAGTTGTTATTGGCTAGTACAAGGAATGATAATGGACAATAATAATGATGATGACATTATTTAACTAAGTCAATGTACATAGAGTTAAAAATTCTTTTACTGAATTGCCATGAGGATTTCATTTCACAAAAAAAATATATTATTTTAATTGAATAAATAATGGAAATGGCTACTCTCCTTAAAAAAATAAAAAAGTCATTGATAACTCTCTTTATTTGGCAATGCTAAAACATCAATCTACTATAGCAATTAAATAATTATTTAAAAAAATGAATATATTAGGGAAGTTATAGTAGTTGCATAAATTAAGGACAAATGATAGAAAATTAATGGAGATGATATAGATATGTACAATAAAGATATAAAGAAGCTCTAGTAAGAAGAGGTACTCCGATATTTATTAAAGGTGTTAAGAAATGGAAGAAAAAAATATAGATAATATCAGGATAAAAGTTGTGAAAATAATATAGAAAGATTTAATAATATCAGAGATGATCTTACATAGGAATACTCGGTGAATGAGGATCCATAATACCGGCACCAAATAGTTAGGTTACGAGAAATAGACTCAAACTCATGGTTGTGAAAATGTGTAAAAGTTCTAACCATACCTGAGGGAAAAGAAGAATGGCTTCAAACACACCTTGGAGTTTATCAATATCTATATATATATATATCAAAGAATAGTGACAGCGAGATTAAATCATGTATGATCATTGTTTTATGCCAATCAAAATTGATTTAGCCAAAAACTAATACATTCCTTGCAATTTAGATGTGCTTTGTGTATGAAAATTAAGAGGACAACAGAACCATACAAATTGAGAAAAATAGTGTTTAAGGAAAAGACTCTTTCGTGGATTAGCTGTATGTAAAGCCTCAACTTTTATATAGCTAAAAGTCAGTAACTCCATTATCTTCAAAAAAAACAAAAAAAAAACAACAAGATTCAAAACTAATTTGTTATTGCTCATGATTGCATATGTTATTTTCCTCTCAATTATCTCTCTTCACATGATCTTTGGGCATTCTAATTAGTGAATAATTCATGTTTATTGATGATCTCATTGCTCAATATGAACTATAACCAAAATCTAAATCTTCACAATTAATGATAATATCAAGGAACTCGAGTTCAAAGATATGAATACGAAAGAAGCCTGAATACCTTAGTAGCTGGAATCTCCAAAAAGAACATGGTAAAGAAAGGAGTAGGAAGAAATACGGCACTTGTTCACTCAATGATGTATGGAGGGGGAAAATAAAAACTAATGTTCTATGGAAGAATTTCTTGCAAGAAAGACAAATATGTAAAAGAAAGGTGTCGCCCCAAACCCACCACTTTGGTTCGATTACATGACACAGCCGCACACTTCCTAGGGCAGAGCCTTAGAAAATATAATAAGCATAAAAATTTATCATAACTTCAATATTCGTGAACTAAAACAATCTTATTTCATAATAAATAATAAAGCTGGTCCAATTACAAAATTTAATCATTCAACCAGTATCAATGATGCTCTCTCTACTCATCCCTTTTCATGTGATCTCAACCATAGCTAAGCATTAAGCTACTTACAACCTGCAACTCTGAAAAGAAAAGAAAAAGGAGGTTCTGAGCTTTACATTCCAATAAGAATTCCGAATCGCTATACCATAAGTAATGAGAAAATAATCAATTAGCAATACCAAATAATATGACTATCATATCAATACTCAGAAAGCTCATACAAATAATATGCACATTATCATCTTATCATAAATGCATATACACACACACACATAACTCAAATGTATCCAATTATTCAATGACATTTTCTTATGTTATGTCATCCGTTTTTCATTAACTTAATTTTCATATTTCTTATTAATTAACTTTCGGTTGTAGACCAACCAAGATCATGAATCAGTTCAAGACTGACAAATCCCATGCATCGGCCTGTGGACGCTATTCCACATATAAGCTCGTGGAGGCTATCCCCATGCATCAGCCCATGGGCGCTATCCCACGCATAAGCCCATGGATGCTACTCCAAGCGTAAGTCCGTAGAGGCTATCTCACGTATAAGCTCGTGGAGGCTATCCCTATGCATTAGCCCATAGGCGCTATCCTACGCGTAAACCCTTTGACGCTACCCTACGCATAAACTCGTAAAGGCTATTCATGACGAGGTTAATCCACACTATATCTTGTTCGTCTAATTTATATGTTACTCTTGTCAAATCAGTTTCCACTTATATAATGAATTTCTCTCAAATTAATAGTATCTTTGTTCACATAATTATATTTTCAATATCTGATATATATAATAATCATACAAATATATTTATACTGAAAATCATATAAAATATATCTTCACATGCCAAACCAAATTCATCAATGCAAATCCCACGGTACAAACCAATAAACATATATGTATTTGGTGACCAAGTACAAGAATTCTTACCTCTATTGCAATCCAACGCAGCTACAACGCTACCAATCCATACCTAACATGTCCAATCAATTTAATATCAATATAATACCAACTTATCCCTTATCAATCACTTGCTATATTAATAAATTAATTATTCAGTAATTATCTAATTTTAGAGTTCTAGTATTTAAATTACCCATATTCTCTATTCTCTTTTAATTAAAAATTAAATATAAATAAAGGGTCGGGGTCTCACCTCAATTTAGAACTAGAGTATAAAATCTTGTTGAGCTTCTTTCTGTCCCGATGATTGTAGCCCCACACAAAACTAGGGCTGACTATGAAAATAGATTCAGATAGGAAGATATACGAGGCCAACTAAATGACAATGCCCAATTGTTCGAATCGATTAGCACAACATAACACAATCCATCTGATTAAGAAATATATATCCAATCGAAGTAATAGATTATGGATTATTAATTATGGGTTTAATGGTAACTGATAACAGTCGAAGTAAAGGAAGAACAGGGTCGATTAGATAGTAGCGTTTGACGATCCATGTCGATCGGCTTCAGCTAATCCAACCAGTTAAATTATGAAACAAGAACTAATCAATGGTACAGGTAACACAATAGGAATCTAAGATAATAGAGTCCAACGGTATTCGGCGATGGTCGGGCTAGAGCTAGTGCGGCGGATGGTCGCAGCAACACTATACTAGAACTCTCTACTGAGGTCAACTTGGGTCCACAAAGAGAACATCTGGGATCCTCCTGCTGGGTCCATTGAATCATATAAAGAGAGAGAAAGAGATGAAGAGAAAATCAAGAGAGAGAAAGAGAGAGAGGAGAGAGAAAGAAGAAAGAAAGCTTTCTTCTTCTCCAAAATAGGGGAGAGTCCATCTCTCCCTTCCTCTTCAAATCAGGGTAGTGGGGGCCAAGGTGGTCCAGCCTCGGCGACGGCGGCCACGGGTGGCCTTCAGCTGCGACACCATCGACGAGGGTGGCTGGCCGAAGAAGAGAAAAAAATCAAGATTGATAATGGGAGAACTCGGTCTAAATTATGGCCGATCTCCTTAATCTACTTCCACCCAAACATAAAGGTCTTGGGAGATGGAAAAATTCAACCAATCCAAGCAGCCGGCGACGGTAGAACCCAGAAGAAAGGAGCCAAAACAGGGCACCCTTGTTTCGGAAGGTATTCTAGCGATTTGTCGGCTCAATTCAAAGGAAATCACGGGTAGAAGACAAGAAGAAGAAGAGAGGAAGAGTAGCTTAGGTCTTACCTCAGTTCGGCGAAGATCCGACGACTCTTTCCGGCAAAAATAAGAGGAAGAAACTCGAGAAGAAGACTTGGAATCGGCGGCGATCTTTAGCGTTTCCAGTGGTGGAACTCAAAGAAGTAGAAAAAAGCCTTAAATAAATGATTTTTGGAGTTTTGGATAAACTCAACTCACCCTAGGTCTCTCAGAGTTTAGCGAGATCGGAGGAGGAAGAAGACTCCCGACTCCTCCATCCATCGTGTGCACCAGGTACGCTCAAGTGCTAATTGGGCCTGGCCTCTTCAAGCCGACCCATAAGCCCAAGAGTTGAGCTGGGCTTTTGCAAAAGATCTTTATATACAATTAACATATATAAGAGAAGTTATATATAAAAAAATTGAAAAAAAAGAGAGGAAGAGTGGAATAAATATAAGAAGCAGCAGGCTTTAATTATAGTGAATTAAAAGGTTAGTATCAAGCAGGGCCCCATGGCAAGGATAACATGGTTCATTGTTTGACTCGGCTGCGTGCGTACGTTCATTTATGGGTCAAAATTAAACCAGCTCAGCTGGTGCAAAGGACAACGTACAATTATACTTTAATGATCCAGAGCATGCATTTAGAGTGAGGGTCCCCAGCCAAGGATTCGTTGGATTCCTGCTCCATTCTCACAGCTCATAAAAGGAGTTCCTAAAATCGTCCAAAGTCCATACCATTCGCTCCCAATGGATTGAATTGTTCCACATTAACGCCAAACTCTGCATTAGGTTAGCCAAAATTCTTATATACTTTCTTCATTTAAATGTTGATGTTCTTATCAAACTAAAGATCTAAATTTATCCAAATTCAATCACAAACATCACGAAGCCTGATGTACAAATCAGACTAAAGATCTAAATTTATCCAAATTTTGATATACAATGCCTTAACACCAATTGGATTCTCAGCTTGATGCATGGAGTCCACCGTCCTGGACCAGAAGATCAAATCATACTCTAAGGAGGCAAACATGAGTAAATGACTGATGCGCACCAAACACGGAAAAAGCGGCTGCAGTGAAAGGTCCAACTCAGAATGACTGTTGTGGCTGTAAAATGTGAAACAGAGAAAAGGGGAGGAAGAACAGGAGGAGAAGAGGAGAGGAAGAACGGTAGAGAGCAGGAGAAGAGGGAGAAAGAGAAGGAGGAAGAGAGAAGAGGGAGACGTGGGGAAAAAAATTCTTAATTCTTCATTAATCCTAATCATCATAGAAGTCCTCTATAAATAGGGCCCAAATAAGAATAATTAAAATAAAACCCCCTTATACAAAATAATTTCCAATAAGCCCAAAATACACAAATAAAGTCCTACAATAATAAAATTGCAAACAAACCCAGAAATAAAAGGCAAATAAAATAGGGGACTAAACAGAAGGATGATCAGCTCTGATGTCCCCATCAATAACTTCTTTGTCCCATCACCTATATATCCTTGCATCACCGTTTCTTAGCCTCCTAAATATGATTTGCATGCGCACTTGGGGCCCAAGATGCCTGCTACTTGACAAGCTGTAGGTCCAGCAAGTGCATTATGGACGTTTTGGTCTTCGATTGAAATGGTGGCTGCATAGTTTGCCTCATGATGCATGACAACCGGCCGGCAAAGGCAACTACAGTGATTGATTGGATTAGGAGTTGGAGGCGTGTAGATGAGAGCAAGCCGTTGCTGCTTGACAATCACGGATTACTGTAGAAGGGTGGTGTCTATCAGATCACACACGTTTACAAAAAAACAAATTGTGCAGCTGACTGCATTGCTTCCTATACAACTCACCATTTTGAAGATTTTGTTTGGAGGAAGCATGACATAGTGTCGGGTTCTTTATCTTATTTGTTGTTTCTGAATTTTGTTAACCGCATCTATTGTACCAAAAGAAAAAAGAAAAAGAAAAAGAAGAAGAAGAAGCCGCTATGGTTGGAGAAAGCAATCGTCAGGATGAGGGTGACACGCTGTGGAGGCTATACCCCGATTTTGAGCAAAACATTTTTTTCATATGATAAACATGATGGCAGCATAAGAATAAGAGGCAAAGAAGGCGGCCGACGTGAATATTTTGAACACGCAAGAGGATTGCAACAAGAAAATTTTCAATGACTTATGCTCGCATTGCACCATAAGAAAGGTGTTTTGTCTGAATTATTTTATTACATTATACTCATCAATAAAAGAAAAAGGATAAATGCATGACACCTACAAGGACATTAGGCCAACGGTGGCAAATCAGTTTCGATTTCTTGATTTGTTTTATATCACAGTAACAGTACATATTTGTCGCCTAGAAAATAGGAAAAAGTTAAACTAATTCAATATATGAAAAGAAAAGAAAAGAAAAGGAGAAGAGGAGTTTTTCTTCTTTGGTTGAATAATGATGAATAACAAAGGAAGTTGCAGTAAAAGTTGCTGTGCTGTTATTTTAATCATATGTTTCGAAATTAACATAATTGTTATAAAAGAAAGTATATAAGGTTTTTCGGAGAAATTTTCTTCATAAGGTTTTTTTGCTGAAACAACTAAAAAAAAAAAAATTCTTTTCTAACAAAATATTCCTCTTTTATTTTCTCATAATTTCCATTTGGTCCAAGAAAGCCATGCAAAGAAAAAACAGTTCAACATGAGAAAAGAAAAAAAAAACACATAAATATTATCTTTTTTAGTGAATTAGACTATGGGGAGTTGTAAAAGTAGTATAACCTTCTTGGAAGCAGCATTTAGATGCACTACATATCTTGTTTGTACCATTTATTAAAGAATAAAAATAAATAAAATCTTGTTTGTATCATCTAAGGGCAGTGGGGCAAACAAACTTATTTACATAATCTACTGGATGCTATTTTTTAAAATGATTCAGTATTAAAACATATATATTAGATAACATAACGGAAAGTGGAAACGCCTGCGGCCGAACCGGAAGAGGCAAAGCTGCCGACGATGGCATGCCTTATTTGAAAATATTACAAAACACGTGTTGCCACGTGAGCCTATTTAATCCTCATCTTGCTTAAGCTGCACATGACACCATTTTTTTTTATTTTCTTTTCATTCCCCTTGACAAAAGATTGAAAGTTAAGGCCTTTTAAAAGAAGGACGTATGTAGGATTTCCGAGAAACTACATATTTTCTGAGTTGCTCATATTTTTCGGAAAGCGAATAGCGTTGCCGACTGAGTTACTTTTTTTTACTGTGCATCACTCGGAGAAGTTCTTTTAGAAAAATCTTGAGATTGTTTCTTCCACTCTTTGTCAACTTCTTTTGTCGGATTGCTCTGGATGCAGTCACGGTCGTCTCAAAAAAATCAAGAAGAAGAAAGGCAAAAAGCCATTTGAATTAATTGAGCGTAAGTTAGCATCACATAAATTTTCACAAAAATAAATTATAAGCTGAATTTAACTCCTTGCTTAATTACATATTGGGACTTTTCCACTTACAAATTAAATAATTAAATATTTAAAAAAATAGCTCTAGTAATGAGTTCTAGATAACCCACATCAGAAATGAATCCTCGTGCACAAATAGGAGAAATTAAAGTAGAGGGAAAAAGATTTTTCCCAGGAGATCTAGCACAGCCATGTTTGGGGTTGCAGCTGCCTATCTGGCCTATCATATATGGCTGGATAGGAATGGACGCATGTTCGAGGGGAGAGGGTTGCACCCGAGGATTGTTATGGATAGAGCTATGGCCCAGGCAGCGGAGGTTTGTTTGGTGACTCCATCGACGTCATCTGAGGTGGCTAGGGACATCTGGGGTACCTTTTCCGCTGTTTCAGCGCCTAGGTATGCTTCTCTTTTCTGGGTACCCCCACCCCCTGGTTTTCTTAAGCTGAATTTTGATGGTGTATGGCGATGGATAGAGCTTCTGGAGGAGTTGGCTTTGTTATTAGGGACCAGTACGGCAGTTTGATTGCAGCTGGTGGTCGGAGCACTCCAGGCTTGACGGTCATTGGGGCGGAGCTACGAGCTGCTTGGGAGGGTATCCGGTATGCGAGATGTGTGTTGGGTGCTGACAGACTGTGCATTAAGGGCGACTCTGCCACGGTGATTGACTGGATACGGGGGGCGGATAGATATGGTGATGGCCACCCATTGATTCGAGATACCCGCAGACTGGTTCAGGAGATGTTAGCTGTCCAGATTGGTCATGTGTATCGTGAGGTGAACAGAGCTGCGGATTGGGTAGCCTTATATGTGGCTCGCCACGCTGGGGACGTCATCTGGACGAGTCTAGCTGGTGTTCCCCATTTCTTGCTCTGTTTACTCTCCTCTGATTTAGCAGGATGTACTTCCTTTTGATTTAGTAGAAATGGATTGCCGTTTTACCAAAAAAAAAAAAAAAAAAAAGATTTTTCCCATCATTTTGAGTACATTTACATCCTTCTTTTATTTTTTTTAAAATAATCTAAACTATAATCTCAGTATATATACCATGTCACCTTCTTCCCAAGCAGGCCCAAAATAACGATATGGCAGGCGTTTTAAAGATGTGAGAATTTTATATGCTCCATTTGTCCATGAAAGCAACTCAAGAGTAGCTCGAAAGGTAATGGAATTAATGCTAAAGAAGCCCATCGTTTTCACCACCCATGCTTGTCAATGCTGAGCTAATTCAAATAAATAGGCTCCCATATTAGTGACGATGTACCAAGATTCTTGAGGAAGACCACTCCTTTAAACCTCCCAAGTTGTCGCTACCAAGGTTTTTGAGGATGCCACCATTACTTGCCTACTCAGCAACTTATGAAAAGTGACATGAGGTGAGGTGGCTTCACGTAGGCCTGGATCCTGATCAAACTCCACATCTACACTTGTCCCGTGTGACATTATTCTATCTTACACCCAAGAAACACAGGATCTGAGAATTAACAAGTGCAAATTATGACTAGCTACACATTATCAAAACCATACATCCAATGAATGCGAGCCATTCCTCCCCGGACCTATCAATAGGTTAGGTCAGAGACAATAAACAAAGAAGAGTTAGTTGGTTTGGCCTACCAAAACCTAGGAGAGCCTCTTACCCATCCTTCGCCCATTGGATGCAGGGAGACAAGAGAAAGGACCTCACGAGACAGCTCTATGGCCAAGGGGAATGCATCTGTAGAAAGACTGAAAAGTTTTTTACCACTTGGCTTTTGGCTTATATCCCACCAATGGGAATGGCGTAGGTGGGGTACCATCAACTTGGTACTTGGTTGCAGTGGATTGCAGCAAATTAAGGAGGGGGCATCTCAGCGTCAAGCGCGCCGAACGCTATAGATCTCATGCCCACATGAGCTGCACTTGGACGTTGGGCCTCTTTTTAGGGTACAACCTTTTGAGCTGTGAGTATCTCTCTGTCTTTGGAAACCGACCACTAGATTTGAGCTCTGTTTTGCCTTTGCACATGTTAGGGCACGGGCGCCTCTCGTCGTGCCAAGGATTGCTAAGAGGGGCAGGTCTAGTTTTGGTTATTTGCAGGCCACCATGCCTCGAAGTACGTAGCAATGTTCTACCAAAAAAAGAAAGAAAGAAAGGTACGTAGTAATGAATCATACGGTGATTACGCTGCATTGCATGGAATGTAATTGTGGTGAATGAGGTGTTTGCCTAAGGATTATGGTAGGAGTTGCTTCTTTTGTGGCTAACCATTTCAGAGACTATCTATAAGTTGGAGAGGCGAAGTTGTCCAGTGCTCTCCGCGATATTTTACCTTTTGATTTTCTCGACTGTATCCGTACACGTTATGTATGATACTTCCACTTTTAGCAAAAAAAAAAAAAACATCTCTTGGCTGTTTGTTTACTTTGCTTTAAATCAAAGTTAATTTTTGTGAAATTGAGCATGGTAGAATGGATTCAGATCTTCTCTAGTCCCGGCTTGCATCGGAGAGGGTTTGTCTTCGGATGATGGCCGACTGTGGTTAGTGCGAGGACTATGATTGGAAGATATGTCGAGGGGATTGGAGAGGATCTCAGTTTTTTCAAAACCTTACATAACATAGTTGATATATTTGAAATTTTAAAATAGAATGGTGCTATTCTGATCAATTTTTATATACACATGTGGTCTACAGCTTATGACTAGGCATGTCTTGCTTGGCCAAAGCCATGTTACTTTTGAAATTGATTCAATATAAAGAAGGTTTGCGATCGCATAGTTTTTTCTACAAGCAGTGTTGAAAGTTTCTTTGAGGAAAAATAAAAAATCTTGAAGAATCTACAGAATTTTGACAAATATGACCTAGTGGATTCTTGATCCTTATTGGGATTGAACCATGGATGGAAACGGGGGCAGGCCTGGATAGATCTGCCGTATTCAGATTATTAAATAATTATTTCATACATTTTATAATATTTTATATTTTAATTATTATTTTTTAAAATAAAATTTTCTCTTTATAAAATAAAAATATTTTTAATATTTTCAAAAACCTTACTTTTAAAAAATATAAATAATAATAACTTCTATGTGCTACTATATTTATATAATTTTTACAAACTTTTTAAAAATAGATAATTCATGATTAGTTTTACTTATGCTATAATTAAAGAGCAATAGTACTATTTAGTCCTAAGAACTATTGATATTTTTATATTTTTTTCTTTTAAATAATTTTACTTTTAATATTTTATTACAAACTCAGCCGAATCAATGATTTAAATTTTTGACAAGGTTGATCTCCATGCAAGTTTAATAACCATATCTTAAATTAGTTTCCTATGTAACACATGCAATCAATATATTAATATTATTTTTTACTATTGAGTTCCGTTAAAAATTTAATTTATATTCGAATAATATTCGACTAGTATCCATATCTAGAATAAATATGGATACTAATTTTAAAATTTGTTTAATATTTATATCTATACTCCTATTTGTGAAAAAATATAAATATACATGTATTCAATCAATTTTCAGCCTTACTCAGCAGCTCACATAACATTAAACAAGCTAAGGTTCCAAAACATAGAACATATAAACCAAATATTGAACAATAATACAAAGAATAAATAGAAGTATTGTTCTTCAGAAAATCTAATATACCTTAAACTAAAAAAAATAAATATTTGAAAAGGAGATTTAGTACATACCCGGAGCCTGATCTGGAGTAGGCATACCAACTATAGGTTTATTTTAAATATGCATTCTCATGTTGACTCTGAATGCGTCGAGTAAAACCTGTTTTATAATTGTCATGCCCCCGCCTGCGTGGGGCACGTGAGGCACCCAGTACCCACGTAGGAAGCCATATGAGGGGAGAACACGGAGCTCCTCTGTCAGATATTGTTCAGTTTCGGAGCCCGCACGCATACACACACGCCGCTTAAACACCTTTCCGGTTTTGTTTGCCATCCAAAATGCGTCTGTAGGATTTGGAGACACCCGCTTCATATGCCCAGGCTTTGAAACGAGTCTAGCTGATGTGGATTTTTTCATTCACCCATTCTCGGACTAGAGTCGTCCTCGGCTCTAATACCAAATATCATGCCTCCGCCTGCACGGGGCACGTAAGGCACCCAATGCCCACATGAGGGGCCACATGAGGGGAAACACGGGGCTCTCCTACCAGATATTATCCGGTTCCAGGGCGTGCGCACGCGCGTACGCCACTTATACCCCTCTCTGGTTTTGTTTTCCATCCAAAATGCGTTTGTAGGATTTGGAGACACCCGCCTCATATGCCCAAGCTCTGAAACGAGTTTAGCTGATGTAGGATCTTTCAATAATGGTCGAATATGGTTGGATACACAATAGACGTAAATTGCCGCCCCTAGAGTGAACATCAGGCCGTATACTACAGTTGGGATTACTTGGTTTAATGAGTAAACTGTTATCTACTCGTAGAAGATGAAATTAGCTACAATCGAGGTGTACTCGGAAATTGGCTTAGTAGATAACGAAGTATTCTATGGATAAAACAATGCCGCCCACAATGTTCTGTGGCACTTATCACATGCTTTGGTAACTCGGGAAAAGTGACTTCCATGAGCCAGGCAAGCAGGAAGAAGAAAGTGAAAGACGCATACATTCAACCTAGCTCTAGTTCAAGCTTGGCCACACATTGGAGTAACTACAGGATCTAACCTAGTTTTTTTTTTAATCTTTTTCTTTTGTACGAGCAAGAGATACTCTCTAGCATCTCTAGAGAATACATCCACACTACTAACTTGAAGAAATAGAGCCAAGTCCGCTTGGATGTAATTACTACTCCAAAAAGTTTAGTAGTAGAGGAAAGCAGCCATGTTTGCCAAGTAGATCGCAGTATAATTTCCTTCATGCAAAGTATAGATGCAAAAAAGAACTCAATGAGACTGGTAGCCATTGAGTAGACCAAATCTAGATCTTTTTATCTTTCTTTCTCAAACAACTTTACAGATGCAGACTGAGCTCTCGGATGGGATCTAATATCAGATCATATATCAACATTACTTTGTGATATATATCTAGGCCCGGATATAAACTTGGCCAATTGATGAAGCCTGAAAAATATTTTTTTTATTATTGCTAAAGCGGATGGATCATACCTGACGAGTACGGATACACCTAATAAAATCGAAAAATAAAAGACCTCGTAGTGTTGGGAGTAATTCTCCATATTCGGCTCACGGGATGCTATCAGAGTGACTGGCTATATAAGCAGTCATTTAATTTGCAGCTTTATTAATTTTACGAAATACATGCTTGATCTGAAAAATCTAGCTATAACCTGGAAGGGTGAAGCCTAGCTATAGCCTAGATAACCAGCAAGATGTTATTGGATGCTGAACACTGTAGTGCGTTGCACGTACCTACACCTTGGTGTGATGTGTGAGCCGGTGAGTTTTTATTTTTTTTTGACAAAAAAGGTAGGCCCCATTGACACATTGATGACATGTGGCAGTCCCCTGGCTGGCTGCATCCGCCCAAGGTATGACTACATGTCCATCCATAGGACGAAGGAAGAGGAATTTGAAAGCCATCGAGTGCTTTCTGGAAAATATCTTGGGGTTTGGGGCGGCTGCGTCCAGGTTCTCCTCACACCCAAATAAAACAATTGGAAACTAAGAAAAGGAAGGGAACAAATGAATAAAATAAGGAGTGTGGGACCTAGCAGCCCTGTGATCCTCCAAGTTCCAGATTTGGACTCCCTTTCCCTTGTCCGGGAATCGATATCTTCACCCTGTTGCCGGAGAGGGAAGGAGGAACTTTCTCATATACTCTATAATGGTCGTTGCCGGTGGTCTTCAGATTTTTAACATTTTTATTTTTAAGGCAAAGCTGAAAGTAGTTTGAGCTAGATTGTACCAAATACAATGTATTTTATAGGCCAGCACAGTTTTATTGAAAAATGACTCGATAACGATGGTCGAGTAAATCTAAAAAGACGATGGTAGTATGGATGGCTGACACTCGTTGCTCCGAAATATCAGGTTATGATTGACGGAGACGTTGTCTCTTAGGCTAAGCAGATCTATAAGAAGGCCAATGAAGCTGTAGAATGAGTGGCCTCGTATGTAGCCGACCACTCTAGAAGAGCTCTCTAAGTTGGGAGAAGAAGCTGTCTAGAGCACTCTAAATCTTATCACTATTCATGAAATAAAATATTATTTTTTATATTAGTGACTTTATAATATATACATTTATTAGTGAAGATAAAAATTACATGACTTGAAAAGGATTTTGTCAAATGGCATTATTATTTCATTGTTAATACTCATTGTGTCATATTGTAACCTTACATAATAGTTATCACGACAATAATAAGTGCATATAAAATTATCTTCTAGGATATTATGATGGTTTATAATAATGTGAGCCAAGAAATTGTTTGCAACAATTCTGTTACTAAGATAAGAAGAAAAAAAAAAGATCATTGCACCAACCTAAGTAACAACCCTTCATCCAACTGCAATTCACTTTTATTCATGTCAAGGCAAAAAATGTTGCCAATCCAATTTGTTCATTTTAGACATGTAAAAAAATGAAATTATGCCCTATATACAAAGTGCAAGTAAGCATACATCGTCTACCAACCTATTTTCCTGCTAATTTTTATGATTAACCAAAGATCCTTGGTAACTTGTTCGAGAGAAAAAATAAGAACACTATCAACATGGATATATAGGAATGTTTGGGCTAGTCCAAACAATCTACGTCAACAAATTTTAAGTAAATCTGGTTTAATATTTTGTTTGAAACAATATAAAATGAGGCATATGAATCAGCTCATCAGAAGCCCTACTAGTGAAATACTATATAAAAGTAGGCCGGCTTTTTTTCCCTTGGTACGTAGGACGGGAGCGAGTCCAAATTACATGCGAGCAAAGGAATTAGAAACATATGCTAAGCCGCATTACAACAACGGAGGCAAAATAATGTATTCAACGCTTTGTTTCATTAAGCTGTGAAGCTTTATTTGAAAGGAGTTTGCCACCTGGTTCCCTTTACTATAGAAACCGAAGAGTGTGTACTTGCCAACTGTTGGATTTGATGAAGGGTATTGGCTATTTTTGAAGTTAAATTGGACTACAAACATGCTTAAAAGTTATCAAAATAGTAACATATAAAAGATCTAAGCACTTTCTCCATGGATAAAACCTTCTCTCGGCCTTTGAAGCTGCTGTTATGAAGGAAGCTTGATCTCGTCATTAAGAGTGACAATATCACTGCTCGTCCTTTTAAAATGAGATAGATTTATTTATATATTTTATATTTTCTTACACTCCACCTCCCATATGAGCCGGATTTCTCTTTAATAGATGAGCCCAACATGTGAAGTTTTTAATAATAGAATTAAAGGGTGCGAAGACAGGGTTCAAACTCAGCACCTCCGCTCTGATAGTCTGATATCATGTTAACATCACCACTTGTCTCCAAAAGATTTAGCTTTTATGATGAGATAGATTTATTTATATTTTCTTACAAACACAACTAGTTATTCTTACATAAATTGGCTAATGCGAAATGCTACCACTATTATAGAAGATTTTCATGAATTACAAATAATTTTGAGACACCGACCCAATATCATGCCTGTTAAGTAGCAAATAGTAGATAAGCAGACACGGTAAAAAGCCGTGTGCACGAGGCAAACATATGGCACCGACCAAAATTCTTTCGAAATCAGATTAGTTGAAGATCGGAAAATACAGGCCATTCAAGTAAGGCTAAAAAGATAAGATAGTGGACTTGTGTAATGAGACGACATCAAAACCCCCAAGCTTAGCCAAATTCTAGTTTTAGCGGATTTAGAGCCAACCTGCACTTCACCCGTTTACGGAGCAATCATCAAAATCCGCCACCCGCGACAAATTAATGTCAGGGTGTGAGTTGGCGGGTCCGGGTCAAACATCGTCACGTTTCCCCCTTGGTCCCTGGTTTTTAGGGATATATGAAAATACCGTGGTGGCGTGACGTCGGGAAGAAAAAGAGAGTGAGAATAGGAAGAAAAATTAGCAGCCTACTTTGTCCGGCAAGTCCCGTTCGTCTCTTCTTTCCGACGCCGCTCTTCTTCTTTCTCCCCTCTCCTTTTTTCTCTCTCCAAGAGAAAGAGATGGTTCGACTCGAATTCTCCTCTCGATTCTTGTGTATTTGAGCGATGAAATGCGAGCGGGGACGCAAGGCTTCGGCGGAGGACGGGCGAAGGACAAGTTCCTAGGATTTCGCCATCACTGGCGGCTGAGGAGAGACGGACCCACTCTTCTTGAGGCGACTCGGGGCCCTTCACGAAGCCTTTTGGGTGGGACGCGGGTTGGGGACGGTGGTTTTATAGGTACCGGTTTTATATTCCCTCTTTGCCGCTGGTTTTGGGGGTCGGGGTGTTCTGCTGCGTTCTTGTGACTCGGAAAGGAGCAGTCTTTGTGGTTTTTACGGTATATAGGTGCGGGGGGAGTGGGAGGGAGTGAAAAAGATGATATTTTCCCGGGGTTTTGTTGTTGTTTAAGAGGTTATGTGTTGATGACTTTGTTGGTTTGTGAGTTTCATGGTTTTTACTGTTGTTTTCTTCTTCTTGTTGTTGTTTTGGTTTGAAAGGGAGGAATCCTGACACTTGTTTTTAAGAATTCTAGTTGTTTGTTTCGATGACATTCTCTGGTTCTGAAGGTTTGTGAAACTCTTGATCTTTTTGTAAATCTTTACCGGTTCAAAGTTTTGTGGATTGGTCTTCTTATTTGGGAGTATTTTGTATTTTGTTGTCGCTCTTCACTTCTTTTTCTGGGGCTAAGCGTTGAAATCTGAGATTTTACATTGAGAGTTATGCTCTTTTTTTTTACTGTTATTTTCTCTTTTGTATCATAATTAGGTTAATGGGCTTTGGATTTTTTAGATCTTTTGGAAAATCGAAATTCTCTCCTCTTGTTCCCAATCTTGGGTTCTAGGGTTCATCTGCTGGGTCTTCGTCTTGTCACTCGAATTGACAAACGGCCCTTGAATCTATTTATTTGATCGACTTTTCTAAGAACCGATTCTTGAGGTTTAGATTGGGGCTCTTTTTCTGTTTGGCATAAGGATCAGCGGAAGCGGATACCCGTAAGCTTGGATGCTAGAGTTTGGTTTCGCAAGATCTTCTTTGTCTTTTGAGAAGCGGTAGATAGATTCTTGTCCTTGATCTTCTTTCTTCTTCCATGGATGTGCTTTCGTTTTTAATCTTCAAATGTGGTGACTAGGGTTTGCTGTGCGACACTCCGGAGAGCTTGGGATCTTCCGATCAATGGATTGAATGAAGCTTTCTAGTTCAGATGTTAAGAGCATTGTGCCATGGGGTTCTGATTTTTTCCCTCTTGCTCTCTGCATCCGCCATTGAGATCGGACGCTGCAGCTGCGATGTTGACAGCCTCTGGAGCATCGAGACCATCCTCCAATGTCAGAAAGTGAGCGACTTCTTGATCGCGGCGGCTTACTTCTCAATTCCCCTCGAGCTTATCTACTTTGCGGCATGCTCCAACCTCATCCCCTTCAAATGGATCGTATTCCAGTTCGGGGCCTTCATAGTCCTCTGCGGACTGACCCACCTGCTCAACGTCTTCACCTACGAGCCCCACTCGTTCCTTCTGATGCTGAGCCTCACTGTTTCCAAATTCTTCACCGCGCTCGTCTCGTTTGCGACGTCGATCACCCTCTTGACCTTGATCCCTCAGCTCCTGAGGGTGAAGGTGAGGGAGAACTTCTTGAGGATAAAAGCCTGGGAGCTGGACAGGGAAGTTGGAAAGATGAAGAGGCAGGAGGAAGCCAGCTGGCATGTGCGAATGCTGACCCACGAGATCCGCAAGTCGCTCGATAGGCATACGATCTTGTACACCACTTTGGTCGAGCTCTCGAAGACATTGGGGCTGCAGAATTGTGCTGTATGGATGCCTAATGAGAATAAAAGGGAGATGAACCTGACTCATGAGTTGCGACAGAGAAACTCATCCAGTATGTACAGTTGCGCGATCGCCATTGATGATCCGGATGTGATGGAGATTAAAGAAACCAAAGGTGTGAAGATACTGCGGCCAGACTGCGTGCTTGCCTCTGCAAGCAGCGGAAGTAGGCTTGAACCTGGAGATGTGGCTGCTATACGAATGCCGCTGTTGAAGGTTTCCAATTTCAAAGGTGGGACACCAGAGATTGTTGAAGCAAGCTATGCAATACTTGTTTTGGTCCCCCCTAGAGATGATTCGAGGGTTTGGAGCTCCCAGGAACTAGAGATTGTTGAAGTAGTGGCTGATCAGGTTGCTGTCGCCCTCTCTCATGCAGCTGTTTTGGAGGAATCACAGATGATGAGAGACAAACTGATGGAGCAGAACAGGACTTTGCTGCATGCGAAGCAGAGTGCCATGATGGCAAGCGAAGCAAGGAACACATTTCAAAGAGCCATGAGCCAGGGAATGAGAAGACCCATCCACTCCATCTTGGGTATATTGTCGATGATGCAACATGAAAAATTGAGCCAAGAACAAAGGCTTGCAGTTGATACGATGGCAAAAACCGGCAGTGTCATTTCAACATTGATTAATGATGTTATGGGCACATCTACTATTGACAACGAGCGCTTATCTTTGATTATGAGACCCTTCCAGCTGCATTCCATGATTAAGGAAGCTGCGAGTGTTGCAAGATGTCTTTGTGATTGTAGAGGTTTTGGTTTTGCATTTCAGGTTGATAATGCAGTGCCCGATCGGGTTGTTGGGGATGAGAAGCGGATTTTTCATGTAATATTGCATATGTTAGCTACTCTATTAAATGGGCGTGATGAAGGATTTGTCACATTCCGGGTGCTAAGCTATAAGGAGGACAAGGATGGTCAAGTTCAGGAATGGGTTCCATGGAAATCAAGATTTTCTGATGGATATGCCTGTGTGAAGTTCGAAGTTAGGATTAAAAAATCTCAAAGTGATGAGCCAAGTTCATCAACAGTTCAACTTGCTCCAAAGCCCAATTCTGAAGGGTTTGAGATGAGCCTCAACTTCAACCTATGCAAGAAGTTTGTGCAGGTATGCCTGATTGCATTCATGAAATACTTAATAATATTGTTTATTGTTACATGATGCTTTTAAACATTTTCTTAAGTTAGAGGAAACTAGTTCCAATTATTGCATGTCCAGTAGTTTTGCATAAAATTTTAGATTAGCATGCAGCATGATATTGGTATCGCATTTATCGCAGTGCAGTGCATATTGTGTCCTTTATGCATACATTAACTTAAAAGCCTTAACCCATCGATGTGGGGTCAGCCTAACTGCTTCAAGCATAATATGGTAAAACTGGGGAACCTCCTCCTTTTTTTTGAGAAAATTTGGTCCGAGCCTCACTATTCTTCATTAAGAAAATGAAAGAAGAGGTTACAAAAAGACGAAAAAGGAAAGAAAGGGACAAAAAGAGGAAACGACATCCAACAGGAAACTGCAGCAGCAGAACAGAAAACTAAAGTTTTAAATCAGTAAAGGAAATGCCTGAGAACATGCGTCAACAGCTGTAACTTCTTCTCGGAATAGGAATACAATAATATCGATAGCCTGGTTTCTTAAGGACTGTTTACCCTTTAAAATTCTTCCATTGAGTTCCAGCCATGGACACAAGCACATATCAAATCCCAACCCTCTTCAGGTACCTGGGAACTTTGTGCTTTCTCCAATTTGTGCATATGTCCCGAAGATCAGCTCGGCATTGTAATTTTAAGCTTGCGTCAGTAATAATTCCTCTACATAGTATTAGAATAGGAGCAAGGTAAGAGTAGATGATTCGTAGTCTCTTCCAGTTCATAACAAAGAAGTCAGTTAGGTGGAGTTTTCGAATCTCTTAAGAAAGTTCTCAGCAGTCAGATCTTATTATTAATAGCCAATCAAGAGAAACAGGAAGAGGGTAGCTCCATATTTGAGCTGCAATAGGTGGCGGACTACCTCTATGAATAAGAGTATTATGGCAACATTTAACTGAAAGAAACTTTCAGCACTCCATCTTATCTTGGTCGGTCCTTCCAATCTCCTAACTGAATCCTTGATAGCATGGAAGGTGAAAGGAAAAGGTTCCCCTGCCCTTGTCTATTTAGAAAATGTCCATTGAAATTCACACAGATAAGACACAGAAGATAACTGAAAGAAGAGTCAGAGAAAATCGGGGAACTTCTCGTATCCAGCTAGAAATCAACTTATTTGTAAATTTGTGCAAATATTCTACTCAACAATGCAAGGGAGGGGACTTGCTTGCGACATCAAACAACAATTTGCAGGAAATATACCTTACTATTTGGGCATTCCTAAGCTCATGAAACTGAGATGTGGCCCTTTAAAAACTCCCCTAGGTTTATAACAAGTCTAGATGAACAGGAAGCAACAAAAAAAAACTTAAGAGCTGATCATAGAAAGAAATCTATCAACTGTTTAGTACTGAGATGTGACCCTTTAGAACTCCCCTAGGTTTAGAACAAGTCTAGATGAACAGGAAGCAACAAAAAAGACTTAAAAAGCTGATCATAGAAAGAAATTTATCAACTGTTTAGTAAGCAACAATTTCACTTTATCCTTTCAAATTAATGGAATTGTTGCCACTGCAATTCATAGGAATTCCAGTTTCTGTGCACCATAATCGGAAGCTTTCCATCCTGATGCATTATCTTCTTTCTTCTGGTGCCATCCTTGATTTTCCACAAAGAAGGTGGCCTTTAACAATGTATGACCCCCCAAATTACCAGCTGCTAGTTCTTATGCATCAGTATCTCTGCTTCTTTATACTAGATCTTCTATTTTGTAGTTTAGAGACTGTTCAAGTACGCATATCAAGTGTAGCAACTGACAGATTTTTAAGTTCTTTGTGCTTAATATTTTTTTCTTTTGATCTGCAGATGATGCAGGGAAACATTTGGGCAGTTCCAAATTCCCAAGGCATTGCAGAAAGCATTACGCTTGTCATCCAATTCCGGCTGCAACCTCTCACCTCAGCCTCTGATGTGGGAGAAGCCTCAGGTCTCTTGCATACATCTTCAGCACCTAATTTCAAAGGCCTTAGAGTTCTCTTGGCTGATAACGATGATTTCAACAGAGCTGTTACTCGAATGCTCCTTGAGAAGCTTGGTTGCTGTGTCTCCTCTGTCGCATCTGGCATCGAATGCCTAAGCTCCTTTAGTACTGCCGCTACACCTTTCCAACTCGTAATCATGGACCTCGACATGCCTAAAATGGATGGTTTCGAAGTAGCAATGCGAATCCGAAAGTTTAGGAGCAGGTGCTGGCCTTCAATTGTGGCTCTGACTGCGAGCGCCGAGGATGATGTTTGGGAGAAGTGCTTGCAGTCTGGGATGAATGGTCTGATCCGAAAACCAATCACTCTGCAGGCCATGAGAGAAGAGCTCTACAGAGTCCTACATAACACCTAGGTAAGTATAGTTCTCCATTCCGGGGAGGAGAGCATCGTTAGCTCCCATTCTCCATTTACCCCACGAAAAAATAAAAAAAATGAGTCTCCTCTCTGGGATTAATGCAGCAGAGATTCTGTTTTGGATTAACTGGGACTTTGGTAGTACCATCATTATACAAGTTGTTTGCACACAGAAGGCGAATACAAAATTCGGATAGTGATTTTTCATTTAGCCATATGTGAACATATTATGCTCTTAAAACTGAAGATCAAATGCAGATAATAGCCCCAATCAATCGCTAACTTTTTTTTTTTAAATTTCTTTTGAAGAGTCAGCGAGCACCTTTCAATCACCAGCATTACAGGAAAAGTAGTTAGCTTCAAATTTCTTGGTAATGTTGCTTTCTTGCTTCTTTTCATCAGTAACTTGGCGAGTTTTAATTTCTGATAGTTGCTAGAAACAATGGTAGATAAAGAATTTCTGTGCAGTGGGTCGTTTTATGCACCTGTATGTTTAATAATCTCGTAACAAGATCCTGGCGAAGACAATGTTACTCTTCCGGTTAGAAGTCTTTGATAACTTCTAAGATATGTCGCATACAACGCAAGGTTTTGGGTTGGTTCAAGTGGTTAGACAGGAAATATTTTGATTATTAATAATAAAAAAATCATAGGTTTCAACTAGACTCGGGTGGTTGGATAGGAAATATTTTTGTCTTGCTTACCAACGGTTATTAGTCGGTCAACGGTCAATAAGAACCAGCGGATTTTTTGGCTCGTTGGACAGATGGTGCTGTAGACTATTGTTTTTTTTGTTGCTAATCATGAGAAACTTCATTTGGATAGATCACGAATCTAAACTGGAGCTTTTTTTTAGTTTTTTATTTTCTGATCTTATTGGTCGTATTTATACTGCTCTTGTACCTATTAGCATATATATATATATATATATATATATATATATATATATATATATATATATAATTTTTTTTAATTGAAGTTGGGAGTGACCTTTTATTTTGTATCCTAAATTCTCCATTTTGTTAAACCCCATTGAGATCTCGCTCGCCCTTCTTTTTCTCCGTCCCTTTCTCCCCCCAGTGCACTTTTCCATATATATATATATATATATATATATATATATATATATATATATAGAGCATCGTAATTTTTCACTAAATGTATATTGTTTCTAATAAATTAGAGGCGTTGCGCTTATCTGGCACTAGTCCTTGCACATGCGTGCATGCAGGTATTAAAAATAGGGGACTGAGTACGTTTTGGAGGGGTGTTTATTCGTAAAAGAGGAGAGAAACAAGAGGATGCAGCAGAGGCTTCACTTTTCTGCAATTTAACTTCGCATTCTAACCCTAGAAATTCTCTTTATATAACAAAAAAAAGTTAGAATAGGATGCTAACACGTACTATTGAATTATGATTACATACAGTTCCAATGAATCTTAACCTTTTTTTTTTTTCGGTTACATTAGTAGCTCACACTAGTCTTACGTGAGCATTGCTATTTGAGTCAAAGGACAAAATACTCCATAGAGATGGAGAAATACATGCAAAATGGGTCCAGAAAATCTTTCTAAAATGGTGAACAATAAAGGAGGCGACCCAATCAACAGCTTTGTTCACTTTCCGTAACACATGCACAATCTAAAAAGCATTACTCTTTCAGCAGCCTCCGGATGTATTCTAGAAGCGGATGGTTGGACACCCGTGGCCTCTTCTGTAGAATCCGCTCAATCATCTCTACTGAGTCTCCCTTCAAGATGATGCTCCCAGCCTCTAGTATTTGTCTCGCATAGGAGACTTCCTTCCAGGCGACTCTAAGTTCCGCCCCCGAAACTGATGTTTCGAAGATGCGCCGTCCTCCCGCCACAATCAACTTAGACTCGTAATCCCTAACCACAAAGGTAACACCAGTGTAGGCTCCACCAACTGGCAGACTATTATCAAAATTTATCTTTAGATGGTCATACCTAGGTGCAAAACTCATCAAAAGAACCGAGGCTGATATCCTCACCACGGTGGGCTTTTCCGGCTTAATCAGGCCCGGCCCGTTTGTTACTTTTTAATAAATTGCTTTAAAAAATTGTTCTAGCTCTTGAAGCCCCACCCGGACTCTCTCCGCACGCCCCTCTCCTCATCCGCCTCTACTATCCTCCACCGCTCGCCTCTCCTCCTCCGTTTATACCACGTTTTTCGTTCGCGGCCGTGCCCCTAGCCGGCGACAGACCACCGCTCCTCCGCCCGCTCGTTCTCCCTGCTTCGGTGAGGTGGCTGATAAAAATATCGAGGAAGAAGAAGGGCGGTGGAATGGTGGAAGAGAAAGAGGCGCAGTACTACTCCAAAGATTTCCAATGGGAGGAGCTCCGAGAAGAGGTGGAGCGAGACCCCTCTCTCCGTCACCACCTCGCCCCTTTCCCCTCCTCTTCTCCCCATCCGAGCGACGTGGACGCCTGGAGGCGCTTCCACCGGCGCCATTCCACTGGAAGATTTTTCAAGGTTCTGTTTTCCACCCGAATCTCTTCTCTTCCTCCTCCTCCTCCTCCTGATGATGATGATGATTTCTATCGTCGGCTCTTTTCTGTTGTAGTTTACATGGTAGGAGGGTTGGCATAAATGTTATCGCAGAGATGCCCACCCCTATAGAGTGGAGAAATAGTGCAGTATAAATGCAAGCTTTAGGCATGGCTCTTTAATTGTATAGAGAGATCAGTGCATAGTATGAAATGGTTTGATCTGATGTTTTTCGATGTAAAACTAGTGTCTACAAGACTAATTCGAAGGCTAAAAATATATGAAATCAATAAAAAAGTTTGTTGTCCTCAACATATGTTTTAAATGATTTGATGAGCAAAATCAATTAATGAACACGTTAATTCTAGTTTTTTGGGGTATCGGGTAAAGCTAGGATAGGGTTCATAACAAAAACGAGGGATTAAAAAGACAACCAATTCATTTGCAGAATTTAGAGAAGTGCAAAAAGAAGGGATTAGGATTAGTTAAGGAGATGTATGGTTAGAATTTGTAGGGTCTTGAGTTAGTTTGAATGGATGATTGATAGGGCTTTGGGTTGTAATTTATGAACCAACAAAATATCCATTACACAATACATAAATTGATCCGATGGGGAAAATCAACTGATAAAGTAATGAAAATGATAATTCGTGGTTTTCAGGTTATGGGTTTTCAGTTGTAAAGGCACCCTCACCCTGTGCCCCAAGCAAAAAAAAAAAAGAAAAAGGAAAAACATTTATCTGTCTAAATCTCAGAGTTTGTCGATCCAACCCTTTATATGGCTTGTGAATGGTTAAGGTGAAATTTTAGGTTTAGATGAACTTACTACTATTATCCAGGAAAATGTATCTTGATATTAGTGTTGATTGATGATAAAAGAACAAGGCCAAAACTAAATTAGATTTGTAGAAGAAAACATTTAGAAGATAAGGGCTGTGGATTCATAACACTGTTCCCAAGTATTTGGAAAAGGCTTAATGGTTTTGGTTACAATTAGCAAAATTGAATTTAGGTTGGTTTTGCTAAATAGAAGTTGAGTTTGATAAGTTTCCAACCTCTTTCTCTTCATTTTATAAATCCAAGACTACAGGTTAGCATGGACCGCTAACCGTTGTTGGGGGCAATAACATGATTTGCACCCTTTATATGTTGCTAATAACCATGTGTGGTATTTATCACACGAAGGAAAACAATTGTATGAGGGAATTATTTTTATTACACCACCCTCTTAGTTCATGACGTGCCTACTTTAGTTTAATTCTATGATAATTGCTCAAGCTTTATTATTATTTTTTGATTATAAAGCGATAAACAATGCTCCCACAGGCACAAAATACCATCTTTTCTAATGATTAATAATAAATGTCCAGGAGTTGATGAAAATGCATAAATGCTTTGGGTTTTTACAAACAAATTATAAGATAGAGGGATGCCTTTTTTGAATTAAATTTGATAGCAAAGTTTTCAGTCTGTTGACAAAAAAAATTCTCGATAGCAAATTTAGATATATAATATATCAATGACCAAAGAATGGATAATTTCAATAGCTCAACTCTGTTAAATCTTCCAGCACGTCTTCCCCCAGGAGAAATTTTTTGTAACATGCATACTTTTGTTACTGCAGGAAAGGCGCTACTTGTTGAAGGAATTTCCAGAATTAGTTTATTGTGATGATTTCACCAATCTTTTGGAGGTGGGATGTGGAAATGGAAGCACAGTTCTTCCCATCTTACGGTAATTTTTGTATTGGTATCCATTTTTATCCTATATCAATTCTGCCACATCTGCTCCGAAATCTCATGCCGGATTTTTTTAAAAGATGACCAAAAAAGAAGAACATGGACATGTAAAAGGAAAATCTAGAAGGAAACAATTAAAGAGGAAAAAGGAGAGGGACCAACATAGGAGATAAAAGAAACACAACAAGCTATAGAACTAAGACAAGGAACTAATCATCCTTTTAAGCATTATTTTTTTTTATCTAATTAAATGAGTTCTTCCTAGGTTGTTGTTGCCACTCCAAAATCTCATTCCTGTTTGTGTTTCTTAATGGCTTTGGTAGTAATTCCAAATTGGTTATATCATAGCTCTCCTAAAGTCCTAATGCATACTAAATATCAATCCAGTCCCATTATTAGTGCACTTTTCTCATGCGTATTTTTCCTTTTTGTAATTTCAATATCTAATATATTATTTGAAACTGCAATAATTTTATATATCATTTTTTGTTTTTTGCAAAATTCTTCTTATTCTACATAGGTGCTTATGTAACCAATATCGTTTCAGTGTTTTGCTTCTGTACCGTTGCACCTTTTTTCAAACTTTCGGTAACTAAGATCCTTTCCTCATCTATGCTATGTACTTTAGATATTGTAGTTCGTCATTTTCCCCCTTTGTAGGCCATCTACTCTCATAGCAAGCTTGTTAAAATGTCTTTTGTGATTTTCATACATGTCTTTGTAATGTTACTTCTCTTCTTTTTTGAGTAATATTATTAAAACTTGCATACCTCTCTTTACCTCTAGCTGTCGATGCAAAATGTCATCTGGGCCTATTAAGATGCCTGTATGAGCTTTTTGGTGGATAAATCCTTTGTGCACCAGGAAAGAAGAAATGTGCCTATCTGGAGATGTCCATCAAATATCCCAAAAAATTAGGGATTACAGATCCCGTTGAAGGGGTGATTTATGTTGTCCCCGCTTTTAAGGATTTTGCATTCCTTGAGAAAAACTCTTGTTCTCTGTAATGCTTAAGGTTCCCCCCCCCCCTCTCCCCAAAAAAAGGGTTGCCTTTATCTGGTAGTCCTATGGATAACTAAAATGAGCAGCCAAACAGGCCCTTTATCTTAGACATTTTCAACCTTTCGATTACTGGATTTGCAAATCTGACCTAGTTTATGCTAATAATATTTTGGCTCAAGCAATGGAGCAGTTATTCTGCTGGAGTTAGTTGTACAAATATCATCATGATATATTAGAAGTTTGAGTTTGTTTTAGTATTTTTTAATAGTATCCTTATTGAGGATGGTGATTCTAGTACTTGTTTAACATTATCATTGTGAATGCTAAGTTCTGTCCATTGGTTCCTTATGGAAAGTTACTTGTACTGCATACATGCGATGACAAGTGAGCTTGCAGTCATACTTGCTAAATAGCGGTCATAGGAGACTATAGATTCTTGTTTTTTCTGCCGCAGAACCATGTAACATTTCTTCTGGAGTATTGTCATTGTATTTATGAGAAAATTCTTCCTGACCTGTGGAAAAAAGAGATCCTGATTATCTTTAACATGTTAAGTTTTTCTTGTGTTTTTAAATGCAGGACTTTGATACATGCTCCTGCCCATATTATAATTTATCTTAAGAACTTCTATTTCTCCATATTATATTATTTTTAACTGCTTATTATAACAAGAGTTTGTCTTGTTCAGTGCAAAACAGAATATTCTTGTATATGCTTGTGACTGCAGCGAGGAGGTCCTTGAAAAGGCAAAGGAGATTTTAGCTACTGCTAATGCAGTCTCACTTGAACAACGGTTCCATCCATTTTTACTTGACTTTTCTGTAGGTGGCTTTCCAAATTGGTTGTTCTGCGCTTCTTGTCAAAAGAATTCCTTGGCAAAGCCTTTAAACTTCCCATCAGGTTGCTGTTTTTGACTTCTGATCCTATTTTGCATCTATTTTTTATTTTGCCATGCATGATCTTGATGTTATGGTCCTTCTTTGGTCTTTTATCCTAGATTTTAAAGAAAACGAATCAACAACATTGAATGATTTATCCTTCTTGCGAGAAGATAGATGTTGTATTGGTGGAGTTGATTTTATTACTTTGGTAAGTGTGGCCTTTTCAACTCTATTCAATATTTCATCATCAAACATGTGAATTCCTGAAGAATACTTGATGTGTGACATGAAAAACTTGTTATGCTTTTGTCCGTTCTCACAAATTGCTTTTTCGTCAATGAACTGTCACATAATGCTCTTTCCTCTTTATCTTTCTATGTAACTGAAGGTCTGTCAAATATTTAAAATTCAGAGTTTCAAAGTTTCTCCTGTTAATGCACTGTTCTTTCTGTTATCAAAAGTGCCATGGGTGTGCAATTTGACAATGATTTATGGTGTAGTTGTATGCATAAAGATGACCAAGATTATCAAAATGCTTAGGTGGTCCTAGGCAGCGGCCCCTTGAAATGCCTAGGTTGGTGCCTGGAGTTTAAAACTGAAATGGGTTAGTGTATAATGTACTTTGATAAGTACATGCTAGGGCTAATTAATATTAATATAGTTATTAGATTGTGAAAACATCATAACATATATGAAGAAAAAAAGCTGGAATTTAAGGCGATGAATAATATCATAAATGGGCGCCGGCCTTGTGAAAAAGCAGCCTGCAGGCAATCAGGTGCCTGCCTAGGCACCAACCTAGGTGCCTTCCTAGGCACCAACCTAGGTGCCTTGGCAGCTGCCCATGTGACAACTTGGAAAGCACCAGGTGTCAAGGCAGTGGGGCTGCCCAGGCACGTACGCGGATAAATGGATTTGAAATTTTTGTTCCTTTTTATAAAACTATGAATTTCCTTTTCAAGGTAAATGTGCAGACTATTTACATGTTTAACTTTGTTCTTTTAGTATTTATGTTCCTATTCTTCACCAACACCATTATCTCTGTATAATATATATCCATTTGATTTTTGGTGTTTATATTTGTTCTTAGGCCATCTATACTAGAACTTAAATTATAAAATTTATCTGAAAGCATTAATTTATTCAAACTTCTCATGTTGACCTGTTGAAAGAGAGTTTTTTTTCTGCAGCTTTTTGTGAATTTATAGAGAGATTCTTCATTTTCATTTATTCATCTTTTGTATAACCTTGCTTTCATATCAATTCACTTGTAGAAGAATAGGATGGATCTTGTGTAGTCATGATACAGGAAACAGAAAGTTGCTTTTCCATATTTTGGTTCTTGACTTTAGCAGCTGGTTCATTATTTTTGATTTGTAAACTATACAAACAGTAGATTCTTCCGGGACAACTACATGTTCATGTAAAGTAACTTATGCAATTCTTGGTTCGCCGTACTGGTATGCACCGCCGTATACAGGGCATACCATATATGGTGGCACCAAACCGAGACTCGGTACGCAGCGGGGCGGGGGGGGGGGGGGGGGGGGGTTGCATACGAAGTCTTAGTACGCTGAACCGACCCCGTACCGGGCGTACCGACTGTACCAGTGTGGTACTGGTATAGGGTTCGGTAACGAGATATTGAATCTCGATGTCATTTAATATATAACTTAGTTATTTTTTTTCATGGAATTTAACACTATATCCTGTTGCTAATTTACAGATTTTTACCATGTCAGCGGTACCGCTTCAAAAGATGTCATTTGTTGCTGATAATTGTTTCTCTGTTTTAAAACCTGGGGGTTTGCTCTTATTCAGAGATTATGGTAATATACCCTGATGGATCATTTTAGAGTAGTAAATTTAATTAATTATTCTTATCTGGGATGGTAACTGCAATAGTCAGTTCCTTCAAATGATTACTATTTCTTGGTGATATTTGGATGTTAGCTAATGATTAGCCTGCATGTGTCAGGCCTTTATGACATGACAATGCTTCGATTTTTGCCGGAGCAGAGAGTGGGGTGCAATGTGTACATGAGATCAGATGGCACTCTTTCATATTTTTTCTCACTGGATATTGTAAGGGATCTCTTCCTTGGTGCTGGCTTCATTGAGGTACAGTGTACTTTATAAACATCACCAATATCACATACTTCTGTGCTTATAGCATATATGAGTTATAGATGTGCTAGATTTAAAGAAAAACCTCATTCTGTTTTGAGTTCAGATATGCAGAATATGAGTAGGTCCAGGTAATTAACGGTGATAATTTGCATGTTTAGCAAGACTGAAACCTGCTGTCTTGTTGTCCCAAAGGCATTGCATCTTCCATGGTACCTATTCTCAAGGAGTTGTCAAAATTAAATCATTGACGGAGTATGTTTTTGATATTGCAAGTAGCCTAATCAAGGATTTTTTTTTTCTTTTAAAGTTCTGAAGCACATATTTTGTTGTTGTAAGTGATTTTGGCCAATGCAAGTAAATAATAAAGAAGAAAAAGTTAAGAATAAATTTAAAATTGGCTACAAGTTTCTTATGTCTGGCGGTGGAGTCAACAATTTTTTGCTCATAGATGCGCTTGAAGATTGATGCCTACATGGTGTATGCTTGACATCAATCTATATGTTCATATAATCACTACTCTTGACACTCAACCATGTGGAAGTAATTGTTAACTTCATTGCTAAAGTATGCAATGCATCTCTCCAAATAAGTTGTTTTTCTTAGTGAAGATTTGAAATACCGTAGCATGGGGGCATATTGGCAATATATTGATATGGTGCATATGAGGGTTTAAATACCAGTACTAGGGCTCATTCCTTTGAAGTCTAAACCCAAGTTAGTTCGGTATCAGGACAGATCAGGATGGACTGGAACAATCATTATAGACAAGTATGAAGAGAAAACAGATAAAGATAATTAAATAAATTAAAGAAATAGTGTCTTGGGATGCTATGCCATCCCAAGTGCGGGGATGCATCAGTCTCGATCCTCTATTTGCCTCAGTCCAGACTTGAGATCCCCAAAACCGGGTCTTTATCCAATATGGTATGGTATCGTCGAACCAGTATGGTATGGTATCGTCGAAATGAACCTGGTCCTCAACCCTTCATGCATATTGTATTATGCCCCCATGTTTACCTTTTTGGTAGTTGGGGTGGGGGGAGGGCGCCCTAAGAAGAAGGAACATGATATGTCCACGAGCATCTACAGTTGCTTAATAAATAAGCTTATGGGGAAATTTGCTAGCACACATGATAGGTGAACCAATTGTGGTGGCCAGATTAGTGAAATGGCAACTGATTGGTTACCTTCCATGGAGCGTGAGATGCGTGAAAAGTGAGGTGCAGAATCAAAGAATTCATTCACCATGGTGCAACAAAGGGTGATCATGGGAGGGGTTGAAATCATCTCCCTATATTTATACACTGGTTTGCTGAAATGGGTGGTATGACATGGTACATAATGTGGTATGATGCAGTATACTCCATGGTGCGATTGGTTTTTAGGCCTATACTACCATTTAGCATCATTCAAATATATTACATGGGTTTGAAGCAAGGTTTGGAATGCCCTTGATTGATACTTTATCAACCAAGGATGGGTGCAGCATGCACCATATCATGGATTATGCTGATAACAAGTATCAAGGGGTATGCATTGGCACACTCCATTCACCCTTTATATGGCTTTTTGATTGGTTTTCGTTTATTTTCTTATCTAAATTCTATGTTTTTGCAAGAAATAATATGGGAGTATCAAGTTAGATGCCCATGCCCTAACTCGAAGTTTTTCTATAGGTGCTGAAATCATTAATAATTTAACATGCATAAATATCACAATGTTCGCCATAACATTACATAACGCAAAAATATATCTAAAGGATGTGTTAAAATTAGCAATTAACTAAAATGCAAGTAATGAAATAAAGAAGACATTTATAATTTTATTTAACAACACTAGCACATGCAATGTAAAACCATTCAAAATATCACTACTATAATCAAGGATCATGTATTAGGCAATAGCTTAACTGTATAGTTTTATCAGGTTTTAATTTTTCAAAATTTCTATAGTGCGACTTGAACTTGCACTTATCGATTTGTCTTGTCTTTTTTAGGTAATTTAACAATGGTTTCTAGATATATATTTTTAATTATTTAATAAATATAATAAACAAAAATAAAATTCATATGAAAATACTGTAGCAACTTGCTCCTCTTTCTTCCTCTTAGTTCCACCTTCTAAGGTGGAAAGTGAGAGAATCACCTTTTCACCCACTTTTTAGTAGTACCCAGGCTATTGCTTTGTACGGGAATGGTCTGGGTCAGTTTGATGCTAAACAATCTTGATCGTTCTCTAAACTGCTTGTTCTAACCTCAGTTTTGACAGTTCATGTGGTCCTTGTGCGGATTAGACTCCCCTGTATTGAGGAGATCTTAGTAGGGTATGCACCGAGTGGTGCATGCTGAACCTCTTAATGTTTCAAATGTTGGTACTTTGGAAACAATAATGGAATTTGCTTTAAAAAGCAAGTATATTAGGAAAATGTGCTACTGGCGTTACAAATTCTGTATTTATAATTGGCGAGGGAAATATCAAGATATTACATATACAACCCATTCTTTATTGTTTGCTTCCAAAATTATATGCTTTTTATTAAGTCTGTCTTGTTTGATCTACCTAGGGTTAAAAAAAAAACAATTTCCTAGTTTGTTTTAGCAGGCCAAAAAACAAAAAGATGTTTAACTGTTGAACGAAATGTATACATTGATAAATTCAATGAAAGTAGTGTAACTAGGTTTGGTTAAAATCTTGATTCGACAGGGAAAAATAGGAAACAAATTATTTCATAGAAAAGGAGATTACAATAGATAGAAGAAGAAATACATGTGTTAACTGGCATCATGAATTTAACTAGAGTTCCACATTTTACTTATTTTTTCTCAATAACTATTTAAACCTTCCTAGTTACATGTATCCATTTTATTCATATCATAATCTTTTGAATCCCTGGACCCCAAATCCAAGATAGTTATCAAACATGCATTGGACCAGCTGGTCAGACAGGAGAATCAGTGAAGTGGCCACCTATCTGGTCTGGGTTCATAATCGGAATGGACATGCTTGTGACCCTGTGCAAACCAGGATAAACTTAGCAGAATTTAAGAAAATGGGTGACTTGGGTGGATTTTGAGAAACTCAGTTTTTGAATTAAGTATTCATTTTGTTATTATATAAAAATTCTACCTTCAAAAGCTGGAGCATGGGTTTGATCCTTTGACCAGCATAAGTATTCAAAGAATGAGACATTTTACAAGATTGATTTATGTTCATGATAAATTATACTTATAGTATTTATCAGGTATGTCGTACCAGCCGGTATGGGCCGGTACGAATCGGTCCGGGCAGAAATCGGTGCCGGATCCCACGCCATACCGGTACGGACCGATATGGGACCGGTACACTGACTGGTACCGGTACGACGGATCTTAGTATGTATGTTTATTTTTATACCTAGAAATTAAATATTGGGACCCTTTAAATTCATGAGTTACTTCAAGCAGGTTGAAGATGTCATAATTATTTTTTTCCCTATTGGTAAAACTTGAAAAAATGTAATTCAGTTTTTTCTTTCTGGTGGCTTGAAGTATTTAATCTATGCTATCTATTAATAACAATGCACTGCATAACTTCAGATTTACAACTTAACAGTACACTGGTACGTTACATAGTAATAACACATAAAATTAGAAATCATGTTGATCACTTAAGAAGGGACATGTCACTATGTTGACATATTAATGCCCTAAGTATTGTATATACACAAGTACACAACCATTACCATTGGAAAGAAAACTAAGACAATATGGAATATCGTGAATTTTAACTTTTGTTCAGTGTCAATGTTTTTTTTTTGTTATGAATACGTGCAATCTGTAATGCAGACATTCTTATGAAGAAAATTCAAAAAAAAAAAAAGTGAGAAAGATGTCTAGACCATCTTAAGTATAAATAAGAACTCAATACCATCGGAATGGGATGGTATAACCGGCAACATATTGTTCCTATGGAAAACCAGCATTGACCCTTAAGATGCCAAAATCGACTTGACTAGCATGTAGTGACCATACTGCTCTCTATGGTCTGTACCAATTGGTACTGATATGCCAATTCATGCCATTTTGTACTGGTTACTTTTCATTTGTTGATTCCGAGGTGTTGGTACATATTGACCCTACCGGTACCATAAAAATGAAATAATTGTTTGCTATGGTCAAATACTGTTTAAAATGGAGAAGCAAGATATAAGCCTTCCCTGCTCAGTACAAGGCTAGATCAATGTATACTGCATAGCTCTATGTTGGTATGGATGAACGTACAATAGTATGTGTTATACAGAGCTTGAATGTTCACACTGCTATGCTGTGTTGATAAGTTGGGCTAGCTTTTTGACAATTGGATGGATTGAAATATTTGCCCAGGGGACCATAAACCAAAGTGTAATGATTCACAAGTCTTTTCCAACATTATGGACCAAAATTGCAAAAGAGCAGGTAAATATCTAAAAGGGAAATCTGGATAAACAAGAACAAATTGATCATATGACCTCCTGATCAGTTCTTAGGTAGTCTGGTAGTTGGGTTTAGATTACCCGTGCTTATAGCTGTACCCAATGAGATTTTGGATCTGACTTTAGGATCTAAACCAGTCCCAATAGCTAATGAGATTCAACTTCTAGAACCAAAGCCAAGATCTTGGGTTGCCTAAGATGGCTTTTAAACAGAAAATGGAAGACTGGGATGGATTCCTGTGCAGATTAATATCCTAGGAAAATGCTTTTTATAGATCTGAAATGTTACTTCCCTTCGGATGGACTAAATACAAAGGACAAAGCAAACCAATGAAATATTATGTAATATTTTCTTAAATGTACTAAAATACTTTTCCTTCATTATTTATTTTCTGGTTTTATTTCGTTTTTCTATTTCTGATATTTAAATTGCTGATTTCTAAGGAAAAAATGGTTATGATCTTTCTAAACTTATGAATGGCGTGTCAAAAATACTAATGGATTTTTATGTGATAAGTTTGTCAAAGAGCACACAGTTCGTTTGTTTTGAGGGAAAGATGAGGTAAGCCTAATCACAGCATATTAAATTGTGGTTCAAGCAGTCGCATATGCCTCTTAGTCAAGCAGATGTGGCTGGTTGAGTTTACTGCATTGGTGTGGGTGCATGCATATTGTAGCTACTTTTAGAACCTTTCCTAATTTCTTTCATTAAGAAAATGCAAGGAGAAAAGGAAAGTAATCAATAATGTAAGGGAGAGACAGAAAAGTTTATAAAAGAGCCAAAAAGTGCAAAGGAAAAGAGGCAGAGAATAAAAGGAGAATGAAACAAAAGAGAGAAGCTAGAGAATGGAGAGGGAAATATTTTGTAATTTCAATGGAGCAAATTGATCCAAACATTAAGCAAGAAGTGGACAGAGTTGAGAACTTCCAGCTCTGAAGAAGCCTGAGGGTGTGGTTTATTTTAATGTATTGGGTTGTTGGTTCCTTTTGGTGAACGTTGTATCAGTCTTCCCAAATTTTTCTTCTTTTGAACGTAATTTAGGATTCCTTTTCTAGCATTGCTGCATTTTCACCATTACATCTGCATCATCATTATGCTTTTTGAATAAGATCACCCTAATATATTATTGATGCTCGTCTTATATGACATGCTAGATATTGTGGTGATCTCATAAACTTTATCTAGTTACTCCCATTCCTTGAAAACACGCTTCTGTATCTTAGCATTTTTCTGTTCTTTTGGCTCAACCGCTGAATTTAGTTTATACTTGGTTTTTGATATCATGCAATTATTTCACATATCATTTTAAAAATTCAGTTAAAATGGTTCTTTTTCTAAGAGTTATAATGTGGTTGGAGAAGGATACAAAGATTTCATCATCCAAATAACTGGGGACTCTGTTTATGTACATGCAGTTGGAGCTTGAATATTGTTGTGTAAGGTCAGTGAATCGCCGTAATGGGAAGAAGATGCAAAGGGTTTGGGTTCATGGAAAGTTCCAAAAACCCTCATAATGCTTCCTACTTCATTTTAACATCTGCTCAAGGTAGTTTATTATGAAAAGAATGTAGGATTGTTTTCTTTCCTTTTCTTCAGGCTTATTTATGAAAATTATTTGAGTAGCCATGCTAGTAAGTTTGGAGTTGAAATAGGATTATAGGTTTTATAGATATTTTCTAGATGATATTTGGATATCTAATCAATAACATGATTGTTTGTATGCATTTTCCTAATTTAATTCTGGAATATCAATTTTTTGGAAAAAAGCAGGTCAATTGAGGACTTAAAAATTATCATAATGACAAATCATGTGATAGTTTTTGCTTCAATATAAGGACACATAAAAGATAAATAGGCTTTTGCTTTAGTGCTTTAATAGTTGGGGACTTGCTTTTTAGACAATATGAATACAAATTTAATTCTATGATCTTTAATCAAAAGTAATGGCAAGATAGCCATTACTTGTATGAAAACCTCAAAGGGTGCAAAATCATTTAGATATGAAAATAAGAAAAGGCTTCTCATGGGCATGCGTGTAGATTCCATTTATGTTGATAATGAGATATCATAAAGTGTAATTATGAGATACATATGCTGGTCAATTAATCTTTTAACTATTTAAAGCATGGCTTTACCCGATGGATGGTTCTAAGCATGGCTTTAGATACTGTTAGAATGAGATCGTACAATTAATACCATACTGTTTCAATAGGATTCTAGCATCAGGATGCCCCTAAGTTGTCAAAATACATAAAACATGAGTGTCCCAGCCAAGTTAGTTCAGCAACCACTAGTATAGAGCTGGTATGGATGGTGGGGGGCAATATCGAGTGTTCTGGGGTCCCAACACTAAGATCATAGAGAGATGAGGGATGAGAATTCGAGAGAGGGAGAAAATATGAGAAGGGTACTTGCCAAAACTTGAGAGGAGACGGCAACCATGGTGTTGGTGTTGTGGCACGGTCACAAAGGTGTTATGAACAACAACAGAGGTCCTTAAGGAGGGGAATAGATGAGAGGAGCGGAGTTGGGGCTATGGTGTAATGTTAAGGGAGCAAAGGAATAAGTTATTATTTAGCATCACTTCCATTTGTCTATTTCAGAAATAAAAAAATTATTTCTATTATTTAATTTTTTTAAAAAATATAAATATGTTTGATGTAGTCTGTTAGTTTTAAAAATGAATATGGAAGGGTGATGAAGGTGGTGGTAGTAGTAGAGGAGGCAATGGAAAGGCAATGGTGTTGGTGGTGGGATTGATAGCAGTATGGTAGAGGTGGAGACAATGAAAATGGTGGTGTGATGGTGGCGATAATGGTGATGATGTCAATGGTGGGATGGTGGGGGTAGGCCAATTGATGAGGCGGAGGCAACTATAGCAGTCATGGTGGCGGTGGTGTTGGTAGCAGAGATGTTGACAATGTGGT
Organism: Phoenix dactylifera; assembly: GCF_009389715.1. Lineage (NCBI taxonomy): Eukaryota > Viridiplantae > Streptophyta > Magnoliopsida > Arecales > Arecaceae > Phoenix > Phoenix dactylifera. The sequence continues at coordinate 19,122,336 of NC_052393.1, forward strand.
GAATATAATAATGCTGGCAGTGGTGGTATGATAGCAGCAATATTTGCAGTGTCAGCAGTGGTGATGACATTGGTGGTGGAGGCGGTGTTGGTAAAAAATAACATACCAAATCATTACAATATTGGACATTTGTCCTGGTGGTTGGAGATTTATGTTTGCTTTGAAAACACATGGTTGGAGGTTTATGCGATCATTAAAATTATAATAAATATTTTTATTGTCTTGATTAATTATTTTACATGACAAAATTGTTTGGATGAATCATTAAAATTGTCTTTGTCATCATTTGAAATATTTCTTTTTGGATGAATTTAAACATTTTTGCATGTTTTCTTTTTTTTTTCTGTGCCATCTCAAAAAAGATATTTGCCAATAGCTTTCTACATGCCATCAAAAGTTATAGTGATTTTTTTTCCTATTTGGATGAGCTATTTTTTGTCAAAAAATTATTATTTTACTATCTGGATGAATCATTAATGTGTTTTTGTCATCATTATTTTTTGATGGATTTTTTAAAAAAGGGGCAATAACAATTATGTATAGTTAAATTATTATTTACTGAAACTTCTGTTTATTATGTAATAATTTCATGAATCAGAAAAGTATACATAATATTTAAGAAAAGGCATATCATTAAAGTTTTTGTGAGTGACATGAATGTACTCATTTCTTGAACAAAAATTCCAATATATATAACAACTTTTAATGATATACAATATTTTTGTGTGGAAAATATATATAAACTGTAAGGATATAAATATATTATTATTTTTTTGTGCAGAAATTATTTATAGTGAGGATACAAATATAGAACATTTATTATTTTTGTTGGGGGTTGGGGGGTAAAATTAATATTGCACAAGGGATTTGAACCCTTGCACCTGTGTGCATGGGTCTTCCTTATGGCAAGGGAGGAGATACATTCAAAAGAGGCAGATGTTTTACTTGAAGTATATAAAAGAAGTAACAATTTAAAAACAATTTACAAGAAAAAGGGACTTTTAGGCATCCCTACAGGACAAGGATGTTGCCCCATTGATGTGTCGGTACAGGACGGACAGGGTCTGTGCCGATGCAGCAAAAAACTGTTTCCACCTCTAGTATTGGTTTTTAAAACCTTGATTCCAAGCGTTTTGATGCATGATCAACAAATGCTTGCATATTCTAGATGAGACCAAACACATTAGTTGATTCAAGCTCTTGAAGATTTATTGGGACTATGGATTGCAATTTTTTAGCTTACCCTCTATTCTCTTTTTACCAAGCAACAAGATCAAGGAGGTGCATGATACAGGATGTTGGAAATCTCCCGTGAGTAGCATTTATCATTTTCAAATTTTTATTAGTGTACTGAATGATATGGCACCAATAGATTGATTATTCTTGGTTGACTTTGGTTAATAAAGAGATTCTAAGTCTTTATTTTGTTGTGGCGTATGCACCGGAGTATGAACTTATTATAGGCAAGCATCATTCCTAGATACTGGAATAGAAGTAGTGAGATGGTTATGTGCCATTCAATTCCTAAAAAACTGGAATAGAACATCATTCTTGAAAAGTGATCCTCTATTTCATTCCCAGACCCTGAACATTGAACAACTGAATGACTTTTATGGAGTAATTTCATGTAAAAATGATATGATGTTGATATTTTAAAATTTTGGAAGTTGGAACTGTAGGGAGTCCCTACACAATAAAATGAATTAAAGAAAATGGTGTGCATCACTGGAAGAAGCTTTCCTGATATGTTTCGAGCTTCTAAATTATTGAAAGTAAAGCTAGATAGACTTGCAATAGATCATTCCACTTATGCACTATCATGTTGACCAGCTTCATGATCCTAGCAACAGTACTAGGAGAGACATTGAAATTGTGCACCGCCAATTAATGAACATTGTGGTATTGATGTGATCATATACACAAACCATATATTATTTTGCTACTTAAGGGATTGGATCTGAGGACAATATTGCTTGCAATTAAAATGTTTGTAGGTTGAGTAGAAAGAAATTGTGGAGGGTTCTTTTCTGCTGTGGCCCAATTAAAGAGGTAAGCATCACTTGTAGTCTATAACTTTTCCACCTGAATGGTTAGGCCGTACAGATTGATTTATTGGTATTGTATGTAGTAATTCATATTATCTTTTTGAGTAGGTAAAATAGTGCAGAGAGCTGTTTCTTGATGGTTCACTGGTTCAATTGTACAAACAAATCAGCTACTTTTCTGTTAGAATGACTTTCTAATGTGGCGTTCTGTTTTACCTGCACCAAGAGGTGACCATGATAACAGTTATGTGATGCGGTAACATAAGTTTTGGTAAGAAGTAGTTGATGAGTCGAAGCAACCACTGCTTCAATCCATTATTCTGCTGTGTCAGAGGGGTGATGTTTGTTTTCTGTGTTTTCCTGTGGGTGAGAGTCAAAAGAAAGAGTTCAAGCATTGAGATTATGGAGGTACCCAGATGTCCATGGAATGCTAAGCAGAATTGAACACACATGGTGATTTTCTTGATAAAATCAAAAACATGCAAGTAGTAAGGCTCCTTGGATGACAGGCGATTTGGAAACTGCTTGTTAGGTTGACTCAAACATTTATTCGTAAATGAATATTTTTGATACAGGTTTTATATGCTTATTTTTAGGCAACTTATAATTTGGAAGCAGATTCCTTCAATATATTTTACTAGGTGAGTTTGGAAACTTGAGATATCATTCATCATTGAAGTCTACCTTGAGTAAGGAGATAAGCATGGAGACCTATTTTTATCTTGACAGAATGTGACAAAGTCAAATAATTCATTTTTTTCTTAATCGATCATGTAGTCTGTTTACCTTCATGCTTCACCCCAAGTGATTAGATTCTTTCTAGTATAATGCTTATTCTTTGCATATATTTTGCAATCAGTGATTGATGACACCTCATCAAACTTTTTTCTGTCATCATTCCTCCTAGTTCTCCATTCAAACAAGTATTAATACCAACCATGTGCCAATGCCATTAAACTTTCTCCATCATCATTCCTCCATGTTTTTCCATTCAAACACGATATCGATATAGAGGGCCCAATTCTGGGGCATTCTATAATATGAATTGTTTAATCATTAATGTTAAGGACAGCAGCATACTGATCATGTGTGGCTGCAAGTACAGCATACATGTGAGAAATATGATGTTCCTACCGTGATTAATTTTCAAATGGAAGTAAAATGGTATCAGTACTGTATCATGCAGAAAGGATGGTATTCAAGTAGTTGATGATGTACTTAGCAATACATATACATGAGTTCTTTATGATTTCTGCTTTGCCTTTGTTTGTGCTGTAAATTCATTAATTTCCTGTCCATTAGTCGATCAGAAGTAAATCATGAATTGCCACCTAATTGTGGAAGCTGGAGAGGTCTCATCACATTTTTCAGATATCTGTACTCTGTGCCCTCACATAGAGTGTTTTCCTCCTAATCAACAGAAGATCAGATCGGGTTTTCTGCCTGAAGTTTTGCTAGATGGAAGGACCTACGAATGGATTCTTCTGTGCCAGCAATGAAGGGAAAAATTTTATCTTTCTGGTGCACCACAAGTTTTTATCTACAGCTCATAAGTTTGTTACTTATTCTCGGCCCCCAAACTCTTCAACCAATTGACTTGCAAGTTGTAATCTATATAATTTATTGCAGCCCCAATACGTCTTTACCCATTATCAGACATGTTATTGCACCCTTTAATCTTTCTTCTCACAGAATATAACTTTTTGTATTCTTTAGCTAAGTTGTTTGGCTAGAAGAGAACAGACGTGACAACTAAACAACCCTCCAACCACACCTTTATCAAAAGAATAGCCGGGAATCCTATCTAGTGCGGAACTAATTATTGAGTAATGTAGCAATGAAGGGTTCCCTTTCTGCTTAATTTAGATAGATATGGGGCTCATCATATTGTTAGTCATGCTAAAATAAGTCCATCTTTTCTATTACAACATGTTTAACCCTATAACCAAGGACAAAGTATCACGAATTTGGTTGGTCCATCAGATCTACAAAGAAACAAGAGGTACCTAAATCACCTACGGTAAGATTAAAAGCTACTCGACAATGAACAGCTCATGCCATCATTTTCACCCATGCCCGTGAGTTTGCTTCCTATATTGGGACTGCTTCATTTTTATCTTTTTATTTTGCTCCTGATGGTTGAAAATATTTTTGTCCCAAGCATATAATATTTCTATAGCTTCCGTCGGATCCAAAGGGTGTTTGAGATTAACTTTGACTATTATTCCCAAAATTTAGAGAATTCCTGCTATTGTTAAGGAGTGGAAGGTCCATGGCTGTGTTCGGTGCTTGAAAGCTAAAATAGAATTTTCTATGAGTGCATTGTTTTCCAAAGGAAATTTATTTAGAGAATTTTCTATGAGTGCTATCGTTTTCTAGGAGGAAGGCCGCATTGATTTGATTACATGATCAAGTTTCTACGGTAGTTTGCCTTAACATTTGTCTTATGTTAATAGGATCCACCATCAGAAACTAGCCGCTCGCTTGTCCAAATTTTTCAGAAAACAAACGAAGGCTAATGAGGGGTTCTTCTCCCATTGACCTATACTCGCCCTTCAAAGCAAAAAAAGAAAAACTTTCATCAAACGCACCAGTGGTCTAGTGGTAGAATAGTACCCTGCCACGGTACAGACCCGGGTTCGATTCCCGGCTGGTGCAATCATTTTGTTTCTTTTTTTTTTGGGTTAAAATATCGCTTTCCATCTCTCTTGCCGTATAACCGTATTCTTCTCTCTTTTTCAAAGAAAACATCAGCTGCTGCTTGTTTTTTAAACCATGACGAGGCCACAGGACAGCAAGGAAGGAGCCACTTTGAACACGTGGACGAATAGTGGCCTTTCCCGGGCGACAAAACAGGAAGGAGCCACTTCCGAAACGTGGACGAATAGTGGCTTTTCCCGCGTTCTCCTTTCGTTAGTTGCCCGCAGGGAAAGGTGGCGCGGAACCCACGCTCCTCTTTCGGAGTGGAAACCCATCCTCGCCATTCTTTTCTTTTCCGCCTTCCATCCTCTCTCTCCCTTTTTCTTTTAGCTTTTAAAAAAAGCCTGTTCTGATTCCATGGACTTTAACACTGGTTTTTAGGTCCCGTGTCGCCTTCATCGGGGATCCACTAAAAGCCTCTGGATTCTTTACTAAATTTGGCGGTACTTTCAGTCGACAAATTAAGCACCAGAGGGAGGAGGACCGGCAACTAAAGAACCGCTCAGCCATGAGCCTTACTTTTCCGTGTTGGATTTCCCACCCATTCTCGCAGTTTAATAGTTAAAGAATTGTATACAACATATATTCAGAACATATGTAAAGAAAATTTAGATTTTTTTTTTTTAACAAACTTACTTAGCCTAAATTTTGGAGTCGAGTTCTTGCAAACTTGTGTAGCTGATTTTCAGAACTCGCGCAATTCCTAGTAGGTCTGCCGGTGTGCTGAGGCTTGAAGGAATTCTTTGAATTATTAAAGACAAAAAAGAAAGCAACAACTTTGTTGTAAAGATAAAACAAGACATTGAGATGACAAATAATTTTTTCTTCTTTTATTTGCAAATTCCAAACTCTAGAGGAAGTTTGTTGTAAAGATAAAACGAGAAAGAAACAAATTTAAAGTAAAAAAAAAAAAACAAGGCATTGAGATGACAATGTTTTTATCTTTACAACAAGAAAAAAATATAATGTTTTATCTTTGCAAATGCTAGGTTTGAAGGAGTTCTTTCAATTATTAAAGGAAAAAAAAGAGAAAGAAACAACTTTGTTGTAAAGATAGAACAAGACACTAAGATGACAAATATTTTTTTCTTCTTTTACATGCACAGTGCAAACTCTATGGGATGTTTTCCTCTCTGACCGATTACTATATTAGACTGGTAAAAGGTATCTCGATACTGGTTCATTCTCATGGCCTAGCAGTTAGTGTAGCAAGCACCACCATGTCTTGACTAAAGCTCAAGCCAGGTCTCGCCACTTGCACCAGGTCTTGACTAAATGCTTGGAAGTTCCATTAAAATTACCTCATTGAGAACCTACTGGGAACCTCCACCTCAGAAGGCAGATCCTAAACACAATTTGAATGGTTTACATTATAAATACTGTTCGTCAAACCAATCGAGTGATATATGTTTTTAATTTAAATGAATAGGGGAGAGAGAGAGAGAGAGAGAGAGAGAAGCCATCCCCTATTTAAAATTCATCAAAAATTTGATAGAAAGTGAATCAAAAACTAATTCCATTCAGTGGCCGCATCATCCTTTTTCCTTTTAGAAAAATGCTTTAGTAACTCAAAGACATAACTCGAAAAGTCACTCAGCCAGTGTGTTGCATTCTAATTGCTCCCTTTCTATTTGGGTTGTGAATTGTGTTGGCAATAAATTTGAAGCAGAAATAAAACTAAACTATTCTACTTCAATAAATAATAGTCAGTAATAGGCTAAAATAAAAAATTAAAAGTAAAAGTAGGAAAAATGGAACCCGAGATGCTGAGGCGTGGTATGTTGGTCACTTTCCTTGAAGTAGATTTCGCCGCCTTACAGTGCACTAGGCTTGGATGGCGTTCTACTCCTGAGATACAACAGCCTCTCGTTCCTTCTGCCTCGATGATTTGCACGGATCAAAGAAGGCTTTGAACCCAGAATCAATATGCTTCAAGCCCGTTAAACAATTTTGAAAGAAATATTTTAACTGGTGGGAATAGAGAGTATTTTAACTGGTGGGAATAGAGAGTAGAGAGTGAAAAAGAATTGTTCTTTTCTAATCTGTAGAGGCCTTCTATTTATAGACTTCTACAGACGTATGGCTACAGGGCGCGTCCTTTTCCGTGAGGCGCGAAACCTTCGCGTGGACGGGCGCGACGTCCTCGTGGGCGCGATGGGCGCGATCTTTCGCGTGGACGGGCGCGATTCTTCGCGTGGAAGCGCGTTGCTGCGCCTCCCTTAAGGACTCAGGACTCGAACTCACAATCTTGTGAGAACAAACCCCACACACAAACCAACCATACCACCAAAGGATTGTAATAATATAAAACATTTAATCATTAATAAATACAACAATCCCCCACCTGATTAAAATGTTTTCAAGATTTTATAAAAATAGTCATACCGGGCTTTTATGTTACGACTTCAATAAAGGTAGCTTGCGGCTTTGAACCTTTACCTAGTGAAAGTATACTTTCATCTGAAAGGAATAGTGGTAGCTAAAAAACTTTGAACCAAATCCTTTAGTTCAAATTTCCATATACTTCACTCATAACAAATGCAAATACTGGGTTCATCATAGGTGGTGCTTTTTGGCCTCATGCACCAATATCTCAGTTTCATGAGCGCTCTAGGGGTTAAACCCTTATCCCCATAGACTGCGGCCACACAGTCACACTCACATAGGTGAATCCTCCAAGGGTGCTCGCAGCACAGCACCTTGTCATAGACTCGGACTCATTCAGAGTTTTAAACTCTTCCGTATACCTCTGCTGTATTTAGCACTCACATCATAGGGAGAGACCAAATGACATAAAGTCATTTTAATAATAGTGCTAACTAATCATTAAACAACTTGTTTTTCCCGTTGAACCTTTCGTCTTGGGATCTCCAGTCAGAATAGGTTGGGTTGCCATTGTCAATGATTCTTTATGGGTTTCAGTCCCATCCCCCTTGATGTTTCTATGACTTTGCTTCTAGCTAGTCCTTTAGTCAAAGGATCTGCTAGGTTACCTTCAGATCTAACAAATTCCAAAGTCACGATACCATTTTTAATTAGGTATCTAATTGTCTTATGTCTCACACTAATGTATCTTCTGTTTCTTTTGTTATATTCAGTATTTCTACAAGTATTAATTGCAGCTTCATTGTCACATAACAAAGAGATAGCAGGCATAGGCTTTTCCATAATAGGAATTTCTGACATAAGATTCTTAAACCATTCTGCTTCTTGAGATGCAGAATCCAAGGCTACAATCTCAGCCTCCATAGTGGATCTGGTGATCACAGTTTGTTTGGATGATCTCCAAGCAACAGCTGCACCACCCAACATGAATATGTATCCACTAGTTCCTTTTCGGTTCATTGAATCAGTGATCCAACTAGCATCACTGTATCCTTCAAGTACAGTGAGAAATCTTGAGTAATGTAAACCATAAGACATGGTACCTCTCAAGTATCTAAGTACTCTGTCCAGTGCTTCCCAGTGACTAAGACTAGGGCAACTATTAAACCTACTGAGCTTTCCTATAGCATAGGAAATGTCAGGTCTACTTGTATTTGCAATATACATCAGCGTCCCAATAATCTGAGCATATTTTTCTTGGGCTACTGGATCACCTTTGTTGCACTTCAAGTTCAAACCGTGCTCATAAGGTGTACTCACTGGTTTACAGTTGTACTTATCAAATTTCTTCAAAATTTTCTCAATATATTGTGATTGATCAAAGATTATACCATTAGGTATTCTGGTAATTCTGTTACCAAGAATTACCTCTGCCTGACCTAAATCTTTCATATCAAAATTATTAGATAAAAAATTCTTGATATCAGTTACAATATTTATATCAGTACCAAAAATTAAGATATCATCAACATATAAACATAAGATAACACATGAATCATTTTCTAACTTAGAATATAAGCATTTATCAGATTCATTTACTTTAAAGCCATAAGAAACAATTATTTCATCAAATTTTCTATGCCATTGCTTAGGAGCTTGTTTTAAACCATAAAGGGATTTGACTAACCTACAAACTTTTCTTTCCTGTCCCTGAGCCACATATCCCTCTAGCTGTTCCATATAAATCTCTTCCTCTAAATTACCATTGAGGAAGGCAGTCTTGACATCCATCTGATGGATAATCAAATTATGGATTGAAGCCAGTGCAATTAAAGTACGGATAGTAGTTATCCTAGTCACAGGAGAATACGTATCAAAGTAGTCAATACCCTCTTTCTGAGAAAAGCCCTTAGCAACTAATCTTGCTTTATATTTTTCAATTGAACCATCAGGTCTTAATTTCCTTTTAAAGATCCATTTACAACCTAAAGCCTTACTACCAGGTGGTAAATCAGTAAGAAACCATGTTTCATTAGTCATAAGTGAATTCATTTCGCTATTAATAGCTTCCTTCCAAAACATAGAATCTAATGAGTTCATGGCATCTTTATATGTTTTAGGATCATCTTCAACCATAAAGGTATAAAAATCAGATCCAAAATCTTTCTTTTTCCTAATTCTTTTGCTTCTACCAAGTTCATTAACATCAATAAGTTCATTTTCATTTTCATTAGAAGGTGAACTACAAGATGCATTATTAGATCTATCTATTATATGCGTTTCTATTTTATTCTTAAAAGGAAAAACATCTTCAAAGAAAGAAGCATCTTTAGATTCAATTATAGTATTCTTGTCTATGCCATTAATATCAGAACTAATGACTAAGAATCTATAAGTAGCACTATTAAGAGAATAACCAAGAAATATAGCATCAAAAGTATTAGGTCCTAATTTTCTTTTCTTAATTAAAGGAATATTAACCTTAGCCAAACAACCCCAAACTTTTAGGAAGCTTAGGTTATGTTTTCTTCCTTTCCAAAGTTCATAAGGAGATTCATTAGAACTTTTAAATGGAACTCTATTAAGCAAGAAACATGCAGTAAGCACTGCTTCCCCCCACCAAACCTCAGGTAAACCTGAGTTGGCAAGCAAAGATCTTACCATATCTTGCAAAGTCCTATTTTTCCTTTCAGCCACTCCATTAGACTGAGGTGAATAGGGAGGTGTTACTTCATGTAGAATTCCATTAATTCTACAGAATTCATTCAAGTCATTAGAGGTGTATTCTCCTCCTCTATCTGACCTGAGAATCTTTATTCTCTTGTCAAGTTGATTTTCTACTAAAGATTTATAAAACTTAAATATCTCAATTACTTCATCTTTAGTTTTCATCAAATAAACTTGACAATACTTAGAATAATCATCTATGAAGGTTATGAAATACCTTCTTCCCCCTTTAGTCAAAGTTCCATTTAGTTCACATACATCCGAATGAATTAATTCTAATAAGGTGGAATTTCTATTTACCATTTTAAATGGTTTTCTAGGTTGCTTAGACTGAACACAAATTAGACACTTTTCTTTTTCATCTAATGAAACATTAGGCAATAAACCAGAACTAATCATTCTTTTAATAGTATTATTATTCACATGTCCTAATCTAGCATGCCAAAGAAATGAAGAACATACTGAAAGAATAACTTTATTATTACTATAAGAAGGAATATCCAAAGGTACATCATTCATTTTATTAATTACATATAAGCCATCACACTCATAGCCTTTGCCTACAAATGTTCCATTCTTTGTTATAATCACTTTCTTAGATTGAAATAACAAAGAATAGCCACTCCTTATCAGAAGAGATCCACTGATCAGATTCCTCCTTCCTTCGGGTACATGGTACACATTAAATAGAGAAAGTACATTCCCAGATGTAAGCCTTAGAAGTACTTTCCCAGTTCCAAGTACTCGTGCCGAGGTAGAATTTTCCATAGTCACTGTTAGGCCGCTCCGGACCTGATAAACAGTAAAAAGGGTACGATCAGTACACATATGAACATTCGCACCTGTATCCACTAACCAATCGGTAGAATGAATTGCCAAATTTAACTCTGGACTTAAAGTTACATACCGATCATCAGTACTAGAAGGACCAGTACTGGATAACACCATGTTGGTTTGTGGATTGGCAGGTTGAGGAGGTGCATGTTCATAGTTCTGATACTTCTTCTTCTTCATCCGGCATACTCGTGCCATATGACCGGATTTTCTACAATTGTAGCAAATCGGCCTCCGATCATTCTTATTGATCTGGTGTTTTGGCTTCATGGATTTTCCTTTGTTCTTAGGTCCACCCTTTTCAAATTTGGAGTTTTTGAACCTATAAGTTTTATTCTGGCCTTCCACAAAATTCACCTTAGTTAGAAACTCAGGGTTCATAATTTGCTCATTGTCTTTCTCAAGATGTTGCTCTTGGATCCTAATGGCAGATAGTAGGGTTTTCATGCTCATTTCTTTGGTCTTATGTTTTAGAGACAACCCAAATTCTTTCCAAGAAGGTGGAAGCTTGTCAATGGTACAAGCAACTTGAAGGCTCTCAGTTATACCCATTCCTCTTAAGCCTAATTCATGATAAATCACTGTTAGCTCATGGGCTTGGTCAACTATGGGCTTTGTGTCTACCATCTTATAAGACAAAAATTGACTAGCAGTATATTTGTCCATTCCGGCATCTTGGATACCATATTTTTTTATTAAGATCATCCCAAATCTCCTTAGAGGTTTTCAAAGTGCAATAGACATCAAAGAGGGGATCAGAAAGATAGGACAAAATCCTACCCCTACACAGGTAGTCTTTCTTCCTAAATTCCTCTAAATTACAAGTCCTCGCCGGTTCATTCTCATCCTCATTTGGAGGAGAGTCAAAAATTATGGAAAATAATCCAAGCGTGGTTAAGAAGATTTCCATTTTCTCTCTCCAACGCTTAAAATTAGTTCCATTAAACTTTTCAGGAGGAACCGGGTCACTTGCATTGGCCATTGGGGTAACTCTAATTACTAGCCTATTATACGTAGAAATCTACTTCAAGATTGTTGGCAATAAATTTGAAGCAGAAATAAAACTAAACTATTCTACTTCAATAAATAATAGTCAGTAATAAGCTAAAATAAAAAATTAAAAGTAAAAGTAGGAAAAATGGAACCCGAGATGCTGAGGCGTGGTATGTTGGTCACTTTTCTTGAAGTAGATTTCGCCGCCTTACAGTGCACTAGGCTTGGATGGCGTTCTACTCCTGAGATACAACAGCCTCTCGTTTCTTCTACCTCGATGATTTGCACGGATCAAAGAAGGCTTTGAACCCAGAATCAATATGCTTCAAGCCCGTTAAACAATTTTGAAAGAAATATTTTAACTGGTGGGAATAGAGAGTATTTTAACTGGTGGGAATAGAGAGTAGAGAGTGAAAAAGAATTGTTCTTTTCTAATCTGTAGAGGCCTTCTATTTATAGACTTCTACAGACGTATGGCTACAGGGCGCGTCCTTTTCCGTGAGGCGCGAAACCTTCGTGTGGACGGGCGCGACGTCCTCGTGGGCGCGATGGGCGCGATCTTTCGCGTGGACGGGCGCGATCCTTCGCGTGGAAGCGCGTTGCTGCGCCTCCCTTTTTGCACGGTCGTAAAAACACTTGCTTTTACGTTCGTGCAAGGCGCGTCTTGCTTTTACGTTCGTGCAAAACTTGCACGGTCGTAAAAGCAGCAAGAGGGATACTAAAAAAAAACCGAAACGGTGGGAAGAAGGACTCAGGACTCGAACTCACAATCTTGTGAGAACAAACCCCACACACAAACCAACCATACCACCAAAGGATTGTAATAATATAAAACATTTAATCATTAATAAATACAACAAATTGTGCCACGAAATGAAGCAACATGTATGGTGGAAGACGGTTTAGTGATTTTTTTGAGTTAACGTAGCATTGCTCTTTTTTTAAATATCGTTAAATATCGAGAAAAATGGCTGAAGTTTAATGTTTGTTTCTCATTCTTGACTTGATCATCTAATATAAAGGTTTTTTTTAATGATATTTCTCCTTTCGTAATTGTTGTACTTTTGAGAGTTATATGATTGGATTTGCAGGAACAGAATGCTCTCAGCTACATAGAGAGATACGCACTATAAACCAACATCTACTGAACTTTTAAATATGGTACAGGATTACAATGGCCTTCCAAACTCTTTTTTGGATAAAAAATTAGGCCAGGTTTACTTCTGGAGCGGGTTTGTGTCGAAATTTATGGGAGTGCACAAACTTCTTTGAAATCTTTTTATTAAATTTAATCAAGTCCATTTGGTGCAGATTAGATCGAGTTTAATTTTGTACTTATTCTCAATTACATTATTCTATTTATTTTTACTATAGTTATATGTTTATTTTCTTTCCCCCACATAGCAGAGGGATTTTGCTAGTAGTTCATTAAGTGATACTCCGCGCGCAAAATATACATGATATCTAGTTAGGCATTTCTGTTTTTTAGACATAGCTTTAGATAAAGTTGCTTAATAAAACTTTGGCAGTCAAGGAAAGCCTAAAAGAAAAGGAGGTTAGTAAAAAAAATAATGGTGTAACTCATCTTTCATCCAAATATAATGGTGTAGCTCATCTTACATTGCATGAATGTACCATATAACAATGGTTCAAGAAAGAAGAAGCATTATCTATTATATGTGTTGGATTACTTAAGAAAAACATATTTTACATGACATAGAGAAACCAATGCACTCAGGGGTGGAGTTAACTAGTAATGTAGGTTGGGGACTGAGAGAAGCAGGGATTCGGCTATGCATGATCACATATGGAACACATGGAAGGAAAGGGGTTAACCTAAGTGGGAATATGGAAGCAATTTGGTAAGGATGCCTATAAGAGATAAACGTGGTATTCAACACCACTAGAACAAACCTAGCAAGACCAGTAAGGCCTCTCTTACCTAGATTGGATTTAGAATTTTCTAATAAAACAGAATAATAACCTGCATTCTTTTTAAAATTGTCACAATATTTGTAGAAGCAATATAAAATAAAGGGCAACAAGGAGAAGAAAGTAATGTAAAGGATAACTAGCCAAGATCTCACTTATTGAACCTTTTGATCTAACTAAAATTACACGATTTTTATTTGGGCTTCCTATGAATGTATCGACATCGCCCCAACTTCAAACAGGGCCTTCTAGTGTCACAGCAGATAAAAGAGATCCTTTTAAGTTGCATGAAAGCTGCTATGGAGTTGCAGCACAGCACATTGGAGTCACACCACCAAAGAAATAGTTAAATTAATAGAGCTTCAAAATTCAATCAATTCATTCTATATCAAAAGAGAGAGTTATAGGAGTTATTATTGTGTGTTAGGGCTCGTTACAATGACCAGAACTCATGGGTGCCTCTAGAAGTTAACTAGGACTCAAATTTCTTTGCCAGTCATCTGAAACACTTCCTCATACATTAAAGGTGCTTTGAACGAAAAACTATTTGATGGTGACTTAAATACCATCAGATTTGATCGAACAACATACTGATGATGTTTAATGACTCCTAAAAATTGACTCAGACTTAAAGACCAACGGAAGACAAGATTCTAATGGTGACTATTCCAACAATGCTCTTATTACTGCCATATATCTTCTAATAGTAAGGTTTTCTCCATTGATATAGACTCGGACTGTATTTATACAAGTTCAACCTTGTGGTCGGAACTTTGTCATTAGACTTCCAATTGATGTAATTTAACTTGCATTGAAAGCTTACTCGACTAAAAGTAGCCTTGTCCCGAAATTTTACCCATGCTATTTTTGGTGAATTTTTGAAAATATTGGTTCCTACAACACATATATCATTGCAAAAGTTTAAGCTCTTTGAGCACCTATGAGTCAAGTGCCATGACATGACTGTGCTCGGCCATCAATTTAGGCTTCCCTGTGCTCCTTTGGTCTTAGCACGACTCTTGAGGTGGGGTCATTTTTGGTCCACACCAATTAGTATATATCCGTATAGCTTGGGCCATGTACAAATGAATAGATTTGATGTGAATAGGTGCTTTCCCTTATGGTTAGACCCCTTTTGCTCAACAACCAGAGGTTTTGGGTCTAATATTCTTGGATGGTGAATGCATTCCTTAAAAACCAGATTTGTGTAATTATTGTCCAAGTAGGTGTGCCTTCCTTTTCTCATAAAAGAAAAAGGAAAAGAAATCCTGAGAAAGACAAGGAGATGGCTCATGAAAGAGTTCATTTAAAAAAAAAGAAAAAGCAAAGAAATTCAATGCTTAGATGAAGTAAATATGGATATGGCAAGTTATCCTAGTAGATAAATAACACAGATTATAGTCATCTTGTGAACTATAACCCAATAGTGGAATTGCTCATTAGATTCTACTTGGTGAATTAGAATGCAGAAATAGGTTTGGAGCATGTATGTGCATCCAACAATAGTTGAATACAAGAAAACAAAATATGTATAGTCCAAAATCCATATAGTCTCATCTACCCAATTAAGAAAAAGTGTAGCTTTACAATCTTCATAAGCTTCAAGATATGAATAAATGATTGTGAGCTTAATCTTAAGCATTTCTATACGGTGGGTGTGTCATAGAAACTAATACATAAGGCCTTACATAGTAAATACATGGACCGCCAATAACTCCCAAAAAAGGAAAGAATATTCTATCATGATTGTCCAAGGAATGACATTAGCATATTAATTCATTTATTGCCTCAATAAGTCAAGGTCGTACAAAGAAAAAGCCAGGATGATTGAAGAATGAAAGGAGCATCAGATAAAGTGAGATTAGCACTTTAGACTTTCAGGTCAACAGATTGCCTGGTTCAATGAAGTAGCAAAAGTCTTTTATTAAAAGCCACTTGGGTGTTTATGTAAATTTACAAGTCAGTGTATAACTCTTAACCTAGATCGAGGTTGTACATAGGGCTCCAGATCTCCTTATAAATAAAATCCCATTAAGTACTACAAGCACTAAGAAAAATTCAAAACAATTACAAGGATTATTAAACCATCTCTAGATTGTGCACTCACACCAAATTGACCAATCAAGGCTTTGTAACTTCAGAACTTTACATAAAAGGCTAGCCATAAGATATTATTTGGGTTCTTTGGCCTTGTATAAGTATTCCAGATCTCCCCAGTGCATATCCAATATAGGACTCTATACATATACAAGCAAATGCTCACATAACATCCTCGAATCCTCCTAGAAGGGGTGGTAGGCCTAGAACTGCAAATTGGTGACTCTATGCCCAGGATCTAGGCACACCAAGGTTTAGCAGGTCCCATCTACCTCTTGCAAAAGATATTATTTGGATTCCTTGGCACTATATAAGTGTCCAAGATCTTCCCATCGTATAGTCAATAGGAGACTAAAGACACTCTCATACAGGTCCACACAGGCTCTCATTATATGTACTGATAAAATGTACATGATCACTCTGATCATGAAAACTAAAAGTTTTGATCTTGCCACCATAAGACAATAAAGACTTAAAACATGCTAACGTATCATGGGTTTTTTAATTCACCAATCATTTTGACATAATTGCAACACTATATATGGAGGATGTTTGTAGTCAGATATATTATTATGTGGCAGAATTTTCATGAAGACACAATGTTTCTTATATATTAATACCTTTCCTAGAATATCAATCAACCATGATTTATGCAAAGGCATTTGCAATTAAAGCATAGGTTTTCCTTTCTTTCCTCTTGAACAGTATGGTGAGGACACATTTCAAGAGCCTTGTCACACTAAGAGATGTAGGTTTCTAGCTGTGGTGAACCGACATATCATGAATAGCAATTCTCAGATTGACTATCTTCTCTGGTTATCCTTTCGGTATGCTTATCTGAGCAACTATATCATAAAACATGGCTGCTACAGTGCTTTGAGCAGCATTAACCACTTAAAATGATGTGCTTATGATAGCATTCTTATTTTTGCACTCTGAAATTGTTGGAATATTTCAAAATTCCGAGTCTGCCCTTCTTTGTCTTTTGTCTTTTTGTCTAGTGTACTTTCTTTTAGTCTCACATTGGAAAGGAACAAAACTCAAAAGATCTTTATATAGTATTCAACCTTTTAACTTGGTGAAGCAAAGAAAGAAAGTAGCCCACGCGCGCATGAGCCCAATGGAGGTCCAAACCAAAATTGGCGAATCCGATCCGGAAACGTTTAACCGGGCGCGTTGCGATTATCACGCGCAGGGGGACCCCCCCCCCCCCCCCCCGACGTCGCGTCTTTAAAACGTCGCACCTCTTTCGTAAAACGACATGTCTTTTAAATACGCCTCTTCATTTCTTTTTAAACCCTATCAGATCCGATAGAGTTAATCAATCAAAAAGCCTCTCTCTCTCACTGTTCCTCTATTCTGTTCCCGAGAGGATACTCTCCTCTGTTCTGTTTCCGAGAGGATACTCTCCTCTGTTCTGAGCGCTTCTGGGCTGTTCGACAAGATCACTGCATCTGCGAGTGTGCGCTTGGAGTGATCCAGTTGTTGTATCCTGGAGGATAGGCCGCCATTACCTGCTACACCGAGATTCATTCTCCGAGGGGCGCGATCTATTCTTAAGGACAGTGAAATCACGCCTCAACTGATAAGTTCTTCCTTCTCTCCATCTATCATTTTTCTTACAATCTTAAGAATAGTTCGGCATGGATTCTGCTATGATTACTGCTAGATCAATTCCTGATACTTCTAAAATTGAGAGTTTCAATGGTATGTATTTTAAGAGATGGCAAGAACGTGTTTATTCTGCATTGGATATGCTTAATTTTGCTCAGTATTTAAATCAGTCAAAACCGATAGAAGGGTCTGAAGATTTTGACACTAAATTCAAAGAGTGGGAACATGGAAATAAAATCTGTAGACACACAATTCTGAGTACACTGTCCAATGAACTTTTTGATGTCTACTGTTCATACAAAGAAGCTGCAGAAATTTGGGAAAATTTGAATAAAAAATATGTGTTAGAAGATGCTGGAGTACAGAAATATGCTATAGGAAATTTTCTGCACTTTCAAATGTCCGAGGATAGGGATGTGTCATCCCAAATACATGATTTTCATAGGTTAGTCACTGATCTTAAAAATGAAGATATAATGCTTCAAGAAGTTTTCCTAGCCGGCTGTTTGATTGAAAAATTACCTGAGTCTTGGAAAAATTATAAAAACAGCATGAAGCACAAAAGGAAACATATGAGTCTTGAAGATGTTATTGTTCATATTAGAATTGAAGAACAAAATCGAGTCAGAGACCGAGAACAATTGGCCAAGGAAATGACTTCCAAAGCCAATGTAATAGTCAGCAAACCAGGTGGGTCTCGTTCAAAGTTCAAGAAGCCTTATCTCAAAAATGATAAGAAACCTAAGTTCCAAGGTCTTGGTTTTAAAAGAAAGGGAACTTGTTTTGTTTGTGGAAAATCTGGACATTATGCTAATCAATGCAGGTTTAGAAAAAGGAATGATATATCTGTTAAACCAAATGCTAACTTGGTAGAGACAGATATTATTGCAGCAGTTGTGTCTGAAACCAACATGGTTATGGCAGCAAAGGACTGGGTGGTAGATTCTGGGGCTACCAGACATATTTGTGGCAATAGGAGTGCATATACTTCCTACACTCCATTAAATGAAGGCGAAGAACAAGTGTTCATGGGTGATTCGAGACCCTCGCCAGTGGTTGGCAAAGGAAAAATACTCCTCAAGCTAACATCAGGAAAAGTCCTTTCCCTGAATGATGTGCTGCATGTTCCTAATATCCGTTGGAACTTAGTATCTGTATCTTTATTAGGAAAGGCTGGAATTAAAGTGTATTTTGAGTCTGATAAAATTGTAATGACTAAGAACAATGTTTTCATTGGGAAGGGTTATTGTAACCAGGGTTTATTTGTCTTGAATGTAACCGAAACTATGAATGAAAATGCATCATCTTTTGCTTATTTGATTGATTCTGTTGATGTATGGCATGGTAGATTAGGACATGTTAATTTTTCTTATATCAAGAAAATGAAAGACCTAGGCTTGTTAAATAATATTACCTTTGGAAATGTGAATGATAAATGTGAAGTGTGTGTAGAATCTAAATCTACTAAAAAGAGTCATAAGTCAATAGAAAGAGAAACTGAATTACTTGGATTAATACATTCTGATTTAGGAGATTTGAAAAACACTCCAACTAGAGGAGGAAAAAGATTTTACATAACTTTTATTGATGATTATTCTAAATACACTAAGGTATATCTACTTAGGACTAAAGATGAAACTTTTGAAAAATTTCAGCAATATGTTACTGAAGTAGAAAATAAATTTAATAAGAAAATTAAAAGAATAAGGACTGATAGAGGAGGAGAATATGAGTATAATCTCTTCAATAAATTTTGTGAAGATAAAGGTATAATCCATGAGATTACCCCACCATATTCTCCTGAATCTAATGGAGTTGCTGAACGTAAAAATAGAACTCTAAAAGAAATGATGAATGCTATGTTAATAAGCTCAGGAGTACCTCTTTATTTGTGGGGGGAAGCTATTCTCTCCGCTTGTCACATTCAAAATAGAATACCTTATAAGAAAATTGGTAAGACACCCTATGAGTTATGGGAAGGTCATGTACCTAACCTTACATATCTTAAAGTGTGGGGGTGTTTGGCCAAAGTTCTATTACCTGAACCAAAGAAAAGAAAGTTGGGACCTAAAACCTTTGATTGCTTATTTATTGGTTATGCATTAAATAGTGCTGCTTATAGATTCTTGGTATTAAAATGTGAATCTAATATTATGGAACCCAACACTATAGTAGAATCTAAAAATGCTGATTTCTTTGAACATATCTTTCCTATGAAACTAGGTAAAGAAAAAATTGACTCTCAGTCTCATAATAAACAAGAAAAGGAGGCACATGAAAATTATGAAATTGATTTAAGAAGAAGTAAAAGAACTAGAAAAGAGAAAAATTTTGGAAATGATTTTTACACCTTTCTTGTTGATAATGAACCTCAAACTTATAAAGAAGCAATAACTTCAGCTGATGCACCTTTTTAGAAGGAGGCTATTAATAATGAAATAGAGTCTATTATGTCTAATCATACATGGACCTTAGTTGATTTGCCTCCAGGTGCTAAATCAATTGGTTGTAAGTGGATTTTTAAAAGAAAGTTAAAACCAGATAATTCAATTGATAAGTTTAAAGCAAGATTAGTAGCAAAAGGATACTCACAAAGAAAAGATATTGATTATTTTGACACCTTTGCACCAGTTTCTAGAATTTCATCTATTAGAGTACTCATTGCATTAGCATCCATTCATAATTTAGTAATTCACCAAATGGATGTAAAAACTGCATTCTTGAATGGAGAATTAGATGAAGAAATTTACATGGAACAACCTGAAGGTTGTATTGTTCCTGGTAATGAGCACAAAGTTTGTAAATTAGTAAAATCCTTATATGGATTAAAACAAGCACCTAAACAATGGCATGAAAAATTTGATAAAGTATTGGTATCTAATGGCTTTCTAATTAATGAGGCTGATAAGTGTGTTTATAGTAAGGTTGTTAATAATGTTGTTGTGATCATATGTTTGTATGTTGATGATATGCTTATAATGGGAACTGATTTGAATATAGTTATAGATACTAAGAAATTTTTAGCTTCAAATTTTGATATGAAAGATATGGGTGAAGCTGATGTAATTCTTGGGATTAAAATAACAAGAAGTTCTAATGGACTTATGCTATCACAAGAACACTATATTGAAAAAATTTTAAGAAAATTTGAGCATTATGATAGTAAACCCGTATCTACTCCATATGATGCTAGTATACATTTAAGGAAAAATAAAGATAATGGTATTTTACAAATAGAATATGCTCGCATCATTGGTAGTTTAATGTTTTTAGTTAACTGCACTCGTCCTGATATTGCTTATGCAGTAGGAAGATTAAGTAGGTATACTCATAATCCTAGTAAGGACCATTGGAGTGCTGTTCATAGAGTACTAAGGTACTTGAAAGGAACCATTAATTATGGTTTGTTATATCGTGGATTTCCAGCTGTACTAGAAGGGTATAGTGATGCAAATTGGATCTCTGATTCAGATGAGATGAAATCCACGAGTGGATATATCTTTACTCTTGGTGGGGGTGCAGTATCTTGGAAATCATCCAAGCAAACATGCATCGCTCGGTCTACAATGGAGTCCGAGTTTATTGCCTTAGAAAAGGCAGGTTCTGAAGCTGAATGGCTTAGAAATCTTGTGGGAGATATTCCATTATGGAATAAACCAACACCTTCTGTGTCTATTCTTTGTGATAACCAAGCTGCTATATATCGAGCTAAGAATAAAGTTTATAATGGAAAGAATAGACACATAAGGTTGAGACATAATATTGTAAGGCAGCTGCTTGATGATGGGATTATATCTCTTGAGTTTGTAAAGTCAGAGTTGAATTTGGCCGATCCTTTGACAAAACCACTAGGTAGAAAACTAGTGAGTGAAACATCGAGGGGGATGGGACTAATGCCTATATCAAAGTCAATAACAACAGAAACCCAACATGTGTGATTGGAGATCCCATGAAGCATGTTCATATGGGTAATAACAAGTCGCTAGTTGACTGTGAGTACACTATCGTATTTAATTTTGAAAATCCATCCCTATGGTGTAGATAGTGCAAACTGTAGTAGATAAGGATGAGGTAAAGCTCTTAATGGATACCATAATCCTTTAGGATGGTGTGTATACCTGCAGTACACACTTGATGGATCCACCTATATGGGTGTGGAAGTGGGGCCGCTTCCTATGAGAATTAGGCAGTTCTCTAAAGCACTCATGAATATCCAGGTAAGGTGCATGGCCTATTTGCACCAACCCGTTTAGAACAAGCCCAGAACTTGAGAGGTCAATGTGGGCTATGAGTCACTGATTTACATAAAGGACTTTTGGTTCATAGAAATTTCATGTTTCACCAAAAGTTCTGTAAGTCATACTTACTAGTCCTAAAAAAATGGTTCATAGTCTCAAAGACACCAATTTGATGCATTGAACTCTCGCGCTCGTTAACTTATTATTGAATTTTAAAATATGTGGGGGATTGTTGGAATATTTCAAAATTCCGAGTCTGCCCTTCTTTGTCTTTTGTCTTTTTGTCTAGTGTACTTTCTTTTAGTCCCACATTGGAAAGGAACAAAACTCAAAAGATCTTTATATAGTATTCAACCTTTTAACTTGGTGAAGCAAAGAAAGAAAGTAGCCCACGCGCGCATGAGCCCAATGGAGGTCCAAACCAAAATTGGCGAATCCGATCCGGAAACGTTTAACCGGGCGCGTTGCGATTATCACGCGCAGGGGGACCCCCCCCCCCCCCGACGTCGCGTCTTTAAAACGTCGCACCTCTTTCGTAAAACGACATGTCTTTTAAATACGCCTCTTCATTTCTTTTTAAACCCTATCAGATCCGATAGAGTTAATCAATCAAAAAGCCTCTCTCTCTCACTGTTCCTCTGTTCTGTTCCCGAGAGGATACTCTCCTCTGTTCTGTTTCCGAGAGGATACTCTCCTCTGTTCTGAGCGCTTCTGGGCTGTTCGACAAGATCACTGCATCTGCGAGTGTGCGCTTGGAGTGATCCAGTTGTTGTATCCTGGAGGATAGGCCGCCATTACCTGCTACACCGAGATTCATTCTCCGAGGGGCGCGATCTATTCTTAAGGACAGTGAAATCACGCCTCAACTGATAAGTTCTTCCTTCTCTCCATCTATCATTTTTCTTACAGAAATGGCAAATGAAATTTTTGGAAGCCAACAAGAATTGTTGATGTTAAGCTATGTGTGTATGAGAAGAAAGCTCTGTCACATTTCTTAACTGAAATCCAAACCAATAAGGATCCCCCTTACCCAAATTTTCTACATTAATATCCCCGTAATATCTGTTTTGTTTCTCTTTTTTTTTTCCTTCTTTACTTGAGTCTAAATTGGAGATCAAATTGAAAATAGAACTTAGGGCTCTGTCGTTAAGGCTTTTTTCTTTTACTCAATTAGTGACATATCAGACTGCATTCGTCCTCACTGTGCTCTTCTAGATAAGAAAAGAGTTAAGATCATAACTGATGCCGCTAAAAAGAATGCTTCAGACATTAGGCATTGTGCTTTCAAAAAGTATGATAATGAATTGAATTACAAACGCACTTTCTTATGGTACTTAAAGAAATAGTAATGACAACTATCAGTTCTAATCATCACGCGAGTTGTCCATGAAGCGGACCTTAAATATTGGAAAGCATTTTGTTGGGGGGAAAATGGATCACTCAAATTAAGCACGTAGTCAAATCGTTGGCACTTGATGACGAATGTGACGACAGCAAGCACACTCTCAGAGCGCCCGACCTCAGAGCGCTCGGCATCGACAACCACAGAGTTCACGACCTCGATCTCGGCATAACCTTGGCAGGCATGGTCTCGGCAGAGTTGAGCCCGATCGACCTCATGGCCAAGAAAAACCCAGTTAAAGGAAGAAGTAAACCTCCCCACTACACCAAAAGTCAAGCCTTCCATATCTGGGATCAAATTCCGTGATCTTCGCCTCAATGGCTGTCCACATTTGAATGCACACGATTTCAATAGATCGCCAGCTAGCCCAAAATCTCGGGTCGTTTATGGTAACTAATTGATTCGCACAATCACGCCCGATCACAGGTAACCGCTACACCCCCTCCTATAAAAAGAGGGGAGAGCTCTAGGCAGGGGATTCTTCTTCCTCTCCAGCCAAAAATACATTCTTATATCATTCATCTTCATTACTTCTCTCCATAAAAACTCCTCTCTGACTTAAGCATCGGAGAGCCTGTGCCGGAACCTCCGACCACATGCTTCTTACAGGTTCGCCGGAGACAACCGACAGCCACCGCACCGCCATTCAGAGCTCCTCCTCCTCGGTCCACGGTCAGCCCCGAGTCCAAATTCCAGCAACAGTTGGCACTAGAGGAAGGGCCCGAGTCGTAATCATGAGACTCAGAAGCAGAGGAGCTTCTAATGCCTCCAAGCATCGTGCGTCAAGTCCTGGCCGCTCAATCCAGAATCCACCACCGATGTAGTAGGTCCCAGCTGTGGAGAAGAAGAAGAAGAGAACGATGGGAATGAAATATTTTATTCAAACCTCTCTTTGGGTGAGAGCAAATCCATGCACGTAGGACTCTTCTTCGGGCGAGAGTTAACCCAAACACCACTTCTATTCTCACGCTGCCTTTTCCTTAGCTCGTTCTCTCAAATATGGATCCCTTAACAACTGACTAGCGAAATAAAAGGCTGTCGCGTCGACACTCGAGTTCCTCTCCCTCCAACATCTTCCATCTAAATCGAATGCTTTCCTCGACGTGGTTACTCTCTTCTTCCTTCCCGTTCTGCATGCCATCTTCCCCGTTCTGCATGCCATCCCGCTCCCCCCATCTTCACAACAGAATCCTCGACGAAAACTCAGCTCCCTTGTAACAGACTCCTCTGCATGCCTGGGACTCCGTCGTGGTGGATCGTGTGTTAGGGCCCTGGTCCAACGCCATCAGGTAGCGGAGGTTGGGTCTTCGAACCCATTGCGGTCTGGTGGGTTCAAAGGGCGTATCACGATGCCTCCGGTAGATCAAGCTCCGCGGATCCATCTTGAACAGTTTGACATGTTGGTGCAACAAGTCCAAGCACTCACTGCGGCCGTTCAAGGCCTGCAGCAAGTAAGAGACCGGCATATACTCCCTCCTCATGGGTGTAAGTCCTCAGGACGGTGCTCGCGACGTCGCTCTCTCATAGAGCGTCGCCATCACCGAAGCTCCTACCGAGCTCGGAAGGACGACCTCGGCAGGCATGACTTTAGAAGGTCGAGCTCAGAAGGCCTCCTCCAGAAGGTCGAGCTCAGAACACCTCTTCCAGAAGGTCGAGCTTAGAAGGCCGACCTTAGAAGGTCGGTGCTGAGCCAAGTTCTGAGGGACTTCGAAGCTCGGGAGCCATCAAAATATCTCCAAAAAGTACGAGACGCCACTTTGGCTTTAAATAATTTCAATATTTTACCTATTTTCAGGTCGGAGGATACAAAAGACAACCTACAGATATCTCCATCTCCAACATCGCCTCGCTCCGAGTGGGGATGCACGATCTTCAACGGATGAGGTCGGTCTCCTGTATGTATCTCCAATAATGCCCCGATCAAGCTCGAGATGCCCCGACCAAGTTTGGGATGCCTCGACCAAGCTCGGGATACCTCGACCAAATTCGAGATAACCCGCTGTGACGACCTCGAGTCCTATCTAATGACGTCCTGACCAAGTTCGGGACGCCCCGCTGTGTCGACCGCGAGCTCAGTCTCTCTCGACCTTGAGTCTTGTCTAACGACGTCTCGACCAAGTTCAAGATAACCTGTTACAACAACCTCGAGTACAACCTAAAGACGTTCCGACCAAGTTCGAGACGCCCAGCCAAGCCAACTGCGAGCTAAAGGCTCCTCCGATCTCGAGAACTATCTAACGAAGATTCGACTACGGGTCAAGAAGCACTCAAGTTTCGACGGCCGAATAGCAACCTAGCCTCGACTCACACTACAACTGAATCCGAGTCTAAAGACTTAGTGAAATTCTTCAAAAATCCAAGCATGATGACTTAGTGGAATTCTCCAACAAAACGTCAGAATCACCTGCGAAAACCGATGATGCACGAGGTTCAACCTAAACTGTCAAAGACAAGGGTTCGTTCAAAAAGCAAGCAGAAGCAAGTTTAGAAGCACAACAAAATTGGAAAACATATTGCTTTCATTAATGGAAAGCCCTGAGGCTAAGTACAAAAAATTAAGGTTGGCTCGTACAATGCTTTTAGCGGCCAACCTCACTGGCAAAATGAAAAATACAAACAGGAGAAGAAGAAAAAGAAGATCAGGCTGGCTCTGAAGTAGAGCCGACATCAGGAACGACCACGGGAGCAACCTCAGGTGTGACCTTAGGAGCGGCCTCAGGCGCGATCTCGGGAGCAACTTCAGGTGTGACCTCGGGAGCAGACTCAGGACTCACTTCTCCAGAGGGGACCTCACGGGCAACTTGCTCAGCCGCCCCGGCCTCGGCCTCGACGACGACACGCTCGATCTCGGCATCCGGACTCTCGAGCACGCTGTCAAGCAGGTCATCATCCTCAGAGCTTCCGGGTGCGCTGTTGTCCTCAGCAATCCCTAGACGAGGTTGGAGACCGCTGAGGTCGAGCTTGGGGCAAAACTTCCAAACTTGGGACCGGCAATCCTCGAAGCCGCGGATGAGCCTGTCAACAGCCTCTTCCTCCATTAGGTCCTGGAACTCGGCTGACTCGCAGAAGATCTGCACAGCGTTCCAGGCTCGCTCTGATGTCCTCATCTCTCGAGCTTCGAGTTGCTCGATCCTCAGCCGGAGAACTCCCGCTTCATGCTATAGGTCCGAGAGCTCAGACTGGGCATCAGCCAAGCGGGCCTCGGCCGCGTGAAGGGTTAACCTAGTGAGGGTGTGCGAAGCTTCCACCTCTTGAAAACGCTCAGCCATGAGCTTGAGCTCGGATTCAAGAGCTTCCACCTTCACAGTTGATTCTTTCCACCTGGCCTCGCCCTCGGCGAGCTTCTTCACCGTAACCTCCTCCCCTCTCTAGCTCCTCCGAGCCCGAGCCTAGTAGTCAGCCGCCGTGGAGACTAGCATGTCGATATCATGGAGGTGCTGCAACAAGAACAAGTAAAGATCAACCAAGATTAAAAATCCGGCAGGGCATGAGAATGAAAGAGCAGCAAAAAAAAAAACTTATCCGGATGGCCGAGCAGTAGGCCTGATCAACAAAATCACTGACCCCGATGGCATCAACCTCGGCACGGTCAGTCGGAAGCAGCGCGCAACGGATGACTTGGCAAGCGATTTTGCTGTTATGGAGCGCAGAGTCATCCTCGAAGATTGCCCACTCGGGAAAATAGAGCTTTCTCTCGGGGCGATCCTCAACCCTTGAGGAGCTCGGGACATCAGGCCTCGAAGGACCCGGTAAAGGAACTCGGGAAGAGCTCGGGACCTCAAGGCCGCTCCCTACCTTGGGTCCTAAGCGCCGAGATGGATGACCTTGCGGGCCCTAGAAAGGCCCGAGGTCGGGAAAGCACGAGCCGACGGCTCCTCCGCGACCTTGGCAGAAATCGCGCGCTCGACGGAAATGGCGCGCTCGGTAGGGGGAGCCTCCTCTGGTCCAGGCTCCCCTACCTTCTTTCGGCTGTTCTTTCGAACAAACTAAGGAGTTTCAACCTCAAGATCTTCGACTTCAATGGGAGCAGAAGTCGGGTGGTCCTTGGCTTCTTCGGCATAGGACGAGCTCTGCCGGCCTCGGCCGCTCTCTTTTGGTATCGGGTGAGCAGCGCTTCGTTGCTCGACACCATCCCTGCAGTCTCTGGAAAAGAAAAGAAAGAGCGCAAGTCTGAGATCAACTCAAAAAGAGAGAGAGAGAGAGAGAGAGAGAAGAAGAAGAGCAAGAAGCGAAACAAAAATAAATGAATGACGCACAACCGCCCTTACCCTCAGGGCGCGCCGAGCTCAGGCCGACATTTATTAAGATCTCCTCGCTTAGGAGATCATTCAAAAGGATATCCCCCCTTAAACACCAAAGAGCTTGAATGATTCTCTGCTCGCCCTCGGTTAGTTTAGAAGCTCTATTATTGGCCTTGATAATCGGCTGGCCCCACGTCGGATTCTCTGCTCGCCCTCGGTTAGTTCAGGAGCTCTATTATTGGAAGAAGGAGCACCTTGGAAGAGTGGTCTACCTCTCCGAAGGGCAAAAGTACAACCATTCTCCGTCTGCGGGGTTAGACTTTAACATGTAACACCTGCGAAAGACATTGACCGAAGTTAGTATGCCGTGAGCAAGGCAGAGGGATAGGAAACCAATTATTACCCTCCACAAGTTCGGAGCGAGTTGCGCTGGGACGAGACGATACGTCTCCAGGATCTCGTTCACAAACCCATGCAGAGGGCACCTCAGGCCGGCTCGAAGTATGTCCACGTATTCTCCGACCCGACCTGGAGGGGGGTTCGTGACTCTATCCCACAGCCTTGTGAACTTAAGGGAACCCACGTGGAAATGGGAATTCGGCTCGAAGTGCATCCAATTCTCCCAAGGTCAGGGTTGACCCGACCCCATCCGGGCCATGGCTCACCTCCGGCCCGACCTCCTTCCCACGAGAAGAAGCCCCAGCAGGAGATGAGGCACCATTAGACATCCTCTCCGCTCACAAATGAAGAAGAAGAAAAAGAAAACCGAGGAAGAAAACGAAGAGAAGAGAACAAGCCTCCGAGCAAGCGTGGGCGGAAAACCTACCGTGGTCCCCGTCGAAAGCACCAGCGACTAGAAATGGAGGGGAAAAACCTTCAGAAAATACTCAGAGGCACCTCCGGAAAATGTGAACAAGAACCAGAAAGAAGCAAAACGAAGAAGGTGAAAGAGGAAGAAGGCAAGAGCTACGGCGACCAAATAAAGATTTTTAGGGCCAGGTCAGGATTTATATAGGCCCTCCCGACGGTTCAGATCGACAAGGCCAAGCCGCGCCTCCCATCCAGATCGCGCCATGTGCTAACCTCAGAAACCGAACCAGCGTATCAACATCGGATCGCCGCTTTAAAAGTAGAATCAAAGCAGCGTCTCGTCGAATACTGGAGCCTTATCATGAACCCACGGCTCAAAACCACCTCGAAAAGCAAAAAACCGCCACCTCGTGCTCTCATTGAAGACGCCCCCAAAGCGCTCAAAACAACGGAACAATTTAAAGCCGTCTGATCTCGCCAGCATAATAAAAATGGCTACTTTCTTTGCCCGAGCTCGTGAATGGCTCGAACTCGGAAGTCGGAGGGTAGTGTTGGAGAAAAAATGGATCACTCAAAGCATGTGGTCAAATCGCTGGCACTTGATGACGAACGTAACGACAACAAGTATACTCTCAGAGTGCCCGACCTCAGAACGCCCGACCTCAAAGCGCTCGGCATCGACAACCACAGAGCTCACGACCTCGATCTCGGCATGACCTTGGCAGGCACGGTCTCGACAGAGTTGAGCCCGATCGACCTCATGGCCAAGAAAAACCCCGTCAAAGGGAGAAGTAAACCTCCCCACTACATCGAAAGTCAAGCCCTCCATATCCGGGATCAAATCCTGTGATCTCCGCCTCAACAGCTGTCCACATTTGAATGCACACGATCTCAACAGATCGCCACCTAGCCCGAAATCTCGGATCGTTTATGATAACTTATTGATTCGCACAATCACGCCCGATCACATGTAACCACTACACCCCTTCCTATAAAAAGGGGAGAGAGCTCTAGGCAGGAAATTATCTTCTTCCTCTCCGGCCAAAAATACATCCTTATATCATTCCTCTCCATTAATTCTCTCCATAAAAATTCCTCTCTGACTTAAGCATCGGAGGGCCTGCGCCAGAACCCCCGGCCACAGGCTTCTTGAAAGTCTGCCAGAGACAGCTGACAGCCGCCGCACCGCCATCCGGAGCTCCTCCTCCTCGGTCCGCGGTCACCTCCGGGTCTAAATTTCAGCAACACATTCAAAAATATTTGTATGTAGGATGGACTAAATCTAACTTGAATCAGGCCTGCACTGATCCATCAAGATAACTTCCAAACTCAAGTTAGACGTTTGGATATTGATATCTGAAGTCAACTGGATTGTTAGCTAATTAGGTGCAGGTGGTGCATATCCTCAGCGATGGACTATGGCTCCATTAATAAGTATGTCCTCCAAGACGACTTCTAGTGATGCACACCTCTCCACTAGTAGGTCTTAATATTTTATATATACTAAGAACTGTTAAGATGGTCCACTTTACTTTTTTTCTTTTTTTCTTTCTTGGAAGACAGGCTGGGATTAGCCATGGAACCTTACCTATTAGTTTATTGCTTAATGCAGTACACATTTTATTAATATAGAAACATGTTTAGAGGATACTTTTTTAGTCTCTAATTTGATTGGTTCCTTTGGCTCAAAGTATGAAGTGCTGATGATGCTGAGCTTGGAAAGGCAGGTGATGTAAAAAGGGGGATCACCATTCTGGTGGATAAAAGAGATTTGATTATTAGTGGATGCAATAATTTCACTAGTAAGTTTCATGGAATTGAGGTTTTACCATTGGAGTGTTAGCTTCAAGTAACCACAGCTTAGTTATAAGTTAGGATAAGCAAAATCCATGTGAAGATGGGGACCTCTACCGATGTGCAAGTTCTTGCAGTCTGGACTCCATTATACTTTTAATTAACATTAGCCCAGCAAGCCAGTGTTTGTCCTTGGGAGGGAATATGAACTATATTTTTTTAATAGAAAAAGATATCAATGATTAAGCCAGTTCTTTCTAATAATTGCAATTGACCTAATGTATTAGAATTATTTTCTTATAAAGTAAGTCAAGGTTGTGTTCTATATGGCTCAAGGAAAGAGTCTATTACTCATTTATGTACCAAATGCTTCTTTGCCCGTAGTTTGTGGAATGCCATCAAAATTCAATTAAGACCAACAGGGTGGCCTTCAAACATGCATGATTTTGGACTGGTTGGAGGTGAAGGAAATTTCAGGCGTTGGGCCGCCGGAGGACCGGCGGCTATAGTGAAGGATCGGCGGCATGGCGGATCGACCACCAAGTAAGCATTCTCTCTTTTTTTTTTGGTGTAAATCCGATGACCTTTGCCAGATTTCCACCATTGCTGGGTCGATCAGAAAAAGAAAGAACAAAGGAGGAGACAAGGACCTTACCTTGGCTCTGAGGAGGTGCTGCGACCACGATTTTGGCGGCACGAAGACAGGGCACGGTGATCCCAAATAGAGGAAAGAAGAGGAAGAAAGGGAAGAAAAAATGAAAATGAAAAAAAAAGGAAGAGAGAATAATTAAATAAATAAATAAATTGAGAGAGAAGTCTCATCCTTGGTTCATCTTTTCTCCATTTCGGGTTCCTTAGAGTTTTTAAATTCATATTTAGATTTTTTTTTAAATAGTGAATAGCAAGTAATTTATTCTTATTAAATAGTTCTGATAGGTGCAATGGATTTGCCCAACTAAACCTAATGATTTTTGGGGGAACAAAGATAAGTGATCTAGCACAAACTTTACTAATTTTGAATTATTGGTCAATTTTAATGGACTATAAAAATATAAATTATATTCATATGATTTTTTGCAATTTGGGATCAAGTATATGATTGTTTTATGATCCATATTTTTTGTCTTATGGATACTTATATATGGATGATTTCTAAAATTATGAAAAAGTGTATTTTTT
Source organism: Phoenix dactylifera (assembly GCF_009389715.1). Classification (NCBI taxonomy): domain Eukaryota; kingdom Viridiplantae; phylum Streptophyta; class Magnoliopsida; order Arecales; family Arecaceae; genus Phoenix; species Phoenix dactylifera. Next base: position 19,153,267 of record NC_052393.1, read on the forward strand.
TATGAAGGTGATACATATTGGGTCTAATTATGAATTATAAACTTTTATGAAAATAGTTGATTTACTGAAAATAATTTTATGATAGTTTTATTGTTAAAGATTATATATGAATTACAAACTCTGTAAAGTCATTTAGCATCTTATTCATATAAAATTTAAGAAAATATATTTTAAGAAAATATAAGATTTTTTATGAGCTCTCAGATTGGTATTGTAACAACCTAAGACCTCATCCAAAATAGCTAGCCGGAAGGTATTATTTGGATTTCTTAATTCTGTATAAGTATCCAAGATTTACCCAGCGAATAACCGATGTGAGACTAAACACACGTCCACATATATCGTCACATACTCCCTCTGTTTAAGCCATGACATCCTCATCAGGCTAAGGGTTCAAATATATTTAAATCTAATCACAAACACCACGATCGGCCTGTGGTCAACCCTAATAAATTTGTGTTGCAGTATCTCCTAGTCAGAAATTATGATATTTTGTCGATTACGAAGACGACCCAATTATGGATTATAGTGACCGTAGCGCGAAAAATCTGTGAGCCACTAATTGAAAGTATGGATAAATGGCAAATATTTGATGATTATAAATATTTTAAATTATACTTGTAGCTTTACGAATTTGCATAATTTGTGCGTACATAATTGCTTTGCTATGATACAATTTGTTATTATCTTTATGAAATATTTTATTTTATAATATAAATTTACTTTCCAAATGATGCATTGAATCATGTAAAAATTTATGCTTCATCCGGTAAGTGGTGCATGGTTACTTACTAAGACGCAAAGCTCATTTGTCTCTTTATATTTTTTTTAGATAATTAAGGTTGCTAGGAACGGAAAAGAATAAATGAATGAAGGATGAAAGTATAAAGCTTGAAGCATAATTGCAAGCTATTAATAAATATAGTTATGACTGTAAATTAAGTTTGGGTTATGTAGTCTTGAATATTCAAATGTTGGATTTAGATGCTCTGTTCCCGCTTCTCTTTATTTAGTAATGAAATCGGACTAAATTTATAATTCTATGAATTTTTGTTGTGGACAATAATATCCTACGGTAGCACGGCCATGTCATGCTCCGAATCTGAAGTCTAACACCTTTCACTTCTTATCATCTATGGCCAACACACCTGACCTTCGTTAAGACCCGCAAAAAGAAACCAATATCTAGATGATGCACCCTTAAACTCATTTGCCCTAAATTTATCATATTAATAACTACAGTGGGTTTCCTAAAGATTGTCTGCAGCTTTACATTATTATTATTATAAAGAGAGACATTTCTCTAAACCAGTGGTGATGTAAGCTTGAGCTTAAAATTGTCTAATGCTACCTTCCCATGGCTCGAAGTCCACATGGTTGAATTCAACCAAGAAAACAGGAGAAAGTAACGATTTTTGAAGCCAGCCGGCCCCTACAAGTTCGATAGAGGAGAAAGGGGCATTAGAAGTCATCTTCTATGGACGACACTTTCTTTCGTAGGTAATTAGATTTAGTTAGCTTAACATGTGGTGCGTTGAACATCTGGATCCCTACAAATAAACGTCTAAAGGGCCTACGATCAAATAATTTATTCAAGTGGACGATTCCCAGAAAATTATTGGTTCCACATTCCAAGTTGCCGATTGGTGAATCTTCCATGCTATCATGGCGTAGAACTTAAGCTTGTTCTGTTGGCCTTCATCAGACCGTCGCCATCGATTCACGAATCTAGGCATTTCTTGATGGTGTCCAAAACGTGCTTTGTCATCAAAGCATGGAATCAGTTACCAGCACCATCAAGTCATGCTGCAATTGTCAAAAAATAACCCAAGTCACGGCTTAATGTTCACCCGTGACTTTAAACCTCTTTTTTTTTAAATTTATAAAGAAATGTTTTAGGTTTAAAAAAAGAAAAATTGAACTAATTTCAAGATTTCCTTCAAAATAAAGAAAATAATTTCAAGAAAAGCTCACCAAGGAACATAGGGGTAACTTGGGATTCTTCACCACATAAGAGGACTCCATCGACAATAATGTAAGGGATGCTACTAACTCAACTGAACCCTCTACAAAAGACATCTGAAAGGGTAATAAAAAATCTCTCACCCATTTGTAATAATCTAAAAGGATTGGCCCGAAGGTATTGTTTGATTAGCCAATATGATTTTTTTTTTTTTTTGTATGTGTTGTCAAGGCCAATATTATGTGTTTATAATTAACATAACTCTTCTTCAATGGCAGTCTTTACAGTTCGGAAGTCATATAATAAAAAAATGCAAGCTTCAATTAAGTTAATCAAGAGTTCAGATCAGGTTCTCTGTACTTGCAGCATGACTATGTCATGCATCATCAGCGGGCCATCAATTTTTTTTTGATGTGAGATAGCCCCAAGCTTTTCATCTTTCTGTTTCCATCATTCTCTCTCCGAATTTGATTGCAATCTTAGAGCTGTCACCATACTCAGGAAGTATGTTAAAACTTGCCAAATTTTTTGAAAATTATTCTCAGAAAAGCAAAAACTTATGAAGTATTTAGCAAAATAGATTATGATCAACAAACTTGTCAAAGTCCATAGATTTGATTTTGATGGTAGCCTCATCAACAGTTTGTGCATTTCCTACTACCTATTGATCAGAATAGACATTAGTTGGCTTTGTAACAAACATCACAAGCTGATTTTCTTTTGATGATTGCCAAAACAGTGCAAACCAAAGCACGATCGATGGATCTTAAGGAAAGTGAAGACCATAGTCTGGTGCAAATAACACAATTACTGAAGACTTATGAAGAATTTTCTAGTTGAATACAGGGATTGTGCCCTTTTTCTACATTAAAAAATCACAATGAAACGAAATTGTTATGTGACCAAAATTGAGAATGTTATCCCTTTATAAATGACACACAATCGATGCCTTGACATACATGAGAACCTTCAGAACAACCGAGAAAGAAGTAAATCGATTTAACAAGACTGTTGAAGGGATTTTTAGATAGAAGAAAAGGGAACAAAAAACCTCCTAATCGTGGTACTGTGAGGTTACCATATGCAATCATCAAAGGGAAGCTGCTATAAAGAAATTGAGAGCGAGATGAGTATGATAAAAAGCTACAATGTACAGCATAAGCCTGGAAAGTCAGAGATGGATAATGGGAGTATGAGATAGACATATTTGTATTTACTCTTAAAACCTTATCATATCCATCCTTCGATGAACATTAAGTTAGTACAAGAAAGAAGACAGATACTGACGATATTAGGAGTATCAGCCTGAGGTTATAGTAAAACCAAGATGGACGGACGAGGCAAACTAATTATGCATGGTGTGTTAAATAGGTATCTGAAATATGTTTATAATAGGATCTATATAGCAAATCAATGACACAGGAGTAACTGATACTCTATACATGAGCTAATGCTTTTTTTTTTTTTAATTGCGGTCGTATTGTAGCGCTACCAACATCTGTCAATATTTTTATAATCAAACACGAACGTGTAAGTTGCTGAATAACAATTTGAGAGTTGTTATGTTGTCTGATTTCAACATTAAGATAATGGAATATAAAAATTGAAGAGAGAAGATTTTGGGTCAATGAATTCACGATTTCTTAGTTTATTTTAACTAGAAAACATAATAGTGAAAATGAGAAAAATGAATTTATCATCTCTAATAAATTCCTTATTAACATCACACAGAACTTGGTATGGTTGAAACATCTCTCAGAGTATTTCATCCTGGGTATGCATGCATCTTATCCTAAGGAAGGTTTTCCAGGGATCATGATGCAAATAAATGCATGTCTGAGATCATGTTCAGTGTCTTCTACTGATTTTGCAACATTAGGGTATTATTCTGTCCTATCTGGCCCTTGTGTCCTACCATGGATCAACTTGTCATAAATAAATTTTTGCTATTGCCCATTCATATTCTTTGAAAATTGTTTCCCATCCATCGCGTCTATGTTTTGGACAGCATGAATTATGTTTCAACTTTTTATAAGAAATAAGGGGAAAAAATGAATGTTTACAATTTCCGATAGGCACGAAAATATATACTAAAGACGAATAACAGTATACCAGACTTCTAGCTACCATCAGGTTTTCGGTGCAAGTGCGAATAGTAAGACTTTGGTGCAGCATGAATAATGTACAGTGATGTGCAAAATAAGACATCCAGCACTATTGTCATTTGAGAGGGTTCCAAGTACTTGTTACCGCACGCGGTGAATCGAATTAATAAGTGAATAAATTTTATTAAGACTGCAGAGTAGGATTCAAATGATTCTATCCAGGTCATAGCTAGGGATGAAATAATTGAATATGAGCAAGCATGGGCAGTAGTTAACTCACGACCCCCTTTCAGAATATTTTATAAAATTAAAGAATTTCATGCATAGAATGCTGAAATTCAGCAGGCCTACTATAGTCTGTTAAAGGCCGATGTTCAGGGTTTTAAAAGGATAGTTCAATACACATTTCCCCCTCCATTTTTTTTTCAAGCTATGATACAATTCCACCTAAATGCATGATTATAAGCATCTCCAGTAGAGCTTGTATCATGTTGTGGCCGCAGCTTGTAATCGAGTAGAGATGGAAATTTAAGGGTTCACTGATTAATATATACATGATGAAAAGAAAGAGCTGAGACAGGCAAACTCAAATCTCCAACAGCTAGGATACATCGGATCTTTAACATCCGGCTACTTTATGTCAGCCACAAAGGGCAATAAACTGATTATTAACACCACTCCTGCACATCACGCTATCGAAGGAAATATAAATAAAAAGCTCACCATAAGAGTATTCCATCATGACCCATTATGTATCATGCACACAAAGCTGGGGCTTGGACATGAGATTGCCTGCTTCTCCTTTTCCTTCCCTTTGATTTCCCTCGGTTTTAGTATGGGGGCCGAGCATGAGCCCATGCGAAGGCGTCGTGGTCCAGCTGCGCGCCATTAGGGAGCAGATTTGGAGGAAAATTGTAGATGGGGAGCGAAGATGGGTCGGCCAATCCAGCCCCCATCGCCGTCGGCGACCTGCAGGGCAGCTGTCCGCCGCTGCTGCCTGGCCCTTCCTCCTCCTCCTCCTCCTCCTCCTCCTCCACCTCCTCCTCGAGCGGCAGCCGCTCGTAGGTGGCGTTAGCGAACGTCGCAGCGACCACCATGACAGGCCCCGACGTGACGAGCGAACCGACGACGCTTCCCCCCACCACCTGGCCCTGCCCACCGGCCAGGTACACCGTCAGGCCGCTGGACCCCGGCGGGGCTGGGCCAGGCAAGAAGGTGCCGGTGAGTGAAAGAATCTCGAAGCGGCCGCGCAGCGCGACGACCGCTCCCGGCGCAGCTGGCTGCCGGAGCGTGACGTTGGCTACTGCACCGGTGCCGCTGAGGACGCAGACGCCGCGCTGCCGGCGGCGTGCAAACTGTGCTATGCACTCAGCTATGTCGGCGCCACCAGCCACCTCCATCACATGGCTCCGGAGGGCGTTGGGGCTGTCGCGGGTGACAAAGATGGGGGGCTTCGGCTTGTTCTTGGAGCCTGGAGGGCGGCCACGGCTCCGGCGGGTCGCGACCTCGATGGCGCCCTCCATCGGCTCGTCGCTGTTGTCTCTCTCCTCCTCTCCATCAGCTCGGGTGCCGGGATCGGTTTCCTTTAGGGGCATCATCTGGTTGAGCTCCCTGGGGCCGGAGGAACCGGGGGACGCCGGTTCAACCCCGCGGGGAAGCCCAAAGTGCCCGGTCCACCAACGATTCGCCAGTTTCTCGATGGTGACTTCTCGTTTCTCCTCTTCTTACGTTTCTACTTCTATCAGATGAACATTCTTCTCTTTATGCATAGAGAAAAACCCCAAAAGACGTCTGAGATTTTAAGCGAAGCCGAACCTTTGGAGAACAAGAGAGCAAGATAATTATAATAAAAGGAAGCTCCCAAGTAAACGAGGGGCTTTTCTAATCTCTGCCTATAAATTCACTCATATATACAAATCTCTATATTTGCCCTATGGGAGGAAGATGGGTGCTTTGCTCTTCTTCCTTGCCAGGAGCAGCTGAGTACGTTCAAGATAAGGAATCAAAAGTAGAAAGAATTACTCTATTTCTTGGACTAGAAGAAAACAACTCTGAAGGCCTACTATGATAGGAAGGATCTCTCTCCCGGTCTCCCCTCCGCCCCCCCCGGCTCCTCCATCTCTTTCAACTCTTTTATTCTATCAGCGTCTATATGCGGGAGAGAATAGAGGACAGTACTGTAGCAGATAGGTATTCTCCGGCTACTTCGGTTCTACCCACGAGAATGGTTGCCAAGACCAACTTAGAGCGAGCGAGAGAGAGAGAGAAGAAGGGATTCGTTGGGTTTACATTTGATTAAAATATATCTGTTAAGTCATTTTAGTTTGTTGCTGCTACTGTGGAGATGATGGGTGCTTGGCACTTTGGTGGGGCGTAGAAATGAAACAGTAGAAGGGAAGGAGGGTGTTTGGAAATTAGGGTTCTTTGTAGGGCCGCGTGCGCGTGGGAGGTGGGGGGCACGTCCCTTTCTCAGGCCCCGACATCCCAACTACGGAAACAGAGAGGTGATATGTGGGGCCCCTTTCTATTTTCCCCTTTTGTTTTCATTTTCCCTGCCTTAACTCTATTCATGGAAGGATGCTTAAGATGATGGATCCTATCATTTCGACTCCGGAGAACACCTTTTTCCCTACTATTTCCTGTACCTCGACCGTCTCCTCAGGCACACAAGTGCAACCATTTTGGAACTCGCTTTAAGATGCACACCGTGCTACGGCCCACGGAGGGGATTGGCGCCGTTCCTGCGGGGTTGACGAGCATTATATATATATATATATATATATTTGCAGGACTTGTTGATATTTGGGAATGGAGGCCTGCAGGAAATCAAGTTTATATCCTGATCAATAATTGAATTGGATTTGGACATGGCACTATAAGATCTGATCAACCCAATAAGTTGTTTGATAGAAAATATGCATGCATACTTGTTATCTGCTCATGGAAATGTTATATGCATGTTGCTTCTCAATTTATTGTAAGAATCAGTTTACATTGGTCATTCTCGGAAAAAGAAAAAAAAGAAAAAAAAAAAGAGCCAAAAAATATGGACCCAAACAAAAGGGCAAAAATGAAGTGCATCTATAACCCATCAAAATTAAGAAAAGAATATGTACTTCCTCAAAAAAATATCAAAGATGCAGTTATTAATGTCCTTGCTGTTAAATTCATGGTTCAAATATAACAAGGTCTTTTATGATGGAGGACAATATGAAAAAAGCATAGATTAGTCTTTCTAGTGGCAGATTTCATGAAGAAGTTAGATTAAGTCACAACTAGCTAAAACTAGCTCATAAAATACTCAAATGTTCATTTATACAAGCTTAACTTTTAGACCATTTGTCCAAGTGACTATTATGAAGCGAATCTAGAATTGGCTTGATTGATATTTAGAGCTCTAGTTGACAAAAGAGCTAATAATGCAATTCTACATAGTGTTACTAAAATAGATATCACTTAGACGTGCATACCAAAAAAAGTTAAAAAGAGTATATTCTCTCAACTTTGATGTGCACAAATTCCGCAAAGCTTTTGATGTAAACATGCATATGAGTTACTATGCATTGAAGGTCAAATCATTAATGACCCACTCAAACTGAAGATCCATACTGATCTACAATATTAATTAAACATGCTTAAACCCACGGTCATGATCGGCAACATTAAAAGTACTTTAAATCAGAAAATCAGATATATTTGAGGTTTCCTACCTACAAATCAAGTGTATAAAATTAACTTATGATTGTTTTAAGATGTAATATTTTTCCAAGATGTATCCATGTTTTAAGATGCATATTTTGTGATTTTTCTTTTTTTTTCTTCATGGGGCAAATGCTATGATTAGAAATGTAGATTTTCAATTCGTACGATTCTAGCGCACAGCATTATATGGCCATCAATTTTTCTAGTCATTTGATGCCTCAAATTAGATACTTCGAACACTTATACTTTAAAGGCATTTTTTACTGTTAATAAAATTGATTCTCAGTTTTTTGAATCATCGTTAAATTTTAAATTCACTAATTTGAATCATAAATTATTAGTTTAGCATCATCCACTTCATTGTCAAATATTTAAAGGCATAAAAACCAGATTCCAAGTGCTTTGAATACTTCTAGGCATATGCTAGAATGAATGACACCGAAGAATTGTCCATTTAGTTATTACTTGATGCATGGATAACAAATTTAAATTAAACATATGATATTTTAGAAACACTTGGATATTATAGATCATGACCTAGTGTTTACAAACACCTAATTCTCAATGTTGAGGACCACAAGCACATGACAAATGAGTGATGTGAGATCTACACGAGCATGTAAGTGCACGTCATTGCAAGGGACACAAGCATAAATAAATGAACACATGCATACATGAGTAATTAAATAGATGAATGAATGAATAAAAGAACAGCAGCACGGTGCGTCACAGACATATCTGGCTTGTGTGAGAACCCCATCTCAAGTAGCTGATTTTCAAAACATTTGCAGATTTAGCATCCCCAGAGAAGCCATTGCCTGCTAAATTGCATGCCAAAGAATTAAGAGGACTAAAAAATAGTGGATATATGCTATTTCCTATTTTTTTATCAAGTTTTTAGTTCTTTCCTATGGCTTAAATTTCATAGGAGTTGCAGTCTTCAATCGTCAGCTTTGTATCACGTAGGACCATACCAATAGTGTTCGCAGCTGGGCTGGGTTGGAGGTGGACTCCACCACTAAAACTGATTGGTAGCAGTAGGGCATGAATAGCTGCAATTGCTATTTAGCTACAATAATTACAAAGCAAATTATTTTTTATTTTTATTTTTATTTATACAAAGGTGACTCAGCCTGAGTATAGTCAATGAAGTAAGAAAAAAAGTTAACAAAGAGGAAACGGATTAGACTTGTCCAGCAAAGAAGGCGACCTAGTCAGCAGCGCTATTTATCTTCTTGAAAGCTCGGATATGTCCCGAAACAGCGGTTGTCCATTATCATACATGTGTGACCTTGAATCCATTCGATCACAAAGCAAATTATTGTTGAGCGGAGAGAGGACGGGCGATATCGCTCTAGGACAGGATGGACATGAAAATGGAGACGACTTGGGTGGCAGGATGGGCCCAAGATATGGGTTTTCCTTGTTAACTTCACTTACTAGATCTGTCTCCATGGTGACCCACCGCTTCTTATGATTAAAAGACCCGGGAAGGCCTACAAATCCAGAAGAAAGCATGAGAAATGCAACGCCATACCATGAATATGATCGAGAGCGAGCCCGTTGCAGGGACCCACCTTCTGCCCATTTTTGGAGTTCTCGGAGACCATTCGGCCAGGACTAAGCATCCATTTGGCCTGCAGGTGAGAGGTCATGTCAACAGGAATAGGGGAATCATCACGGAAGAACCGCATGAAACACCAAATCGTTTAATGAGACATGAAATAATACAATTAGTAGAGAGGAATGGGGGCCAGGAGAAATACATTAATGGTGGTTGATGGCAACTGGCTGGTACAACGGCTTTCCGATTACAGAGACTTCCTCATGCTCTTTATTCAATTCCCACTTGCTCACAACCTCATTCTCGGAAAATAATTAAGTGAATAAACGACAACGATGAACGTGATGCTTTGAGATTATTTGATCTGTATGGCGTGCAGACATAAGCAGAAGTAAGCTTCTTACAGTATCCAACGGGCATCTAAACTAGAGTGCTAGCAGGACAGGCAGGAGATGGGTTAAAAAATAGAATGCAAAGTTAAGTTACTCAAGGATAGAATATTCAACCTTGTCTATTATCAAGAATTCCTTTGGAATGGCAATTGGCAAATGCCGAACTCAAACAGAAGCGACCAGAGAAACAGTCATTACCGATCAAAGTTGTGACCTTGATTACAAGATTCCAAGATTCCAAGACTCGAGGATTGAAAAGAGTTGGAACATATAAGGGGCACGCTGCAACAAGCATCTCATTTCTGTCATCCATAGTGTAGAAAGTATTTTGGAAATTAAAAAGAAAAAATCTGGTGTACAGATGGTAGTAGAAGAAGAAACGATATATATTCAGAATCTATACCTGATTGGATTAACATCCAATAATCAAGTACAAGGAAGGCAGAGCTTGTGCTTTTTTAGAACCATTTACATATTCCAAAACAATTTAATAGAACAATAGTTTATTCAAACATTTTGAAGAGAATATATCAAGAAGTAGTGAGTAAAAAGAGAAGCATCTGGGGTGGATCTTTCCGTTTTTTCCATGGTCTGCATCATAGATTTTTGATGGCTTTCTAGACCAGGAATACTGTTTTCCTGGTGGTTCAACCACCAGACCACAATGCTTGCATCAGCAATGGTCGATTGAGTCCTAAAGTAATTGCTGAATAGTTAGCAGCAATACAATATTAGAGGCAATAGATTCAATAAGTCCACTGATTGAATGCTGACTGATTCGATTCGATAATCTTCAGCAGCGAGTCATACACAAAGCTACACTTGTTCCCACTTGATGAAATAAACATCTTAAGTCACTAGTATGCCAATAATCAGTACCAGATTAAGTTCTCACAACAGTAGCTACAGTTCCACAGACGATGAATGATGGATCAGCCCAGACTTCTCAATCTTCAACCAGAAAGACATTGAACCTTTAAGATCTCACATGTTTACATATAGTTTGCAAGGAAAATATTATATAGACAAGCTATTGTTGCAACACCTCATCAGTAGGACCAACAGTTTTCTCAAGTCATTGTATAGCTAACAGTAGTAGCCTAACAGATCACGCAGAACCCTACTTGGTCAAGTAGTATATAAGCAAGAAGACTGCCAAAAAGGATGCAACAAGTGTAGCCATTCTGCAACTCGATTTTCTCTCGAAAACCTGATTTAGAGAACTGATGTCATCAGTGACCCGATAAAAGAACCAAAGCATAGGATAAGGCCAAATTAATTTACCATCTTGAAACGATCAACTGTTCCAGAAAGAACACCTCTTGAAGCATCCATATTACGGCCCTAAAATAGACCAGAAAATATTAGTTGATTATCCTTACATACGAACATATATTAGAGGGAGGGAGGGATGGGGACAGAGAGAGAGTGAGTGAGAGAGAAAGAGAGAGATGCAGGTGGAAGTTCCACTGCAATACCATTCTGTCCAGTAGGCGATTATGCGTCTCAGCTTCTTCATGAATATCACCCGTCAACTGTCACACCAAGCATTTCAATGACAATTTAGGAGATTACTCAAGACAATGCATTTTGTGATCACTTAGTTGCACATGAAATGAGATGTAGAAAGAACATAAAGAAACAGAACACAAATTCCAAATGTCAATGTGAATCAGGCTTTTCATATTTGTCAGATCACAGGGTCATTCAATATTCTTATTATAAGCAGAAAATATTGTAGGACTCGTTGTATTTTAAAAGTAAAAAGAGGAAAATAATTAACATGGTAACAAACTAAAACATGGAGAGCATCAAAACAAGCGCAAGATGACTTCAAGATTTATTAAAAAACAGCACTCTCATTTAAAGAATCACATTCCCATGATCCAATCATCAAACTAGTAACTCAGATAGTCTTTGTCCAGTAGTATTTAAGATATAAAGATCTCATTTCAGAAAATTTTGCTTCATGAAAATGCAGAATCATGATATTATTAAAAAAATTAACTAAAGCACACAACCAAAAAAAAAAAAAAAAAATCATTTTCTCTACTTTGTTTTACATTAAACATCACGAGGCTGTGCATGATAGTACCCCTAGATTACAGCAAGTCACATGAACTATTATATTCAACTATGTATGTTGTTGAACAGTTGATCAGCCAGTCCTGTAACAGAAATTCTCGCATTTGTTTGGCTGAAATCGAGCACAAGTGAAACCTTCCCGTTTTGTTTAAAATCAGAAAAAATAAAAAGCATTTCTCAGTTACAGTTGTTTAGCTTAAGTTGATATCAGGGTATTTCCCTTTCATTGCATCATGATAACAAGTAAATATTCTTGGTTTTCAGTGGACACTTCTGAATTGCTTTCAGTTCATTTTCATATGAAGCATGGACATGGGTACACATACTTACATAGCATGATACAAGTACGTCCATAAGGCGAACTCTTGAAAAAGTAGCGTATAATATGGCTAGGTTATGACAATAAATACATTTATATTTTCTACATATATGTGTTAAAAAAATAAAGCACAATAAGTTATCAAAATAACAAAGTTCATAGTTTACAGAACAACATTAACATCTATAAACTCCATCACTTAGACCAGAGTCATACTTCATATGATAATATAAACATCACAAATTCCAAAGCTAACCATTCATCATTAACTGTAAAAATTCACTGAGAGAGAGCGAAAAAGAGAATAAAGCCCGCATATCTTAAGGTATCGGGGAAGTATCTCTAGTGTACCTACGAAATATCCAATGCCCTTTAATTTCAAAAATAGGGTACCTAGAAATAGGTATCCAACAAGTGTACTAGAAGCACCCAACAAGTACTGCTATCCGGTACACATCCAAAACAGACACAATATGCAATTCCGAGAATCCATTCTTCAAAGCCTTCCATAAGCATCCTCTTAAAAGACACCCACCCAATGTTCGCCTTCTCGGTGACGGACCCCGTACCAATTCAGTATTAGTACAATATGGTATGGTTAATATGCACCAATATCAATCGGTAAGGCATACCATGCACCCCCAGCAATGTTGGCAAAGTCTATATTACCTTCAAAACAGCCATCAGATTTAACTCCCAAATATTTGCATTCACCTAAGTAGAGGACTAGTCGCTCAAAACCTAGGAACCACATTTCCTATTAATAAAAATTGATAATTGCATAGATAAATCATGTTTCTTCAAAAAGTATGCACCTACAGAATTATGTGTCTAATTATCTTTTTAATATCTCACCCACCTCCCCATGGACAGTGTGTCATCTCTAAAGATCTCTTATTTCACTCTCACTCATACCAAATGACCCTCCAAAATACCACTAAGGGTCTATTTGGACAGTTAGAATTTTATAGTATTAAAAGGTTAAATATTTCAGTCTTTCATCTTATGGGATGAACCTAAAATGTCATTAAAAAAAAACTTGATAGGTTTTCAATCCAGACTTATAATGGGATGTCGTATCATAAATAACAGTTGCATGTATAGAAATGCAATTTAAAGAAGTAGCATGCTATAGGAAAAAGTTCAAACCAGAAATATCTTAACAATTTCAACATAAATCTCAAAAAGCAGGGGTGCAGAAAGAGAGAGAGGTAGATGGTGGTGAATGTTGGTCCATGGCGATGGTGGGAGAGGGGAAAGAGACTGAGTTGGGGTTAATAGTGGTAATGGAAAGGTGGAGTGACAAGGAGGTAATGGCAAATATCTCAATTTGCATCAATATCGGGTCCATCAGTACAATACACAACTAATTCTTAGCCCTGATCATCTTAAAGATCACAAATTAATAAGTTCCAAGATAAGTACAAAATCATTATATCATTCAATATTTTTCAGCTACCTTTTTACTTTATTTAATAGTATCTCAACCCTAAAATATCAGTTGATATCCTAAAACATCTCATATCTTTCCAAATATGCCCACCTTCCAGCTTGGGAAGATAAACCTCGATTTCAATTTATCTCGGTCTTGAGAACCTACTAAGATGATCGATATCTTAGCTTCTTTAAAAACCTTGGGTAATGATGACCCAGGATAGTCATGGTGGAATAAAAGGTAGGGGAGAGAAGAGAGGAGGGTGTCATAGCCTACCAAACTTGGGTTAAGGGAGCACTGCAATGGCCATAAAGACGAGGCAAAGAGGTGAGATGGCATGCCATGGAGACAGGAGAGACAAGTTACTTGAGAGATGCCTGATCATTGCAAAAGAAGTCCTTCAAAGGACTTTTTCTATCATGCAAGATTGTATAATTCCTACCATTTGGTAATCCTCACATTTGGATAGCCAAACAAACATTGCTTCACCTCTTTTTATTTAGAAATTTTATTTTTTTAAGGTGCCATGCGAATCTTTAGTATTTCCTTTGATGATAGCAAGATAATCCATTCATTACAGGATTCTTGGGGTCCCTAGGGTTAGGAATCCATTGGAATTCTAATGAGTCCAATCATTCCTAGACAATCCTACATAGTAAATTCAACAAATTGCTAATGTCTCAATATGTTTGTGGAGGCATATGACATATTGAATAACTAATAAAAAGATGAAAGTTTTTGCGCTACCTCATTAGAAAATAAAATCGTTTAGACTTCTCGATCATTTTTCTCCAACTAGTTTGGGATTAAGGCTTAGTTGAGTATTTCTCAATCATTGTTGCACACATTACATGGTTGGTTGTTAAAAGTTTTATTTACTTTTTTCTTCAATATTCCTCATGAAGTAGTCTTCTTAATGAATGTAGATTAAAAAGAACATATTAACCCTCTACATAAACATCCTACTTTTGTTGAGTAGAAAGAATAGTTTGGAGATGCCAGCAACCACTTGTAAACTTAAGCACAAATTTCATGGATGAAACATGGTTCATACCCCTCATATACCTATTTTACCTGAAAAATCTGGTGAAAGATTAACGAAGCTCTTCCAGCCCTTCAAACTCATTAGCTTTAAAGTCACTCTGCAGCTACTTAATTCATTCAACGTTGACACATTCTCTTATATCATGCATAAATTGCCAATCTATAAAGTTTCATTGTCAATCCTTTTACTACATAACAACAGGTGCTTCCAACAAATCCTTCATGTTACTTAAAGCATTTCTCATTCCTCTAAAGAGCACCATGTCCAAAATTCTGTAATAATGTTAATTTCCTCCTACTTTCCATCAAAGATCAAATTCCATAAATCCTTGGCTCTGGTGCCAAATCCCTACACCTCTTACAAGTAAACCTGCAGAGTTGCTAGGATGGAAGCATTGTATACTTTCTTCTAACTTCCCCATTACCAATATTTAGCCTGCTACCTCTTCTTGTTTGCAAAAACAAAAATCCACTTTTTAAATAGGATTTCTGTTCATTACACAATGTTCAGGTAAAGATCAAATGGTGTTTTCCCAACCAAAAATCATCACAGGTAGGTGAATTATGACAGAAATGAGCATAAAGTATCAAAGGGTCAAGACAATATAACTTATGTTCCATCTTGTCTACCTAGGATCATAAATAGACTAAGGCTTTCTTGAAGCTCCTTGAGGAAGACTGTGGTAGCTACAGATTCACCTTGTATTTAGGAATGATTGCCAATTCGTTAATCAACATATCTATATTTACTTAATTTTGTGCAATGTAAGATGTTTAAGTAATAGGCCTACCAAATGACTCTTTTGCCTTCATAACAAATAATTTAGCATAGCCCTTAAAAGATATCAATAATGAAAATCAAAATTAAAAGATTTCACCCACCAGATTGCCCTAAGAACATCACTTATCACCAGCCTATTCTCTTTTATAAGGCACAAGTTGGAGGTTTTAGTCAACTCTATCATATCCTTAACCATTAAACTTTGCATTAAACAAAGTCTACTTTCTTTAATCCAATAATGCTCACATAATATCAATAGCCTGTTAATATGCTTCAAGTTTTGTTCTTAATTTATGAAAGAAACAAGGTTAGTGGGCCTTTAAATACTTGCTTGTTACCCTCTCATTTGATGAGTCAAATTTATGGTGTATTAATGCTCCCCTTTAAATTTATGGTGTACTAGTGCTCACATCACTTTGCCACCTTACATGAACATGATTCTCTTTGTCAAACTAAAACACTAGTTTGCTTGACTCATTATGTAGACTGCTTCAAGCAACACTTCCATCATCATAAAATTGCAGAAAATGGGAAGCCTTCTAGAATATTCTTATCTCATCCATCTTTATGTGAAGGTATGTCTTGCAAGAGCAATGGTCCACTAATCGACTTCTGAAGACCCAACCACAAAGGCCGGCAAATATTGTGATCATAGTGTACTAACTTCAGCTCATGCTAGCCATTTTGACTATGGAGGGCAATTTTTCATTAAAACCATTAAAACTCTAAAACTTATCTCAATTAATAAGAGCAATGTTTGCCGAACTGACCTGAACCAAGCATTTGACCTGTATCGAACTGAACCGACACCAAATCTAGACAATTTGACAGTTCAAGTCGGTTAGGCTGATAAAAACCGACTGACAGGTTCTCTCGCTCACTTGACTGCCCTCACTCACTTTCTCTCCCCCCTCTTCGACAACGACTGATGCTGATCAATGCTGTTTGGGGCCTCCAATTGTCACCGTCGATGAGGTAAGCTCCCCTTCTCTCTCTCTCTCTCTCTCTCCCCCTCTCTCTCTGATGTAGCAGAAAATGAAGCAGTGATTTGATCGTCGGGATTACACTTCAAAGAGTAACACAAATTAAAGCAAACTAGATTGAACAACCCTTCTTTAGTGTAGGAAAATCTCTCAAAGAAATTTCATTAATATGTCAAAAAGGTTGCCCCATGCAATGTTTTAGACGCATATATATAGGACATAATCCCTAACCCTAATTGGGCATTAAACTCGATACAGAATCATACTTGAAATAGGACTCAATGATAAGAAAATATGCTAGAATTATTATACTACAAATATCGAAACCTAGCTAAAATTTTATATTGTTCCTAACGGAAAAAATTTGCTTGTCAAAATCTTCACCAGCAAATCCACTAGCTTCTGTAAAGCTTGGCATGCTCTAGCTAGTTACAATACCTATTGGCTCCACCCTATGTAGGGGTGGCAATTTACTCCACCCCATTAGGTGCCCGATCCAACCCAACCTTAATGGGGTGGGTTCTACCCTCCCCACAACAGATTCGGGGCGAACGTAGGTATTGGTAAAACCTGCTCCGAACTCGACCCCGATATATATAACTCTTCACAAATCCCCTCACCACCCTTTGCCTTGGACGTTTCACTTGTGAGAAAGATTGAACATGTAAAAGGTTACATGTTGTGATGCTTAGTTATTTTTTTTAGTTGATTTCTTTTCTTAGTTTAAAGAACATTTGATTTCTTCAACAATAATATTTTTTATTTTTTATGTTTCTATTATTGTTGAAATTTTGATTTGTCATATTCTATATCTTCAACTCTTATTTTGTTTAATGTTGTGTAAAGTATTAATATTTATTTTTATATTTTTTTATTTATTTAATTTGCATTCAAAAAAAGATTTTTACAGCTTGATCCAATTCGATCCATCCAATCCGTCCCATTTAACTCTACCCTCCCAGACTCACTCTGAGGCGTGTATGAGACAGCTATAGGTAATGGCCTACCCAACCCATATCCAACACATTGCCATCCCAACCCTGTGCTACATTACTCTCACCCTGCCCTCTACCTCCCTCCCTCTCTCTTCTTCCCTCTCCTCCCTCTCCATAAACCCCCCTCTCTTCTCCTCCCTCTCTCTCTCTCTCTTCCTCTCCCCCTCTCTGTACGCCCCCCTCTTCTCTCCCCCCTCCCTCTCTGTAAGCCCCCCTCTTCTCTCCTCCCTTTTTTATTATGACCAAAAAAAATTCAAGGAGCCCTATAAGAAATCCAGCACAGGATACATATATATCTTATAGATATATGTATAATCATGCATGAGTGTATATAATAAATAATCAACTACAGAAATTAGTTTGTAACATTAAAATGATAAAACCTTTGCTCATTATTATGCTAGATCTGATAAATGTAATGTCAGTGCCAATAGTAGACATATAACAATTTTCCCATCATAATAAATGATATGAGGCATCAAGGGGTGACATATAGTGTCCCAAGTGTCTGAAACACTAGAAAAACCCAAAACTTTGAAGTAAGGCTACCATTGTAACTAATACTCTAAAAAACTATAGTAGGAAACAATTTATATTAAATGAGTGGAACATATCTCCTAGGTAAATGTATTAGGAAATTCTTCATAAGGATGGAAGAATGGGTTGTTGCAATCATATCATACCAAACTGTAGTTTTATTCCTGATATAACTTACTCTCTTAAGAATGTTAACTCTATCTTGCAGCCCATCAATAGCTCTATCGTTGTCAAGCTCGTCAATTTCATGAGAGGAATAGGCTCGGATGCCACCTTCCTCAATGCCATCAAAAAGAGCAGCTCTATTGCTTCGATAATCCCTGTAAAGAAACAAATCACCAATAAGAACAAGATATTATTTACATTAAAGTAGAGCTGAACTCAGGAAATAAGATATTTAGCCGAGATGAAGTGCAGATCATGTCTGGAGAGACTTTGGAAACATATATATGACCAATACTTGGAACAAAAATTCAAGTTCATCTAAATACAGATAAAAATGCATTTCTGATTTTTAAGGAATTCAGATGAGCTATATTGATTACATATAATCTATCTGAACCTTATTGATTATACATGTTAATTTGCCCCTATGTTTTAGTTGGTAGAAAGCAAATTTAAAGCAAGTAAATCAATTTACAACCTCTATATGTAAAATAAAAATAAAAGAAATCAAAGGATTTAATTGACCTTGTGTTTAATTAATAACTACATACATATATAGACACACATATACATATAGACACACACATACTCAGATGTAGACAGACGTAGATATTACTTTGTGACCACCCTTTTCCTCTCATTTCCTACTTCTGCCACAATAATACATAAATGGCCATTGAAATGGTATTGAATTTATATTGGAAAAAAAAAAAACTAAAACAGGCATCTCAACGTTCAAAAAAAGAGGTTATGGTTTCTGTAGGTTGAGAATTTGTGGTTTTGGCTCCATTTTTAGCAATTTTGCTCAAAACTTATTTTAAATATCAATATTAAATCAGGAAAAAACTAAAAAAAAGGTTTTAAAAAAATAAAAAGAGCTCATTTGTATGTCTCCTTTTGGTCTTTTTGCAATGAGGCAGTGAAAAAAATGACCCAATAAAAAATGTTTTAACAATGTATATTTATCTCGTAATGTATCCCAAATCTAAATGCATATGGGCAAGGCAATGTAAAGAAACTTTACCTCCTCCTAACATGCTAAAATCCATATTTTCCCAAATCCCAAAACATCTCAGTTTACTTCACAGCGGAAATGCTTATGAAATTGAAAGAAATGAAAACAGAAAATTGGCATGGATAAGTCATACATATAATGAATGTAGCCCCTTAAGTTAGTTTGGTTCAAAACTCCCAAACAGGCATGATATGGATTTATTTAGGATTCAGGACAAAACCAAAACGTTTTTATTTCATTAAGGAGGTCCAAGCAAAACTTCAAAACTTGACAGAAGTGTGTGCGGATATCAAAACAGCAATCATTCCAATACTAAGCTTCCATCATTATTTTGTTTTCCTTTTTCTCATTCACCATGCAACATCCAGCTCTGCTGCCATAATCAGGTAAATCAAGTAAGTTCTTAAAAACTGTAAGAATCCATTTGTATTTGAAATTACAAAATTTATTTTAATAGGTTAATGAGAGGGAAAAGAAGAAGAAATGTTTAAAAGAATTTCACTGAGCAGACAACTTAGGGATTTAGCACTACTTTATTTCAGATTAGATATTTAAAATATTCCAAGCCTTAAGTCAAATCATTTTGTAAATATTAGCAAGTAGAAAAAGCATAGAATTCTTGATATGTGAATAAGAAATCTCAGCAAAGTCAATCAGCACCAAATGACCATAATAGCAATTCTGCTATCAGACAGACAGACACAAAGATAGACAGGCAAACAATCAGAGATTAGAGATGAACCTTCTTGAATTCATGACTTCACTGTATTCAAAGCACAAAAAAATGTTGTCCCCTTTTCTCTCCCTTTCTCCTTTAAAATTTCTTACATTTGTTCCATCCCTGCAGAAAAGCACAGATGCCTCGTTCCTCGTTTGGCCAGTTCAACAGCTGGAAGGATACGCATCGTTATTTATTAAATGCTCACAAGCGTAAAACTGCATTTTAAGGATGTAAATCTAGCTAACAATTATTTATTTAATATTGTGCAATCAAAAATGATTTAAGAACATGCTATATTCCTCAAGCCTTTTCTCATTCTTCCACAACATAAAACAACACTCTACAAATACAGAGAAATAAAAAGAATTTAAGTTTTGAAAAATCCAGTCTTTTATATTAGAACGCAGCCAGAGAACCCAAAATGCACAGAAAGTCTCAATTGCCATAGAATTTCAAGTTAAAAAAGAAAAAAACAAAACTTAACTTTGAACGGGAAAAAAGTAGCGATATCTCTCGAGTAATATTCAAGAAGAAATATCAGATCATAATACAACAGAAATCAAGCAAACTCCCCACCAATTTCTGAAACTCTACATCCCGGGTATAATTCAATGACAAAGCACTCAAAAGACTATCAAATTCACCTCTAAATTTCATAAAACTTTCCTCGAGAATCGAAATCAATTCCTCGATTCATGCAGGTTCATTTATCATCAAGAAAGCAGAGCAAAACCAATTCCGCGATTCAAAGGCATATTTCTCAATCAATCTATTCGAAACCCAAGATGGGAAAGAAATAAAAGAAAAATAAGACAAATACCGATCAAAAAAGACATCAAAAGAACGACGGTGTATCTCTATGAACGAAACTAAACATCACGGGCGAAATCAAAACCAAATTCCTCGATTCCAAAGCGAAAACCCATCGATCTACCATCTATCACGACAGCAGACACAAACTAACCTGTGGATTGGAATTCTTCGATCTCGACCGAGGAGAGGGGTACGGATGGAGCGAGATCTAGGGTTAGGATTTGGTCCAAGAGGGCAGATCTCGGTGTCGGTGAGTAGGCGGACCGAAGGAACTCCCACCCGTTTCTCCGTTTCTTTATGCGGACAAGGATTATGACGCGGCACTGACAGCGGCAATTTGGAACAGTGCTCATACTTCTAGCGTGGCAGCATGATATTGGTAGAGAAAATATAAGTGTGTCCCACGTTACAACTGGGCCATTCACCGGGTGCCACATAAGATAAGAGCGTAGAATGGGGAAGAGAATGGCGGCATTTGTCTTTTTCTGTGTCCACGCGCACTTGGGTTGCCAAACGACGGTCTAAACTCGGATTCGGATGACTATAATATGGATGGGTCCGTCATTCTTTTTTATAAAAAATAAAAAATAAAATTAGATATATGCACCATTGTAATATATAGGGTTAAAAGCACGGAATGCTGTACCGGTTAGTACCAAAACGGCAAAAAAACGGTATTTTTTGGTTTTTTATCCGAACCGGCCAGTACCGGCCTCGTACCGGTGCGAACCGGATTTTTTTTTTTAGAACCACAGCGCCACGCGCTGTGGTTTTTGAAACCACCGCGTACTGTACCGGTACCGGCCGGTACGTACCAGACCGGACCGGTACCGTACCGGTCCGGCCGGCCACCGGTATGGCGGACCTTTGTTAAAAGAATATATATATATATATATATATATATATATATATATATATATATATATATATATATATATATTATCCATGTCCAAATTCAATATTAGTGGTCAAAAATAAATATATAAGTGTTTGAATGTGATTTAGAAACCTAAAATATTTGAACCCGTGACATGCCGAGAGGTGAATCACTAGGAATATAAATAGGTCAAATCCATATATTTATATCCAAATTTAATAAGCAAGATTGAGTTCGGATTTAGATGTAGTTTTATAAAAAAAAGAGTAAGCTCCAAACTAACATCCAAACTTGATTAATAATCAAATTCAGATTCGAATTCGAATTTGATTTTTTTTATGTTCAATTTAGTATATAATTTTAGTGGACCAACTAGCTATATATTTCATATATAATTGCATCAGAAAGAGAGTTGATTTGGCGAGTTTTCTTAACATAATGGCCGGGTCATCATGAATTTGAGCGAAGAGTTAGCAATTTCCATAACTGAATTAATTTGTATAATAATAATCTTCCACATATATTGAATCTACGACAAATTGCGGCAAAAAAAGAGTATGATATGGAAAGTGAATAATTAATGTTTAAAAAAAAAGTCAAATCACTTTTGAATATACTTAAATCTCTAATTTTTAACTTGATTGAAACATAGCTAAAATCTAAGTGTAGGTTGAAATTTTGGAACTAACTTAGCAGCTCGTGAAAGTTAAGAGCATGCATGAGAAAAGACATAAATCAAAAAGTAAATAAATAAATATAAATTATGTAGCTGATTCTCTTTGTATTTGTATACTTATATATTCTACTTATATAGTTTGTGCATATGTATTTAGGTTGTCGGGTTTTTGGGTCCAAACATCCGAGCTCGATCTAATTAAGAAATTATATTTTATATATAAAAGCCAGCTTCAATCTAATAAGGTTAAATTTAAAATATAATGTGGATCGATATTTGAGTATTGTAAAATAATTGGATCAACTTATCTAATTTTGGGTATTATTTATGTCCCTATATATCACTCAACTACTTGCTCAGGTACCCCTCCATTGTATATTTTCATTAACAATGTTATTATGCAACTATCTTAAGAATAAAATAACTACAGTTTTTTATTAATATAGTCTTGGAAAACTTTAGCATTTAATTATACTGTAGTTTATAAGGAGCTACTTACATATATCCTAGACTCACTCAACTTCTCGCTGAAATAGGCAATAGGCTTACCTTCTTGACTAAGGACAACACCAATGCCCCCATTAGAAGCATCACAATCTACTTTAAATATGCTTTCGAAATTTGGCAATGGTAATATAGGAGCTTCAGTTACCTTCCTCTTCAAAACCTCAAAACTCTTTTGAGCTTCTTCAGTCCACTTAAAGACTCTCCCCTTTCAAGCAATCAGTGAAAGAAAAAATAATAGTACTGAATTTTTTCATAAATCGACGATAAATGAAGCTAACCCATGAAAACTTCAGATATCATTAATAAACTTCAGAACAGGCCAGCCTGTGATCGCCTCCATCTTGCTTGGATCCATCTTGATTCCATCACTTGAGACCACAAAGCCTAAGAGGATGAGGTTAGTAGTGCAAAAGTGACACTTCTTCAAGTTCGCATACAGCTTTTGCTCCCGAAGCTTCTCAAAAACTTGACGAAGATGTATCAAGTGTTGATCAATGTGCTTGTTGTACACTAAAATATCATCAAAGTAAATGGTATGCTGTCGCAGGCAACCAAAAATAAAACCTATACTCCTAAAAATATATATGTAGTAGTGCGAGTAAGGATCGTTCCCACGGAGAGTATTTAGCCTAGTTTTATGCAACTTGAACAAGGACGGAGGGGGGGTTTGTGTATAACAAAAATAATAAAACAACTAAAGAAGAATTCAGATTTAAGTATTGAAATAAATCAAAAGAACAAATCTTGGTCTAAGTCAACATCCACCATCGGAATTTTACAACTGATCATTGATGCAAAGATATCAATTTGTACTTTGAATGTCCACCTATAGAAATATTTTCCTATCTCTTCTTAGTCGTAGTTAATTAAAAACAAGCGATCTAATTAACCCTAACTACTAAACAACCCAAGACAAGCGCTAAACGTTTAATCTAGTAGCAACCTTAAGAATTAGAGAGATCGATGAAGCTAAACAACACAAACACAAGCGGTTGCATTTGATTTAGCCGAGTATTCTTCCTAAGATCTGAAAATTTCTGACGCAGCACATTATTAGATCTTAGTTGCTTCATAGATTAGAGGGATCAAACAATTACGGATTTGATATCTAACCTAGCAATAGATTGCAACAAATAATAAACTAGTAGGCCTCCTAGTAATTAAACGAAAACAATCATGAAAATATGCACAGAAGGACATTCGACATCAAAGCATGAATTGAACAATGAAAACAAATTCAGATCTCATAGTTTTATTGATTCTGAGGCTTCTGTTTCCTTAGACCAATAAAAGCTTTAGCCACGCAGAGCCATGGATGCAAACTTCCAAGGAGAAAAGAGAAAGAGGAGTCCTCCAAGAGAAAAGAGAAAGAGCCCCCTTTCTTTCACCTTTATCCCTTCCAAAAAAATCTCCTAATAAATATTCAAATCTGACTAATTACGAAAAATAAAATAAAGTCCTAATATAACTGGGAAAGTGGTATTTTCCAGCTGGGATTTTCGTGCATCAAATCTGGAAACTTCTGAAAATTGACCGAGTCAAATCCACGTATTGCAGGCTAAGGACGTGTAGCAACTTTGAGACCAATTTTAACCTTGATAAAGCTATTATCTATCAAAACTCAAAATATAAAAGTTGTAGAGCGTTTTCTTGGCATTTCACAGCATCTTGAATTATCTCAATCAGAGCTCGTATGAGAAAGTTATGCTCAGATTACGAAGCAATATCGAAACTGTCTAAAATCACCCAATTAGCTTCGTTTTGTACTTAACGCTTCCATTTGCATCCTAAATCAAAATATAAGAATAATGAGTACATTTAGGCATAAAATAAGTATACAAGACTAAACATTAAGAAAGAAAAATATGATATTTTGTATTCTCATCAAATTCCCCCACACTTAACTTTTGCTCGTCCTCGGGCAAAACTCAAATTCACTTTTCCGAAAACACCAAGGTTGCAACGCCATCAACAAAGAATAACCAAGCTCTTCAAAACTCATAACAACTATTCTTGAACAACTTATATTTACTTAGTAAGCATTTTTAGTCAAAAATGGAATGCTAAATACGTAGACCCTTACGGAAATAAACACTCGACTCTCATGTATTTGAAGTGTATGTGTTTCGTTCAAATTCATTCCAATGGAAATAATCTACCATAGGCTTGCATATCTTCTCATTCTCCACCACTGGGATCACATACATAACACGAATCATAAGGACTTTTCAAGGGTTGTAATGGGGCTTAGGATCAAGGTGGCAAATATTTGGGAATGTAGTTCAAAAGCCATCAAAACTAGTGGAGCAAAAATGAATCAACTCAAGCTCGCATATATGACATGTA